>NC_080168.1:42265508-42865508 GCF_950295315.1 Erinaceus europaeus
TTTTTTTTCTAGCTTTTTAAAAAATTATTTTTATCTGTTAGATAGAGACAGCCAGAAATCAAGAGGGAAGGGGAGATAGAGAGGGAGAAAGACAGAGAGATACCTGCAGCACTGCTTCAACACTCCACAACTCGCAAAGCTTTCCTCTTTGCAGGTAGGGACTGGGGTCGAACCTGGATCCTTACACATTTTAACATGTGCACTCGACCAGGTATGCCACCACCCGGCCCCTTAATTCACAATTTCTAAAATATTTTGAAAAACTCTTTTAAATCATCTGACTGATTTCTTTTAGATAGAGACAAAGAAGGCATAGAATGAGAGAGAGAGACAGAGAGAGAGGGAGAAAGAAAGTGACTGCAGCACTAAAGCTTCCTTCAATGCAGTGGGAGCTGGACTCAAATCTGGGTCAAGCATGCTATCCAAGTGAGCTATTTCATGGGTCTAGATCTTCTGATGTGATCTAACTGGGATGCAAAAGATGCATGGAGGAGACTGTCAACACCATGAGTTAGAGACACACTGCTTGGTAAAACACTGCACCTGTCACCACCAGGCTGAGGCGCAAGGTACTTGGTTCCCTCTGAGAAACGCTTACTGCTCTGAGTTGCTTCCCTGCCTAAAGTTAAATCCAGGGTCTCTCTGGTAAAGTGCACCCCACCTTTCTTGGGGGGGAATGTTGTTTAAGGAGAGCAAACTTTCACCACAAAGATACAAGAACAGTCAATATTGATCTTGCTGAGGGATGGTGCACCTCACGCCATGGGCCCCTCAAGCATCTGCTCATTACCGCCCAGCCCTCTTCTTTGTGGGGGAAATAATGCCAAGTGGCCTCCAGTGCTATCGGCTGTGGATTGCAAATATTTGAAAGAACTAAATTTCTCTGAATGAGAAAGCACCTTTCTTTGTGACACCCCCCTCCTCCTCCCAAGTCATGTTGATTTTAGGGCTGCACACACTGCCAGCACCTGTGCTTTTTAATTGTTTGCTTGCCAAGAGCACTGCGGTTTTTCTTGATGAGTTTGAGGAGCCATTATGAGTATAGTAACCAATGGAGGGGTATTTCATTTCTCTCTTGGCAATGTGGAGGGGAGGCAGAGGCCTACCAGCAACTGCAGTGAGAGGACAAGGGGAGAGGGGAACAGAAGCTGGAGCTCCTCTGAGCACAGATCAGCACTGCAGACTGAAAAGAAAAGCCTGCATTGGATGGGAGTGAGCATAGTAGTTCTGCAAGACTTCCATGTCTGAGGCCCTGAGGTCCCAGGTTCAATCCCCAGCACTACCATAAGCCACAGCTGAGCAATGCTCTGATCTCTGTCTCTTTCTTCTTCCTCTTCTTCTTCCTCCCCCACTTCCTCCTCCTCCTCCTTCTTCTTTCTCTTCTTCTACCACATAAGCCACAGCTGAGTAATGCTCTGGACTCTGCCTTCTTCTTCCTCCTCCTCTTCTTTTTCTCCTTCTTCTTCTTGTTCTTTTTTGCTTCCAGGGTTATCTCTGGGGCTTAGGTGAATCTACTGCTTCTGGTGGCCATTTGTTCCATTTTGTTGAAAAGGACAGAAATTGAGAGCAGAGGGGGAGATGGAAAGAAAGAAAGAAAGAAAGAAAGAAAGAAAGAAAGAAAGAAAGAAAGAAAGAAAGAAACATGTGCAGACCTGCTTCACAGTTTGTGAAGCTTCCCCCCTGCAGATGGGGAGCAGTGGCTGCTCGAACCCAAGTCCTCATGTGGGTCTTTGTGCTTAGTACTATGTGCACTTAACTGGGTGAACTGCTGCCTGGCCTCCTCTCTGTCTCTTTCTCATTAAAATAAATCGCACGTGCGCACGTGTGTGTGTGTGTGTGTGTGTGTGTCCTTCAGTGTGGACATAGGGTCAGCATACCTGGTAGAGCATACATATTACAATATGCAGGGACTCAAAATCAAGCTCCTGGTCTCCACTTTCCTGGGAAATGCTTCATAAGTGGTAAAGAAGTGCTGCAGATGTCTTTCTCTCTCACTCTATTTCCCCTGCCCAATCAACTTATGTCTTTATTAAAATATATATAATAAATACAAATTTTAAAATATGAACACTGGTCCAAGTGGTGGCACACTCAGTTAGGAAGACATGTTTCCATGCACAAAGACCTAGCTTCCAGCCCCTGCTCCCCATCTACAAGGGGGACACTTCAAGAGTGGTGAAGCAGGTCTGCACGTGTCTTTCTGTTCCTTCCTATTTCTCCCTCGCCTCTCAATTTCTCTCTGTCCAATCTAATAAAAAAAATAGATAGAAAAAAGGGAAGTAAAAATGGCTACCCAAAGTGGTGGACTTGTAATGCTGGCACTGAGCCTCAGAGACAACCCTGGTGGCAATAAAAAATATCAACAAGCAAAAAATTGAATTGTGACTGGAAGTGGCCACTTAGAATCCTGCCTTAGGGTCTAGATGTAAATACTGAATGAAGCTTATATTTCTTTGTAGTTGGAGGGCTCAGTGGTGAAGCACAGGACTTGCATGTGTGAGGCCCTGAGTGTAACCCCCGCCCCTGCCTTGTGTGTACATAGGTGGGTCTCTCACTCTCATTATCATACAAATCTTTTTCAGAAAAGCTTTGTTTTCTTTTTATGTGAAGTATTACCCACCACTGATGGAGCAGGTTCTTGATGACAGCACATTTTTTAGAGAGAGACAGAGATACTTCCTTTGATACAGTGGGGACCAGGCTTGAACCTGGGTCGTACACATCACAAGGCAGTGCACGATCCAAGTGAGCTATTTTGCTTGATCACTTAATTGCTTCCCATTGATCTTTGTACTAACACAGTATTAGGTGAAATAGAGGCTGGTTATTGTGAGCCAATAAACATAGGTGACTGACTGGGTATAGGGATGGATGGATGGTGTCTGTATTAAGCTGTGGCCATTACTGATTTTCCATTCAAAGCAAATGCTATAGCTTCTGCCACCATCATTGGTAGACACATGTTACTTTTCATTCCCTACATATTTGCATTCTGCTTTCAGAAATGAAGAGGGGACAGGAGAAAGCACAGCAGGAAGAGCACATACCTCACCAGGCATGAAGCCTTAGGTTCAACCCCCAGCACCACATGGGAACACCATGAGTAGCAACAAACAAACTCCATGGATAGGGAAGCATATCTCTCTCCCCTCTCTGTCCCTCCTCTACCTCTCCCTCCCTAAATATATAGTATTTAAAAGAGCAGCTGAAGAATGCCACTTGATAATCATACATGCACTAGGACCCAGGTTTATCCCCAGGGCCATGTAATAAAAAGCATATGAGAGCAATCTTGGGTGGAAGATACCTTCCGCCAATGTGGAGTGTGGAGTATGGAGCTCCAGTATGGAGCCACACCCCTGCCATCTTGGTCCAGGGGCTGGGCAGTGGTACATCTGGTTGAGCACAAACATCACTATGTGCATGGCTCTGGGTTCAAGCTCCTGGTCCCCACCTGCAGAGGGGAAACTTCACAAGTGGTGAAGCAGGGTTGCAGGTATCTCTCTCTCTCTCATCCTCTATTATCTTCCCTTTCCCTTTCAATTTCTTTCTACCTCTATCCAAATAAATAAATAAGAATAGGGGGACAAAATGAATGGGGCATAAATCCCAAACTTGATCCTTAAGGATTAAGTGAGCATTCCCCTGTGCCCCCTCAAATTTCAGGAGGCAAAGCAAAAGCACAAATCTGATCACTTCAGCATGTTGCATTATGTTGGCTTCCAGGATTGAAGCTCAGAACCAATGGGGTAAAATGAGATTTTTCTGAGACTCAGGAATCAGTGTTTCACCGTAAGAGATTGCAGTCGGGGGGTACTGCAGCCATTTTACCATCATGAGGTAAAAAGAGTGTTGGATTTGAATTACTTCTTTTGGCAAAAGTAACAAGTTGGAGGCAGGACCATAGGAAAAAAAGGATATATATATATATGAACTGACAGCTATAGAAATAATAATCAACCCATATCTGTAGCCTTGGAAAAAAACTACTGCAGTTTCCTGTGGAAGGAATGGGGACACAGAACTCTGGTGGTGGTAATGGTACAGAATTATACCCCTGTTATCTCATAATTTTGTAACTCAACATTAAATCAGTAATATTTTTTAAGTAGCAAGTTAGGAGAATTTATACTCTTGCTTATTCTGTCTGGTGTCCAGACACATATTTTTGACAAGAGGGTTCAGCCTGTAGTCATGGAACAGCTTTAAAAATATATAAACTCGGGAGCAGGGCAGTGGTGCAGCAGGTTAAGCGCACGTGGAGCAAAGCACAAGGACTGGCATAAGGATCCCAGTTTGAGCCCCTGGCTCCCCCCCTACAGGGGCTTCGCTTCACAGGAAGTGAAGTAGGTCTGCAGGTGTCTGTCTTTCTCTGTCTTCCCCTCCTCTCTCCATTTCTCTCTGTCCTATCCAACAACAATGACCGCAATAACAATAATAACAACGATAAACAACAGGGGAAAATAAATAACTTTTTAAGTTTTAAAAAATATATATAAATTCATGATAGTCCTAATCAATTATGATAAGACTGGCTCTAATAAGGATAATGCTGACCACGTTGTTATCATTCTCCTGTCAGCTGAGCAAAAAATAAATTCAATAAAATATAAAAAAGAATGAATGACAGAATCCTAGGTAATTTACTTGCCTTGAAAATTGAAACAAAGCAGAATTTGACTAAGTTTGGAGTATTTCACCAAAGTAAAAAACTCTAGTGGGGGGGGGAAGAGGGTAGATTTTTTTTTTTTTAGTTTCATGATAGGCGCGTGGGGTGAGGGCACAGACCTTTGGTGGTGGGAATGGTGTTAATATACATAAAAAAAAAAGAAAATTGAAAGAGATGATATTTGCTACAAACTTTCACAACTAAAACAGGGATATTTGTTTATGTGAAGGTAAAGAGTAAGGAGCAGAAGCCAGCCTTATTTGCAAGAGATCTGGAAACTCTGTGCGCATTACAAAACAAGTGCTTCCAATTATATAATCATCCCCAAGCCACCTTGGGTTCCTTGTAGGACCTAAATAAATTGCAGAATGTACTGGAGGAACTATGAGAACAGTGTTGCATAATTGTAAATGCAGGTCTACAGGAGATGAATGTGTAAGTGAAATCTTTTTAGAAAAACAGAAACAGGGGGCCAGGCAGTGGCGCACCTAGTTAAGCACACACACTACAGTGAGCAGGGACCCGGGTTCAAGCCCCTGGTCCCCACCTGCAGGGGGAATGCTTCATGAGTGGTGAAGCAGGGCTGCAGGTATCTGTTTCTCTCCCTCCTCTCTCAATTTCTGTCTCTATCCAATATTAAATAAAAATTTAAAAAACAAAAAGAACCATAGGTTCTAGATGTACTAACTTAGCATTTTGAAATGAATCACCAGAATTCCATCTCAACACTGTCACTCTCCATTCAAAAATAAAAGCCCTGAACTGTTTAGGTCATGAGGTGGTGCAGCTGGATGAGCCATGAGCCACTGAAGTCTCATGAATGAGATGTCAAGTTCAACCCCACCCTGTCATGTGCCAGAGTGAAGCTCTGGTTCTCACCCCACCTTCTCATAAGTAACTAATCTTGAAAATAAAATGTTCTATTTTTATTTTATTTTATTTGCTTTCAGGGTTAGTGCTGGGGCTTGGTGCTTGCACCACGAATCCACTGCTCCTGGAGACTATTTTTTTCTTTTTTTGTTGCCCTTGTTGTTTTATCATTGTTGTGATTATTATTAATGTTGTTATTGATGTCATTGTTGTTGGATAGGAAAAAAGAAATCGAAAGAGGAGGGGAAGACAGAGGGGGAGAGAGAAAGATAGACACCTGTAGACCTGCTTCGCCTGTGAAGCGAACCACCTACAGGTGGAGAGCCAGGAGCTCAAACAGGGATACTGATGCCAGTTTGGACATTTTCTGCCAACTGCACTTAACTTTTTTCTACCTTTTTTTTTCTGCCTCCAGGATCATTGCTGGGGCTCAGTGCTTGCACCATGAATCCACTGCTCCTGGAGGCCATTTTTCCCCTTTTTTTGTTGCCCTTGTTGTTGTAGCCTTGCTGTGGTTATTATTGTTATTGCTTATGTCATTCATTGCTGGATAGTTCAGGGAGAAATGGAGATAGAAGGGGAAGAAAGAGGGGGAGAGAAAGACAGACACCCCCAGACCTGCTTCACCACCTGAGACGCAAACCCCCCTGCAATTGGGGAGCCGAGGGGCTTCAACCAGGATCCTTTCACCAGTCCTTGTGCTTCTTGCCATGTGTGCTTAACCAACTGTGCTACCACTCGACAACCCCTGTTTTTTTTTCTTTTATTGCCACTAGGGTTATTGCTGGGACTTGGTGACTGCACAATAAATCCACCACTCTCTGCAACTGCTTTTTCCTTTTTTATTTTTTAACTTGATGGGACAGAGAAATTGAGAGAGAGGAGGAAGGAGAGAGGAAGAGAAAAAGAAAGAAACTTGCAGCACTGATTCACCACTCATGAAGCTTCCCCTCACAGGTGAGGACTAGAGACTTGAACTGAGGTCCTTACACATGCTAACATGTGAGCTCAACTGGATGTCAACCACACAGCCCCAAAGGAAAAAATTCTCAGTAGCAGTTGCATCAGTAGATTCTTCTTAAAATTACCAAAATTATTTGAAATCTTGAAAATGAGACTGTTAGAAGTATAAATTCTTATAATATGGATTTTCAGAAAGTAAGCCAGGAAAAAAAAAAACAATGCCTTTTTGATACATTAAAGCAGTATGTTAATAAAATACTGTTGTGTCAGGAAGTTAGGTTTAGGGTCTGGAGTTTGATTCCTGGCACCATGCAAAATCACCAAGAACAAAGACAGGTGAAATATCATGGAATTTCATGAATGGTAGAGCAGCATCTCTCTCTCTCTCTCTCTCTCTCTCTCTCTATCTATCTATCTCTCTCTTTCTAGCTTGCTTTACAAGTATGAATGAAACCCTTCATTCCTTCCCTGGCACAATATAAAATATAAAATATCATTTTCATTGTATTATATATAATCATGATACAGGAATGTTAACTTTTTTGCCCCCAGGGCTATTGCTGGGCTTAGTTCCTGCACTACAAATCCACTGCTCCTGGTGGCCATCCTTTTTTTTCCCATTGTTGTTGTTGCTGTTATTTCTTTTGTTGTTGTTGTTGGACAGGACAGAGAGAATTTGAGAGAAGAGGGGAAGACAGAGAGGGGGGAGAGAAAGATAGACACCTTCAGACCTGCTTCATTGCTTGTGAACCCCCCCCCCCACACACACACACACAAGTGGGGAACCAGGGGCTTGGACAGGGCAGAAGGCCTAGCAGTTCTTCACACTATGTGTGCTTAACCCGGTGTGCTACCTTCTGACTCCCAGAAATGTTAACTTTTGGTCAATTTTAAATTCATGTTACTGTTCAAGCTCAGGGACGAGAGTAGCTCCCTAATGTGGGAAAGGGGTATATGATCCACCACATCAATAAACGAAAAACTAAAAAACACATGATTGATTTAATAGATTCAGAGAAAGCCTTTGACAAAATCCAACATCCTTTCATGATGAAAACTCTACAAAAATGGCAATAGATAAAAGAAAATCCTTAAATCATATTGAGTCTACATACAGCAAATATAGAACCAACATCATACCTAATGATGAGTAGCTTGCAACTTTTGACATTACTTATCGGAATGTGAGAGTTTAAGGCTTGACATAAAAAATTAGATAAAATCAAGGAAAGTTACATGGTTTTCTTCAAGGCTTGCTGAAAATGAAAGTGCAGAATTCATAATTTTTTTAAAAAAATATGGGCAGCAATGATACTAAAATATAAACTTCTTCCTGAAAAATATCTGACCATATAATTTACTTGTGTGATTGGAAAGCTTGAGCTATTGTCTTCCTAACCTTAAAGACAACAGGAACCTTCCACTTCCTCAATAGAGCCTATATTTCTCCCAGTCCTGGAACCTCCAGAGTGGGGCTCACTTTCCTGCATGCTTCTCTCAATTCATATAAAATGATATTGCATCCTCTGTCCCCAACCTAATCTGTTGTGACCCCAACAGGAGTTTGGGACTATTAGCACACAAATGACTTCACCCTGAGGAGGTGCTTCCGAGAAGGGAATGTATAAAAGCACTGAACTTTGAGCAGATCGCTCTCTTTGGCTGCTGCTGCTTCTCTTCCCTGATCCAGCTTTCTATTTCTTTTCCAGCCATGACATCATCTCCCCAATAACTTGGATCCACCTGTATATAAGAGTTCAGACTCAGAGAGGGGAAAAAGCTAGTATACCCACAGGCCCTTTGAAATAGAACCAAAATATGCCTACTAGCTATATACAAAATGGAGCACCCCCCCCCCAATTCTTCATCTGCACTATTCCAGGCTTTACGTTCATGATTGATCAACAATTTGTTTGGTTTTGTATGTTAACTCTCTTTTCAGCCACTAGGTTCCATATTCAAGATGCCGACCATACTTCCCTGGACAGACAATCCCACCAATGTGTCCTGGATAGCCGCGTCCTCAGAGCCCCACCCTACTAGGAAAAGAGAGAGGCAGGCTGGGAGTGTAGATAGACCTGCCATGCCCATGTTCAGCAGGGAAGCAATTACAGAAAACAGACCTTCAACCTTCTGCATCCCACAATGACCTTGGGTCAAGACTCCCAGAGGAATAAAGAATAGGAAAGCTAACAGGGGAAGGGATGGGATAAGAAGTCTGGTGGTGGGAATTGTATTGAGTTGTACCCCTCTTATCCTATGGTTTTGTCAATGTTTCCTTTTAATAAATAAATAATAAAAAATAAAATAAAAAATTGTGCTGCTAAGAACATATGTGTACACAGATATTTTTGGATGGGTGTATTGGATTCCTTAGGATATATCCCCAGGGAAGGAATTGCAGGATCATAGAGTAAGTCCATTTCTAGACTTCTGAGAGTTCTCCAGACTGTTCTCCACAGAGGTGGGACCAATTTACATTCCCACCAGCAGTGCAGGAGAGTTCCTTTGACCCCCACAAACTCTCCAGCATTTGCTGCTACTACCTTTTCTGATGTTTGACATTCTCACAGGAGTGAAGTGGTATCTCATTGTTGTCTTTATTTGCATTTCTCTGACAAACAAAGACTTGGAGCATTTTTTCATGTGTTTCTCAGCCTTTTGGATCTCTTCTGTGGTGAATATTCTGTCCATGTCCTCTCCCCATTTTGGGATGGGGTTATTTGTTTTCTTGTTGTTGAGTTTGGCAAGCTTTTTATATATTTTGGTTATTAAACTCTTGTCTGCTATATGGTATGTAAAGATCTTCTCCCATTCTGTGAGGGGTCTTGTTGTTTGGGTAGTAATTTCTTTTACTGTGCAGAAGCTTTTTAATTTGATGTAGTCCCATAGGTTTATACTTGCCTTAGTCCTCTTTGTAATTGGATTCATTTCACTGAAGATGTCTTTAAAATTTATGCAAAAAAGGGTTCAGCCAATATTATCTTCTAACTACCTGATAGTTTCTGGTTTAACATCCAAGTCCTTGATCCACTTGGAATTTACTTTTGTATTTGGTGAAATATAGTGGTTCAGTTTCATTCTTCGGTGTTTCAACCCATTTTCCCCAACACCATTTGTTGAAGAGAATCTATTTTCCCCATTTAATAGTCTGGGCAACTTTGTCAAAGATTAGATGTCCATAGGTGTGGGAGCTTACTTCCATACTCTCAATTCTATTCCACTGGTCAGTGTGTCTATTCATGTTCCAGTACCAAGCAGTTTTGATGACAATGGCCCTATAATACAATTTGAGATCTGGGAGTGTGATGCCTCCAGTTCTTTCTTCTCAAGATTGTTTTGGCAATTCTATGCTTTTTCTGGTTCCAGATAAACATTTGTTCTAGTCTCATAAAAAATGTAGTTGGAATATTGATGGGGATAGCATTAAATTTGTAGATGGCTCTGGATAGTATATTCATTTTGATGATGTTAATTCTTCCAACCAACAAACATGGAATATCTTTCCTCTTCTTTGTGTCTTTTTCAATTTCCTTGAGTAGTGACTAATAATTTTCAGTATATAAGTCTTTCACTTCCTTGGTTAGGTTTATTCCTAGATATTTTATTGTTTTTGTTGCTATAGTAAAAGGAATTGATTTCTGGATTTCCACTTCTTCTAACTTCTTAGTGTTTGCATAGAAGAATGCCACTAACTTTTGAATGTTAATTTTGTAGCCTGACACATTACTATATTGCCTGATGATTTCCATAAGCTTCTTGCTGGATTCCTTAGGTTTTTCTATGTATAGTATCATGTCATCTGCAAGTAGGGAGAGGTTGACCTCTTCTCTTCCAATCTGTATTCCATTAATTCCTTGCTCCTGTCTGATTGCTATGGCAAGAACTTCCAACACTATGTTGAATAGTAATGGTGACAGGGGGCAGCCCTGTCTAGTACCTCACCTGAGGTACTTCCAGTTTTTTACCATTGAGTATGATGTTGGCTGTAGGTTTGCTGTATATAGAATCTACTATTTTGAGGAATTTTCTATCTATTCCCATTTTTTGTAGTGTTTTGATCATAAAGGGATGTTGGATTTTGTCAAAGGCTTTCTCTGCATATATGACCATGTGGTTTTTGGTCTTGCTTTTATTGATGTGGTGTGTCACATTGATTGATTTATTTATATTAAGCCAACCTTGCATGCCTGGGATAAACCCCACTTGGTCATGATGAACAATATTTTTAATATACTGCTGTATCCAGTTGGCTAGAATTTTGTTCAATATTTTAGCATCTATGTTCATCAGAGATACTGGTCTGTAGTTTTATTTTTTGTTTGTGTCTCTGTCTGCTTTTGTATCAGAGTAATGTTGGCTTCATAGACACTGGAAGACAGTATTCCAGTGTCTTCAACTTTCATGAAGGCTTTTAAAAGTAGAAGTGTTAGTTCTTCTTTGATGGTTTTGTAGAATTCATTTGTAAAACCATCTGATCCAAGACTTTTAGTTTTGGGAAGGTTTTTTGATAAGTGTTTCAATTTCATTAGCTGTGATGGGCCTGTTCATATTATCTAGTTCCTTTTATTTAATTTTGGAAGTTTGTAGGTATCTAGGAAATTGTCCATTTCTTCCCGGTTCTCTAGCTTGGTGGCATATAGTTGTTCATGGAAGTGGCACATGATATCTTGGATTTCTGTGGTGTCTGTTATGATAGCTCCTCTTTCATTTACAATCTAATTTATTTTTTTAATATTTATTTATTTATTCCCTTTTGTTGCCTTTGTTGTTTTATTGTTGTAGTTATTATTGTTGTTGTTGATGTCGTTGTTGTTGGATAGGACAGAGAAAAATGGAGAGAGGTGAGGAGGACAGAGAAGGGGAGAGAAGGATAGACACCTGCAGACCTGCTTTACCACTTGTGAAGCTACCCCCTGGAGGTGGGGAGCTGGGGGATCGAACCGGGATCCTTACACCGATCCTTGCACTTTGCGCCACGTGTGCTTAACCCACTGCACTACCGCCTGACTCCCTTACAATCTGATTTATTTGGGTCTTCTCCTTTTTTTGTGAGTCCGGCTAAAGGTTTTTTGATTTTTTTCACTCTTCTGAAGAATCAATATTTAGTTTTGTTGATCTTTTGCATGGTTTTATTATTTTCAATGTTATTGATTAGCGCCCTAACTTTAACTTTAGTGATTTCTGTCCTTCTGTTTGCTCTAGAGTTCCTTTGTTCTTCTTCTAGGTCTTTAAGATGTGCCATCAGGCTGTTTATTTGTGCTTTCTTTTTGTTTCCTAATATGTGCTTGCCTGGCTATGAACTTCCCTCTCAGTACTGCCTTAGCTGTGTCCCCAAAAGTTTGATAGCTTGTGTCTTCATTTTCATTGACCTCTTGAAACATTTTGATTTCTTCCTTAATTTCCTCTTTGACCCAGTAGTTGTTAAGTAGTGTACTATTGAGCTTCCACATTTTGAAATGACTACTAATCTTTTGTTGATTGTGAAGTATTAGTTTAATTCCACTGTGGTCTGAGAAGATACTTGGGATGATTTCAATGCCTTTGAATTTACTGATGCTGTCTTTGTGGCCTAACATGTGGTCTATCCTTGAGAATGACCCATGTGGACTTGAGTAGAATGTGTAATCCAGTTTCTTGGGATGAATGACTCTGAAAATGTCCAGCAGATCTAGTTTATCTATCTCCTCATTTAGCTCCCTCATGTCTTTATTGATTTTCTGCCTGGATGATCTGTCAAGCTGAGAGAGTGGGATGTTAAAGTCCCGTACTATGACTGTGTTGCTATTATTATATTGCTGTAGCTCTTTCAGTAGATGTTTGATATATTTAGATGGCTTCCCATTGGGTGCATAGAAGCTAAAAATTGTTAAGTCTTCTTAATTGACTGATCCTGTGAGCGTTAAGTAATGTCCATCCATATGTTTTTTAATTTTATTGATTTTAAAATCTACCATGTCAGATATGTGAATAGTTGTTCCCACCCTTTTTTGTGGGCCATTGGCTTGTATGATAGTTTTCTATCCTTTCACTTTGAGTCTGTGTTTGTCTTGTTGAGTTAGGTGGGTTTCTTGTAGACAGCATACTGTAGGATTGTGCCTTCTGATCCATCTTCCTACTCTGTGTCTTCTAATAGGTATATTCACTCCATTGAGATTTATTGATATCAAAGATTGAAGATATTTTAATGCCATTTTTGTAGATTTTTAGAGTGTTCTGATAGATGGCATGTTTATGGTGGTCTGACTGTTTATAGAAGACCTGCCCAGAACTTCTTTCAGGGCAGGCTTGGTGATAGTTGATTTCTTCAACTGTTACTTGTCTGGGAAGTTTTTTATGCCTCCATCTAGTCTGAATGACAGTCTAGCAGGAGACAGTATTCTTGGTTAAAAGACTTTCTCATTGAGCACTCGATAGATATCTTGCCATTCTCTTATGGCCTGTTGTGCTGGTATGGAGAAGTCTGCTGCTAATCTTATGGGTTTTTCTCTTATGGGTAAGTGACTCTTTGTTTTTTCTCTTGCAGCCTTCAGGATCCTTTCTTTATCCTTATTCCTTTCCATTCTAAATATGATGTGTCTTGGTGTCTTTAAGTCTGGGTTCATTCTGTTTGGGATGCTCTGGGCTTCTTGAACCTTTATGTCTTTGATGTTGTCTAGACTAGAGAAGTTCTCAGCTATTATGTCCTAAAGAATGCTTTCTTCCCTTCCCTCTCTTTCTTCCTCTGGTAAGACAATAATGTGTTTATTATTTCTTTTGAAGTCATCCCAGAGGTCTCTGTTGTTGTTTCCAGTATTTTTATCTCTTTTTGAGATCTCTTACTTTTTTTTAGTTGTCCCTAATCTGTCCTCTATCTTTCTAATTCTGTCATCAGCCTCATTGATTATATTCTCTCTCCCCTCTACTGTTTTCTTTAGTTCATCTATTTTTTTACCCTGTTCTGATACTGCTTTAGCTTGTTCAGCTAGCTGTGCTCGTAGCTCAGCTATTTCAGCTTTCAGCTCTTTAATAATCTTGAGATAATTAATGTTTTCTTCCAGAGTCTCATTTGTTGTTTCTGCATTTCTGATGACAATTCTTTCAAATGTTTTACTCACTCCTGTGATTATTTCCTTAACTAGTGGTTAGATGTTGACCTCACTATTTTGTGCTTCAACCTTTGGGGGGGTTTAGCTGGATTCTTGTCCTGGTTCATTTCTCCAATATTTCTTCCTGTTGGTTTAACCATTCTATATAGTATGTTATGAGGCCCCTCTCTCAGTAGTTTTCAAATTACTGATCACCTTTGCCTGGATTGACTTGTGGCTAAATAAGGTACTTAAAGGACTCACAATTGTGGAAATTGACAGTTGTTTCAATATTATTTTAATCCCTGAGTTGAAGCACAGTGTCTTAAATGCCTCTTTTGTTCTTTTTCTTCCCTGTAGGCTATGTGAGCCTGAGGGCTTTTAAACTATAAATAGGCTTCTTAGCTTAATCCCTCACTCCTGACCAAGAGACAAATCAGGGTGTGAGAGAGATAATCCAGTGGTTATACAAAGATACTCTCACACCCTAAGGATCCAAAGCTCCAGGCTCAATTCTGCTTCTCTGCCGAGCTGGGCAGCACTGCTGGGCTCTGTAAATTTCTAAACAAGTCCCCTTTATAGTCTGTAGGTTCTGAGGCAATTATTCACTATGTTCTCATCAGGACAACAACATGGAAAGGCTCCCATCGTGCAGCCTTACCGCTAAGCCACTGAGGTATAAATCTTCTTATGAGTTTACTGGTTAGTTCTCTATGCCCTGGTGTTAGCACAGGACCTGCCCCCTGCTACTCCAGCCTCTGAGGGCAGTAACAATGGAGACTCACAATTGCATTTGGTGAGTCTTAGTGGACTTCTCCTCCCTTCAGCCATCTTTTTGCTGGTGAAACAGATTGGAGGTGGTACCTCAACTGGTAAACTGGTGGACTGTTACCAGCCACTTAATATCTCCCTAGGCTCCTCTTTGTCCAGGAGCCATATGTATTTGCACTCACTGGTGATTTAGTGGGTTCCTGAAGTCATTCTAGTCCTGCCTTGTTGCGGTCTCAGATGATCTCTTTTGGTATTCCTGGTTGAATGCACATGTTACCATGTGCAAGGACCTGGGTTTCAATACCTATACTTTTAAAGCTCTTCCAAAACACTGAAGACAAAGGAATACTCCCTTCCACCTTCTATGAAACCAAAACCACTCTGATACCAAAAGCATATAGGAATACAATAAAAAAGGGAAACTATAGACCAATATTTCTGATGAACATAAGTGCTAAAATACTGAAAAAAAATCCTAGCCAGCCAGATACAGCCATATATTAAATATGTTCATCACGACCAAGTGGGATTTATCCCAGGAATGCAAGGATGGTTCAATATATGTAAATTAATCAATGTGATTCACCACATCAATAAAAGCAAAAATAGAAATCACATGATTATCTCAATATATGCAGAAAAAGCCTTTGACAAAATCCAACACCTATTCATTATCAAAACACTACAAAAAATGGGAATAGATGAAAAATTCCTTAAGATAGTAAAATCCATATATAGCACAACTACAGCCAACAGCATACTCAATGGACAGAAGCTGAAAGCATTCCATCTCAGATCAAGGACTAGTCATGGCTGTCCATCATCACCACTATTCTTCAACATAATATAGAAAGTTCTCACCATAGCAATCAGGCAAAATAAAGGACTACAGATTAGAAGGAAAGAAGTCAAACTCTCACTATTTGCATATGATAAGTAGTATACATAGAAAAAAGCCTTAAGTATCCTGCAGAAAGCTTCACTAGTTATATATCAAGTTGTCAGGCTACAAAATTAATGTACAAAAATCAGTGGCATTCCTTTATGCAAACACTAAGTCAGAAGAGGAGGATATCCAGAAATCACTCCCATTCACTATCTCAGTAAAATTAATATAATACCTAGGAATAATCCTAATCAAAGAAATGAAAGACTTGCATACTGAAAACTATGAGTCACTATTCAAGGAACTATAAAATGATAAAAAATATATAGTAAGATATCCCATGCTCATGGATTGGAAGAATGATTATCACCAAAATTAATACTCTACCCAAAGCCATATACAAATTTAATGTGATACCAATCAAGGTTCCACCAATTTTCTTAATTACAATAATTTACCTAGAACCAGAAAATACCTAGATTGCCAAAACAATCTAAAGAAAAAGAAACAGAAATGGAGGCATGGACATCATACTTTCAGACCTCAAACTATAAGGTCATTATATTCAAAACTGCCTGATACTGGAACAAAAATAGATACACAAACCAGCAGAACAGAACTGTAAGCCCAGAAATAAAACCCCACACTTATAGATATCTAATTTTTTATAAGAGGACCCAAACAATTAAAAGAAGGAAGGAAGTTCTCTTCAGTAAATAGTTCTGGAAAAACTGGGTTGAAATGTGCAGAAGAATGAAACTGAACTACCTTATCTCACCAGAAACAAAAGTCAACTCCAAATGGATCAAGGAGTTGGATATTAGACAAGAAACTATCAAATACTTAGAGGTAAATATTAGCACAACACTTTCCCATCTAAACTGCAAGGGCATCATAAATGATACAGACCCAATTGCAAGGAAGACTAAAACAAAAACAAATCAGTGGGATTACATCAAATTGAAAAGCTTCTGCACAGCAAAAGAACCACTACCCAAACAAAGAGACCCCTCACAGAATGGGAGAAGATCTTCACATGCCATGTTGTTTTCGACGGGTTATGTTGTTTTCGCCGGGCTGGCTTCACGGGCGGATAACAGACGACCAGGGACTCATGGTTGAGCTGTAGGCAGTATCTCTTTATTCATGCAGGATGCAGCACAATCTAAGACGAGCTAAGCTAAACTAAAGGTACCGTAAAACTCACAATGCTGTCTTTATATATACTTGCCAAGTAGGGTGGAAACAGGATGTGACATAGAGAGGGTGGAGAGAAAAGTGACTGGTGACAATCAGAGTGTGACAAGGAGAGGATCAGGGTGTGACAAGGAGGGGGCAGAGCAGGCAAGAATCCTATCACTGAACCACCAATGCCCTGGAGGGAGTGTAAAAGTGATTTATGTAAATAGACCAAAGCTTTGAATGGGATTAAATCTATCCCTATATAAGCATGGTTAAGCAGAAGCCAGGGGGAGCTGGCATACTATCCAACAATGCCATACATCAGACAAGAGACTAATAACCAAAATATATAAAGAGCTTACCAAACTTAGCAACAAAACAAATAAATGACCCAATTCAGAAGTGGGGAGAGGATATGAACAGAATATTCACTACAGAAGAGATACAAAAGGCCAACAGACAATTGAAGAATTGCTCCAAGTCACTGAATGTCAGAGAAATGCAAATAAAGACATTGAGATACCACCTCAACCCTGTGAGAATGCCATACATCAGAAATGACACAAACAGCAAATGCTGGAGAGGTTATGGGGACAAAGAATCCCCCTTGCACTACTGGTGGGAATGTAAATAGATCCAACCCCTTTGGAGAGCAATCTGAAGAACACTCACAAGACTAGAAACGGACCCAAAAATTCCTCTTCTAGGGATATATCCTAAGGAGTCAAGCACAACCATCCAAAAAGATATATTACACCTATGTTCATAGCAGCAGGTGTCCAACAAGAGATGAATGGCTGAGAAATTTGTGGTATATATACACAATGGAATACTGCTCAGCTATTAAGAATAATGAACCCACCTTCTCCAACCCATCTTGGATGGAACTAAAAGGAATTATGTTAAGTGAAGTAAGTCAGAAGAGAAAGATGAGTATAAAATGATCACACTCATAAACAGCAATTAAGAGAGAAGAACAGAAAGGGAAACATAAAGCATATGTTAACTGTGTTTGGAGTATTGCATCAAAGTAAAAAAAAAAATTCTGGGTGGAGAATGAGGTTAGATTTTCAGCTTCACTATAGGGGGTGGGGGTAGGGTCACAGACCTTTGGTGGCAGAAATGGTGTTAATATACACTCCTATATTAACCTATAGTTACTAATCACTGTTTATTCAATTTGAGAGGGGGAAAATAGATTGAATATCTCAAATATTTTGATGCATAGACTCCAGTTCTGATTATCTATTACTTCAATCTAAGCACTTATAGTTTCAAATTGGTAACCTGATTTTTAATACATTTCTAATAATGACTTTTTCTTTGAAATATTAAATCACCTATAATCTTATACCAGGGAGAACACAAGAAATTGGTCTTGTCAGTATATAAGATACAGCTATGTGTAAACAGCACTAATGACAAAAATCATGGTGAGGTCTTATATGATACAGAAAATCTTAACAATGGGATTTTCAAAGTAAACCAAATTCCCAAATAACTTGCTTATAACAATAACTATCTATTGCCTTCTTATACCCTAAGACAGCAGGAAACTTCCCCATTCTCTATAATACCCATATCTCTCCCAGTCCTGGAACCTCTGGGACATGGCTCATTTGCCTTCTTGCTTCTCTTGATCCATACCATTTGATAACTGCATCTGTTGATTTCAACCAAATCAATGCAACCAGTACTTACTTGACATGTTTGACTCCAGAGTGTGTCCATTCCAGGTGTGGAATGTCACCCTTCAGCTCCAATACTCTGGTGAGACCTTTCCTAGCTCATAACATTCCTTAATTCAATTTCAGGTGATTCACTTCCTAACAAAGCCACAGAACCTAGACTAGGGCCCATGAGATCGAGCACATGTGCATATGTACCCATAAGTTAGGGGAAAATGCATATCTTAAAGTGCACAATATCTGACAGTGACTCAGTAAGTGCAACAAGCAAGTAGAACCTAAAAATGACGCCATAAAGTACTTAATCAAGTAGTTTCTACTTAGACTTAGATACCTTTCTCACCTACTTCCTATTTCACTTCTCTCAATCACTATAAGGTTAACCTTACCAGATAAAGTAATGACTGCAAAAGCTGAATGAGAGCTAGACAGCAGCATACTTTAATGATGGCTCTTCTGGTCACTGACAGGGCACCCCATTATCCAGGGCCCTAGTCAGGGAATCCTGGGATTCCCATATAGACATGATGGGCCCAGACCTCTAAAAGAGTTGACACCATCACTGGTCATCTCCATCAGGACCTTTCCTACAAGGACCTTTCCCTCAAGGTAGAACAACAATGGTAGGGACTTCCCCACTCTCCAAAAGGAGACTGGGTCAACATACTCTGCCCCTCAAGGAAGATGGGTCCTGAAATGAATACAGCCTGGAATGTTCCTAGCTATGACCACAGAATGTGAGCTCAGACCTACAGGGATACAGAGGTTACACAGGCTCCTGCACTGAATATAGGCTCCAGATCAGATCTATGGTGTTTATTGTTAACAGTATTCATATACTTTTCCCATACTTGGGAGCTACTCTCTTCCTTGATCCAGCTTTGTAGCCCTATTTCCAACTCTGACACCATCTCCTCAGATAATACCTTTAGCCCACCTGCATGTTAGCCGTGGATTCAGGCAAAAATTAGTAAAGTTATGGGCCCTTTGAAATATACCTAAAACAGACCTACTAGCTTTTTCCAAAATGGAGACTTCAAATCTTATCTGCTACAGTCTTACCTTTAAGTTTCTGATTATTAAACAATTTTTTTTCTGCTTTATATCCTAATGCTTTTCAGCTACCAAGTTGCAGATGCTATCATGACACCAGCCTGAATTCCCTGGGAAGATGACCTCACCAATATGTCTTGGAACCTCACCTTTCTAGAGTCCTACCCAACTAGGGAAAGAGACAAACAGACTAGGAGTATGGATCCACCTGCCAGTGCTCATGTCTAGCAGAGAAGCAATTGCAGAAGCCAGACCTTCCACCTTCTGCTTCCCATAATTATCCTGGGTCCATGCTCCCAGAGCGATAAAGAATAAGATAGCTTCCAATGGAGGGGTTGGAATATGGAACTTTGGCAGTGGGAGTTGTGTGGAATTGTACCCTTCTTATCCTATAGTCTTGTTAAATAAGCCATTATTATTTTTTTCTAAAAAATGAAGTTTGTCTCTGTAAGAGTGTACACTTATTTTTATTTTTAGATTCTCTATCTTTTGGCATCAAAAGCAGATATTGTCTGACACCATTGTGATTTATGTGCTTTGTGACTCACTTAAAAGATAGTTTCATAACTTTTCTTTGTCCCTATCTTTACAATTTTTGTGATCTCTTTATCACTGTTGAAACGAACTTTGTAGTAAAGTGTCTGGTTTGTGTTTGCTTTCATTTTGCTAGAAACACTCAAGTTAGCTCTTTCAATCTGGAAACTCCTAAGTTTTTGGATGTGCTAAGAAGATGAAAGGGAAGGAAATAATGAGGAGTTAAGAGTACAAAGGTAATGTTCACAAAGAAAATAAGACCGGGGAGTCCAGCGGTAATGCAGTAGGTTAAGCACAGGTGGCACAAAATGCAAGGACCAGTATAAGGATCCAGGTTCCAGCCCCTGCAGGGGAGTCTCTTCACAAGCAGTGAAGCAGGTCTGCAGATGTCTATCTTTCTTTCCCCCTCTCTGTCTTCCTCTCCTCTCTCAATTTCTTTTTGTCCTGTCCAACAATGATGACACCACCACCAACAACAACAACAATAATAACTACAACAACAAAACAACAAGGGCAACAAAAGGGAAAATAAATAATAAAAAAGAAAATAAGACTGCATCTTCAAAAAAAAAGTAAGTACAGAATGAAAGAGGTCAAGGCCACACTTCACAAAGATACTTAGTCTCCCCAAATTTACAAAGAGACAGGATAAAAATATCTATATTTCAGGTGCTATTAGAAAGTGTGATTGAATATATATATATATATATGTATATATATGTATATGTATATGTATATGTATATAGGCTAAGTGATAGCACCTGAAATCCTGATACATGGTCCAGGTCTAAGAATAAGTTTTCTGCTATTTTCCAAGGTAACAAAGTTAGTGTCTCCACTTAATTATTAACTAGCCCTTCAATTGTTGTCAGGAATCCTGGTCTATTATTAGTCCTCTTTTTATAGACTATAAATTAAAATATACCCATCTTCCATCTCATCATCTTTCTTTCTGAGACACCAATGCACACATTATCCTACATGGCAAAAAGAGCTTAGAATCAGTACTTTGATTTTAACATACTGAAGAATGTATATGTTCACACAGGTAGACCAGCACACACTCTGACTCCATGTTCTATGTATAAAGAAATAAAGTGACTCAAAGGGAGGTGATGATTAAAATGTTGATGTCTCCTCTTTTTTTAGTTTCCCTATGATCTAACAATGCCACTCAAAGGTCATGGAAGCACGAATTTGAAAGAATACATACATTCTTATGTTTATTGCTCTTAAGCCTAAAGATGTTGTTTCTCAAGAAAACATAAACTTAAGTTCCTTTCAATTCCTCCTCAGTGATATAGTTTGAATCTCACTTGGACCAAGGAATAATAACTCAATTACCCGATGATTTATTACAAAACACTTTGTCCACACTGGATATTTTGATGTATAAATATCAGCCTATTACACTCCCTCTATCCCAGGCCGGCTTCACATTTCAGATTTCATTAGCCAATAAAGCCAGGTTTATTTATAATAAAGTTAAGCCCTTCAAACCACTGACCATGGAAACCAGATTTTGAAATAATTCAGATTTGTGTTTCTGTTCTTTCTAATTAAGGGTAATATCGGGAAGCACAGACAGTGGGTAGCATTGTTCGAGCACCATGGATTTAAGCAAGAAAATCTGATTATCAGCTCATGTCAGAAGCCAAGCGATAATGCAGCTTAGCATTCGTTTGGGCTTTTTCTTTGGCCAAGAGATAATTACCGTTCATGAAGCCTTACGTAAGTGTATCTAATATCTAAGGTCCTAAAATTTATGAATAGCAAAGGCATACAATAGGCAAAGAAGAATTACTGTATTTATTATTTCTATGACTTTTTCCACCATGATAATTTCATTACTGAGCAAAGTCGAATGTCTGAAAATCAAAGTATAATTTATTAAAGGACAAGAAGTTAAATATGCTGGCAGAGTTTTCTGCCAATGTCCTTTGGTGAAAGTTGTTTCTAACAAATAAGAAGTAGACTCACCCGAATTTTAATAGGAAATTTACCAAAGAGGATTCAGGGTTACCTTCTGAGGTCATTGCACAAATAGATGTTAAGATTCTGCAGTAAGATCTTTTTCTTTCATAGTGTTATTTCTTAATCCCATGGTGCTGGTAATAAATTCAGTGCTTCCAAACAAACAACGCCAAAATTTGAATATTGAAAAGCACTTTTGAGGGGGGTAGGTAATGATATCAGAGTGAGCACTGCTCAAATATAAGCAAAGAGTGTACATATCACACAGGAAGTCAAAAGGGGAAATATTTGAAATAGAGATTGAAATTGAAGTTTGAAAAATGAAACCAAATTCAGTTCAAGGATGAAAAAAAAAAAAAATCAAGCTGTAAAGTTACCAAAATAAGAATGCAGAGATCCTCCGAAACCATGAAGAAACAGTAACTTTGAAGAGAAAGCAAACATAGTTATCTGAAACTATGGCTTGTTAGGAGCACAATTTGACATTTGTTTCTTGTTCATTATAAACCAGCAGTAACTAATATTTATTGAGTACCTACTACAGAATAGCCATTGCTGTAAACACTGTATGGACATATAAACTAACCAGAATACCCCATAGGTGAAGACATTACTTAATGCTCCTTATTTTCAGAGAATAGGAAGACAATCACAGAGAGATTAAAAAATGTGCCCAACTGGCTCCTACTATTATAAATTATATAAAGGGTACTTGATTTTTACTTTTCCTTGTGAGTTCCAAGAAATTATACTACATGCACTATCTCCAGAATTTATAAAGTGTAATATATATCCAGACACCTTGTATTCTAGAACTGTCTTACATCCTAAACCACCATAGCAAAACAATAGGAAACAGTATGTTAGGACTAATCAAAGCCACTCCCACTTAGAACAAATCACAGAACTTTAAAAAATTTTTTTTATTTATAAAAAGGAAACATTGACAAAATCATAGGATAAGAGGGGTACGACTTCACACAATTCCCACCACCAGAAATCTGTATCCCATCCGCTCCCCTGATAGTTTTCCTATGCTCTGGGAGTATGGACCCAAGGTCATTGTGAGATGCAGAAGGTGGAAGGTCTGGCTTCTGTAATTGCTTCCCCACTGAACATGGGTGTTGACAGCCTGCCTCTCTCCTTCCCAAGTGGAGAAGGGCTCTGGGGAAGCAAAGCTCCAGGACACATTGGTGTTGTCTGTCCTAGGAAGTCTGGTCAGCATCATGCTAGCATCTGGAACCTAGTAGTTGTCAAGAGAGTTAACATACAAAGCCAAACAAATTGTTGACCAATCATGGACCTAAGGGCTGGAATAGAACAGATGAAGAGTTGAAAGGGTCCTCCATTTTGTGGATAGCTAGTAGGCATATTTTAGTTAAATTCCAAAGGGTCTGTGGCTATGCTATCCCCCCCATTTTTTTTTCCCCATGAGCCTGAAATCTGATATGCCAGTGAATCCAAGTTATTGTCTGCGGAGATGATGTCATGGCTGGAATAAGGACCAGAAAGATGGATCAGGAAAGAGAGTAGCTCCCCAGTATGGGAAATGGGTATAAATATTGTTGACTGTAAACCCCATTGATTTCATGTGATCTGGGGCCCATTTTCAGCTTAGGAGCCTATGTTACCTCTGCATCCCTCTAGATCTGAGCTCACATTCTATGGTCATGAGTAGGAACATTCCATGCTGCCCCAGTATTGATCCATCTTCCTCAGGTGTAGCAGAGTATGGAACATTCTAACATTCTCTATCATTGTTGATCCAAGTTGAGGGCAATGTCCTATGGGGAGCCCACAAAGAGGTCTATTTTGTTGTTCCTGAGAGAAGTGACCGGTAACAATGGAGAGAGGGATTTATTTCAGTTCTAGAACCATCAAGTCTGCTTGGGAATCTCAAGACTCCCCGATTAGGGCCCTAGTTGGTGGAATGGCCTGATAGTGACTAAAGAGTCATCATTATAGTATGCCAATCTCTGGCCCTTATTCAGCTTTTGCAGTCCTTGCTTCATTAAGGTTAGCTTTGGAGTGAGTGAGAGAACTATAATAGGAAGTAGGTGAGGAGGATATATATGTCTAAGTAGATACTATTTCATTATGAACTAGATACTGACTCACTACAGACTATTGTGTATTTTTGCTTTCAAGTATATATTTTGCCCTAATTTATGGATACATGCTCTATCTTACAGACCTGTTCTATATCTATGTTTTAGGACTTTGTTAGGAAGTGAACCTCCTGGAATGGAATTAGAGAATACCATGAAAGGAAAGGTCTCACCAGAGTAATGCAGGTGAAGGGTTGGCATTCCTTACCTGACGTCTCTGGACACAGTCTGAAGTGAAGCATGCTGAGATAGTACTTGCTTCATTGATTAGGTTGGCATCAGTGGATGCAATATCATTTGGTATGACTTGAGAGAAGCATGCAGGAAAGTGAGCCCCACCCCAGAGGTTCCATGACTGGGGGAAATATAGGTTCTATAGTGGAAGTGGGAGGTTCCTGTTGTCTTAGGGTTTAAGAAGACAATAAATCATTATTGCTATAATCATATTGTTTGGCAATTGGGTTAACTTTGAAAAATCCCTTTCTTAGGATTTGCTGTACTATACACAACACCATATTTTATGTCCTTTGACATTATTTGTATATATCTATGGCACTGGTTGCTTCTGTTCTCCCTGGACTAAGCTTTTAAGAGAGTCAACATATCAAAGACTCAGCCTATGTATTAAAAACACTGAGTCTATGCTTTAAAAAGTTTGAAACATTCAATCAGTTTTTCCCCTCTCCGATTAAATAGTGATTTAAATGACTAAAAATTAATAGGAGTGTACATAAACATCATTCCCACCACCAAAAGACTGTGTCTCATCCCATCCCCCCTCCCATGCCCCAATACCCTATGAAATTGAACATCCACCCTCACCCTCAACCCAGGGTTTTTACTTTGGTGCCCTACTACAAATTTAGTCAGACACTGCTTTGAGTTTCCCTTTCTGCTGTTCTTTCTCAACTTCTGTTGATGAGTGGGATCATCCCTTACTCATCTTTATCTTTCCGACTTAGCTTACTTAACATAATTCCTTCTAGCTCCATCCAAGATGGGTCAGAGAAAGTGGGTTCATTGTTCTTAATAGCTGCATAGTATACCATTGTGTATACATACCACAGCTTTCTCAGTCACTCATCTGTTGTTGGGCACCTGGGTTGCTACAAGGTTTTAGCTATTACTAATTGTGCTGTTATGAACATAGGTGTACACATATCATTTTGGTTGGGTGTTATGGAGTCCTTGGGGTATATCCCTAGGAGAGGAATTACTGGGTCATATAGAAAGTCCATGTCTAGCCTTGTAAGAGTTCTCCAGACTGCTCTCCACAGAGACTGGACCAATTTACATTCCCATCAGCTGTGCAGAAGGGTTCCTCTGTCTCCACAGCCTCTCCAGCATTTGTTACTGCTATCCTTTTTGATGTATGCCATTCTCACAGGAGTGAGGTGGTATCTCAGTGTTGTCTTTATTTTCATTTCTCTGACAATCAGTGACCTGGAGCAATTTTTCATATGTTTGTTAACCTTTTGGATCTCCTCTGAAGTGAATGTTTTGTTCATATACTCTACCCACTTTTGGATGGGGTCATTTACTTTTTTGTTGCTACATTTGCTGAACTCTTTGTATATTTTGGTTACTAGTCTCTTGTCTGATGTATGGCAAATGAAGATCTTCTCTCATTCTGTGAGGGGTCTCCTTATTTGTGTGATAGTTTCTTTGGCTGTGCAGAAGCTTTTCAATTTTATGTAGTCCCATTGGTTTGATTCTGCTTTAGTCTTCCTTATAATTAGGTTTGTTTCATCAAAGATGTCCTTAAGGTTTAGGTGGCAAAATGTTCCACCAATGTTTTCCTCTAAGTATTTGATAATTTCTGGTCTAACATCCATATCCTTGATCCATCTGGAGTTGATTTTTGTTTCTTTTTCTTTTGGATTTGGTTGTTTTTTCTTCTTGGACTGGAAGTGTTGTTTGGCTAACTGGTATAGGTTAAACTCCCTTCTTCAGTTACTCTTGTTGTAATTTCTGAGGTTGGTGACTGCATTTGTCATAAAGCTATTTAGTGTAGCATGGCTTGTACTCAAAACATAACAATTGAAGAATGACAGAACAGAAAAATAAAAACAACATCAATTTAAAATGGTTGAATCAAGATCAAATAAAACTGCTACCACAGTGAATCAGGACACTAGCCCAGGAGAAACTCCAAACCAGTCAGAAGTAACAATAAATAAGAAAAGTATGCAAGCAAGAGTAAACCTAATAATCACAGAAATAAAGACAACTATGGAGTAAAGGACTAACAGAATTAGGGAAACAATAGAAGAGACCCTCAAGGAAAATACTAGCTACCTTGAGCTAATTAGAGAACTGAAAGCTGAAATAGCTGAACTAAAAGGTCAATTAGCAGAACAAGATAGTACTATAACTGAACTGAAGAAAGAAGCTGAGGGAAGGGAAAGCAGGCTAACAGAAGCAGAAAACAGAATTAGCCAGTCAGAGGATGAGTTACAGAAAAGAAAGAAAGAGGTAAAAGAGCTCAAAAACAGATTGAGAGACACTGAAAACAATAACAGAGACATACTGGATGACCTCAAAATAGAGTAACATTCATATAATTGACATAGCAGAGGAAGAAATAGAGGAAGGGGAAATAAACATTTTAGAGGAAATAATAAAAGAAAACTTTCAGACCTAAACAACAGAAAGGACATTAATATTTAAGAGGCCCAGAGAGTCCCAACAGAATCAACCCGACCCTGAGGACACCAACACACATCATAGTTACAATGAAAAGAAGTAAAGATAAAGAATGGATCCTAAAGGCTTCAAGAGAAAAACAAAAAGTCACATATAGGGGAAAACCCATAAGACTATCAGCAGACTTCTCCACTCAAACTCTAAAAGCCAGAAGAGAATGGCAAGATATATATCAAGCCCTGAATGAAAAAGGGTTTCATCCAAGGATAATATATCCTGCTAGGCTTTCATTCAAACTAGATGGAGGGATCAAAACCTTCTCAGATAGACAACAATTAAAGGAGGCAACCATCACCAAGCCTGGCCTGAAAGAGGTTCTAAGAGACCTCTTATAAACAAGAACATCACCATAATACTTGCCGTATATCAGAGCAAATAAAAAATTGTTAAATAATGGCACTACAATACATTAAATCCATAATATCAATAAATGTCAATGGCTTAAACTTGCCCATTAAAAGGCACAAAGTGGGTGAATGGATCAGAAAACACAACCCAACCTTATGCTGCTTGCAAGAATCCCATCTGACCCAACAATACAAACACAGGCTTAAAGTGAAAGGATGGAAAACTATCATATAGGCTAATGGACGACAAAAAAGACAGGAACAGCCATTCTCCTCTCTGACACAATAGACTTTAAATAAAATAAAGTAATGAAAGATAGGCAAGGTCATTACATAATGATTAGAGGATCAATAAACCAAGAAGATTTAACAATTATTAACATCTATGCACCCAGTGAGTGATCATTAATTAAGTACATCAGCACCTACTGAAAGAAGAACAAAAATACAATAACGGTAATACAATAATAGTGGGAGACTTTAACACCTCACTCTCACACTTAGATCAGCAAAGCAGAGAATAAACAAATAAACAAGAGAATTAAATGAAGAGATGGACATACTAGACCTCCTGGACATTTTCAGAGTTCTTCACCCCAAAAATCTGGAATACACATTCATTTCAAATCCACACATCACATACTCAAGGACAGATCACATGTTATACCACAAAGACAGCATCCACAAATTCAAGAGCACTGAAAACATCTCAAGTATCTTCTCAGACCACAGTGGAGTAAAGCTAACACTTAACAACAAACAGAAAATTACTAAAAGTCACAGAATTTGGAAACTAAACAACACACTGCTTAAGAACCACTGGGTCAGAGAGACACTCAAGCAAGAAATTCAAATGTTCCTGGAAACAAGTGAAAATGAAGGCACAAGCTATCAAAATATTTGGGACACAGCTAAAGCAGTACTGAGAGGGAAACTCATAGCCATACAATCACATATTAAACAACAAGAAAAAGTTCAAATAAACAACCTTACTGCACATCTTAAAGACTTAGATGAAGAGGAGCAACAGAACCCTAAAGCAACCAAAAGGACAGAAATCACTAAAATTAGAGCAGAAATAAACAACATCGAAAATAAAAGAACCATACAAAAGATCAATGAAGTCAAATGATGGTTCTTTAAAAAATTAAACAAAATTGACAAACCCCTAGCCAGACTCACTAAAAAAAATGGGAGAAGACACAAAAAAATAGAATTGTAAATGATAGAGGAGATATCACAACTGACACCACAGAAGTCCAGAAAATCATGCGAAATTTCTATGAAGAACTATACGCCACCAAGCTAGAGAATCTGGAAGAAATGGAAGAATTCCTAGAAACATATGCCCTTCCAAAACGGAACCAAGAAGAACTACAAAACCTAAATGCACCAATCACAGACAAAGAAATTGAAACTGTTATTAAGAACCTTCTCAACAACAAAAGTCCTGAACAAGATGGCTTCACAAACAAATTCTACAAAACCTTCAGGAAACAGTTAATACCTATACTTCTAAAGCTTTTCCACAAGATCTAAGAAACAGGAACACTCTCTTCCACCTTCTATGAAGCCAACATCACCCTCATACCAAAAGCAGATAGGGACACAACAAAAAAGGGAAACTACATACCAATATCTCTGATGAAAATAGATGCCAAAATATTAAACAAGATCTTGACCAACCGGATATAGCAGTATATCAAAAAGATTATTGATCATGACCAAGTGGGATTCATCCCAGGAATGCAAGGCTGGTTCAACATATGTAAGTCAATCAATGTCATTCAGCACATCAATAAAAGCAAAACCAAACACCACATGATTATCTCAATAGATGCACAGAAAGCCTTTGACAAAATCTAACACCCATTCATGCTCAAAACACTACAAAAAATGGGAATAGATGGAAAATTCCTCAAGACAGTGGAGTCCATATATGCCAAACCTACAGTCAACATCACAAAACTTCTGTACTTCCATTCTGTAGAAGTCTGATGAAAGCAATGTTCCCTCCACATCCACTTCCCATGGTTCAGAAGACTGGATAATGAGTTTAAAAACCCTTGACAAGTGTAAAATGCTATACAGAGGTAAGTGTATTGACAGGACAATAACACTGTTTAACAGTGGAGAGAAAGGATGGAAAGAAAAAAAAGCTCAAGGGAGCTGGGCAGTGGCACAGTGGGTTAAGCATACATGGTGGAAAACACATGGACTGGCATTAGCATCCCAGTTTGAGCCACCAGCTCCCCACCTGCAGGGGGTTTGCTTCACAGGCAGTGAAGCAGGTCTGCAGGTGTCTATCTTTCTCCCCCTCTCTGTCTTCCCCTCCCCTCTCCATTTCTCTCTGTCCTATCCAACAACAATGACAGCAATAACAACAACAATGACAATAAACAAGGGCAACAAAAGAGGAAAAAATTAACTTAAAAAAAAACTGAAGGGCAAAGTTCTTAGAGCCTGTATCTAGCATGTTTCCCTTGTTTCCCCTACTCTGGTGTTAAGCTCTCACTGCGACCTAAATTTATGTGAAAAAAGGGAGAGGGAAGGACAGTAAGGATAACAATGATGACAATGACAAGCAGAAAAACAATGGTAAACACATGTGCTGATCAATTCAGAGCAGCCATGTGAGCAGTGGGTCACAGTCCAGAATCTGCAACCAGGCTGCCTGAGCTTAAAGGTGGGGCAAAGTGCATCATCTTTCTTCTCCTTGGTTACCTCATCTGTGAGGCATAGATAACAGTGATTCTTACCTGATGATATATTTGTGGCAACTCAATGACAAATCTAATAAAGAATGGGAAACAGCCTAACAAAGACTCAGATACCGGAGAGCTGTGTGAGTGGTAATATAACTTTCTGGTCAATGATAGTGGTCACCAACTCACTGATCATTGTAGTAACAAGTTATAGATGAAATTATGGGGGCTGGGGGCCAGGTGGTGGCAGACAGGGTTAACTGCACATAACAGAATGTGCATTCAACCAGGTGCGCAACCACTCAGCCCCTTAGTGCACATAGTATGAAGCACAAGGATCCCAGTTCGAGTCTGCAGCTCCCCACTTGTAAGGGTGGTGAAGCAGGTCTGCAGGTATCTATCTTTCTCTCCCCCTCTCTGTCTTCCCCTCCTCTCTCCATTTCTCTCTGCCCTATTCAATTAAATGGGAAAAAATGGCCTCCAAGTACAGTGGATTAATAGTGCCAACACCAAGTTCCAGCAATAACCCTCATGGCAAAAAAAAAAAAAAAAAAAAAAAGTAAATTAAAATAAAAAAGGAATTGTGACTCACATAAAAAGCAGAACCCAGCGCCACCTGCTGACCAACAACAGAATATAAAATAGATGGATAAAACTAGGAAGACTGACTTTGAACAGTGAAAATGAGGATCAGACACTGCATGATGCAGATTCAATGGACTTGTCAGAGAAAGAATTTAGGAACCACATTGTCAGGAAATCTGAAGAAATGCCAAGCCTGCAATTGAATGTGGAGAGATAGATTAAGAAATAAATCCTGTTCCCGGAAGATGGCAGACTGAGAAGCTGCTAGTGGCTTGAGCTCAGACCACATCTTCTGGAAACGGTAGGATTTTCTGCCTTTAGTAGGCCAGTCAATAAGGGGTCCTAGCGGTGACACCAAGGAGGTGACTATAACTTAATTTGGGTTAAAAAATAGAATAGATAAAAAGAGAAAAAAAATTTCTTTTAAATTATTATCTCCAAAGCATACCTCCTCCCCCTACCCCCCCATAACCAGTCCCTGGGGACCAGCTCCAAGCAGGCTCCCCTGCTGAGCTTCTTTCTTTACCAGGGTTCCTGTCCCACCAGGGAGTATCATTCATTCTAAGTCTAGTCCCTTCTGAAACCTCTGGCCCTTTTTTCTAAGTAGCCAACTCCCCCCCTCATAGCTAATTAAATAATTTTTTAATTTTTTTAAATAAAAACTCTTTCCTTCCATCGCTCTTTTATTACTGTTCTTTTTCTTATCTTTTTATTTACTCTCTTCCTTTTTTTTTCTTTTTCTCATTCTTGCCATCTTTTCTTCCTTAATCCTACAGCTTCCAAAATCACAGGCCCCATCCCCAACACCAGCAAACAGTGTGCTTTCACTGATACACGTTTGGGAATTACTTTGGGAAGAATTCTGACTCAGAGTGGACTCTCACTGCGAGTATCTCTGCTCAACTTCCCTTCCTCCTTTAGCTACCCCTAGAATATACAGTGGATAGTAGATTTGCGTAACTGACTATTTAAGCTATCCTTGTCTAGTCCTGAGGTTTTTTGTTTGTTTGTTTGTTTGTTTGTTTTTCTTTCTTAACAATCAGCTGCCATTGCTCACGAGGTTTGAGGTAATCTGGGACAGGGTATATTTTGTACTCTGCTCTATTTGATTATTAATATTATATAAAGGCATATATCTTCCCCGCTCTTTAGGTTGATCAGAATTAACTCTTAGGTTATCTTTCATTGCTAGGGTAGTGGACATCTTATTTATTGTGGGAGGGACTTGTATTGTTACTCCTACCTCCTCTACGGACTCTCCTCTACCTCCTCATCCTAGCTAATTAAAAAAAAATAAAATGCAATTAAATTAAATTAAAAATAAAGTAATAAAAAAAAAACTTTCCTTTCACTGCTCTTTAATTACAGCTCTTGTTCTTGTCTTTTCTCTTTTCTCTTTCTTGTTTCTTTTTCTCTTTTTTTTATGTTGTCATACACTTCTTCCTTCCTTCTTTGTCTTTATGAATTTATGAATTATTTTGTGGAAGAAATCTGACTCAGAGTGGACTCACTATGTGTGTATCTCTGCTCTACTTCCCTTTCCGCTCTTGTTATCCCTAGAATATACAGTGGATAGTAGATTTGCATAGCTGTCTATTCTTGCTATCCCTTCTTTCTTTTATCTTTCTTCTTCACTGGGACTTGGTTACTATTTTTTCACAGACTGTAGACATTGTTTGGCTAAATGGTAGTGATTAAACTGCTTCAATACTTGCTTCAGTTGCTATTGTAATTCCTGAGGTTTGTGAGTGCAGTTGTCATAAAGATATTTAGTACAGAGTTGCTTGTACTCAAGACACAACAACGAAGGAACAACAGAGCATAAAAATAAGAAACACATAAATCAAAAAAATGGGTAGATCAAAAACAAATAAAACTGCTACTCTAATGAATGAAGACAAGAGCCTAGAAGAAACTACAAATCAGTCAGAAGTAACCATAGGTAAGAAAAGTATGCAAGCAATAATAAACTTATTGATCATAGAAATGAAAATAACATTGGAGGAAAGGAATGGCAGTATTAGGGAAACAACAGTTGAGACCCCCAAGGAAAATACTGATTATCTTGAGGCAATTAGAGAACTGAAAGCTGAAATAGCTGTAATAAAGAAAGAAGCTGAGGCAAGGTAAAGCAGACTAACAGAAGCATAAAACAGAATTAGTCAGACAGAGGATGAGTTAGAGAAAATGAAGAAAGAGGTGAAAGAGCTCAAAAAGAGATAGAGACACTGAAACCAACAACAGAAACATATGGGATGATCTCAAAAGAAGTAACATTCATATAATTGGCCTGCCAGAGGAAGAAAGAGAGGAAGGGGAAGGAAACATTCAAGAGGAAATAATAGAAGAAAACTTCCCAGACCTGAATAACAGAAAGGACATCAAGATTCAAGAGGCCCAGAGAGTTCCATAAAGATTCAACCCAGACATGAAGACATCAAGACACATCATAGTCACAATGAAAAGGAGTAAGGATAAAGAAAGGATCCTAAAGGCTGCAAGAGAGAAACAAAAATTCACATACAAGGGAAAACCCATAAAATTATCTGCAGACTTCTCCACTCAAACTCTAAAAGCCAGAAGAGAATGGCAAGATATCTATCGACCCCTGAATGAAAAAGGGTTTCAACCAAGGATAATGTATCCTGCTAGGCTTTCATTCAAACTAGATGGAGGGATCAAAATCTCCTTAGACAGACACAGTTAAAGGAGGCAACCATCACCAAACCAGCCCTGAAAGAGGTTCTAAAAGAACTCTTATAAACAAGAACATCACTATAATACTTGCAATATATCAGAGCAAACAAAAATTTATTTTGAACAATGGCACTACAATACATTAAATCCATAATATCAATAAATGTCAACGGCTTAAACTCACCAACCAAAAGGCACAGAGTTGGGGGATGGACCAGAAAAGATAATCCAACCATATGCTGCTTGCAAGAATCCCATCTGTCACAACAAGATAAACACAGACTTAAAGTGAAAGGATGGAAAACTGTCATACAGGCTAACAGACCACAAAAAAGGGGAGGAACAGCCATTCTCATCTCAGACACAATAGATTTTAAATTAAATAAAGTAATAAAAGATAGGTAAGGACATTGCATAATGATTAGAGGATCAATCAGCCAAGAAGACTTAACAATTATTAACATCTATGCACCCAATGGGGGACCATCTAAATACATCAAGCATTTACTGAAAGAATTTCAAAAATACATCAATAGTAATACAATAACAGTGGGAGACTTCAATACCCCGCTTTCACAATTAGACAGATCAACAACGCAGAGACCCAACAAAGATATAAGACAATTGAATGAAGAGATTGACAGACTAGACCTCTTGGACATTTTCAGAGTCCTTCACCCCAAAAAACTGGAATACACCTTCTTTTCAAATCCACATAACACATACTCAAGGATAGACCACATGTTAGGCCACAAACACAGCATCAATAAATTCAAGAGCATCGAAATCATCCCAAGTATCTTCTTAGACCACAGGGGAGTAAAACTAACATTTAACAAAAAACAGAAAATTATTAAAAGTCACAGAATTTGGAAACTAAACAACATGCTCCTTAAGAACCACTGGGTCAGTCAAGCAGGAAATTCAAATGTTCCTAGATACAAATGAAAATGAAGACACAACCTATCAAAATATTTGGGACACAGCTAAAGCAGTACTGAGAGGGAAACTTATAGCCATACAATCACATATTAAACACCAAGAAGAAGCTCAAATGAACGACCTTATTGCACACCTCAAGGACTTAGAGGAAGAGGAACAAAGGAACCCTAAAGCAACTAGAATGACAGAAATCACTAAAATTAGAGCAGAAATAAACAACATCGAAAATAAAAGAACCACACAAAAGATGAATGAAGCCAAATGTTGGTTCTTTGAAAGATTAAACAAAATTGACAAACCCCTAGCCAGACTCACCAAACAAAAAAGAGAGAAGACTCAAATTAATAGAATTGTAAATGATGGAGAAGATATCACAACTGACACCACAGAAATCCAGAGAATCCTGCGAAACTTCTATAAAGAACTATACGCCACCAAGCTAGAGAATCTGGAAGAAATGGAACAATTCCTAGAAGCATATTCCCTTCCAAAACTGAACCAAGAAGAACTACAAAATCTAAATGCACCAATCACAGACAAAGAAATAGAAACCATTATTAAGAATCTCCAAAACAACAAAAGTCCTGGACCAGATGGCTTCACAAACGAATTCTACAGAACTCAGGAAACAATTAGTACCCATACTTCTTAAGCTTTTCCATAAGATTGAAGAAACAGGAATACTCCCTTCCACCTTCTATGAAGCCAACATCACCCTGATACCAAAAGCTGATAGAGACAGAACAAAAAAATAAAACTATAGACCAATATCTCTGATGAACATAGATGCCAAAATATTAAACAAGATCTTGGCCAACCGGATAAAGCAACATATCAAAAAGATTGTTCATCACGACCAAGTGGGATTCATCCCAGGAATGCAAGGCTGGTTCAACATCCGTAAGTCAATGTCATTCACCACATCAATAAAAGCAAAGCAAAAAACCACATGATTATCTCAATAGATGCAGAGAAAGCCTTTGACAAAATCCAACACCCATTCATGCTTAAAACTCTACAAAAAATGGGAATAGATGGGAAATTCCTCAAGATAGTGGAGTCTATATATAGCAAACCTACAGCCAACATCATACTCAATGGACAGAAGCTGAAAGCATTCCCCCTCAGATCGGGGACTAGACAGGGCTTTCCACTGTCACCATTACTCTTCAACATAGTATTGGAAGTTCTTGCCATAGCAATCAGGCAAGAGAAAGGAATCAAAGGAATACATACTGGAAGGGAAGAAGTCAAGCTCTCACTCTTTGAAGATGATATGATAGTATACAAAGAAAAGCCTAAAGAATCCAGCAGAAAAGTACTGTAAGTTATTAGGCAATATAGAAAGGTATCAGGCTACAAAATCAATGTACAAAAATCAGTGGCATTTCTTTATGCAAACACTAAATCTGAAGAAGAAGACATCCAGAAATCACTCCCACTTACTGTTTCAGTAAAATCAATCAAATACCTAGGAATAAAGTTGACCAAAGAAGTGAAGACTTGTATACTGAAAACTATGAGTTGCTACTCAAGGAAATAGAAACTGATACCAAGAAATGGGAAGATATCCCATGTTCATGGATTGAAAGAATAAATATCATCTAAATGAATATTCTCCCCAGAGCCATATACAAATTTAATGCAATACCCATCAAAGTTCCACCAAGCTTCTTTAAGAGAATAGAACAAACACTACAATCATTTATCTGGAACCTGAAAACACCTAGAATTGCCAAAACCATCTTAAGGAAAAGAAACAGAAATGGAGGCATCACACTCCCAGACCTTAAACTATATTATAAAGCCATCATCATCAAAACAGTCTGGTACTGGAACAAAAATAGACACACAGACCAGTGGAACAGAATTGAAAGCCCAGAAATAAATCCCCACCCCTATGGACATCTAATCTTTGATAAGGGGGCCCAAAGGATTAAATGGAAGAAGGAGGTTCTCTTCAATAAATGGTGCTGGGGAAACTGGGTTGTAACATGCAGAAGAATGAAATTGAACCACTTTATCTCACCAGAAACAAAAATCAACTCCAAATGGATCAAAGACCTGGATGTCAGACCGAAAATAATCAAATACTTAGAGGAAAACATTGGTAAAACAGTTTCCCACCTACACCTCAAGGACATCTTTGATGAATCAAACCCAATTGCAAGGAAGAGTAAAGCAAAAACAAACCAATTGGACTACATCAAATTGAAAAGCTTCTACACATCCAAAGAAACTATTAAACAAACAAAGAGACCCCTCACAGAATGGGAGAAGATCTTCACATGCCATACATCAGACAAAAAACTAATCACCAAAATATATAAAGAGCTCAGCAAACTTAGCACCAAAAAAGCAAATGACCCCATCCAAAAATTGGCAGAGGATATGAACAAAACATTCACCTCAGAGGAGATCCAAAAGGCTAACAAACATATGAAAAACTGCTCTAGGTCACTGATTGTCAGAGAAATACAAATTAAGACAACACTAAGATACCACCTCACTCCTGTAAGAATGGTATACATCAAAAAGGACAGCAGCAACAAATGCTGGAGAGGTTGTGGGGACAGAGGAACCCTTTTACATTGCCGGTGGGAATATAAATTGGTACAGCCTCTGTGGAGAGCAGTCTGGAAAACTCTCAGAAGGCTAGACATGGATCTTCCATATGATCCAGTAATTCCTCTCCTGGGGTTATACCCCAAGGACTCCATAACACCCAGCCAAAAAGAGGTGTGTACTCCTATGTTGATAGCAGCACAATTCATAATAGCTAAAACCTGGAAGCAACCCAGGTGCCCAACAACAGATGAGTGGCTGAGAAAGCTGTGGTATATATACACAAGGGAATACTATGCAGCTATCAAGAACAATGAACCCACCTTTCTGATCCATCTTGGAGAGAGCTAGAAGGAATTATGTTAAGTGAGCTAAGTTAGAAAGATAAAGATGAGTATGGGATGATCCTACTCATCAATAGAAGTTGAGGAATCAGATCTGAAAGGGAAACTAAAAGCAGGACCTGACCAAATTGTATGTAGGGCACCAAAGTAAAAGCCCTGTGGTAAGGATTAGACATGCAGCTTCCTGGGCCAGTGGGGGGTGGGAGCGGGTAGGAGGGATGGGTCACAGTCTTTTGGTGGTGGGAATGGTGTTTATGTACACTCCTAGTAAAATGTAGTCATATAAATCACTAGTTAATTAATATTAGACGGGGAATATTAATTGTATGTCTCAAAGTTTTTTAAAACACACACTGAATCTTTTTAATATATAGGCTGTGTATTTGATATGTGGACTCTCTCAAAAGCCTAGACCAAGTAGATCAGAAGTAACCAATAGCACAGCTATATACGAGATACTGGGTACTGTACAGCAAACCCTAACAAAAGGACTTTTCAAAGTTAACCCAATTACCAAATAATGTGATGATAACATTAACTATCGATTGTCTTTTTGAACCCTAAGACAGCAGGAACCTCACATCTCCACTATAGAGCCTCTACTTCCCCCAGTCTTGGAGCCCTTAAATAGGGCCCACTTTCCCGTATGCCTCTCCCAATCCATATAAAATAATATTTCATCTGCCGATCACAACCTAACCAACGCAAAGATGGCCACCTCAACATGCTTCACTTCAGACTGTGTCCAGAGACTTCACGTGTGGAATGACAACCCTTCAGCTTCATTACTTGGGTGAGACCTTTCCTTTCATAGTATACTCTAATTCCTTCTCAGGTGGTTCACTTTCTAACAAAGTCCCAAAACCTAGATACACACCAGTTTCTGTGAGAGAGAGCATATATTCACACGTATCCATAAACTACTGCAAAATATATACCTGAAAGCAGAAGTACATTAGAGTTTGCAGTGAGTACCCCCCTAACACTTCCTCTCCACTATTCCAAGCTTTGGGTCCATGATTGCTCAACAATTTGTTTTTGCTTTGTATGTTAACTCTTTTCAGTCACCAGGTTCCAGATGTCCTCAGGATGCTGGCCAGGCTTCCCTGGACTGAAGACCCCACCAATGTGTCCTGGAGCTCCACTTCCCCAGACACCCACCCTACTAGGGAAAGAGAGAGGCAGACTGGGAGTATGGACCGACCAGTCAATGCCCATGTTCAGTGCAGAAGCAATTACAGAAGCCAGACCTTCCACCTTCTGCAACCCACAATGACCCTGGGTCCATGCTCCCAGAGGGATAGAGAGTGGGAAAGCTATCAGGTGAGGGGGTGGGATATGGAGATTGGGTGGTGGGAATTGTGTGGAGTTGTACCCCTCCTACCCTATGGTTTTGTTAATTTATCCTTTCTTAAATAAATAAATAAATAAATAATAAAAATTAAAAAATAAAAAAAGAAAGAAATCCATGACTTGAAAGAGATTTTGTAGGAAACTGGAACTTAAAAACAGTTATAGAGCATGAAGGACACTTTGAATGTATTCTAGTCTCAAACAGAAAGTCAAGGAAGTAGAATTACCCATCCCATCCCTCTCTGTTTATCTTTGTCTCTCTATATATAAAATACTGGGAGCAGTGGATTCATTATGTAGTTACTGACCCCCAGTGATAAATAAGCCTGGTGTCAAAATCCCTTGGAAAGTATCTTACATCAATCCTTCAAAAATTAAAGTATACTTTACATGGAAAACTACTTGGACCAAGTTATATCCCCACCTGCAATGCAGGAGAGTTCCCTTAGTCCAGTAACCTCTCCAGCATTTATTTTTACTAGCATTTATGATGTATGGCATTATCACAGGGGTAAAGTGGTATTTCATTATTGTCTTTATTTGTATTTCTCTCATAAACAATCATCTGGAGCACTTTTTGAATGTCTGTTGGCCTTTTAGAGATCTTTTGTGGTGAATATTCTGTTTATATCCTCTCTGCACTTTTGTATGGGGTCATATTTTTGTTGCTGTTGATTTTGGTAAGTAGTTGATTTTTATACATTTTGGTTATTAGCCTCTTGTCTGCTGTATGGCATATAAAGATCTTCTCCCATTCTGTAAGGGGGTTTCTTAGTTTGGATTGTTTATTTTACTGTGCAGAAGCTTTTTAATTTGATGTAGTCCTGTTTGGTTTTTTTTGTTTTCCTTGCAAAATTGGACTTGTGTCATTGAAGAAGTCTATAAAATTTAGATGGAAAAGAGTTCTGCCAAAATTTTCCTCTAAGTATTTGATAGTTTCTGGTCTAACATTCAAGTCCTTGATACATTTGGGAGTTTACTTTTGTGTTTGGTGAAATGTAGTGTTTCCATTTCATTCTTCTGAACCTTTCAACCCAATTTTCCCAACACCATTTGTTGAAGAGACTTTCCTTTTTCCATTTAATAGTCTGGGCACTTTTGTTGAGTACTAGATGTCCATAGGTGTGGGTGCTTATTTCTGGGCTCTTAATTCCATTCCACTGGTCAATGTGTCTATATTTTGTTCCAGTACTATGCAGTTTTGATTATAATGACCCTATAATATAGTTTGTTAACTCCCTTCACCTTTTTTTTTCCTAGCATGCAATGCTACCTTCTTAAGCTTTTCATAAAGACTGCCCAGCTTTGGATTCATCCCACTGCATTCCTACTAAAGACTAAAGATTCGATACAAGCTAGATACATACCAATTCACTCATAGAACTTAACAAAGAAAGCACTAGTCTATAGAAAAATAAAATACAGAATTATCCCACCAAGTCAGGAAATTTGAGAGCTTCTTTTTTTAATTATTTATTTTTATTTATTTATTCCCTTTTGCTGTCCTTGTTGTTTTATTGTTGTAGTTATTATTGTTGTAATTGTTGTTGGATAGGACAGAGAGAAATGGAGAGGGGAGGGGGAAGACAGAGAGAGGGAGAGAAAGATAGACACCTGCAGACCTGCTTCACCACTTGTGAAGCGACACCCCTGCAGGTGGGGAGCCAGGGCTTGAACCAGGATCCTTATGTGGGTCCTTGTGCTTAGCACCACCTGCGCTTAATCCGCTGCGCTACAGCCCGACTCCCATAGCTCCTAAAACTAACTAAAGACACACAATAAGTAGTAAAAAAATGTCTGCTGACTGGACATATATAATGCAGAATTCAAATTATTAAAATTCACATTTTATTTGGCAGGAGGCAATGTGGCAGCCTAAAAAAATACACTCACAAAAATTAGGAGAACTATATTTGAGTGTACAAAAGTCTGGAATGTCATCATGGAGTTCTTATTTTGTTTTGGAAAAAAACATGATATTTTCTAGCCTCAGTCTCCCCATCTGGGAAGTCAGAAGAGTGAGCTACATTTTCTTAAGCTACCAGTAAGGGGAAAAGTGTAAAAGGACTTGTCAAAGCCTCAGGTCATCCGTTTATGGTTCTGTTTGCCCAGTCTAAAATTAAACTGTATGCAGCTTCTTCTAGTCTCCATTGTCTCCCCCAAAATGGTTGGAAATCCCAGGTAGATGGACTCTATTATTTTTCATTCTAAAGTATAATGTGTACACACCAAGTCAAAACACACACACACACACACACACACACACACACACACACACACACACACACACACTTTCTTACAAAAAAGGAAAATCCCATTTTCAAATCTAGAGACTGAAAATTAACCAGTTGCTTCATGTTTTTAGCAAACACTCTTACCATTGTGTGGAGTTTTATTGTTGTCCCCCCTCCCTGCCCCCATGAATAGGAGCCTTTACAATTGCATACGCCTAAAAGTGAATACCGTGTCGAATCTATTGGCACCGCTTGTTTAAACACCTGCATCTCATCACCAGCCCTTCACAATATTGTTAAACAATAATTATACTTATGATGAGTAATGCATCCAAATATAGTCTCCCTTGAAATACACTTGCATTGTAAGTAGCCTAGTAATAGGATGTGAGATCTACTCAGGTAAAACAAGACTCATAAAGACATCCATCTAATAGTAATGCTTTTTACATGATCATTGTAAACTGGAATATCATCTTGATTACAGAATTCTCATATTATTTTTTCTGAGGAAGACTGATTTCATTTTTGTTAAACAGAGTTCTAAATGTCACTTACCTATTCAGATTTAGAATTGTTTTTAAAAAGAGGGATTTACCTTTAAATTTGACCAAGTTTAGTTGGATTCTTCTTGTATTAGGAGTGAAAGTAAAGCTTGAGATGAAGACTAAGCTTTACTTTTTTTTGTTAAAATATCAACAACATGTATTGATGGATTTAGGGCAAATCACAAAAGAGATTAGTCACCTTCTTCCCAAAACAGAAAGACTACAGCCTGTCAGTCACTGATGGAAAACGACCAACCATATGGATAAAGAAAGATACAAATATTAAAAGTAATAGCCAGAAGAAGTAACACTGCAGGATTTCTATGTGGGTCATGAACAGTTGCAGTATTTTGCACTGAACTCACCTAACTCCCACCATAGTCATACAAGGTGGGCACTATTACCCTATTTTGCAAATAAACAAGCTGAGGTATACAAAGACGAGACATAGCTCCCAGAGTCTCAAGGCAGAAAGCAACAAAGGCAGGATATGAACTCGGGCTATTTGACCCCAAAGTCTGTCTGTGCAATCACCACCCATAAGCATGCATTCTGTCTGAGTGCTACAAACTCAAACAACATTCATCTGAAACCTTTCTGGTAACATTGGCATTCCATTTGTAATCGTATGGGTTACAGTCAAGAGCCCGGTGGTCCTGGAAATTTATATAAAGCATGCAAAAACCCTAATTCAAAAGGACATGTACAACCCTATGTTCACAGCTGCACTATTCACAATAGTCAAACTTTTTTTAAAAAATGAATTTAGAGCTGGGGAAACAGCATAATGGCACTGCAAAGACTTTCATGCCTAAAGTTCAAAGGTCCCAGGTTTAATCCCCAGCACTGCCATAAGCCAGAATTAAGCAGTGCTCTGGTCTTCCTCTCTGCCTCTCTCATTAAAATAAAATAAATAAAATGAATTTTAAAAAAGAATCAACTTAAATGCCCATCAACAGGCAACTATACAAAGAACTTATGCGATACATGCTCAGTGGAATATTTTTCAGCCACTAAAAAAAGGGTGATGCTGTGCTTAGATTCTGTAAGAGCTATGGTTAGCAGAGGTAGTAGTAGGTAAAGGCAGATAGATAAGTAGTCTCTTTGGTACTGGAAATAATGGTGGTTGTGGTGGGTTACATACACATAATAGGTATAACACTATACTCCAATACTTCATATCATTATAAACCCACATTACTTTTAATAATTCTTATTAGTGATATACTAATAATTTACTAAGTCATAAGATTACAGGGAACTAGCTCCACACTGCACCCACAACAAAATTTCTCTGCCTTCCCTCTACCCCTACTCCACCCAATGATAACCACTATAGTTCTCACAAATTTGGTCAATTTGGGGGAGGGACTATAAATCAATGTTATATCCAAAAAGAAAAGTTGGATAAAATTAGTGGTAACTCTACTCTGAAACTGAACTGAGCTTTTGGAAACCCATCTTGTCCTATTCTGGGTTATTTCTGGCTGGGTGATGCCAGCTCACTTTGGGTCTGCCCGTCTCCCTGGCCATTGGGAGATGGAGGTCAAAAGCCACCCCCGGGGGTCCTGGGGTAGCTCAGTGTGCCAAGAGCAAAGTGCGCAGGGAGACAAGCAGTCAGCCCTGGGAAAGCCTCAGTGGGACAATTCATTTATTGAAAGAAAAATCAGGTAGATATAGACCATAACTCGGGGGGGGGGGGGTTTGAGGTATCCATTAACCCAAACACAAAGCAAGACAATCATAGTTACATTTTCACTAACAGACTATTTGATCATAAGCTTTACAATGTACATTTTTCTGGAGGTAAATTGCAGGCACTTTAGAGCAGTAAGAGACAAGAAAAAAGCTGAGCAGTGCTTGCTGGAGTCTTAAAGCTAACACAGTAATCTATGACTTTTAATTAAAGAAGGAAAGGGGGGAGGTGGCATGTGTAGAAAGGTGCCCATGCCCGAGGGTCCAGCTGTCATAAATTCCAGAGACTGGAGGAACCATCCCTTCTCTCGACCTGAAGGGAGAGTTGGGGGTCAACCCACTCAGATCTCATGGAAACAAAAGCCTGGACGGACTTGCCAGGGCAGTGGGTCTATTCTCCAACAGGGTGATATGGATATAAGCCCACTCTCAGTGTTCTAAGTCCTGAATCTCATCTGACTCACACCACATCCACCATGAAAAAGGAGATTGCTGAAACCCTAGTTATTTGTCTAATATCACCTGCCCTCGCAATCTCCTGAAATCCTTGTCTGACCCTCAGGGGGAAAAATCACTACGGAAGAGGATTTATAGGATCTGAAATATGAAATACTACAACTGCTCATACAGGATGAGACTCAGTAAAAGATGCAGAGGTAGCTGAAGACTCTTTCCCTCACCCAACTGTTGGCTCCAGCCTTCCCGGAATAAACCAGCTCTGAAGTGTGCTGACCACCCATGTGCACTTGGAGTGTTGACCAAGTCACCAGGTGTTAGACCTAAGAAGCCTGTCCTGAGATTGGGACCAGCTGCCAGCGTACTGCTGCTGCAAGACCTCCTGTGGGAAACCCAAACCTGCTCTCTCTCTCTCCCTCCCTCTCTCTCTCTCTCTCTCTCTCTCTCTCTCTCTATATATATATATATATATATATATATATATATATATATATATATATATATATATCAGCTCTAAGCTGGATCATCATGCTCAGCAAAGCAAGCGCTCTATCCAGGTGAGAAATTTTGGCTCCTCCTTGACCTCTTTACAAAATATTGTTACTAGCAAAGAGGAAATAGTTCTCTCATCAATTTAATATGGGACATTCAAATGTGTGGCCTCCAGTTCAGACCCTACCTACCTGTTGGGACCATGTGTAAGCCTGATAGAGCTTAGGGAGAACCACCCCCATCCCTGGATGGAGGTCTGAGAAGATAACCTCTTGGTAAGTCTCTCTCAACCGAGGTGAGCATAAGGCGGAAAGCTCAGACTTGGTTCTTTCCTTCTTGACTCTCAGGCCCACAGTAACATCAGTACTTCCCTCCATTAACCGCAGGCCACATGGACAGAGATTCACTTATTCAAAGTCACCTTCTGATCACAGAAGAACACACCTTATCATACACTTCATCACACACCTCAGATCCCAGACAAGAGAAATTCCAAACTATATGGCTTTTTGATATCCATCTTCTCTCTGCCTCACCCTACGGGTTTAACCCCTATGCTTCTCTCAAATACCTTTGGACAATTAAGTTGCTTGTGTCATGGAGAATAACTGTCTTGTATCTCATCAATTCCTGTCATACCAGCCCCCTACCTTAGGGGCATGCTGACTGTTAAGAGACCTGTAATTTCTGTCATATTTCAACAATAATTAACTACATTGCTTTTCTATTTAATTCATGTCCACTTTGCTAATAAATGGACTCTAGGATTCTGGGATTCTAAGACTCAAATTCTAGGCATGCTAAGAGTCCCCTGGTGTCTTCTACTTCATGTCACCCCTGTTGTGAGCGAGAAAGAACCAGCCTGTTACCTTTCCCCTGGAGACCACCCCGCCAGAGAGGGAGAGAGATACCCCGAAACCTACCTACCTACGCACCTACGTATGTACATACCTACCTACCTACCTAGCTACCTATCTATAATTTTCTCATAAAACAAATCAAAAACATAAACAAATAAGAATATGTTACTACTCTCTTCCCATGATCATATTTTCAAAGTAACCCCCCTGATACACACACACTCAGTCGCCTTGGGTTCATTATCATTATGAAGCTACCATTAACTCTATTTATGTCTCTGTTCATTGCTTCTCATCTTTGGGGGCTTCCAAAGACTAGCCTCAAGTCCACATTCTAACTGACTAGTCTCATACAGCAGCTTGGGGTTGCATCAGTCCAGAGAAAGTATTCCCTCTGCCTGTAGTAGGCACTGTTTTGCAGTAGGCAAAAACTCCAGAGTTCCTAGGGATCCTGGCCCCACTCCATTGGAACAGAAGTTTACATGAAATTCTAGCAAATGGAAAAAAAATGGCCTCCAGGAGCAGTGGATTTATAGTGCAGGCACTGAGCCCCATCGATAACCCTGGAGGGGGGATATAAAACCTTACCATGAACCCAAGATCTAGCTTTGTGTTCCAGCACCTCATGGAAGCACCAAGGACAGCACCAGGGGGAAGCTTCTTGCATGGTAAAGCTGTGCTGTGGTGTCTCTCCTCTCTGTGTATCTCTAAATAAAAAAAGAACTAGCAGTTGAGCCCAGGGGGCCTCCAGCACAATCATTCATGCACAAGGCACTGGGTTCATTTCCCAGTTCCATGGTTGGAGGAAGTGGGGTAGAAAGGATCAACATTTTACAAATACAAGTGCAGCAGCTAAGTATCTTCAAGGAGAGGAAGGGAAATTTGCCTCCAAACCCCTTCCAACCTGCTCACATTGTCTATTGGAGGTCTGTGAGCAGCAGCATGATATGATCTGTTTATATTTTGGGAGACATTACTAAATCCTTCAGTCCAGGTTTGACCCAGAATATATTCTTACCATCTGCCTGCTTTATATGTCTGCATCTGGAAAGGGAAAGCAGTGGTATAATTGTTATTCCCACAACAATAATATCTGGCATACTAAACAAGTAATTGATTCTATGACCTAATTTTTCCACTCACCACTAAATAAATACTAAGATTTATCCTTGATGAGATGGGTAACTTTAGCTCAGACTTTTAAACTATTCGCCATTTAACCCATTACATTAATACAGTACAAAAAAGTTACCCATTCTATTAATAGAGACTTTTTTTTTAGTTTTCCACTGTCAACAGTCAGTGCAGTAGAAGCAATCTCCCATGTGTGCCCCTGAGTACATAAAGTCTCTAATTCTAATTCCCTGGGAAAATTATTAGGTCAAAGATACTTGTATTTTATATCTGTGTTAGATCTCAAAGATTCTGTCTAAAGTGACTACAGCAATGTGTCTCATTTCTCCACACCTTTGTCAACACCTGTCCTCATTAGCCTTTATTTTCTTCATTAAGGCAATGCTGGTTTCTCTTTTATTTTTCTTCTCATTTTGACTCTCTCATTTCTGATCCTTTTTGTGATACATTTTATTGATGAGCCAAGACAATAGCTTCTCTTTCTTTTTTTATTAATGATTTAATAAGGGTCTATAAGATTTTAGGATCACAGGAGTAGATTCCACATCACATGCACAACCTAAGTGCTGTGTGCACACAATTATAACCACAGTTCTCACAAAGTCTTAGATACAGACTACTTAACATTTGCAAATTCATGTGTTTAAATTCTGTATAGTCGGCATGAAAAAAACTGTATCACAACCTTAAGTCATGTGATGCTAAATTAGTTTCATCATCAAGGTTCCATCTCCCTCTCAGTCCACTGAGCCCTTTCCCTCCTACCAGCTCTCTTCTTCAGTAATCTCAGTTGCATTTCACAGTCTAGGGAGTTGTTTACATCTGATTTTTGTCTGTCCTTTCTTTTTTAGTGATTAAACATGATTTACAGAATTATAAGACTCAGGAGTCGAGTTCCACACTGTTCCCACCACCAGAGTTATGTATTCCCATTCCCTCCACTGAAAGCTACAGTAGTTCTCCCTAGGTTGCAGATATGGGTTACTATTATTTTTGTAACTATATATATATATATATATTCGTCCCATTTTTCCATGGTCCTGCCTTCCCTTCCTTTCTAAGTCACACCTAGACCTACTGCTACTTCCAAATGCCCTTCCTTTTTCCCTCTTTTCTCTCCAGGTTTTGATGAAATTGGAGTTCAGAGCCCTCTGGTCATCTTCCCCTAAGATTTCTCCCTCTCTGGGAATATGGACCAATATTCTTTATGGGGTAGAAAGAGTAAGAGTTCTGGCTTCTGCAACTGTGTCACCACTGGACATGGGTATTGTCGTGTCAGTATTACCCCCAATTTTTTTTCTGTTCTTATGCTTTGTTTTGCTTTATAGGCAACAACAAATGAATGGATTGAACAGAGAAAAAAAAACACAACAAAATACTACTGAGCTATTAGGAAAGGTGACTTCTTGTTTTTAGCTACAACTCTCCATCTGCACTATTCCAGCCTTTTCGTCAATAATTTGTTTGGCTTTGTATGTTAACTCTCTTTTCAGCCACCAGGTGCCGGATGCCAACCAGACTTCCCTGGACAGACAACCCCACCAATGTGTCCTGGAGCTCTGCTTCCCCAGAGACCTTCCCCACTAGGGAAAGAGAGAGACAGGCTGGGAGTATGATTCAACCTGTCAGTGCCCATGTTCAGTGGGGAAGCAATTACAGAAGCCAGACCTTCAACCTTCTGTATCCCACAATGCCCCAGAGGGATAAAGAATAGGAAAGCTATCAGGGGACGAGTTCTGGTGGTGGGAATTGTGTGGAGTTTTACCCCTCTTATCCTATGGTTTTGTCAAGTCATATATTTAACTTGATTTCTACTCAATCATCTTTTTCTTACTGTCTTGTAGGAATTCTTCATAGATTCTAAATACCAGTTCTTTATCAGCTTGTGATTTCTAAATATTGTTAATTTGATATTTGTCTTTTCACTTTCGTTATAAATCTTATCAACAAAACTTGTTTTATTTTTTAACTTTAGTTATTTATTTTTTATTTGATAGTGCAGAGAAAAATTAAGAGAGAAAGAGGGTGGAGGAGAGAGAGACAGACAGACACCAGCAGATCTGTTTTGCCACTTGTGAAGCTTTCCCCTTACAGGGGCTTGAACCTGGGTCCTTGTGCATGGTAACAGGTGCACTGCCACCACCCTCCCCATCAACAAAACTTTTTTAATCTGGGTGGTGTAAATTTTGCTGCAACACTTTTAAATTTTGTGATTTTTATGCCTTAAGAAACCCTTCTTTTTAAAAATATTTATTTATTCCTTTTGTTGCCCCTGTTGTTTTATTGTTGTAGTTATTATTATCATTGTTGTTATTGTTGGATAGGACAGAGAGAAATGGAGAGAGGAGGGGAAGACAGAGAGGGGGAGAGAAAGATAGACACCTGCAGACCTGCTTCACCGCCTATGAAGCGACTCCCCTACAGGTGGGGAGCTGAAACCCTTCTTAATGTCTTAAGGCTATAAAATATATTTTTCTTTTCTTCTGAAAGTTATTCCTTTAACATTTAAACCTGAAATTGATAACAGATTTGGTATTCTATATGGTAAAATTACTAGGCACTTTCCTTTCCTTTTCTTGTCAGTACATAATGTTGTTTATTTTATAAAAATTATATATATATATATATATATATATAATTTTTTAACCAGTGCCCTGCTCAACTCTGGCTTATACTAATGCTAGAGACTGAACTTGAGGTCTTGACCTTTGGTGACTCAGGAATGAAAGGCTTTGGCATACCATTATACTATCTTCTCAGACCCTATATATCACATTTATATACTCTAATGTGCTCTATTGGCCTACTATTGAGTCAATAGCTCATCCTCTTATTAGTATGACTTTATTTAAAAAGTCTTGATATCTGATAGGATGTCACATTTCATTATTTCATATATCTTATGGTATCAGCAGTTTAACTTTATTAAATACCAAATACTTTCTCATATTTATCCCAAAGTAGTTTATAGATTTAGATTTAATGCTATGAGATCTAATAATTTGGTGTTAATTTCAAAAATCCAAATTTGGTTAATAGTATCTCTCCCTGGCCCAATTTTGGTACCTTTTTTCTTGTGTTTCTTTGTTTCACTCCAGAACACTGTTGAATTGAAGTCCTAATACTGGAATAAGAATTCTTGTTTCTCCATACATTAGTGGAAAACTCCTAAATGTCTCTAGAGATTCACTATTAAATCTGATTGTGTGAGTGAGTGAGTGAGTGTGTGTGTGTGTGTGTGTGTGTGTGTGTGTGTGTGTGTGTGTGTGTGTTAAAATAAATTTCTTTGGGATAAGGAATTTCCATTCTATTCCCAGTTTTCTTAAAGGACTTTTTTCTTCCTCCTGTGAGCTAATGTTAACATTACATTTAGTGTACTGTTTTACTTTAATCTAGTAGTGTGTATCACACTGCATGAAGTGATATTTTTTATATTAGCATATTCTTACAATACCATAATATTCTTACAATACCATAAAGTTGCCTTGGTTATGAGGTAGTATTTTTCTAGTGATTGTTTTCATAAATCTGACAAATCCATATTTGTATGATTTTATTTTCAGAGTTTTTGCCAAGTTCAGAAAAATGGCATAGGTGGTCTTTTCTTCTGTTTCAGGACTACCTAAAAAGTAACTGTTTTGATAAAAACTTGACTTCAAAACTTTCTTGGCAAGTTACTTTTGAGGGGATAAAATTTATGAATAATGACTCAATTGTGCTTTGGGTTTGTTATTCAATGTTATTCCTAGTATTTCTATTCAGAACAAGAAGCTATCCATACGTTATTCATCTCTACAGAAAGGCACAGCCTCGCTGAAGCAGCAGACTTCCTGCCACCCACATCACCCTCAACCTCATGACCCCAATTTATCTTCTTTATGACACTGGAGTTCTTATTACTTGCAATTAATGTTCTTGCTTATTTTCCATGATTTGTGTTCCTCATTATGGGACAGAGTACTAGAAGGTCATGGAAAATAAGCAAAAAAAAATAAATAAATAAATGATTTTTAAAAGTCTTCACTGTTGCTTTCAAAATAGTATTCTGACCATCATAGACAATCAGTAAATACAATATGTTGATACAATGCATAGAACTGGAATACACACACATGTACACATGTGGCATATGGGTTTTTTGATGAGATAAAAATACTATATATTATGTCTAAATATGTTCTATATAGTATGTGCATGTATCACGTATATAGTATACAGAGCATAGTGCATAATACATAAGATGTGTAACAATTAACACACTATGAACAATAACAAATAATATCAGTATTATTGACAAATGAATACAAATGTTGATGATAGGTCTTTAAGAAAATTTTAGGGAGTCAGGCAGTAGTGCAGTGGGTTAAGCACATGTGGCACAAAGCACAAGGACCGGCATAAGGATCCTGGTTTGAGCCCCCAGCTCCCCACCTGCAGAAGAGTCGCTTCACAAGTGGTGAAGCAGGTCTGCAGGTGTCTATCTTTCTCTCCCCCTCTCTGTCTTCCCCTCCTCTCTCCATTTCTCTCTGCCCTATCCAACAACAACAATAGTAACTACAACAATAAAAAGAAACAAGGGCAACAAAAAGGAATAAATAAGTAAGTAAAATATTTATAAAAAGAAAATTTTAATCCTACTTCTGCCAGGCCTCGAGTGTCAAGCAAACATGATTAGAAAGATGAGGAGCTGGAGGCTGGGCAGTAGTGCAGCGGGTTAAGTGCACATGAGGGAAAGCACAAGGACCAGAGTAAGGACCCCTGGCTCCCCACCTGCAGTGGGGTCGCTTCACAGGCGGTGAAGCAGGTCTTCAGGTATCTCTCTTTCTCTCCCCCTCTCTATCTTCCTCTCTTCTCTTGATTTCTCTCTGTCCTTCCCAAGAACAATAACAACAACAAGGACAACAAAATTGAGAATAATAGCCTCCAGGAGCAGTGGATTCATAGCATAGGCACTGAGTTCCAGCAATAACTCTGGAGGCAAGGGGGGTGGGGAAGAGGTGCAAAAGAAAGGAGAAGAGAGAGAAAGGAAGGGATGAAATTCTATGAAAGAGGATCAGGTCCTCAATTCAGCTGCCAGAGGAAGCATGTGGCTGTACCTGGGTGCAGTTGAGTGTGGGCTTGAGGAACATTCATAAGCTAGTCAGTGGTACCCAGCTCTCACTGTCACCTGAGTTATCTGTTGCTCTATGAATGGCTCTGCAGTCCCCTGTCATGAAGCTTTGTTTTCTGAGGGTCTTAAGGTAATAGTGGTTGAATGGCAGCAATAGTGGACTTTTTCTAGGAGTTCATTTCTTCTTCAGTTCAGGCTGGGGCTCATGAAACCACTTAGTGTTCATGAGAACTCTTCTGAGGTCAATGACTTGCAATACTAATGGAGTAATAAGCAAAGCAGATACTGTGGATGCCTTACACAGACATACTGCTATGTTTGGATGATGTAAGAACAGTTAGAAAATCTGGTCGTTTTTTCAACCAGGTCTTATTTTTTATCTCTCCACAGTTGAGCTTTTTATTAATCTTAGAACGTGATTTTCCACATCTCTTGATTTTTACTCTTGAGTTCTATTTCCAGATGCCATATGCTACATTTCAGCAAGCAGTAATTTGGAACAACCCTGCCCACAAAACTGGAGAAGGTGACAGGAGTTAAAAGTAGAATGCTCCTGACTCCAGTGCACATGGTGCTTTCTGAGGTCATCAGTGTCCCTGAGCTCTGTGCTCCTCTCTGAGGCCATTGCTAGTCCCTTCCTGGTAAACAGGAGGAGAATTAATGCCATTAGAGGTCTTCCATGTAAATTTCAGTGGTAGCTGAAAAGTTCTTTTTTTCCCCACTCCTACTTTTATAAACAAAGCTCTGGTGGCGTAAACCTGGGAAGCTTCCACAGCTCCATGAAAACAGAGATGACCAGCCATGGTGACCATCTCCATGTGCACATCATGGTCATGTACAGACATGCATGTGCACTTGCTAGTGACAACCCTGCACTTGGGCTCTCACCAAGAACAGATTATTAGGGCACCAAAGTAAAAGCCCTGAGTTGAAGGTGAGGGTGGATGTTCAGCATCATGGGGCGGGGGGTTGGGGGTGGGGCTGAGATGGGACACAGCATTTGTGGTGGGAACGGTGTTTATGTACACTCCTATTAATTTGTAGTCATATAAATCACTACTTAATTAATATGAGAGGTGAAAAATTGATTGAATGTCTCAAACTTTTTACCTCACAGACCATAGGCTGACTCTTTGATATGTTGACTCTCTTAACAGCTTAGACCAGGGAGGAAAGAAGCAACTGGTGGCACAGCTATATACAAATAATGTCAAAGGACATAAATTATGGTGATGTTGTGTATGATACAGAAATCCTAACAAAGGGATTTTTCAAAGTTAAACCAATTGCCAAATAATGTGATTATTGCAATCACTGTCTATTGCCGTCTTAAACCCTAAGACAGCAGGAACCTCCCACTTCAACTATAGAGTCTACATTTTCCCCAGTCCTAGAACCTCTAGGGTGGGGCTCACTCTCCAGCTTGCTTCTTTCAATTCATACTAAATGATATCACATCCGCTGATCCCAACCTAATCAATGCAATGAATACCACCTCGGTATGCTTCACTTCAGACTGTGTCCAGAGACGTCAGACATGGAATGTCAACCCTTCAGCCTCATTACTCAGGTGAGACCTTTCCTTTCATAGTATTCTCTAATTCCATTCCAGACAGTTCACTTCCTAACAAAGTTCAAAAACCTATTTATAGACCAGGTTCTGTTCGATAGAGCATATGTTCACATGTATCCATAAATTAGGGCAAGATATATACCTGAAAGCAAAAGTACACAATAGTCTACAGTGAGTCAGTTCATAATGAAATAGGGTCTACATAGACTTAGATACCCTCATCACCTATTTCCTATTATACTTCTCTCACTCACTCCCAAGATATCCTTATCAAAGCAAGGGCTGCAAAAGCTGAATAAGGGCAAGAGACTGGCATACTTTAACAATGACTCTTTAGTCACTGTCAGGCCACCCCATCAGCTAGGGCCCTAGTCAGGGAGTCCTGGCATTCCCAAACAGACATGATGGGCCTAGACCTCAGATAAATCCGTCTCTCCATTGTCACTGGTCATCTCTATCAGATAAACACAATAGACCCCTTTGCGGGGCCCATAGGACCTTACCCTCAACATGGATCAGCAACGGTATGTCCCCACATATCTGGTCTAAGTGGATCACTCCTGCCTAGTTGGTCAGCATCAACTACTGAGCTCCCACCACACTCCTTCGAGACATTTTTGTTTCAGTGGTTGAGTTCTGAGTGTTTCTTACTCAGAGCAGTGCAGCTGGGGAATGGAACTGGGTGGCCTCATTCCCTGTGAATGCAAAGTAAACAACCCCCCCAAGGTTGAGAATGTTCCGTTCTCCAAAGGGAGGCTGGACAATATACTCTATGCTACACCTGAGGAAAATGAGTCCTGATATTGGGGCAGCATGGAACGTTCCTACTCATGACAACAGAATGTGAGCTCAAATCTACAGGGATGCAGAGGTCACATAGGCTCCTAAGCTGAATATGGGCCCCAGATAAGATCAAATTGATTGGGTTTACAGTAAACAATATTTATGTAATTTTCCCATATTATGGGAGCTTCCCATATTTGGGATCAGCTCTTCCCTGATCCAGCTTCTTGGTCCTTTATGCAGCCATGACATCATCCCCCCAGACAATAACTTGGATCCACCTGCATATTAGATTCCATGATCATGGAAAAAATGGAAACTAGTATAGCCACAGGCCCTTTGGAATATAACTAAAATATGCCTATAAGCTATCTACAGAACAGAGTAACCCCCCCCCCAACTCTTCATCTGCACTACTCCAGCCTTCAGGTTCATGATTAGTCAACAATTTGTTTGGCTTTATATGTTAACTATCTTTTCAGCCACCAGGTTCCAGATGCTAGCATGATGCCAACCAGACTTGCCTCAACAGACAATGCCACCAATGTGTCTTGGAGCTCTGATTCCCCAGAACTCCACCCCACTAGGGAAAGAGAGAGGCAGGTTGGGAGTATGGATTGACCTGTCAACGCCCATGTTCAGCAGGGAAGCAATTACAGAAGCCAGACCTTCCACCTTCTGCATCCCACAATGACTCCCAGAGGGTTAAAGAATAGGAAAGCTTCAAGGGAGGGAATGGGATATGGAGTTCTGGTGGCAGGAATTGTGTGGAGTTGTACCCCCTCTTATCCTATGGTCTTGTCAATGTTTTCTTTTTATAAATACATTAAAATTAAAAAAGAACAGATTATTAGTGACCACAGCACCCAAGGTAGGGTGGGCCTCTCACTTAATAAAGTCTGTTGTTTACTCCTTATGCTAAGGTGAAATAAGCACCCTACTACTTTGTGCATGCCATGCCACATACACGCATTGGAAAAATACTTTATGCATTGGGGTTTATTATTATTATTATTATTATTATTATTATTTTGCTAACTCTGGGACTTAGTTCCTGCACATGACTCCACTGTTTGCAAATATCATTATTTTTTCTTTTATTCACTTTAATTTTTCATAATAGACATGGAGAGAAATAGAAGGGGAGGTGTAGAGAAAGAAAAAGAGATCCCAGGGACTGGGGTAGCAGCACACTGGGTTAAGTGCACATAGAACAAAGAGCAAGAACCCGCTTAAGGATCCTGGTTTGAGTTCCTGGCTCCCCACCTGCAGGGGAGACTTGCTTCAAAAGCAGTGATGCAGGTCTGCAGGTATCTATCTTTCTCCCTCCCTATCTCTCCTTCCCTATCAATTTCTCTCTGATCTATCCAGTAAAAGGAAAAGATGGCCACCAGGAGCAGTGGATTAGTAGTGCAGACACTGAGCCCCAACAATAACCCTGGAGGCAAAAAAGGAAAGAAAAAGAAAAAGAGATTCCCTGCAGCACTGCTACAGAGCCTGTGAAGATTCCCCCCTGTAGGTGGGGAGGGGGGTACTAGGGGCTTCAACCGAGATCCTCACACATAGTGATGTGTATGCTCTACTGAACACACACTGCCCAGCCCCTTGCACTGTGATTTCGATTCTCATCAAATGAATGGTGTGTATTGGTTTTTTTGTTTTGTTTTGTTTTTCAGTGTGTAAAGGACTAAAAGGTAATGTGACCTAAACTTCCATGGGAAATATATTTTAGCATCCTTTTATTTGGGGATTTAAAAAAATCATTCACCAATTATAAAGTCAAAAAACACAATGGTACAAATCTTCTAATACATATAAAGCCACTGACCCCCAAAGGTTGACCTTGACAAGGCTGTTCTGCATAGTGACACCTAGTTACTCATGTTCACCTGGTCCATACCTCTCTTCCACAGGGTTGCACTTCTCACAATGGAAATGTAGCCAGGGGATATCTGAAAGGAGGGAGCATCTAAAGTCACTCTGACATTTCCCACAGAGATCTTTTCCACACTAGCTCATTTTTTAGTTAGATGGATTCCAAGACTCTTGATTTTCTGTTGCTTGATACTGGGTAAAACTATATCTCAGTCTTCTATCAGCTTAGGGAAGTCAGTGTGATGAAAATGACCCCCCCCCAAAAATGCTACGCTAGAACACAAGAATATACTTCAATGTCAGAGACATCATAAATGGCATGACCAGTTCACTTCTACCTTCTTAAGATGAATAGAGTTGAAAGCAGGTGAAGGAAATCAGGCTCACTTAAAGGTGGAACTTTCATGACACTTAATGTTCTGAAGGAGAAATACATGGAATGCAGACATAGAAAAGTAGAACTGAGGAGTTTAGATTATGTAGACTTTTTTGATGGGCAGAAGACCCTCTCCTCAATATTTCATTAAAAAAGAGGTGCTTGGGACCAGCCAGTGGCACACCCACTTGAGCACACATATTACCATATACCAGGACCCACATTCAAGCCCCTAGTCCCCACCTGCAGGAGGGAAGCTTAATGAGCAGTGAATCAGGACTGTGGGTGTCTCTCTTTCTCTCTCCCTCTCTATCTCCCCATGAACTCTCAATTTGTCTCTTCCCTACCAAATAAAAAAAGAGGAAAAAAAATTAAAAATGGCAGGAGCAATGGATTCATCATGCAGGGACTAAGCCCCAAAGATAACCCTGGTGGCAATTCAGAAAAAAAAAAAAGATTGAAAAAATAAATAATAAATTTAAAAAGAGGTGCAACTAGAAGAGATAATGATATCTCTGGGGTCAAAGTACCAAGACTGAAGAAACGTGGAGAACTAGGTGGGCAATCCAGATGGAAAGAGAAAGGAAAACTTAACAAGAACCTGCAGGAAGCCACTGTGGAGCATAAAAGGCTTCAGAGCACTGTGATTGGTTGAGAGGGGCTGTCAGTGTGGCACACACATACCACCAGTGTGGCACACACATACCACCTCACAGGTACAGCCAGGAGCACATGGACCATGCTGCTCATTTCCTCATAAAGTCAGTAAGTGTGTCTCATACACAACAACCCTGGGATCAGCTCTGTGCCAGGCTCATGGTAGGCAGCCAACCAATAAGCACAAAAAAAGGAAGTGGCCACTCCCAGGATCCCTTAAGAAGGCAGAAAATAGAAATGGAAGGACTCCTCAGTCACCAGCATTCTCATCTGAGACTTGAAGAAACTGGTTAAGAGCTCACACTCTGGAGTCGGGCGGTAGCACAGCAGGTTAAGTACAGGTGGCACAAAACACACGACCAGTGGAAAGATCCTAGTTCGAGTCCCGGGCTCCCCACCTGCAAGGGAGTCACTTCACAAGTGGTGAAGCAGGTCTGCAGGTGTCTATCTTTCTCTCCCCCTCTTTGTCTTCCCCTCCTCTCTCCATTTCTCTCTATCCTATTGACAACAACAAAAATAAATAAATAAGAGCTCACACTCACAGAGTGGCAATCAAGTCATCTGGAGTATGTCTGGACTCTGTGTTCTAGCCTATATCCCTCCTTTCAATCAACACACACACACACACACACACACACACACACACACACACACACACACACACGTATGGTCTTCCAAAGCCAGCTATCAGGTTTGACTGTGAAAGTAGCCCCAGGTCTACAGGAGGGGAAGAAATCTCCTTTGCAAAGCAGGACTCAGCAGGTGGAAAGTCAGACCCAGCTCCATCCTGTGCATTTCAGCTATCCTCCTTAGGTGAACTGTCTTCAGAACTTCCTGCCTCTCCCTCCATCTGTGTCCCCACATATCTGGTCTAAGTGGATCACTCCTGCCTAGTTGGTCAGCATCAACTACTGAGCTCCCACCACACTCCTTCGAGACATTTTTGTTTCAGTGGTTGAGTTCTGAGTGTTTCTTACTCAGAGCAGTGCAGCTGGGGAATGGAACTGGGTGGCCTCATTCCCTGTGAATGCAAAGTAAACAACCCCCCCAAGGTTGAGAATGTTCCGTTCTCCAAAGGGAGGCTGGACAACATACTCTATGCTACACCTGAGGAAAATGAGTCCTGATATTGGGGCAGCATGGAACGTTCCTACTCATGACAACAGAATGTGAGCTCAAATCTACAGGGATGCAGAGGTCACATAGGCTCCTAAGCTGAATATGGGCCCCAGATAAGATCAAATTGATTGGGTTTACAGTAAACAATATTTATGTAATTTTCCCATATTATGGGAGCTTCCCATATTTGGGATCAGCTCTTCCCTGATCCAGCTTCTTGGTCCTTTATGCAGCCATGACATCATCCCCCCAGACAATAACTTGGATCCACCTGCATATTAGATTCCATGATCATGGAAAAAATGGAAACTAGTATAGCCACAGGCCCTTTGGAATATAACTAAAATATGCCTATAAGCTATCTACAGAACAGAGTAACCCCCCCCCCAACTCTTCATCTGCACTACTCCAGCCTTCAGGTTCATGATTAGTCAACAATTTGTTTGGCTTTATATGTTAACTATCTTTTCAGCCACCAGGTTCCAGATGCTAGCATGATGCCAACCAGACTTGCCTCAACAGACAATGCCACCAATGTGTCTTGGAGCTCTGATTCCCCAGAACTCCACCCCACTAGGGAAAGAGAGAGGCAGGTTGGGAGTATGGATTGACCTGTCAACGCCCATGTTCAGCAGGGAAGCAATTACAGAAGCCAGACCTTCCACCTTCTGCATCCCACAATGACTCCCAGAGGGTTAAAGAATAGGAAAGCTTCAAGGGAGGGAATGGGATATGGAGTTCTGGTGGCAGGAATTGTGTGGAGTTGTACCCCCTCTTATCCTATGGTCTTGTCAATGTTTTCTTTTTATAAATACATTAAAATTAAAAAAGAACAGATTATTAGTGACCACAGCACCCAAGGTAGGGTGGGCCTCTCACTTAATAAAGTCTGTTGTTTACTCCTTATGCTAAGGTGAAATAAGCACCCTACTACTTTGTGCATGCCATGCCACATACACGCATTGGAAAAATACTTTATGCATTGGGGTTTATTATTATTATTATTATTATTATTATTATTTTGCTAACTCTGGGACTTAGTTCCTGCACATGACTCCACTGTTTGCAAATATCATTATTTTTTCTTTTATTCACTTTAATTTTTCATAATAGACATGGAGAGAAATAGAAGGGGAGGTGTAGAGAAAGAAAAAGAGATCCCAGGGACTGGGGTAGCAGCACACTGGGTTAAGTGCACATAGAACAAAGAGCAAGAACCCGCTTAAGGATCCTGGTTTGAGTTCCTGGCTCCCCACCTGCAGGGGAGACTTGCTTCAAAAGCAGTGATGCAGGTCTGCAGGTATCTATCTTTCTCCCTCCCTATCTCTCCTTCCCTATCAATTTCTCTCTGATCTATCCAGTAAAAGGAAAAGATGGCCACCAGGAGCAGTGGATTAGTAGTGCAGACACTGAGCCCCAACAATAACCCTGGAGGCAAAAAAGGAAAGAAAAAGAAAAAGAGATTCCCTGCAGCACTGCTACAGAGCCTGTGAAGATTCCCCCCTGTAGGTGGGGAGGGGGGTACTAGGGGCTTCAACCGAGATCCTCACACATAGTGATGTGTATGCTCTACTGAACACACACTGCCCAGCCCCTTGCACTGTGATTTCGATTCTCATCAAATGAATGGTGTGTATTGGTTTTTTTGTTTTGTTTTGTTTTTCAGTGTGTAAAGGACTAAAAGGTAATGTGACCTAAACTTCCATGGGAAATATATTTTAGCATCCTTTTATTTGGGGATTTAAAAAAATCATTCACCAATTATAAAGTCAAAAAACACAATGGTACAAATCTTCTAATACATATAAAGCCACTGACCCCCAAAGGTTGACCTTGACAAGGCTGTTCTGCATAGTGACACCTAGTTACTCATGTTCACCTGGTCCATACCTCTCTTCCACAGGGTTGCACTTCTCACAATGGAAATGTAGCCAGGGGATATCTGAAAGGAGGGAGCATCTAAAGTCACTCTGACATTTCCCACAGAGATCTTTTCCACACTAGCTCATTTTTTAGTTAGATGGATTCCAAGACTCTTGATTTTCTGTTGCTTGATACTGGGTAAAACTATATCTCAGTCTTCTATCAGCTTAGGGAAGTCAGTGTGATGAAAATGACCCCCCCCCAAAAATGCTACGCTAGAACACAAGAATATACTTCAATGTCAGAGACATCATAAATGGCATGACCAGTTCACTTCTACCTTCTTAAGATGAATAGAGTTGAAAGCAGGTGAAGGAAATCAGGCTCACTTAAAGGTGGAACTTTCATGACACTTAATGTTCTGAAGGAGAAATACATGGAATGCAGACATAGAAAAGTAGAACTGAGGAGTTTAGATTATGTAGACTTTTTTGATGGGCAGAAGACCCTCTCCTCAATATTTCATTAAAAAAGAGGTGCTTGGGACCAGCCAGTGGCACACCCACTTGAGCACACATATTACCATATACCAGGACCCACATTCAAGCCCCTAGTCCCCACCTGCAGGAGGGAAGCTTAATGAGCAGTGAATCAGGACTGTGGGTGTCTCTCTTTCTCTCTCCCTCTCTATCTCCCCATGAACTCTCAATTTGTCTCTTCCCTACCAAATAAAAAAAGAGGAAAAAAAATTAAAAATGGCAGGAGCAATGGATTCATCATGCAGGGACTAAGCCCCAAAGATAACCCTGGTGGCAATTCAGAAAAAAAAAAAAGATTGAAAAAATAAATAATAAATTTAAAAAGAGGTGCAACTAGAAGAGATAATGATATCTCTGGGGTCAAAGTACCAAGACTGAAGAAACGTGGAGAACTAGGTGGGCAATCCAGATGGAAAGAGAAAGGAAAACTTAACAAGAACCTGCAGGAAGCCACTGTGGAGCATAAAAGGCTTCAGAGCACTGTGATTGGTTGAGAGGGGCTGTCAGTGTGGCACACACATACCACCAGTGTGGCACACACATACCACCTCACAGGTACAGCCAGGAGCACATGGACCATGCTGCTCATTTCCTCATAAAGTCAGTAAGTGTGTCTCATACACAACAACCCTGGGATCAGCTCTGTGCCAGGCTCATGGTAGGCAGCCAACCAATAAGCACAAAAAAAGGAAGTGGCCACTCCCAGGATCCCTTAAGAAGGCAGAAAATAGAAATGGAAGGACTCCTCAGTCACCAGCATTCTCATCTGAGACTTGAAGAAACTGGTTAAGAGCTCACACTCTGGAGTCGGGCGGTAGCACAGCAGGTTAAGTACAGGTGGCACAAAACACACGACCAGTGGAAAGATCCTAGTTCGAGTCCCGGGCTCCCCACCTGCAAGGGAGTCACTTCACAAGTGGTGAAGCAGGTCTGCAGGTGTCTATCTTTCTCTCCCCCTCTTTGTCTTCCCCTCCTCTCTCCATTTCTCTCTATCCTATTGACAACAACAACAAAAATAAATAAATAAGAGCTCACACTCACAGAGTGGCAATCAAGTCATCTGGAGTATGTCTGGACTCTGTGTTCTAGCCTATATCCCTCCTTTCAATCAACACACACACACACACACACACACACACACACACACACACACACACACACACACACACACGTATGGTCTTCCAAAGCCAGCTATCAGGTTTGACTGTGAAAGTAGCCCCAGGTCTACAGGAGGGGAAGAAATCTCCTTTGCAAAGCAGGACTCAGCAGGTGGAAAGTCAGACCCAGCTCCATCCTGTGCATTTCAGCTATCCTCCTTAGGTGAACTGTCTTCAGAACTTCCTGCCTCTCCCTCCATCTGTGTCCCCACATATCTGGTCTAAGTGGATCACTCCTGCCTAGTTGGTCAGCATCAACTACTGAGCTCCCACCACACTCCTTCGAGACATTTTTGTTTCAGTGGTTGAGTTCTGAGTGTTTCTTACTCAGAGCAGTGCAGCTGGGGAATGGAACTGGGTGGCCTCATTCCCTGTGAATGCAAAGTAAACAACCCCCCAAGGTTGTCCAGTGCACCACCTGAACAACTGAACACCAGTCCTGAGACTTCTGCTCTCCAAACAATAAGTCTCCAAGCAAGCTAAGAGTCCAAGGAGATCCTGTGCATTCTGATTGTTTAATCTTGATAGATAACTCTTTCTAAAGGGGAAAGACACCTGGATGAAAGGGGAGGATAGAGATTGGGTTATCTGTGTCCTTAGAAAGCTATATCTTGAACTTTTGAGCAAGCCTCACTACAGGTAGAATTTCTCTATAAACAACAACAAAAAGGCTACTGTAATCAACAAGCAAAAAAAATGGCTTGAAAGAATAAAGTATCTGGGATATTCATTGCCAGTCATTAACCTGATTTTCTAATGAATATGGCATTAGGCATTCATTAACAATCATTTGTGTTTATGTTGAGCAGTGGATGTATAATGAAGGTTGGTAAATGAAAGCAAAATTAAACCGGAGAATTTTGGACACTTATAAAGCAATTAACGTGTTTGGCAGTAATTACACATTGAAAGCTAAATCAAGTGCATTTAGAAAGCCACAAGAGTCGCCACATAAACCAGAGGTGCTTTGCTCTAAAATAATAGAAAAGCATCTCTTTCAAAATGAAAGGGAGAGGCAAAAGTATGGTGTAGATGACAAACAAGGCCCAGGTCTAATGAAAGGAAATACAGTTCCAGCCCATATGTTAGAGAAGAGGCAAACTTCTGGAAAATAGGACAACTCAGCTAGTTAGAGAGAAAGAAAGGAAGAAAGAAAGGAGGGGTGAGGGGTACCCCTTTTGTAACAGCAATGACGTGAAGGCAGGTGGTATGTACTGGAGAGTTCAAGTGTTTGTTCCAGGTAAGTGTACGCAGGCACACAAGCACAAGCAGGCACACACACCAGTCTGCATGCTTGCACTAATGGTTGCACGTGTGCAAAGTAAAAACTGAACCCCACAGCAGGTCCTGAGACAATCACTACACCCCAGCAGCTACTCAGTGTCTGTCGTTGACAATTCTGCAATCCCATTCTCGGAATGAGAACCTGACCACAACCTTTTAGTTGACGGCATTAAAGGTCCATCAGTGACTCCTTTCTCTAAAAGCAGGATAGAGTATGGTACATTGGCAGATGAAATAAAAGAGACACTTGGGGGGGGGGGGGAGCTGGAACATTTCTGAACTAGTAAGAGAAGAGAGGAAGCAAGAATATAGAAATCTTTATGATCTCCATACTCATAAATAGAAACTTAGAGTCAAAATCCCCTAAATTCACATGATGCAGATGAAGTTTCTCAACCTTTTCAAACAGGTAACCAATGGTCAAGAAGAATTGTAGGGGACTAGGAGGTGGTGCACCCGGTTAAGTGAACATAGTACTATGTGCAAGGACCCAGATTTGAGGCCCCTCTCCCACCTGCAGTGGGGACTTTCACTAACAGTGAAGCAAATCTGCAGGTGTCTATCTCCCCCTCTCTCAATTTCTCTGTCTTAGCCAATAAAATGGAAGGGGGGAGAAAAGGAAAAATGGCTACCAGGATCAGTGGATTTGTAGTGCCCACACCGAGCCCCAGCAATAACCCTGGAAACTAATAAATAAATTTATATTAAAGGGGGAGGCAGGTGGTAGCACACCAAGTTAAGTGCACATAGTACAAAGCACAAGGACTGGCACAAGGATCTCAGTTGGAGCCTCTGGCTCCCCACCTGCAGGGGGTCATTTCACAGGCAGTGAAGCAGGTCTGCAGGTGTCTGTCTGTCTTTCTCCCTCTCTGTTTTCCCTTCCTCTCTCAATTTCTCTCTGTCCTATCCAACTATAACAGCAACAGTAACAACAACAATGGAAAAATAATAATAAAGATGGCCTCGAGGAGCAGTGGATTTGTAGTGCAGACACTGAACCCCAGCAATAACCCTGAAGGAAAAAAAGAAAAAAAAAAGTATTGTAGAGTAGCTATTTGTCCATTATCTCTTTCCTGAGGCCACAACAGGATGGTTAGACTGAAGGAACAACTAGTCTTCAGATGCACCTTAAAGTTCTGAGCAAAGGGATAATGTTTTCTAAAGTAAAGTTTTGAGCATCCTCCTTAAAGAACTCTGAAGATTGCGGGGCCCTTTCCTGTTTGCCAAATGCCTTTGCAAATATGGGTTGTGGGTGCTGGAGGGTTAGAAACCAAAAGAAAGGTTCCCAAGGGGACATAGAGGGGGCAGCTGGCTTTGTGGAAACATTTGCAAAGCGCTTGGGTGTCAGCCATGCTAAAAGCAAATACTTGCTTTGCCTGGTGATTGGAACAGAAAACGGAAACCAGGAGGTGGCTTTTGAAATCTTCTCTTAGATTATTTAACTTTTTATTCCCCTCCCCCACCAAAAAAAAGTGTTTGCCATGAAGAAGGGTATGCATGTCTTTTGACAGAATGGTCTCTCAAAAGATAAACTTTTTTTTCCCCAAGCAGAGGATCAAAATATTAAGCTGAAAAAATTTATTTCTCACTTATTTGAAACTACGTTAAATATTTGATCATCCTCCTCCTTCGGATCTACTATGGAATGCTTTGTTAGGAGTTTTCTTTGGTCCTAATTGTGATCTTGAAAATTTCTAATGTTCACCAAGACCCCCGTAACACAATATTATTTCACTCTCTCTCTTTGCAATGATCTCTACATATTTCCCTTGAGTTGTCATAAATGAATGCATTTAGCTATTGTGATAGAGAATAAATACGATTCAAAAAGGCATCTGCTACTACTCCAGTGATTCATACACTTGCTAGTTTGTTTGTGTCACTTGGGAAACTAGTTAACATGCAAGTCCTGTTCAGTAGGTCGAGAGTGGAGCCTGGAATCCCACTTTTCTGTGTGTGGAGTGCAAGCAGCAGGGAAAAGTCCTCAAACTTCACAGGCAGTTAAACAGTCCTTTTCTGCTTCTTTTCCTTCTCTTCCTCCTCTTCTTTTCCCTTCTTCACCTTTTCCCCCATTCTTGCCTTTGAACCTTTTCCCTCCCCTTCTTCTTTCTGCTTCTCCTCCTCCACTTTTTCTTTCTCCTCCTCTTCTAGTTCTTCCCTTTCTCTACCTCTTCTTCTTCTTCCCCTTCTTGTCTTTCTTCTCTTTTTTTTTTCTGACTCTCTTTCATTGTAAAAATAGAAAAGAAGGCACAAGAAGTTGTAATAACTCTGTCCTTAGTAGAGGCAGAGCAAATGTCTAGACTGGGAGAAAATAATGATCCTGAGCAAAAAATTGGTGCAACCCTGAAATACATCTCTTAAAGATTCAGAAAAGAAATAGTTAAGAGGCCATTGTTTTAATGATCACTTTGTATCTGATAAATTGGAATTCAATGATAGTCCCAAGCAATATGTCTAGATAAGTGGTTATGTTGTGATTCCAAGGAAGGTTGTTTGCCTAGTTGTAAAGCCCATTTGTTTATTGTGTTTGGGATGTTCCATAAGAATTTCAGTGTGAAGGGGCCAGGCAGCAGCACAGCAGGTTAAGCACACATGGTGTGAAGCACAAGGACCTACTTAAAAATCCCAGTTCAAACCCCCAGCTCCCCACCTGCAGGGGGGTCACTTCACAGGTGAAGTCGGTCTGCAGGCATCTATCTATATCTTTTTCTCTCTCTGTCTTCCCCTCCTCTCTCGATTTCTCTCTGTCCTATCCAACAACAATACTAATAACAACAGTAATAATAATAATAATAATAATAATAGCACCAAAAGGAAAAAATAGCCTCCAGGAGCAGTAGATTCATAGTGCAGGGACTGAGCCACAGCAATAACCCTGGTGGCAAAAAAGAATTTCAGTGTGAAAGGAAAGTGAAAAGTTAGACAGAAAATGTGCTAATAAGACCCTGGCATTGAAGTTTCCATAAGAATTCTAGCTCTGATATCCATTTCATTCCTTAGCTAGCATTTTGTTAGTTAAACAGGGAAAGTAACTGATCCCAATTCTATAACAATCTAAAGTTTAACAATCTCAGTCTGGTTGACAAAAACTTTTGAACCCTGAAAAAGAAAAACAAAGATTTCACTCAGGATCACATGCTGATTTATAATCTCTGAAAAGGTCTAGAATTTGAAGAATATGACCATACAAAAGAGTTCTGAGACTGGACATATACAAGCCCAAGATAGTACTTGATTTGGTCAGTAAATGCACCTCAAGCTCACTCTCCACTAACATCGTTGGCCTATAGCCTCCTGCAAGGTGCACCCTTCCAGCCATCCACAGTTGCCCTGGTGCTGGTAACTTCAACCAGGCTTAAAAGCACATGCCACAGAGGTAAACAACAACAACAACAACAACAAACAGTTCTGGAAAGGTAGTGAAGAAATACAGCTGTGGGTATTGAACAACACTACTTTTAGGAATTTAACCATGAATGGAAAACAAGAGCTAGGAGAGCCCCAAACAAGGCCAGACTCAAGTGTTGACTCTCTACCCACCCCCAGCCCCACCCCCACCACTCACATGTGCATGCATACACACCCCTAAAGAATCAGACCTAGGAAAGCTTAAAAACAGAGGAAAGGGGTAGAGTTGAGAAAGTAGCTTTAGCAGGCACAATAGTCAACCTTAGACTCAAAGGCATTTATACTTTCTAATTCTAATCCTCCCTTCAAGGAAAACAAAATCATCTAGGATTAAGAAACTCTTTGGGGGTCCAGGCAGTAGTGCACTGGGTTAAGCGCACACAGTACAAAGCACAAGGACTAGAGCAGGGGTCCCAATTCAAGCCCCGGGCTCCCCACCTGTAGGAGGGTTGCTTCACAAGTGATTAAGCAGGTCTGCAGGTATCTATCTTTCTCTCCCCCTCTCTATCTTCCCCTCCTTTCTCAATTTCTCTCTGCACTATCCAACAACAACAATAACAGTGATAACAACAACAACAAGGAAAAAGATGGCCACCAGGAGTAGTGGATTCATAGTGCAGGCACCGAACCCCAGAAAGAAAGAAAGAAAGAAAGAAAGAAAGAAAGAAAGAAAGAAAGAAAGAAAGAAAGGAAGGAAGGAAGAAAAGGAAGGAAGGAAGAAGGAAAGAAGGAAAGAAAGAAAGAAAGAAAGAAAGAAAGAAAGAAAGAAAGAAAGAAAGAAAGAAAAGAAAAGAAGGGAGGGAGAGAGAAAGGGAGGAAGGAAGGAAGAGAAAGAAAGGAAAAAAACAAATTCTTTGACTCAAAGAAGATATAAACCTGACTCCTCTCAAAATGAGCATGAAGATTTGCCCTTGAACAGAATAACATTCTCTTGCTATGTGTCATAATTCCAAAAGTTCTCCTTCAATTTCTTTTTTTTAAGTTTTTTTTTAATTTTTTTATTCCCTTTTGTTGCCCTTGTTATTTTATTGTTGTAGTTATTATTGATGTCGTTGTTGTTGGATAGAACAGAGAGAAATGGAGAGAGGAGGGGAAGACAGAGAGGGGGAGAGAAAGACAGACACCTGCAGACCTGCTTCACCGCCTATGAAGGGACCTGCCTGCAGGTGGGGAGCCGGGGGCTCGAACCGGGATCCTTAGACCGGTCCTTGAGCTTAGGGCCACCTGCGCTTAACCCGCTGCGCTACAGCCCGACTCCCCTCCTTCAATTTCTAATGATCAGTGGCTGATTTCCGAAGCCCAAGAATAACAATGGGACAATTTTGAACCCACGTTCATGGAATTGTTGCTCTTTTTTTTAAAGTGAAACTTGCAGATGAGTTTCCTACTAAACAATGTGTGTGCATAATAAACTGTTCATAAGCAAAAGACACTCTCTGTCAACACCTGCTCCCACTGGTTCCTAATGGCTAGAAAATCCAGAAGGTCAAGTTACATCTTATGTGGCCACATATTGCTTACATTGCTTTTTAATATAAATCTATGGTTGTCATTTTCAGTTGAGCATAAATCAACACTGCACACTCTGAAAAGTAACCCGAACAATAATGACCAGTAAGTAGTAAGAGGTTAAGGTCTTAGTTGGCCTTATGCTTCATCTTTTATTGTGGCTGCCATTTCAGAAGACTCATTGAATTTTTAGGAACCTGCCAGTCTCCTCTAAAGAAATCACAAATCCTTAACTAACATATGCTAACTTTTCTTTAAGGAACAAAAGAAGCATCTTTGTTTGTTCCTCACCAGCAAACACCCAGTCATCTAAAAGGAGCCCTTTCAGCAACAATGTTAGCAGGGAAATTCAATTGTATTTAATTAAGTTCTTCCCCCCGAAAACTGTGCACAGCAGCACCAAAAAGGTTATCAGAGGTCAGATGCTTGTCATGACTTTCTGACCCTCCCCAAATGCAAAAATAAAAGATAGTGGTATCCCTGCTGGTAAGATGGGCTTCCACATTTGTGTTTCTCCCTTTCTGCTTTAATTTAATAGCAATCAGCACAATATGGCTGTTTTTTCCCTTAAACAATGAGACAGGCAGAAGTTAGATTTACAACGCTGTGAAGGGAAGGTGGGAGACAAGAGGAGGCTCACTAGGGTTTTGAAGGTTAAATAAGAATGTTACTTTGATATCCATAAAAAAAAAAAAAAACTTGAAAATCTACTTAACATTCATTGTTGCCAAAAACGAACAGATGTGCACTACAGAAATGTATTCAGGAGTTATCTTAAGTTGTTAGCCTTCTTGTATATCCTTACTGGAAAGAATATTCAGATGAATAGGATTGCACATATTTTAAAAATAGGGTATTTGTACATTCAGAATGTCATGCAGTTAGAAAATTCTAAATGCTTAAGAAGTCAGCTTAAATACTTAAGCTTTCGGATACTGAAAGTGCTAACCATAAAGTGATTCTTATTTTCTAAAATTCATGATTTTCACAAGTCTAACAACAATCTTACAATCATCAAATGTATTGATATGGCTAGATGTACTAAATTTCAGGAAACCAGATAAAAAGTTAGTAAATCTAAATGTTATTTAGAGTCTAAAAACCTGATTTACAAATGAGCCCTAGACATGGAACTTGCTACCAGAAATATTTCGTGCTTATGTTACTGCACTTCTATATGATAAGATATGGAGAATATTAGAATCTTTTTTTAATATTTATTTATTTTCCCTTTTCTTCCCCTTGTTGTTTTTCATTGTTGTTGTAGTTATTATTGTTGTTGTTATTGATGTTGTCATTGTTAGATAGGACAGAGAGAAATGGAGAGAGGAGAGGAAGACAGAGATGGGGAGAGAAAGATAGACACATGCAGATCTGCTTCACCACCTGTGTAGCAGCTTCCCTGCAGGTGGGGAGCTGGGGGCTCCAACCCAGTCCTTGTGCTTTTTGCCACCTGCGCTTAGCTTGCTGTGCTTAACCCACTGTGCTACTGCCCAAATCCTGAGCATATTAGAATCTGAGGTCTACTGGACATTTTTTGTCATTGTGGTTTCAAATATGTGTTTATTTGTAAGATGGAGAGAGAATTGGAGAGAACCAGGGCTCATTCTAGCACAGGTGACGCCAGGGACTGAACTCAGATATCATGCTTGGCAGTCCAATATCTTTGCCCACTGTGTCACATCTGGGGTCACATCCCAGCAGACATTTTAAATATCATGCAATCCAATATCCTAGCTAATATTTATACCCCTCTCCCACCTTGTACTTCTACTTTGTTGTAATCTCATCTGTAGTTGGAATAATCTACAATTATTGCAAACTCATTTTTTCTGTTACCACCTACTCACTTCCAGAGAAACAATTCCTTTACCAAAAAAAAAAAAAAAAAAAAATGAGGCCAGGTGGTGGCACAACTGGTTAAGAGCACACATTATAGTGCACAAGAATGCAGGTTCAAGCCCCAGCTCCCCACCTGCATGGAAGAAACTTCACAAGCAGTGAAGTAGGAGTACAGATGTCTCTCTGTGTCTTTCCCTATCTTTCCCCCAATTTCTTTCTGTATCTATCCAATAATAAATAAATAAATAAAATCTTTTTTGAAAAACTGAAAACCTAGACTAAAGGAAGTCTTCATGTTGAGGTCAAAGGCCTTACACAAGTGAGTAAGAGGTGAAGGCATGCTCCTAAAACATGCAGTCTTGTAAACCAATCTTGTCACAGTTGGGGGGAAAAAGCACCAACTTTAATCCCAGTTCTCCAATTGATCTAGTATTTTAAGAAGCTTCTTTAATAGATGAAGCGCACATAGTACAGAGTGCAAGGACCAGAGCAAGGAGATCCCGGTTAAAGCCCCCAGCTCCCCACCTACAGAGGGGTAACTTCACAAGTAATGGTAAAGCAAGTCTGCAGCTATCTATCTTACTCTCCCCCTCTCTCCCCCACCTCTCTCAGTTTCTCTGTGTCCTATCCAATAAAAAAATGAAAAATGGCTTCCAGGAGCAGTAGCTTCATAGTGCTGGCACTGACCCTCAACAATAACCCTGAAGGCAAGAAAAAGAAACTAGAACAAACAAAAGGAGAAGAAGAAGAACCTTTACTTTCTCTTTTCTTTCCTTTTAAATGCTTGATTTTATTTATGAGGAAGGGAGAGAGAGAGAGAGAGAGAGAGAGGCCAGAATATCATTCTGATACATGCAGTGCCAAGGGGATCAAACTCTGACCCTCATATTTTCAGTCCAAATTGTACTCACTGCACCACCTCTAGCGATACAGTCTCTCTTGTCTTATGTAAAAGATAATTATGTGATAAACTCTCAGTCAAGTTCCTTCTATAAAGATGTGTGTGTGCTGATTCTCCTGTTGGGCTACTAGGTCAGGACACTGAATTAACTGTAATGTAAACACCCACTCAGATCACTAGGTAGTGCCTGCCCAGAGTCACATTGAGCAGGGCATTCAGGGTCAGGGAGGTGGCTCAATTGTAGAGTACATTCCTTGCCTCTGGAAGACCCTGAATTAGACTCTCTATACTGCAAGAAAGATGGAGCAGTCCATCATAATAGATCTCCTCTTTTGCTACAGTGTAAATGGACTGAAGGGAAATCATGCTGAGAAAAATAAAACTGAAGTAGAAAGGCAAATGTTTGATGATCTCATTCATAGGTGGGACTTCAGAAACAAAGTAAAGCACAGGGAGGAGTATTAATAAACTAATGTCTATTTCAGCAGATCCAAGGACTCAAGGGATGAATGTTAAGACAGGAGGGAGTCGAAAGAGGATTAGAGACCCAGTGCCTATAGTGCAGGGAGGTGACAATTAAGTGGTTAATGAAGTTCTGACACCTGTCTTGGGGAGATGTGACTCTGCACCCCTGTGACAACAGTAGTTTAAGTAAGTTAACATTTCCTCAATAAAATGATTTTTTTTTTTTTTGCCTCCAGGGTTATCACTGGAGCTTGGTGCCTTCACTACAAATCCACTGCTCCTAGAGGCCATTTTTTCCCATTTTTGTTGCCATTGTTGTTGTTTTTATTGTTATTGTTGTAATTGCTGTTGTTGTTGGATAGGACAGAAAGAAATCGAGAGAGAAGGAGAAGATACAGAGGGAGACAGAAAGATAGACACCTGCAGATCTGCTTCACTGCTTGTGAAGCGACGCCCCTGCAGGTGGGATAAAATGTTTTTTAAGATGAAGTAGCACTCTGGCAAATATATATATATATATATATATATATATATATATATATATATATATATATATATCCTTCCCTCTCCTCTCCCATCAAGAAAGGACACTGAGGCCTTCTAGTCTTCATGGGAAAAAGCACCATGACCACCTGGCACAATCATTGTGGAACAAGCAATTTTCAGAGGATTGGGTATAATCATTCACATCTGACATCTCTACTTTAGGTGAAACCTAGAAAAGACTTCTCAGAATACATCTGAAACCATGACTTTGCTTCAGCAAAAGTAGCTGAGAGATCAGGGCAGACAACATCATAGAAGCTATTCCCAAAGAAGTTCTAGTCTCGGGGATGAGCAAATAGGGTCAAAAATAGTGGGGGAAAGACCTAAAGTGGGGGTGGGGGGAGTTTTGCAGACACCTGTCATGGGGAGATGAGAAACAGTATCCATGTGTAGACAATTATACTATAAACCATTAACCTCCCAAATAAAATAAGGGGGGCAGCAAATAGAAAGAGCAGAAACTATAAATTCAGGCCCTCTGACTCTAAGGAAAGTCAAGAATGATACTGAAGTTTGGACGGTGACTGGTACATGATGGTGAAGGAGGACCCAGGCTGGAGTAGAGATTGTTTTGCAGAAAACTGAAAAATTGTGCACATGTATCAAAAACTATCTACTGTTAATCACTGGTCCCTGCAATAAAAAAAAAAAAAAAAAACTAAAAAAAAAGTTTGGTGGTGGGATCAACAATCACTGAGCACATATCAGTAATCCTAAGGAACTAGTGTTATGGTCTTTATAAAAATAGTCTCACTGAAAGAGTGGATTACATGCCAAGAAAGGCCTAAATAATGGGGAGGAGGGCTTGAAAAAATATCTGTTCCCAAACTGCTTCCAAATTTGCCCAAATCATTTTTACTATTTTAATTTCCATAAAGACGGAAGTACAGAAGATCACAGCAGATGTTTCTATCCTCTTCTATCCTTCTCTTCTGCGCTTCACATCTACAGATTATTATTTATTTGCAAGATTTATTATAGCAATATAACATGCAACTGATGGATTTGTGATAATCTACAAAAAAAACCCCAGCTTTTTTGTAGTAATAATTCTATTCTGATGGGGTGATACATTTAATTCTACTATTCTTCCTTAATATGCAAACATTTTATTTTAATTAACAATAAAGGAAGGCCTTCTGTCAATTTTATTTTGTAATGCTATAGCAATAAATACTTTCTAAACTTTCAAATTTTTTCCACTTTATATAGTGGCACTGTCCAAAAGTAAAATCACAGAGACTGATTTTTGTGATTTGGACAATGAAAGATGAACAAATGGTACACACACAGAGAAAGAAAGAGAGGCTCACAGCTGATAATTTGCTTTCTATACCCTACTCCCACTCGAAATATATGGCATAAACGAATCCAATAGTATTTCCTCTGGTAATGAGCCAAGTGACCAATACTGCATTGCAAATCACTACAGTGCTTTCAGTTTGAAGAGCATGATTAATCAGACTACACATAAACACAGGTGCCACATCTGGACTGGTTACCAAGGCAGCAGCACACCACCTGATACCCCAGCACAAAGCACATGTTCTGGAACTCTTTCTGCTAACTAAGGGTTTTCACTAGGTCCAAGTTTTTGACCTTTGAATCATCACAGATGAAATGGCATGGTTCAGAATCAAAATGAGAAATGCACAGAACCCTGAGCCTTTTAAAATCTATTAAGCAGGCTTGCAACTAAATACAAAGATTACTTTGCTCCCAGCTACATGATAATAGCCAAATAAATAGCACTGTGACACAAGCACAAACTACAGTGTTTACTGGATAACGTTGAATAAGATTGGAGGCTCCTTGCCTGTACATCTGTATCAAAAGGCAACTTAGCTTCCCTTTTCCCAGCTTAACCCTGGTCCCCATGGCACCGGAGAAGTGGCAGTGGAAGAAGCTATGTTATCTACAATTCTGATCAACCCTCCACTGGAGGAAACCCCAACACTGAGGCACAGGGGCCATTAACCAGGCAACTAGCTCATAGTGACCTTCCCTCTCCCAGCACCACCCAGAATGCAGCTTCTCATCCAGAAGAGGCTCAGGCAATAGAAAAAGCTGTCTCTTACATCTTCTAAATCATGAAGCAAGTTCCCCCTCAGGTCAGATCTCCTTCCTATCTGCTAAGAGGTGATGCCATGGTTTCTGATCCCAGGCTCCCCAAATGTAAAATTCCTGGCTCTCCCTGGACACGGCCCTAGTGCCAGTCCTCAAGGCAGTCACTGGAGTCTCTGGCACATAATAATCACTTAATAGCTGTAACTTATTGTATTTTTCTTTTAATTTTTACGACAGCTGTTGAATAATCTTCTGCAAAATATCATGACAGTCTGTGACTCATGCTTTACAGTAACATATGCTTTCAGAGTTTAATTTGGTTTTGAACGGGATTCAATGTGCTGGAAATCAGACTGCAAGATATTCATAATGAGGGACAGAGCACAATAGTCACCTGACGTGGAGAGCAATTATTTAACATGAATTCAAGAACTGCTTGATGGCGTTTTCTTGTGAAGACAGGCACAGCTGCTATGCTGAGAAAGTGCCAAATTTTATTCATGCCCCCCTTCTCCACTGGTCTCCAGGAAGAGAAAACCCCTCTGCCTTCTTCTGCGGGTCTCCTAGTCCATCCTTCTGAAACAGGCCCACATAATTTGGCAGTGATTACTGAGGCACCTTTGTCTTCATTTCAAAGTGTTTCTTACTGGTCTCTCGCTCTCTCTTTTTTTTTTTTCAACTGAGTATGTGTGTGTGAATGGTGAGTGTGTGTGTGGGGGGGGTCATTTTGATTGCTGCTTTTCATTATAATTAAAATTTATGTTATTCAGTAGGAGCATGTACATTTATATATATTTAAGCCAGAGCTGATAGGAAAGCAATATAGGAAAAAAATGTGTTGTAGCTCCCAAGTTTTTCAGTTGATGTCAAGAACTCATGGGGCTCCCTCGGGAACTGAGGAAACATTCCATAAACCAAAAGATGGAGTGCCTTTTAGGGGAAGAGGAGCACTGGGTGAGTACAGCAACCAGGCAGTGATCAATCCACTAGGGAAGCAAACATTTTTTTTGGGAGACTGGAAGTCGAGTGGAAGCCAGAGAGCATTTCTGCAATGACGTTTGAGGTTTGTTATTTTCAATAAAGCTGTGCAGCAATAATAAATTCTGTAGGGACAAGACATTCTCTTGAAACTGAAGGAAGTATGAAAGCCTCCCAGACCTCAAAATGAGTAAGTTTATTCATGCATGTGCTACGTCTCCTACTCTGTGCAGACAGCTAATGCAGAATTTGCTTCAGAGGAGGAAAAGATATTATCACCCTGGAATAACAATGTGGTAAACAACTCTCTCTGCTCTAGGGAAAAAAAATGTCCCATTTCATACTCTTCATTATTCATCTTCTATTTTCCTTCAAATCAGTAACCTTGGTCACCTTGAGAAATGAATTAGAATTAGCCTTCCACAGCCTTAGCATTGGGTTTCAAAGAGCAAGCTACATTGTTTCCCCTCACAGTGGTTAATAAAAACAATGTTATAATTCCTGGGGGCAAGGACAATGTGTTGGTTTCTAATATTGATGTTACTTTTTGTTTTGTTTTATTCAGAGAAAGAACTCCTTCCCCCACTCACCAACTTGAACTTTGGTCACTATGACTTCCCAAAGTAAGTCACACAAAGTACATCACAACAAAATCTTCCTGAATACCCCAACTTGATATGCATCTTGTGGGTATACAAATTACCCTGGCCACTTAAGGACCCTCGTTCAGCTTCCCCCTGCCCCTGCTCTCCACCTACAGGGGACTCACTTCACAAGTGGTGAAGCGGGTCTGCAGGTGCCTATCTTTCTCTCCCCTTCTCTATATCCCTCTTCCCTCTCAGTTTCTCTCTCTGTTCTATCCAATATAATGGGGGAAAAAATGTCCACCAAGAGCAGTGGATCTGTAGTGCTGACACCGAGCACCAAAAAAAGAAAAAGAAAAAGAAAAAGAAAAATCACCCTCCTCAACAACTAAGAGAAAGTCAACCTTGAACCAAGATAAAGACAATAAGCATAACTTCCTCTTTCCATCCCTGAAACATACCCAGCACCTGAGTAGCTTCAATGGGAAAGTCCCCTGACTGCACTCTGGCACAGACCATGTTTTCTCAGTGACCCAGATCAGGGTAAACCTAATTATCTCAAAGCACTAGCTGGAATCTCTGCCTCTTATCTCCTTCTTATCCTCCTCCAATCCATCTCTTAAATTGGCCTGGATTGATCCACCTAAAGAATAGTTAATCTTCATGCTATTTGCCCTGCTCAAAAATCACCTAATTTTCTCCATACTGCTTTGTTTGGCATTTAAGACTTTGTGGCATTTTCTCGAAATCACCTTCCCAGCATAGTCGCCATTCTGCCCTGCATACAAGCTCAGGCTCTCTTGTGCTCACCTTACTGTCCACTTCATTTGTCCTCAGCTCCCTCTCTGCAGCAATTCATCGTAAGATGTACGATAGAGAAATGAATAGACTCAGAGATAGTTGGATCAATGGATGGAATGATGCTGAATTAGATAGATGGATGACTCCATAGCTGGATGAAGAAAGTTAGGAAGTTTATCTTATGAGCTTCAAAAGAAATAGCAACAAATAAAGTCTGTGGACAGGAAGATTTCTGGAAGAAAGCAACACCTGAACTTTGACTCTGGTCTAATCTGTATTCACAATGACATTTTGTAAAAGATAACTTTGTGAATGTGGACAGAATATTCACCAAATAAGATATCCAAAAAGCCAACAAATACATGGGGAAAAAATGCTCCAAGTCATTGATTGTCAGAGAAATGAAAATAAAGGCAACAATGAAATATCACTTCACCCCTGTGAGAATGTTATACATCAGAAACTATAGCAACAATAAATGCTGAAGAAGTTGTGGGGGCAAAGGAACTGCACTGCTAGTGGGAAAGTAAATTGATCAAACTCCTATGGAGAGCAATCTGGAGAACTCTCAGAAGGCTAGAAGTGGACCTTCCCTATGATCCTCTCCTGGGGATATATCCTGAGGAACCAAACATACTCATTCGAAAAGATTTGTGTATTCCTATCTGTGTTCATAACAACACAATTTATAATAGCCAAATCCTGGAAGCAACAAATCCTAGATGCCCAACAACTTACTCAACGTGTGGTTGAGTAAGTTGTGGTATATATACACAATGGAATACTATTAAGCTATTAAAAATGGTGGATTAACCTTCTTTACCTCATCTTGGATGGAGCTTGAAGGAATCATGTTAAGTCAGACCAGCCAGAAAGAGAAGGATGAATATGGGATGATCCCACTCACAGAAGTTGAAAAACAAGATCAGAAGGGGAAATACAAAGCAGAATTTAAACTAGATTTGGTGTATTGCACCAAAGTAAAGGACTCTGGAGTGAGGGGATGTTCAGGTCCTGGAACATGATGGTGGAGGAAGACCTAGGTACGGGGTTAGAGTGTTATATGAAAAACTGAGAAATGTTACACATGTACCACTATCGACTGTAAACCATTAATCCCCCCAAATTAAAAAAAAAAAAGATAACTTTGCTACCCTAGCCAATGGCCAAGAGCTATTTAGAACAGCTGTTGGTTCATACAGCTAGAGTGAATGAGATTTAAATTTATCTCAACCTTGATCTACTGTCAAAGTGCTACCTAACCAAACTATCATACTGAGGGGAAAGAATTTTGTCTCTTCAGTACAATAAACTCCATACCTGAAATTTTCAGATTTCTGGAATTGCCAACACTGAGGCATACACTGGAGATTCGAAACAAGATAGGTAAATGTCTGACACTGGCAGTTTTGTGCTCATCTTAACCAGAACTCTGCAGTCTTCACTTGAAGCCTATAGACTTTTACCAAACGAGCAATATGGCAAGGTTTCCTGCTCCCCAGCAAACAGCAGCTTGAAAGTAAGTACTTGGGTCTAAGAGAGTCTAACACAGACCAGTGCATTGACTATAACAAGAAACTATCGATCTGTTGCCAACAACTAAACAAGGCATAAGAAAAACTATCTAAATTATTTCTGTATGCAATGTCTCACTAAGTTTTAGAAGATTATTTTGGTTGAATTTTGAGCTTGGCTTTTTTTCTTTTTGTATTATTTTGTTTAGCTTTAGGTATTGGTCGCCATGCTAAACAGCTTGTGTATGCTGTCTCTAGTGACTAGAGATATTTCCACAAGTTTTTGGTAGTCTGAGTCTTGTCAGTGTAATAGCAAATTAAACAGCTGAGCACTGAGCAGCAGCACTAGAAGAGAACCAGCTAACCCAGTCCCAGAGTGCCGGGATAGCCTGAGGGTACTTCTTCCCGAGCTAGTGCTCTCTGGGTTGGAGAGAACTCAACTGGAGCTGATCTAGGCTGCTGTGTGGGAGAGGGATCAGGAACTCGTGCTGCACCAACTTCCGCAGGAGATACACTCTGGAACTCTCGGAGCCGGAAAGCAATTTCCAAGTGTCTTTAATCAGAAGAGCAGCTGTTTTTATACTATCCAAGTAGGGTGGAAACAGGATGTGATATAGAGAGGGTGGAGAGAAAAGTGACTGGTGAAAATCAGAGTGTGACAAGGAGGGGGCGGAACAGGCGAGAATCCTATAACTGAACCACCAATGCCCTGGAGTGCTTTATGTAAAAGTGATTTATGTAAATAGACCAAACCTTTGGATCAGTAAATCCCTATATAGGCATATGGATAAGAAGAAGCCAGGGGGAGATGGCAACTACCCAACACCAGAGTATCGTGGGAGACTTCCTGAAGCAAGTCCCAAACTGAGTCCGGAATGATGAGCAGAAAAGTAAGGTAAGACTGCACATATGGAAGGTAGAAGAAAGACAATGAAGCCTTCAGAGAACCCCCAGTCATCCAGAGAGAAGTATCAAAGGCAAGAAAGGGATCTGAGTGGCAGATAAGAGCTGTCACAGAAGAAGCCAGGGAAGTGGGTCATTGGGTAGAGATGTCCCCTGCATGTTCAGGACACCAGGCTTGACTCCCAGCACAGTATACAATGGAGCAATATTCTGTTAGCCACATAAATAAATTAATTAATTTCAAAGATTGGTGAGGAGGCCAGATTTAGATCACAAAGGGCTCACATTTGTGAAGGAATTTGAACTTTATTCTGGAGGCAACAGAGAGGCATAAGAAGGTTGCAAGCCAAGGTGTGATTTTTTCAGCAAATGTATATTCTTAGAAAGGTCACTCTGGCTCCAATCTAAAGGTGAGGTCAAACATAAACAGACAAGAGGCAGAATGAGGACATAGGAGGCCATGCTGTAAGCAGCCCAGAGACCCCAACACTCCAGATGACTACTCTCTGCCTAGCATCCTCCAGGATGACCTCCCAAATTCTCCAGTGACCATGAGTCCTTTAAGTCTATCTGCGCTGTTCCTTTCACTGCACTGGGCTTCTCCAACTTGACCTTTGCATTTCCAGAAAGCCTTAACTGAGAGTCACTCTGTGGTATTTCTACTCCTGGCCCCTCTAAGGATTTCTTGCCCTAGCTCTTCATTCCATCCAAATCTGAGATATACTGCCACCAGAGTAGAGATTTTATAGAAGAGGGGGCTTCTGAACTTGTGCATTTTTCTGTGACAAAAAAAAATGTCCATGATTATTGCTAACTGGACAAAACAATACAACCAAAATTTGTATTTCAAATAAAATTATTTTTAATAAATCCAAAAATGAAAATATTAGAAAGGGTAAAGTCGCCCACTTCTTGGTGTACACACATTTTTCTGTTAGCATCATGAGAACACATGATTCTGCATGTTACATCATGCTGTAGAATTTTCCAGTTGCTGTCACTGTAGAATCATCCTTCTTAGCATGGTTCTAAAGTCTTGGCTGGTCTTGCTGTGACTCCCAACTGAAGAATGCAACATCCAAAACCCACTGTAGAGAAAAGTATACATTGAGGGCCTCTTCCCTCAAAGGCCTTGGCAGTCTTGCAAAATGCCCTTTCAGAATATGCATGCCAGAGTTCTTCAAGGGTGTACACTAAGGATGAGCCTTTAACCTTGCCCCTTATGCACACTATTATGGCTCACTGAGAGTCTGGTTTTGCCTCCTCCTCCTCCTGTCCTAATAGAAGTTCTCTAAAGTAGAGTTCACCCAAGTGCCCAATGCCAGACGAGTGAATATGGGAGTTATGGTACACAAAGGAATACTACTCAGCTCTAGAAAAGATTAGGTAATTCCTTTGGCCACAAAACAGAGGGAGCTAGAGGAGGTCATGCTAACGAATGTAAGTCAAAAGGAGAACATCAAAAGCTGGGTGATCTCACTCATCTGGGAGGTATAGAAGACAAAAAAATAGGCAAAGGACGAGGGAAAGTTGGGTGGAAATGAGAATCTAAGAATATGAAGCAGAACTGAGGTTACCAAGAGGGAAGGAGAAAGGGAACTTAGTGGACTCAGAGTAAGGAAGAGTGACACCTTTGTGGTGGGTGTGGTATGGCAATTCACAACATACAGAAATGACCTGATTCACCCAAACCATGCACAGTCTTCTAAATCAATATGACAGCAACTAAAAAACAAACAAACCCAATAGTGTTCAAAATTTCAAACAGCCAAAACCATAAATTAAAGCAATATTTGGAAGCTTTGCATTTGTCCATTTATTTGCCATTGTACATGTTGGTTGCTATACACAATGGACTGTCCATGCTTATGAGAACTCCTAGCAAACAGTTGTGGCATCACTCTTCATCTCCTGCTCAAGAAATTATTTTAAGGGGCCAGGCAGTAGCACAACCAGTTAAGTGTACATAGGAGTATATAGTACTTTGCACAAGGACCAGCACAGGATCCAGGTTTGAGCCCCTCACTACCCACCTGCAGGGGACATAGTTCACAAGTGATGAAGCAGGTCTGAAGTGTCTTTCTCTCTTCTCGTCTATCTTCCTGTCCTCTCTCAATTTCCCTGTTCTATAGAATAAAATGGGGGGGGGAAGGTCTTCCAGAATGATGGATTTGTAGTGCCAGCACCAAGCCCCAGAGTTTATATAAAGAAAGAAAAGAAATCATTTTATGAGACCAAGAGACAGGGTAGGATGTATGTCCTACCATGTGCATAACCCAGACCTGAGCCTTGGTGCCACATGGGAATCCCACGGCAAATAAATCAATCATGTCAGAAGAAGACACTGAAAACATATATAAAACTTGGCTGTTACTCTAGAAATAGCTTAGAAAAATAGCCTTTAAAATTCAACACATTTAACCATTTAATATATGACAAAGGGGCTAAAATTATTCAATGGGGTAAAGAAGCTTTCTTCAACAGATGGTGCTGGAAAAATTGAACAGCTACATGGAGAGAAGTGAAACTAGACCACCACCCAACACCATACACCAATGTCAAATCAAAATGGATTAAAGAGGGAGTCAGGCGGTAGTGCAGGACCAGTATAAGGATCCCAGTGCGAGCCCCCCCAGCTTCCCAGCTGCAGGGGAATCGCTTCACAGGCAGCGAAGCAGGTCTGCAGGTGTCTATCTTTCTCTCCCCCTCTCTCCAGTTCTCTCTGTCCTATCTAACAATGATGACATCAATAACAACAACAACTACTACAACAATAATAAGACAACAAGGGCAACCAAAGGGAAAATAAATTTTAAAATTTTTAAATGGATTAAAGATTTAGATATAAAACTAGGAACTCTAAAATTTATGGAAGAAACTTGGTGAAACTTCACATGAAAAATGTATTTGGAGATTCAACCCCCTGGGCATGGGAAATAAAAACAAGAGTAAATAGTGGGATTACATGAAACTAAAATGCTACATAAGAATAACCAGGCAACCCAGTAAACGGAAGAAGATAGTTGCACATCACACATCAGATAAGCGACTGATATCAAACATCTATTCAGAATTGATATGCATCTACAAAAGAAGCAAAAATAACCCAATAAGATGTACACTCCTATTAATTTGTAGTCATATAAATCACTTTAATTAATATGAGAGGGAAAAATTGATTGTATGTCTCAAACTTTTTAAAGCACAGACTGATTCTTTTTAATACATAGGCTGAATCTTTGATACCTTGACTCTCTTAAAAGCTTAGACCAGGGAGAACAGAAGCAACCGGTGGCACAGCTATATACAAATAATGTCAAAGAACATAAATTACGGTGATATTGTGTATGATACAGAAAATCCTAACAAAGGGATTTTTCAAAGTTAACCCAATTGCTAAATAATGTGATTATAGCAATAACTATCTATTGTCTTCTTAAACCATAAGACAGCAGAAACCTCCCACTTCCTCTATAGAGCCTATATTTTTCCCAGTCCTGGAACCTCTAGGGTGGGGTTCACTCTCCAGCATGCTTCTCTCAGTTCATACCAAATGATATTACATCCACCAGTCCCAACCTAATCAATGCAACGAGTATCACCTCAGAATGCTTCACTTCAGACAGTGTCCACAGACATCAGGCATGGAATGTCAACCCTTCAGCCTCATTACTCAGGTGAGACCTTTTCTTTCATAGTATTCTCTATTTCTCTTTTCAACCAGGTTCCAGATGCTATCATGATGCCAACCAGACTTCCCTGAACAGATAACCCCACCAATGTCTCCCCTGCAGGTGGGGAGCCAAGGGCTCTCAAACCAGGAAACTTGCAAAAGTGCTTGCACTTCCTACTATGTGTGCATAACCCTGTGCCCTATCACCCAGCCCCCTAAGTATCTCTTCTTTAGAAAACTCCCTCTGGAAGTATGGACCCAAGGTCATTATGGGATGCTGAAGGTGAAAGGTCTGGCTTCTGTAATTGCTTCCCTGCTGAACATAGGCATTGACAGGTCAATCCACACTCCCAGCCTGCCTCTCTTTTCCTAGTGGGGTGGGGTTCTGGGGAAGTGGAGCTCCAGGACACATTGGTGGGGAATCCCAGGACTCCCTGAATAGGGTCCCAGCTGATGGGGTGGCCTGACAGTGATACTGACTCACTGCAGACTATTGTGTGCTTTTGCTTTCTGGTATATATTTTGCCCTAATTTATGGATACATGTGAACACATGCTCTATCTCACGGGACCTGGACTATAACTAGGTTTCGGGACTTTGTTAGAAAGTGAACCACCTGGAATGGAATTAGAGAATACTATGAAAGGAAAGGTGTCACCTGAGTAATGAGGCCGAAGGGTTAACATTCCGTGCCTGACATCTCTGGACACTGTCTGAAGTGAAGCATCCTGCAGGTGTCTCTTTCTCTCCCCCTCTCTATCTTCCCCTCCTCTCTCCATTTCTCTCTGTCTTATCCTATAAAAAGAAAAAATGGCCTCCAGGAGCAGTGGATTCATAGTGTCCCAGCAATAATCCTGGAGATGAGAGAGAGAGAGGAGGAAGGGAGAGAGAGAGAGAGAGGGAGACTGATTTATGGCCTACAGACACATGAAGAAATGCTCCACATCAGGTTTCATTAGAGAAATGCAAATTAAAACTACACTGAGGGAGTCGGGCTGTAGTGCAGCGGGTTAAGCACAGGTGGCGCAAAGCGCAAGGACCGGCATAAGGATCCCGGTTCGAACCCTGGCTCCCCACCTGCAGGGGAGTCACTTCACAGGTGGTGAAGCAGGTCTGCAGGTGTCTATCTTTCTCTCCTCTCTGTCTTCCCCTCCTCTCTCCATTTCTCTCTGTCCTATCCAACAACGACGACAACAACAATAATTACAACAATAAAACAACAAGGGCAACAAAAAGGAATAAATAAAAAAAATAAATATTAAAAAAAACAACAAGGGCAACAGAAGAGAAAATAAATAAGTAAATATAAAAATAAATAAAAATATTTTTTAAAAAAACTACACTGAGATACTATCTCACGCCTGAGAGAATGGCTTCTATCAGATAACGGCAAAAATGGCAGGTGTTGGAGAGGCTGTGGAGAAAAGGGAACTCTGCTTCACTGCTGCTGGGAATGCAAACTGGTAAAGCCCTTTTGGAAGACTGTATGGATGGTCCTTAAATAAATAAGAATGGAATTATCTTATGACCCAGCAATACCACTATTAGGTCTTTATGCAGTGGTTACTCAAGCACTAATTCAATGGGACATATGCACCCCTCTGTCCATAGTTGAATTATTTGCAGTAGTCAAAGAGTGGAAGCAAACAAAATGTATATCAGATGACTGGCTAATGAAGTTATAGAATATAAACTCCATGGAATAGTACTCTGCAATCAAAAAGATGATGGTGTGTCCTTTGGGACAAAATAGATGGAACTGGAGGAGATTATACTTAGTGAAATAAGTTAAAAGATGAAAGACAACTACCAGATGGTTTCACTCATATGTGGAATCTAGAGATGTGATTTATATTAATTCGACAAAAAAATTAAATAAAACAGAAGCAAGTAAACTGTAAGACTTATGAGAACTACCATGGTTATCTTTGAGAGGTGGGAGGATGGGGATACAGAAGTTTGCTGGTGGGTGTGGTATGGAACTATACATTGTAATCTTACAATATTATAACTGACTATTAAAAACAAAAAATTTAAAAATATATTTTTTTAAAAAATCAACACATTCATGTAAGGAGACTGAGTAGCTGGAGTGGTGTACATGTCACCAAGTAGTCTGTTTATCCTACTACTGCAACTTCTGTGTCAAAGGAAAGTTAGAGGAAGAAATCAACAGGAATTGCTGGAAAATAAGAAAAATTAGTAGGGATAAAGGGACTGAAGATGAAGGAACCAGATGGTGGAGCACTATTGAGTGCACACACTAACATGCACAAGAACCCAGGTTCAAGCCCCTGGTTCCCACCAGTAGGGGGGAATCTTCATGAGTGGCGAAGCAAGGCTGCAGGTGTCTCTGTCTCTCTCCCTCACTATCCCCTTCCTCTCTCAGTTTCTCTCTGTCTCTATCCAATAATAAATTTTAAAAAATTAAAGTACTGTAGGTATCTGTCTTCCTCAATTCCTCTCTATCTTCTCATCCCTCTTAATTTCTCTCTGCCCTATCAAATAAAAAGAAAGGAAAGATAAATGGAAAAATGGCTGCTAGAAACAGTGGATCTGTCATGTGAGCACTGAATCCCAGTGATAATCCTGGTGGCAATAAAGAGAGAAGGGGAGGAGGGAGAGAAGAGTTTCTAAGAAGAGTAAGACCAAATCAGTGTTAACTTAAAAACCCTTCAGTAGACAAAATGTAGTGATATCAATGCACTCTATCAACCAGAAATAGCAAATGAACCAAAGCTGATGAAGTTAATATTTCAAAACAGCAGCTCAGCTTCAAGGCAGTTCCTCTGATATGTAGCAGAGCACTAAAATTCCCTCTCATAACTGCCTGAGAACTGCAAAACGGTTTGTGGGGAAGGTACAAATTAATTGCTAAAACTGTCAAGATAACAGTTTTCCAGATGGAATGACTAATCACAGAATGTTTCAGTCTATACACCTGGCAAATTCACTCTTCAAAAAAGAAAGAAAGAAAGAAGAAGAAAGAAAGAGAGGTGGCAGGCAAAAACTTGATGATAAAAATTGTGCCATTTGTGTCTAAAATTTATTCATTGGAGCCAGAGGGATAAATTTATGTATAATAAAGTATGAGCCTTGATTAGATTAGGTATTGAATTATTAAATCAGTCCTTAAATAAAGAAGGAAAGAAAGAAAGAAATGTTGCTCTGAAGGGTAAGTATGGAATAAACCTGAGTGAAAGCACTTTTTTTTTTAAACAATGCCTTGTTCTATTCAAATCTCTTCAAATTCACTGAAATGCATTTGAGTCCCAGAAAGGTCATGACTCAAACAAGAACAACCTAAAATTGATTTAAAGGGGCTAATCAAGGAGGAGATTTGCAATACTTTTAAGAAACCACCTTCTGAAATGGAAGAGAATTGGCCAACAATTCCATCTTACTGAGCCACATGTTAATATAACAGCCAATTATTGTTCAACAAAAGCAATATCCCAATTCATTCTTTCTCTTTTTCTTTTCTTTCTTTTTTTTTTTTTTAACAAGGTAACGAAGCTGGCCTGTGAGTTCAGAAAATAAAATGATGGGCGAGACACACGCCACAGAGGAAAAGTGTGGGGTATGATTTGGGGCTTTTTAAGGGATGCAATACATTTCATTAGAAGCTCTGCATCTCCTGCTGGGCTCTTATTTCTAAACCTTTTGTGTGGGTTTTTCCTTTTAAAATGATACCTCAATGCAAACGGCCACATTAGTGTAAGAAAACACTTAGCACACGCCCAAGAAACCTGTAGAATGGTCACAGAGAGTGCAGAAGATTTCTTAAAGCAAAAAGAAAGGGACTGAGATGGAAGAGTTGAGCTCCCAGTGGCAGGTGGACATTGGGGGGTTGGGAATTTGCTCTAAGGCTAGCAAGACTGTAACTGTAGCAAGAGAAAAGACACTTGTGTCCCAATAATCCCTGACAAGGCAATACTGCAGACCTGGGAACATTAAAAAAAAAAAAAAGTACACAACACACTTCAAAAGAAAAATAAAACAATGCCCCCCAAATAGGCCTGATTATGTGGGTCACTGAGGACTGTGTGTTCCCCCTGTAACATTTTCTCGTGGTTACTGTTGCCAGGGCACAATGACTCTCTCATTATATATGTTTGTCTTTCACATTGGGGCCAGTCTTTTCCCTTGGATGCTCCCAGAACTGTAACAGAAAAAATAAATATAATAATAAGGAATGGACCCCATTCTTACACAAAATACCTACAAAGCAGAGAGGGTGACCCCCTTGGGTCACCGTGTTGTCCCTGGAAGTATTGATGCCCTTGCCCCAGGGCCCCCCAGCCTTTTGTCACAGGGTCAAAGCCAGGACCTCGGCTGAGTATCCTCTGTGAAGAATTAACAAGTGTGACAATTTGTGGGCCCTCCCCCCTCAGCCCCTGGTCCGGCCTGCCTGAATGCTGTAAATAGAGACATCTGGATAGAGCCCTTTCACTGCAGTAATTGAAAATGAACACGGATCAAGTTCTGGCCTGTTGTATTCATAAATCTTGAGGCTTAATTACATTAAAGGGAAATCTACAGCCCAGCTCTATGGAAACTGCAGATTCTATCAAGCGCTTGAATCATGAATCTTTAAGATAAGTGGGCTTTCTCTCCCCCCACCCCCAACTCTTTAGGAGGCCCGAATGGGAAATTTCCAAATCAAGCCTTTCCAGTATTAATGCACCAGGAAAGAAAGTTTTGGGAAGGTGTTTTGCTACACTGTTCTGTTTGTATGTGCACCCAAGGTCTGTTCACAGGGTGACAAGTGCCACACTCCTCCGAGCCCACAATTAGGCACATTTCTGCAAGAAATGGTGACGGACTTGACAGGTATTTTTAAAACAAGCTTTCTCCCCAGGATGAAGATAAAGAGTGTGCATCTAGTTAAAATGTAATGAGCCTCAAAAAAAAAAAAAAAAACAGAAAGAAAGAGAAAAGGGAAGGGAAGGGAAGGGGAGGGGAGGGGAGGGAAGGGAAGGAAAAGGGAAAAGGGAAAGGGAAAGGAAAAGGAAAAGGAAAAGGAAAAGGAAAAGGAAAAGGAAAAGGAAAAGTCAAATAAGCATTCCAAATTAAGTCAAGCATCCCATTGAGAGACAAGTTAAAAATTGTATTCTTGGATAATTCTATTGAAATACATACACCCATCACGAAATTGCTTCCTGGGGCCAGGCGGTGGCGCACCTGTTTAAGTGCACACATTAGGAAATTACTTCATCTTGTCCATATAAAACTCTACCAGACCAGCAAGATAGCTCACATGAGCAGGAGGGAGAGCACCTACTTTTCCAGGTAAAGAAATGTCTCCCTCTAATTAGTCAAGAGCCCTCTGGTTCCTTCCAAGTGTGCAAACTCCTAACTATCGTGCTTTTCAAACAGTCCCATGAGATTCTGGGCATCCCTTCCCCAACTTCAGCTCAATAGAAAATTGATTTCCTGGGGCTGGCTGGTGGCAAACCTGGTTGAGCGCACATGTTACAATGCGCAAGGACCCGGGTTCAAGCCCCCAGTCCCCACCTGCAGGGGGAAAGCTTTGCAAGTGGTGAAGCAGTGTTGCAGGTATCTCTCTGTCTCTCTCCCATCTCTACCACCCCCTCCCCTCTCAATTTTTGGCTGTCTCTATCCAATAAATAAATAAAGACATTTTTAAAATATTTTTTAAAAAATTTTTTAAAACAAAAAGAAAGTTGATTTCCCTAGACAGTTGAGCCAAAATGGAGAATTTTATTTTACTTCTTTATTTTTTGCAAGATGGTCTGACACCATCTTGCAAAAACTCATAGTTTTCAGTATATAAGTCTTCCACTTCTTTGGTCAACTTTATTCCTAGGAATTTGATTGATTTTGCTGAAACAGTAAATGGGAGTGATTCCTGGATGTCTTCTTCTTCAGATTTAGTGTTTGCATAAAGAAATGCCACTGATTTTTGTACATTGATTTTGTAGCCTGATACCTTGCTATATTGCCTAATAACTTCCGGTAGTTTTCTGCTGGATTCTTTAGGTTTTTCTATGTATACTATCATATCATCTGCAAAGAGTGAGAGCTTGACTTCTTCCCTTCCAATCTGTATTCCTTTGATTCCTTTCTCTTGCCTGATTGCTATGGCAAGAACTTCCAATACTATGTTGAAGAGTAACGGTGACAGTGGACAGCCCTGTCTAGTCCCCGATCTGAGGGGGAATGCTTTCAGCTTCTGTCCATTGAGTATGATGTTGGCTGTAGGTTTGCTATATATAGACTCCACTATCTTGAGGAATTGCCCATCTATTCCCATTTTTTGTAGAGTTTTGAGCATGAATGGGTGTTGGATTTTGTCAAAGGCTTTCTCTTCATCTATAGAGATAATCATGTGGTTTTTGGCTTTGCTTTTTATTAATGTGGTGAATGACATTGATTGACTTATGGATGTTGCCTTGCATTCCTGGGATGAATCCCACTTGGTCATGATGAACAATCTTTTTGATGTGTTGCTGTATCCGGTTGGCCAAGATCTTGTTTAATATTTTGGCATCTATGTTCATCAGAGATATTGGTCTGTAGTTTTCCTTTTTTGTTCTGTCCCTATCAGCTTTTGGTATCAGGGTGATGTTGGCTTCATAAAAGGTGGAAGGGAGTATTCCTGTTTCTTCAATCTTATGGAATAGCTTAAGAGGTATGGGTATTAACTGTTTCCGGAAAGTTTTGTAAAATTCGTTTGTGAAGCCATCTGGTCCAGGATTTTTGTTGTTGGGGAGATTCTTAATAACGTTTCAATTTCTTTGTCTGTGATTGGTGCATTTAGATTTTGTAGTTCTTCTTGGTTCAGTTTTGGAAGTGTACAGGTTTCTAGGAATTGTTCCATTTCTTCCAGATTCTCTAGCTTGGTGGCATATAGTTCTTTATAGAAGTTTCGCTGGATTCTCTGGATTTCTGTGGTGTCAGTTGTGATATCTCCTGCATCATTTACAATTCTATTAATTTGAGTCTTCTCTCTTTTTTGTTTGGTGAGTGTGGCTAGGGGTTTGTCAATTTTCTTTAATCTTTCAAAGAACCAACATTTGGTTTCATTGATCTTTTGTATGGTTCTTTTATTTTCGATGTATTTTTTTCTGCTCGAACTTTAGTGATTTCTGTCCTTCTGGTTGCTTTAGGGTTCCTTTGTTCCTCTTCCTTTAAGTCCTTGAGGTGTGCAGAAAGTTTGTTCATTTGAGCTTTTTCTTGGTGTTTAATATGTGATTGTATGGCTATAAGTTTCCCTCTCAGTACTGCTTTAGCTGTGTCCCAAATATTTTGATAGGTTGTGTCTTCATTTTCATAGTTTCCAGGAACATTTGAATTTCCTGCTTGAGTGAGTCTCTGACCCAGTGGTTCTTAAGGAGCATGTTGTTTAGTTTCCAAATTCTGTGTCTTTTAATAATTTTCCGTTTGTTGTTAAATATTAGTTTTACTCCACTGTGGTCTGAGAAGATAATTGGGATTATTTCAATGCTCTTGAATTTATTGATGCTGTGTTTGTGGCCTAACATGTGGTCTATCCTTGAGTATGTGTTATGTGGATTTGAAAAGAAGGTGTATTCCAGTTTTTTGGGGTGGAGGAGTCTGAAAACGTCCAAGAGATCTAGTCTGTCAATCACTTCATTCAAATCTTTTGTATCTTTATTGGTTCTCTGCTTTGTTGATCTGTCTAAGTGTGAGAGTTGGGTATTGAAGTCTCCCACTATTATTGTATTACTATTTATGTATTTTTGAAATTCTTTCAGTAGATGCTTAATGTATTCAGATGGTCCCTCGTTGGGTGCATAGATGTTAATAATTGTTAAGTCTTCGTGGCTGATTGATCCTCTAATCATTATGTAATGTCCTTGCCTATCTTTTATTACTTTATTTAATTTAAAATCTATCGTATCTGAGATGAGAATGGCTGTTCCTGCCCTTTTTTGTGGTCTGCTAGCCTGTATGATAGTTTTCCATCCTTTCACTTTAAGTCTGTGTTTATCTTGTTGTGACAGACGGGATTCTTGCAAGCAGCATATGGTTAGGTTATGTTTTCTGATCCATCCCCCCACCCTGTGCCTTTTTATGGGTGAGTTTAAGTCACTGACATTTATTGATATTATAGATTTAATGTACTGTAGTGCCATTGTTCTAAAAAAAAAAATGTTTGCTCTGATATATTGCAAGTATTATAGTGATGTTCTTGTTTATAAGAGGTCTTTTAGTACCTCTTTCAGGGTCGGTTTGGTGATGGTTGCCTCCTTTAACTGTTGTTTATCAAAGAAGGTTTTGATCCCTCCATCTAGTTTGAATGAAAGTCTAGCAGGATATATTATCCTTGGTTGAAACCCTTTTCATTCAGGGCTCAATAGATATCTTGCCACTCCCTTCTGGCTTTTAGAGTTTGAGTGGAGAAGTCTGCAGATAATCTTATGGGTTTTCCCTTGTATGTGACTTTTTGTTTCTCTCTTGCAGCCTTTAGAATCCTTTCTTTATCCTTACTTCTTCTCATTGTGACTATGATGTGTCTTGGTGTCTTCAGGTCTGGGTTGATTCTGTTTGGTACTCTCTGGGCCTCTTGAATCTTGATATCCTTTCTGTTATTCAGGTCTGGGAAGTTTTCTTGTATTATTTCCTCTAGAATGTTTGCTTCCCCTTCCTCTCTTTCTTCCTCTGGCAGGCCAATGATACGAATGTTACTTCTTTTGAGATCATCCCCTATGTCTCTGTTGTTGTTTTCAGTGTCTCTCAATCTCTTTTTAAGCTCTTTCACCTCTTTCTTTGTTTTCTCTAACTCATCCTCTTTCTGACTAATTCTGTTTTCTGCTTCTGTTAGTCTGCTTTACCTTGCCTCAGCTTCTTTCTTCATTACAGCTATTTCAGCTTTCAGTTCTCTAATTGCCTCAAGATAATCAGTATTTTCCTTGGGGGGTCTCAACTGTTGTTTCCCTAATACTGCCATTCCTTTCCTCCAATGTTGTTTTCATTTCTGTGATTAATAATTTTATTATTGCTTGCATACTTTTCATATCTATGATTACTTCTGGCTGATTTGTAGTTTCTTCTGGGCTCTTGTCTTCATTCATTGGAGTAGCAGTTTTATTTGTTTTTGACCTACCCATTTTTTTTATTTATGTGTTTCTTTTTTTATGCTCTGTTGTTCCTCAGTTGTTGTGTCTTGAGTACAAGTAACACTGTACTAAATAACTTTATGACAATTGCACTCACCAACCTCGTTTCCAGGAGATGTGTTCGGAGCTCAGTGGCTAGCAACTTCTCAGTCCGCCATCTTCCGGGAAACCCCCTGTGTCTTCATTTTCATTTTTTTCTAGGAACATTTGAATTTCCTACTTGAGTGACTCTCTGACCCAGTGGTTCTTAAGGAGTATGTTGTTTAGTTTCCAAATTCTGTGACTTTTAATAATTGTCTGTTTGTTGTTAAATGTTAGTTTTACTCCACTGTGGTCTGAGAAGATACTTGGGATGATTTCGATGCTCTTGAATTTATTGATGCTGTCTTTGTGGCCTAACATGTGGTCTATCCTTGAGTATGCGTTATGTGGATTTGAAAAGAAGGTATATTCCAGTTTTGTGGGGTGAAGGACTCTGAAAATGTCCAAGAGGTCTAGTCTGTCAATCTCTTCATTCAATTCTCTTGTATCTTTATTGGTTCTCTGCTTTGTTGATATATCTAAGTGTGAGAGTGGGGTATTGAAGTCTCCCACTATTATTTTATTACTATTGATGTATTTTTGAAATCCTTTCAGTAAGTGCTTAATGTATTTAGATGCTCCCTCATTGGGTGCATAGATGTTAATGATTGTTAAGTCTTCTTGGCTGATTGATCCTCTAATCATTATGTAATGTCTTGCCTATCTTTTATTACTTTATTTAATCTAAAATCTATTGTGTCTGAGATGAGAATGGCTGTTCCTGCCCTTTTTTGTGGTCTGTTAGCCTGTATGATAGTTTTCCATCCTTTCACTTTAAGTCTGTGTTTATCTTGTTGTGACAGATGGGATTCTTGCAAGCAGCATATGGTTGAATTATGTTTTCTGATCCATCCCCCAACTCTGTGCCTTTTGATGGGTGAGTTTAAGCCATTGACATTTATTGATATTATGGATTTAATGTATTGTAGTACCATTGTTCAAAAAATAATTTTTGTTGTTTTCTCTGATATATTGCCTGTATCATAGTGATGTTCTTGTTTATAAGAGGCCTTTTACAACCTCTTTCAGGGTCGGTTTGGTGATGGTTGCCTCCTTTAACTGTTGTTTGTCTAAGAAGGTTTTGATCCCTCCATCTAGTTTGAATGAAAGCCTAGCAGGATATATTATCCTTGGTTGAAACCCTTTTTCATTCAGGGCTCGATAGATATCTTGCCATTCTCTTTGGCTTTTAGAGTTTGAGTGGAGAAGTCTTCAGATAATATTATGGGTTTTCCCTTGTATGTGACTTTCTGTTTCTCTCTTGCAGCCTTTAGAATCCTTTCTTTATCCTTACTTCTTCTCATTGTGACTATGATGTGTCTTGGTGTCTTCAGGTCTGGGTTGATTCTGTTTGGTACTCTCTGGGCCTCTTGAATCTTGATGTCCTTTCTGTTATTCAGGTCTGGGAAGTTTTCTTGTATTATTTCCTCTAGAATGTTTGCTTCCCCTTCCTCTCTTTCTTCCTCTGGCAGGCCAATGATACAAATGTTACTTCTTTTGAGATCATCCCATATGTCTCTGTTGTTGTTTTCAGTGTCTCTCAATCTCTTCTTGACCTCTTTCATCTCTTTCCTCATTTTCTCTAACTCATCCTCTTTCTGACTAATTCTGTTTTCTGCTTCTGTTAGTCTGCTTTCCCTTCCCTCATCTTCTTTTGTCAGTTCAGCTATTTCAGCTTTCAGTTCTCTAATTGCCTCAAGATAATCAGTATTTTCCTTGGGGGTCTCAACTGTTGTTTCCCTAATACTGCCATTCCTTTCCTCCAATGTTGTTTTCATTTCTGTGATTAATAAGTTTATTATTGTTTGCATACTTTTCTTATCTATGGTTACTTCTGGCTGATTTGTTGTTTCTTCTGGGCTCTTGTCATCATTCATTGGAGTAGCAGTTTTATTTCTTTTTGATCTACCCATTTTTTTATTTATGTGTTTCTTTTTTATGCTCTGTTGTTCCTCAGCTGTTGTGTCTTGAGTACAAGCAACACTGTACTAAATACATTTATGACAATTGCACTCACCAACTTCAGGAATTACAGTAGCAACTGAAGCAAGTATTGAAGCAGTTTAATCACTGCCATTTAGCCAAACAATGTCTCCAGTTCGTGAAAATATAGTAACCAAATCCCAGTGAAGAAGAAAGAGAAAAGAAAGAAGGGATAGCAATAGACAGTTATGCAAATCTACTCTCCACTGTATATTCTAGGGGTAACAAGAGGGGAAAGGGAAGTAGAGCAGAGATACACACATAGAGAGTCCACTCTGAGTCAGATTTGTTCCCCAAAATAATTCACAAATTCAGAAAGGCAAAGAAGAAGGAAGGAAGAAGTGTATGACAAGATAAAAAAAAAGAAAAAAAGGAAGAAGAAATAAAAGAAAAAAGAGACAAGTGAGAGAAAAGGGAAAAGATAAGAAAAAGAGCTGTAAATAAAGAGCAGTGAAAGGATAGTTTTTCAATTACTTTATTTATAATTTAATTTAATTTAATTTTTTAATTAGCTAGGAGGAGGAGGGAGGGGAGAATCTGTAGAGGAGGTAGGAGTAAGGAGACAAGTTCCTCCCACAATAGATAAGATGCCCACTACCCTAGCAATGAAAGATACCCTGAGAGTTAATTCTGATCAACCTAAAGGGGGGGAAGATATATGCCTTTATATAATATTAATAATAATATAGAGCAGGGTAACAACAAAAAAAAAAACCCTGTCCCAGATTACCTCAAACCTCGTGATCAGAGGCATCTGATTGTTAAGAATGAGGAAAAAAAAAAAAACCTCAGGACTAGACAAGGATAGCTGAAATAGACAGTTATGCAAATCTACTATCCACTGTATATTCTAGGGGTAACAAGAGGGGAAAGGGAAGTAGAGCAGAGATACACACATAGAGATTCCACTCTGAGTCAGATTTGTTCCCCAAAATAATTCACAAATTCAGAAAGGCAAAGAAGAAGGAAGGAAGAAGTGTATGACAAGATTAAAAAAAAAGAAAAAAAGGAAGAAGAAATAAAAGAAAAAAGAGACAAGTGAGAGAAAAGGGAAAAGATAAGAAAAAGAGCTGTAAATAAAGAGCAGTGAAAGGATAGTTTTTTAATGACTTTATTTATAATTTAATTTAATTTAATTTTTTAATTAGCTAGGAGGAGGAGGGAGGGGAGAGTCTGTAGAGGAGGTAGGAGTAAGGAGACAAGTTCCTCCTACAATAGATAAGATGCCCACTACCCTAGCAATGAAAGATACTCTGAGAGTTAATTCTGATCAACCTAAAGGGGGGGAAGATATATGCCTTTATATAATATTAATAATAATATAGAGCAGGGTAACAACAAAAAAAAAACCCTGTCCCAGATTACCTCAAACCTCGTGATCAGAGGCAACTGATTGTTAAGAATGAGGAAAAAAAAAAAAAACCTCAGGACTAGACAAGGATAGCTGAAATAGACAGTTATGCAAATCTACTATCCACTGTATATTCTAGGGGTGGCTAAAGGAGGAAGGGAAGTTGAGCAGAGAGACTTGCAGTGAGAGTCCACACTGAGTCAGAATTCTTCCCCAAACTATTTCCCAAATGTGTATCAGTGAATTCAAAAAAGCACACTATTTGGTGGTGTGGTGGCTAGGGCCTGTGGCTTTGGAAGCTGTAGGATTAAGGAAGAAAGGATGACAAGGATGAGAAAAAGAAAAGAAAAGAAAGAGAGAGAGAAAAATGAAAAATATAAGAAAAAGAACAGTCATAAAAGAGTGGTGAAAGGAAAGAGGTTTTTTTTGTTTATTTATTTTTAATTATTTAATTAGCTATGCGAGGAGAGGTGGGGGAGGGTTGGCTACTTACAAAGAAAAAAAGCCAGAGGTTTCAGAAGGGTATAGACTTAGAATGAATGATACTCCCTGTTGGGATAGGAATTTGGTAAAGACAGAAACTCAGCAGGGGAGCCTGCTAGGAGCTGGTCCCCAGGGACTGGTTATGGGGGGGGAAGGGGGAGAAGGTGTACTTAATAATTAAAAGGAAAAAAATTATTTTCCCTTTTTTTCTACTCTATTTCTTAACCCAAATTAAGTTATAGTCACCTCCTTGGTGTCACCACTAGGACCCCTTATTGATTGGCTTACTAAAGGCAGAAAATCCTACTGTTTCCAGAAGATGTGGTCTTATTGACTGGCCTACTAAAGGCAGAAAATCCTACTGTTTCCAGAAGATGTGGTCAGAGCTCAAGCCACTAGCAGCTTCTCAGTCCGCCATCTTCCGTCCTTCCTCTATTGTATTCTTAAACCCTAAGACAACAGGAATCTACCGCTTTGTCTATAGAACCTATGTTTTTCCAATCCTGGAAACTCTAGGGTGGGGCCCGCTCACTTCCCTGCATGCTTATCTCAAGTCAGGCCAAATGATATTGCATCCACTGATTCCAAATTAATCAGTACAAGGAATACCACCTCAGCATGTGTCACCGCAGACTGTATACAGAGACATCAGGCATGGATTGCCAACCCTTCACCCTCATCACTCAGATTAAACCTTTCCTTTCATAGGATTCTCTAATTCCACTCCAGGAGATTCACTTCCTAACTAAGTCCCAAAACCTAGATACAGGCCGGGTACCGTAAGATAGAGCATATGTTCATATGTATCCATAAACTAGGGCAAAATATATACCTGAAAGAAAAAATGCACAATAGTCTTTAGTAAGTAAGTATAAAGTTCATAATGAAATAGCATCCACTTAGACTCCTCACCTACTTCCTATTACAGTTCTCTCACTCACTCCAAAGCTAACCTTAGCAAAGCAAGGACTGCAAAAGTTGAATAAGGGCAAGAGACTGACATACTTTAACAATGACTCTTTAGTCACCATCAGGCCTTTACACCAGCTGGGGCCCTAATCGGGGAGTCCTGAGACTCCCAAACAGACTCAATGGGCCTAGACCTCAAATAAATCCCTCTCTCCATTGTTACCAGTCATCTCTATCAGGAACAACAAAATAGACCCCTTTGTGGGCCCCCATAGGATCTTACCCTCAACCTGGATCAACAATGGTAGAGAATGTTCCATCCTCCAAAGGGAGGCTGGACAACATACTCTATGCTACACCTGAGGAAGATGAGTCGATACTGGGGCATCATGGAATGTTCCTACTCATGACCACAGAATGTGAGCTCAGATCTAGAGGGATGCAAAGGTCACACAGGCTCCTAAGCTATATAGGCCCCAGATCAGATCAAATCAATGGGGTTTACAGTCAACAATATTTATACCCCTTTCCCATACTGGGGAGCTACTCTCTTCCCTGATCCAGCTTTCTGGTCCCTTTCCCAGCCATGACATTATTTCCCCAGACAATAACTTGGATCCAACTGCATATCATATTTCAGGCTCAAGCAAAAAAAAAAAACAAAAAAAAAAAATTCTAGGATAGCTATAAGCCCTTTGAAGTATAACTAAAATAGGCCTACTAGCTATCTACAAAATGGAGGACCCCCCCACAACACTGCACTGATTGTTCAACACTCTGTTTGGCTTTGTATATTAACTCTCTTTTCAGCCACCAGGTTCCAGATGCTAGCAGGATGCAACCAGACTTCCCTGGACAGACAACCCCACCAATGTGCCTTGGAGCTCTGCTTCCTAGAGCCCTTCCCCAGGAAAAAGAGAGACAGGCTGGGAGTATGGATTGAGCTGTCAACGCCCATGTTCAGCAGGGAAGCAATTACAGAAGCCAGACCTTCAACCTTCTGCATCCCACAATGATCTTGGGTCCATACTCCCAGAGAGTTAAAAAATAGGAAAGCTATTGAAAGGGATGGTATAGGAAGTCTGGTGGTGGGAACTGTGTGAAGCTGTACCCTCTTATCCTATGATTTTCTCAATGTTTCCTTGTTGGTATGCTTCTAAATTCTGCGTCTAAGACCCCCTCTGTTTCATTGGTTTAATCCCCCCTTCTTAACACTGTATTCTATTTACATAACCACTGTTAACTAAGCACCGCCCTGCCTCCAGGGCATTAGTTTAATCCTCACAGTTTTGCATGCTTTTTCCTTCTCCCCACCCCCTATCCTACGTACATCCTCTTTTGACCTGACTCTTCTGCCTCAGGATATATAAGGACAAGACTGTGATTAGAGATAGCTTAGATTGTGCTGCATTCCACATGAATAAAGACTGGACTGCGTACCACTCAGCCATGAGTCCCTGGTCGTCTCTCTCTCCCACACATGAAGCTAGCCCAACATAATGGTGCCTGAACAGGGACCAGCACCAACGTGGGACCTAACCCGCCCATCCCCCAGATAAGTAAACTTGGCTACCTATCTGCCATGGGCTGCTTTTCTACTTATGAAGAAGTTTTCCAAAGCCTCTACTCCTTCTTCATGAGAAAGTTTCTCTATCTCTGGAACATTTTGCTCTGGGCCACACTTTGGTTCCCTGACCAGAAACTTTGGTTCCTTATGACCATGATCGTAGAGCTTGGGAGATGCATGGAGATTTCTCCTGGGACTTTCTGGACTTCCTCTCCCATGTTTCCCACAGAGAAGGACTATTCTAACTTGAAGAGCTTTCTCCAGTACCCTGGAAGTCCCCAAAAATAGAGACACATGGTTTGTTCTACCCTCCTGATTCTATTCTTTCTTCGATGGGAAGATGTTTTTAAAAATGGGTGCCTGCAACAATCCAGCAGCAACCATCATAAGCACCCTAAATGGAATTTCAAAGAGCTTTTTGGACTAGGACGCCCTCCAGGGACTCATGATGCTACATGGTGAGATCTGGATAATTTGGTTCAAGGTGAAAGAAGCAAAAGCTGCCTATGGCTTTTCTCTCAATTCCCCCCTTGTTGTTCTCTCTGAATATCTTAAGTTTGCTGTCTGCTTTCAGTTGCATTTCATAAGAGAGTGATTTGAATGACTAAATTTTTGTATGACATTGACTTTACAAAAAAAAAAATGCTGGACACAGCCATGATTTCTAGAGACATCCCAAATAATCCAAAAATTGTTTTTTTTCTCTTTTGATTTTTTTTTATGTCTTGGCATAAATGTGAAATGTTTAATCCTGAAAACTGTATGAATATGGGTGGGGTAGATAACATAATGGTTATGCTAATGATTCTCATGCTTGAGGCTTCTAACCATGGTTCTTCTATTGAGCTTATGCTGTTTAAACAACCTTAAAGAGTTTTGTTTCACAAGTAAGTGAATTACAGTTGTCCTCTTCACATGAAAAAACATCTGCTCAAATGGAACCCCCGGAAATCCATTTGGACCCCTGTTCTCTGACATCGCCCACAAGATGGCATGACTACAGCACCCCCCCCCGAAACCAATGATGTGACCTGAAGAAACTGATTCACAGACTCTAAAGCTCACTCTCAACAGAAAAGCGGAATTACAGTGGTTAACCTTCCCCATCGAGACAGACATGCAGTGTTTCATCCCCTGGCATTTCATCCGTGGTCATCTGCTTTGGACTGACACTTCTATCAAACTTACTGGCACAGCTCTTAGACACTTTACACAACTTTACATCAGTTTCCCTTTACACTGCTGGGTTTCTCAAAGACTGATCGCACCAGTGCATGGACTTTGCAGCCAAAGCCTTGGGACTCTATAAGTCATGTCCCCTCACCTGCAGGTTCTGCCCACAGGAACAGGAAACACCCTTGGAGGCATGAAATGCCCCCAGAGGCAAGAGAGGCTCACGGAGGCAGGAAACACCCTTTGAGACATGAAATGCCCCCAGAGGCAAGAGATGCCCCCAGAAGCAAGAAATGCCCTTTTGCCTGATAGGCCTTGCCCTTTGAGGCAGGAAACACCCCCTCAGGCCTCCCCTTGGCATCACACTGGTTCTTGCTGCTCTCTTACTTGTTCCTCCATGTCTTCTGCCACTTCTTTTGAAAATGCCTTATGATATAGGTTTCTGTTCACCCCATACTCCTGATACTATGGCCATTAGTTAAAAAGAAAGGGGAAAATGTTGGTATGCTTCTAAATTCTGCTTCTAAGACCCCTTCTGTTTCATTGGTTTAATCCCCCCTGCTTAACATTGTATTCTATTTACATAACCACTGTTAACTAAGCACTGCCCTGCCTCCAGGGCATTGGTTTAATCCTCATTGTTTTGCATGCTTTTTCCTTCTCCCCACCCCCCATCCTACGTACATCCTCTTCGGATCTGACTCTTCCACCTCAGAATAAATAAGGACAAGACTGTGATTAGAGATAGCTTAGATTGTGCTGCGTTCCACATGAATAAAGATTGAACTGCGTACTACTCAGCCATCAGTCCCTGGTCGTCTCTCTCTCCTGCCCATGAAGCTAGCCCGACATTTCCTTTTTATAAATAAAATAATTTTTAAATTAATAATCAATGCCATATTATGCAGCTGTTAAAATGACAGAGTCATATCTTCTTCCATATCTTGTACAGACCTTGAAGGGATCACAGTGAGTGAGATAAGCCAGAAAGAGAAGGAAAAATGCCAAATGATCTCACTTAAAGGTAGAAAGTAAGAAGCAAGGACAGTAATGGAAAAAACAAGGTGAAACTTGGACTGGGGTGTGGTGCATTCCACCAAAGCAAAGGATTCTGGGGAAAGAAGCATTAGCAGGGAGTGAAGGGGCACACTCTTCCTAGGGCACAATGATAGAAAAGGACCTCAGTTTGGGGAGAGAATATCTTGCGAATACCCATCATGAGGAGATAAGAGGTTGTACCCAGGGGTCAATAACTGTATTATTATTAATTTTTACATATTTACTTGCTTGCCTCCAGGGTTATGTCTGCACTATGAATCCACTGCTCCTGTGGTCACTTTTTCAATTTTTTTTTATAGGACAGAGATAAATTGTGAGAGGTGGAGAAGATAGAGAGGGGAGAGAGAAAGACACCTGCAGGCCTGCTTCACTGCTTGTGAAGTGACCCCCCTGCAGGTGGGGAGCCGGGGGCTTGAACTAGGATGGTTGTGCATATCCTTGCACTCCATACTACATGCACTTAGCATGGTGTGCCACCATCCAGCTCCCTCAACTGTAGTGTGAGCATTTAACCAGGTGTGCCACCTCCTGGCCCCCACCTCAGCAACTACCCAGTAAAGTAATAAAAAATAAAAATAAAGAAGTTATAGGGTATATAGTTAAGGGAACATTAAAATAAAAAAAGATGGGATGTAACATTTGGCACAAAAATGGTTGGTACTGGAGGTGATTGTGCTGAGGTAAATAAGAGGTGAAGGACAACTACCAGATGGTTTCCCTCATGTGTGGAATATAAATAAATGGCTTAAACAAATGACCTTGCAAGAGGGAAATGGTAACAAAGTCATCTCTTGAACTTGATGAGAACTGTGGTAGCTTCTGTCAGAGGGGTAAGAGGGAGCAGAGAGGACCACAGAACTGTGGTGGAGGGTGTGGTAATTTATAGCCTATATGTGGCTGTGAAAACACATCCCTGAAACTCCCTGAAAGCTTACACCTTTGTAGAATAATTAAATCACTAATAAAAGAGAAACAGGTTTTTTAAAAAAATTGTAAAAGAAAAAAACTAAACATTAAGAATATAAGAACCTCCCACCTGGTTCAATCCCATGCACCACCATACGCCAGAGCTGAGCAGTTCTCTGGTTAAAAAAAAATCATAAAACCTTCCTTAGAATCTTCACAATGTATCCTGTTAGCCATTACTTTCACAATTTTCCTCTCATTTCTACCTCCTATTTTGAAATTTGATGTGCATACATTCCCTGGATTTTGACAACACAGTAATGCAAGCCACAAACCTTAGACATCTACACTGTCTGCTGCTATGCCTTCACAAAAGCAGGAGACAAGTGGTTGAGGCTCTCACATCTGTGTTTGGGCCTCACAGCCAGACTAGAGTGACAACTAACTCAGTGAAGCAATAATACTTGTAAACCCTAGACAAGATGGTTGTGAAGTCCAAAGATTACTGGTTTGAATGTCCAGAACCTACAGTTTCTGGACGGAAGGGTTTTTTTTTTCCCTAAAAAACTCCACACTTGGATCCACCTACATATCAGATTTCAGGCTCAGGGAAAAAAGAGAGAAAAAAAAAACTAGTATAGCCACAGGCCCTTTGGAATATAACTAAAATATGCCTATAAACTATCTACAAAATGGAGAACCCCCAACTCTTCATCTGCACTATTCCAGCCTTTAGGTCCATGATTGGTCAACAATTTCTTTGGCTTTGTATGTTAATTCTTTTCAATCACCAGGTTCCAGATGCTAGAAGGATGCCAACCAGACTTCCCTGGACATACAACCCCACCAATGTGTCCTGAGCTCCACTTCCCCAGAGCCCTTCTCCACTGGGGAGAGAGAGGCAGGCTGGGAGTATGGATCAAACTGTCAATGTCCATGTTCAGCGGGGAAGCAACTACAGAAGCCAGACCTTCCACCTTCTGTGTCCCACAATGACCTTGGGTCCATACTCCCAGAGGGTTAAAGAGTGAGAAAGCTATCATGGGAGGGGATGGGATGCAGAGTTCTGGTGGTGGGAGTTGTGTGTATTTGTACTCCTCTTATCCTATAGTTTTGTCAGTGTTTCCTTTTTATAAATAATTTTTTTAAAAAAAATTCCACACTGACATTGCAGGCTAGCAAAGGGAGCTTTGGACTGTTTCAATGGGGCTCCTCCTGCTGAACTCTAAATCAGACCTCACTTCTGCCAGTTTCCCTATTTTTCTGGATATACTTTTTCATTCCTATCCAGATATGTACTGAATTTTCATTTTTTAAACAAATTGCCAAATCATTGAGCTTTGTGATTAGAACAATGTAGATAAATTTCTTGAATGAACAAATAAATTAAATTTCTCTGTGCCAGACACTGTCCTGTATTATTTCTCTGTTACAAGAAAAAAAAACTGTTTAAAAGGAATTGTTCAACTGGTCAAGCACAGGGATTATATGCCTGAGGCACCGGAAGCTCCAGTTTGGTCCCTGATGCCTTTATCTGGGGGTGTACTTGCCTCTCTCTCTCTCTCTCTCTCTCTCTCTCTCTTTTGTATAATTTCTCTCATATGAAATAAAATAACTCTGTAGAAACCAGTAAATGTTAAAGGGAAATGGAAGGATAAATGAATTAAAGAGCAATGGATAAATTAGGGAATAAACATTTTTTTCATAATGTTTAAAAGAGAAATTGCCTTGGAAATTATGCATGCATTTTTCTGTCTACTTAGCATGAATATATATAGCTAATTTATTTAATTATATGCAATGCAATATACAATATAAACATATGCATTGACTCTACTTTTATTATATATTTATGTATCATTAGTTAATATGTAATCATGTACATAAATATAGTGAACTCTTTCATAAATCATGATTCACTAATCATGTGTTCATGCCTCCCAGCTTACATAACTTTCCCTGAGTGCTGAGAAGGGGGAGTAAGTGGATAGGTACTAAGACTGCCTAAAAGGAGCTTTAAATCTAGTGGGGAGAGCTGCCAAGTGAAGATAGGGCAGGTTATAAAAAGTAACCAACAGGGGCCAGGCAGTAGCACACCGGGTTAAGCACACAGAGTGCTAAGCTCAAGGACCTGTGCAAGAATCCCAGTTTGAGGCCCCAACTCCCCATCTGCAGAGGTGTCATTTCACAGGCAGTGAAGCAGGGGTGCAGGTGTCTATCTTCTGTCCCCCTCTCTGTCTTCCCCTCCTCTCTCAATTTTTCTGTCCTAACCAGCAGCAATAGAAACAACAATGGAAAAAAATATGGCCACGAGGAGCAGTGGATTCATAAGCACTGAGCCCCAGCAATAACCCTCGAGGCAAAAAAAAAAGTAAACAACAGTTTGAGGTTGCAGGCTAGTGAGGAGGTGTGTGGCTAGTAACTTTTGCACTAGATTAAATAAATCAAAAAGCACAAGTTTCCTCTTGAAATTGCTCAAGCAGAGGCTACTAGTTATAATATTTAGTCAAGAATTAGTATGTATTGATATGACAGAGAAGAAGAGAGAGGGAGAAGGAGAAACAGACAACAGCACCATTCATCTCTCTGAATTTATAGTGTTGGGATCAAACCTGCAGGCAAGCTCAGGCTTGCAAGTTCTCTGCTCTACCACTCAGCTAGTTATCCAGTCACTTTCAAGATAATTTTACAACTCATCTTGTCTTTATGGCTAAATAACAGGTGCCATTAATTTTATAACTGAACTAGAGCAGAAAAACAGAAAAGGGTAAAAGAGGAAAGTGATATCCATTTTGTAAACCCCCCCTCTCCTCACCACCACCACCCAGAGGGTCCAGAGCTCTCCTAGATGTTCCCACATTCATTATCTTGGTCAATATCCATTAACCATTAATAATCACTTTATCCACCTAATATCTCCTCTGCTCTGCACTTATAGGAAACCAATGTACTGTGGAGTTTTGTTTCCCAAAAACAAAAACTCTCAGGACCCTCTCCCTCCAAAGTGCTGAGGATAGGGGGTGGAGGAGATGTAGTAAGTGAAAGAGCAGAGGCCTCATGGGCCCATAGTAACTCCAGCTTGGCAATGACAGGAACCTAGATCCTCTATGGTCAGATTCATTTTTGTCCACTTGATTTATTTTTTCTGCCTCAAAGACTTGTCTACATTTTGAATTGGTTGGTCTTGCCTTTCATGGTATTTCAATTATACAAACAAGTAAATTATTTCTGTGTGTTTGACACATGTGTGTGTGTGTGTGTGTGTGTGTGTGTGTGTGTGTGTGTGTGTGTGTGTGTGTGTGTGTGTTGTCATACCTTCTTAGGGAATTGATCCTTCTATCAGAATTCTCTTATTTCCTTTAAATGTCTTTTCCAGTGAAATTTATTATATCTTAAATTAACAATGGTGCACAGGCTTAAAATTACATTACCTATATATGCTTTTCTGCATCCGCTTAAATAATACTTAAATGTATTATTTTTGAAATGTAAGTCTACATTTGATAAATATGAAAGAGATTACATAGTCATACATAAAGTACCAGGTATAATTATATCAAGCATGTAGACCCACAACCATGATCATAGAGAAGAATTTCTCAATAGTGGTGAAGCTTCTTGTGTGTTCCTTGCAAATGTCTGATCCTCTCTTATTCTCTTAATTAAAAGAAAAAATTTTACCAAGTGAATCTGTTCCCTTCACAACATACATCTTGGTTCTCCTTGTTTGTGTTCCACATAATTGGACTTATATGTTCTTCCAGACCCTCTGGAATGTGGTAAAAGCAGTCTGAAGCGAGAAGTTCATAGCAATACAGACCCACATAAGAGAAGAAGAGTGACTGCAAGTAAACTAATATCACAACAGAAACAACTAGAAAAGAAGCACTAAAAAGACTCAGTGGGAAGATAGAAATAATCAAAATCTGAGCAGAAAATATTTAAAAACAAAAAAGACAGTTAAAATGATGAATGAAGTCAAGAGTTGGTGCTTTGAAAGGATAAATAAAAGAAGAGACAAACTGGGAGTTGGGACTGGGCAGTAGCATGCCCGGTTAAGCACACACATTACAGTGCACAAGAACCTCAGTTCAAGCCCCCAGTTCCCATCTGCAAGGGAGAAGCTTCACAAATGGTGAAAGAATGCTGCAGTTTCATTCTCTCTCTCCCTCTCTCTCTCTCTCTCCCCCTCTCCTTCCCTCTCCCTCCCCCTCTCCCTCTCCTCTTCCCCCTTCCTCTGCCTCTCCCTCCCCCCTCCCTCCTTTTCCCTCTCCTCCTTCCCTTCAATTTCTGTCTTTTTTAAATTTATTTATTTATTCATTCCTTTTTGTTGCCCTTGTTGTTTTATTGTTGTAGTCATTGCTGTTATTGTCGTCATTATTGGATAGGACAGAGAGAAATGAAGAGAGGAGGGGAAGACAGAGAGGGGGAGAGAAAGATAGACACTTGCAGACTTGATTCACCGCCTGTGAAGGGACTCCCCTGCAGGTGGGGAGCCAGGAGCTCAAACCAGGATCCTTACACTGGCCCTTGCGCTTTGCGCCACGTGCGCTTAACCCACTGTGTTACTGTCCAACTCCCCAATTTCTGTCTTTATCCAAAAATAAATAAATTTCTTGGCCAATTAAATTCTCCAACATATAAAAAGAATAATACACCAAGACAAAGTGGGACTCATTCTCGGAAATCAGAGATGGTTCAACACTCACAAATCAATCAATGTAATAAACTTCATTGACAAAAGTAAAGATAAAAATCACGTTGACACTAAAGAGGAAAAAAAAGAACACACTGAACAAGATTCAATGCACATTTATGATAAAGACCTTTCAGAAATTGAAAGTAGATGGAAAAATCCTCAACATTTTAATGGCCATATATGGTAAACACATAGTCAACATCACACTCAATGGGGGAAATCTGAAAGCTTTCCCCATAAAATCAGGAACTAGACAAGGATGTCCACTAGCGCCACTTCTATTATCATAGTCCTAGAAGTCCTTTCCTGTGCAACCAGACACGAAAGACAGAAAATAAATTCATATTGGAAAAGAAGAAGCTAAGCTATCACTATTTGAAGATGTCATGATAATATACCTAGAGAACCCCAAGGACTCCACCAAAAAAACTAAAGGAAACCATAAATCAATTCAGTAAAGGCCTATAAAAATCAAAGCAGATAAACTGGTGGCATTTTAAAATATTTTATTGATAGGTATTTATTGGATAGAGATAGAAACTGAGAGGATAGTGGGGGAGGAGATAGAGAAGGTGAGAGACACCTGCAACTCTGCTTTACCACTTTGCAAAGATTTCCCCCTATAGGTGGAAACCAGGGGCTTGAACTAGGGTCCTTATGCATTGTAACATGTGTGCTCAACCAGGTATGCCACCACCTGGCCCCCATCCGTGGCATTTCTATACACAAATGATGAGTTCTTCTTCTTCTAGCGTTTGCCCTTCTTCCGTAGCCAGTCAACAGTGTCAGGTTGAGCCTAATGTAAAGTTTCGAGACCTCCTTTGAATCTGGAGAGGTGGCAGTCGTTGACTATGTGGGTCATAGTCTGTCTGTAGCCGCAGAGGCAGTTCGGGTCGTCTCTGGCTCCCCAGCGATGGAACATAGCGGCTCACCGGCCATGGCCTGTTCAATAGCCATTGAGGAGGGCCCTATCATAACGTGCTAGGTCAAAGCCGGGTTGACGCTTGCAGGGGTCTGTGATGAGGTGTTTGTTCTTTACCTCAGCTGACTGCCAACTCTGTTTCCAAGAGACTGGAACAGAGAAGTTCAGTGTAGGCATAGGGGACCAGATTGGGTGACGAGACATCAAGCGTTGGACAGGGTGGGCGAAGATATCCGCGTATATTGGCAGGTCCGGTTGAGCGTAGACGTGGGAAATGAACTTAGATGATGCCGCATCCCGACGAATATCTGGCGGGGCGATGTTGCTAAGAACTGGCAGCCATGGAACTGGGGTGGAACGGATGGTTCCAGAAATTATCCTCATGGAGGGATATAATTTGGAATCGACCAAGTGGACATGGGGGCTACGGAACCATACTGGCGCACAGTATTCTGCAGTGGAATAGCATAATGCCAGAGATTATGATCGTAGTGTGGATGATGAGTAATATGAAAGAAAAGGAACTGAAAGAAGGAAACCCATTTATAATCAAACCCCAAAAGATTAAAATACCTGGGAGTGATTCTAACAAAAGAGGTAAGGGCCTTTACAATGAAAAGTATTTCATTGTCAAAAGAAATAGAGTACAACACAAAGAAATGGAAAAACATTTTCTGTTCATGGATTAAAAGAACAAATATCACTAAAACGGCCATCCTACCAAAACCAACATATAGATTCATTGCAATCCCTATTAAAATGCAAATGACTTATTTAAAATCATTGAACAACTTTTCCAAAAATTTATATGAAACCATAAAAAAATACATGTAGCTAGATCACGCCTGAGGAAAATATAAAAATGGAAGCATTACACTCCATGATTTCAGTTTGTACTACAAAACAGTAATGAAATAGTATGGTTTGGGAACAAACATGGACACCTGAACCAATGGAAAAGAAAGCCCAGAAATAAACCCACACAATTACAGGCACCTGAGATATGACAAAGGGGTCAAACTGTTCAATAGAACAATGAAGGCCCCTTCAACAATGGTGTTGGGAAAGCTAGACAGTCACATGTGGAAAAATAAAATTAAGGAGCTGGGTGGTGGCACACCCAGTTAAGCGCACAGTTACCATGCTCAAGCCCCCACTCCCCACCTGCAGGGGGAAGCTTCACAAGCTGTAAAACAGACTTTTTCTCTCTCTCACTGTCTCTCCTTTCCCTCTCAAATACTCTCTGTTCTTTCTAATAAAAAAAAAAATGTGGAAAAAAAGAAAACTAGACTATCACTTAACACCGCACACCAAAATTAAATCAAAATAGATCAAGGACACAGATGTTAGAATCAACATATAAAAACTATAAAATGCATAGAAGAAAAAAAAAGAAAGAAAGAAAAAAGAAACAATTCATGAAAAGTGAAGCAGCTCAAGATTTTAGCATCAAAGATATATTGGGGGGGCCAGGAGGTAGCACACCAGGTTGAGCGCACGTTACAGTGCACAAGGATCCAGCTTTGAGTTCCAGAGAAAAAGCTTTGCGAATGGAGAAGCCATGCTACAGGTATCTGTCTGTCTCTCTTCCCCCTAGCTCCCCCTTCCCTCCCAGTTTCTGACTATTTCTATCCAATAAATAAAGATAACTTTCTTTTTTAAAAAAGATGCATTTGGAGGTACAACTGGGCAAGTAAAACTAAAAGAAGATTAAATAAATAGGATTACATCAAATTAAAAAGCTTTTACACATACAAAGCAACCTACACAAAGACAGGCAACTCAGTAATTTGAAGAATATTGTCACATCCCACATCTGACAAAAAATTGTTATCAAATATCTATAAAGAACTCAGGGGGCCAGACAGTGGTACACCAGCTTAAGCATACACAGTACAAAGTGCAAATAATACAAAGTATAAAGACACACACAACGATCTGGGTTCGAGCCCCTGGCTTCCGACCTACAGAGGGGGTCACTTCATAAGAGGTGAAGCAGATCTGTAGGTGTCTATCTTTCTCTCTCCCTATCTCCCCCTCCCCTCTCAATTTCTCTCTTCTATCCAATTAAAAAATATGGAGAAAATGGCCTTCAGGAGCAGTGGATTTGTAGTACAGTCACCAAGCCCCTGCAATAACCCTGGAAGCTAAAAAAGAAAAGAAGAAAAAAAATCATACAACTCAACAATATAAAAAAATTTAATAACTCAAAAAAAAAGTGGGCAAATATATGAATAGAAAGTTTTCTAAAGAAAGGATACACATGGTCTACAATAGATGAGGAAATGTGACTGACTACACTTAGCATTAGAGAAATGCACATTAAAACCACACTGGAATTCCACCTCACACCAGAGAGAATGGCTAACATGAATAAAACAGGAAATGATCAGCATTGGCAACAATGTAAAGAGGAACTCTTGTTATAGTTGGTAGGAATGCTAACACAGTCACTATGGAAAACAGTATGAAGGATCCTTAAACAAAAATGGAAAAACCTTATGATCCAGCAATACCACTCATAGGCAGTTACCCAAAAGACATGAAAATACATATGCATTCCCATGTTCATAGCTACATTGGTTATAATAGTCAAAATATGAAAATTAATTAAATGCCCATCACTGGGTGACTGGATAAAGAAGTTATGATATATAGACTCCATGGTGTATATGTGGTCTCTGTCAGGACAAAATGGATAGAACTGTAGGTGAAGACAACAACTGGATAGTTTGGCTCATAGGTGAAATACAGAGAATTGAAATACTTTTTTTAAAAAGGTATTCAACATGTATCTAAGACCTTCAAGAAACTATGATCATTATTTTGGGGGTGGGGGTAGAGAAGGCTCACAGAATTTGGGTAGTGGGTACAGTGTAGGACTATTATAGTCATATAAATTACTATTAAATCACTGATTTATAAATATTTATGTAAAAGAAGAGAAAAACTACTACTTTTAAGGTATAATACTTGTATTAAAATTAGTGCTTGTTTCTGTAGTATAGTGGTTATCATGTTTGTCTCACATGTATTAAAATCAAATATTACTTGTGTAAATATGTAAATATTCTATTAGAGAGAAAGAACTGTTTCACTACCTATGTCTCCTCTATGAAGACTGTGGTGTAAAACCAACTCGCAAACAATTATGGGATTAAAACAAGTTTCTAAACTACAAAAAGTAATAATAAGGGCTGGGGAGACACCATAATGGTTATGCATAGTGAGATTCCAAAGTCCCAGGTTTAATCCCCAGCACCACTATAAGCCAGAGGTGAGCACTGGTCTCTCTCTTCCTCTCTCTATGCCTTTGTCTCTGCATCTCTCTCTCTCTCATTCAAATAAATAATTTTTAAAATTAAGACTTCACTAAAGCATTTCAAAGCAAAAAAAAAAAAGTGGGGTCCTCTTCCCTTTATATTGGTTTTTCTCTTAAGAATAAGTCCATAAATTTTCTTGCCCTTTTCTAATCTGAGAGAAAATGGAAAAGAAAGATGTGGACCTACAGGTTCATTTCTATCCTGTCAAGTTTAGATTGAGCATTTATGAGATGAAATGGAGACATCCAAAACAAGTTTGCTTTCTACTGTGCGATATTCCATTTTTCTTTATTAAGGACTAACTTCACTTTCTAAGAACTCCAGACTTACATATCCGTTTGTCCACTTGATGCTGGTGTCACTGGAGCCTCTAGAACAGAGTTCCTTTTCAGCATGAAGACTCTGGATATTTATAGTACATTTTCTGGAAACAAAAGGGGTTTTTCAAACTGGGTCAAAGGCTAATACAAAGACTTTTCATTCCAGTCTCTGATCACCAATGTTTGGGCTCCCAGCTCTGCAGATTTAGGACTTCTGTCTTGTTCATAGTACTGGGATGAGGCAACAGACTTTCAACTCAGAATCTACCATTCTTGTTATGCAAACAGTGAAACACAGCACACACGAACAAAGAAAGAGAAGGTTGAGAAATTAACTGGATATCTCCTCCGATGCCTGCATGAGTAAAAGATTTGTGAAAAACATTTCTTGTTTGTTTGCTTGTTTGTCTTGTTTTATTTTCTTAGAGTTTGAGGTTTAGCAACAGACCTCTGAAATCACGTTGTGATCCCTCTTTAATCAGAATCTGGCTGCCTTCTTTCCTTTAGAAATTCCTGAGGCAAGAGCATCTACCTTAATCAAAGAAGTTAACAATCCAAGAAACTTTCATAGAGTCACTTGTTATTTATGCTTAATTCTCTGGTTCTTACAATAATATAATCTACTTTGAAATTTTATCAGCATGATGAAAAGAACTCTCAGAGAAAAAGATTATCTGTTCCACATACTGCCCTTTTACTGTATAAAGCAGAGAAATAACCACCTTTTTATTATTTCTTAAGTAATAATGCCTCTTATTTAAGATTCTATTTATTTTTATGAGAGGGAGAGAAAGAGAGAGAGAGAGGAAGAGAGAAAGAGAGAGAGAACACCAGATCATCACCCTGGCACATGAGATGCCAGGAATCAACTCGGGACCTCATGTTTTTATGTCAATATCCTGTAGTATTTATTTTTAAGGATGTGTTTATTTACTTTAATGGTAGACAGAGGAGGAGGAGAAGAAGGAGAGGGGGTTGGACAGGGGTACACCAGGTTAAGTGCACATAATACAAAGCATAAGGACCTGCAGAAAGATCCCAGTTTGAGCACCGGACTCCCCACTTGCAGGGGGGTCACTTTGCAAGTGGTAAAGCGGGACTTCAGATATCTATCTTTCTCTCACCCTCTATCTTCCCCTCCTCTCTCAATATCACTCATTCCCATCCAAAAAATCAAGAAAAAAATGTCCCCAGGAACAGTAGATTCATACATAGTGCAGACACTGAGCCCCAGTGATAACCCTGGAGATGAAGCGGGGGAGAAAAAAGAGAAGAGAAGAGAAGAGAAGAGAAGAGAAGAGAAGAGAAGAGAAGAGAAGAGAAGAGAAGAGAAGAGAAGAGAAGAGAAGAGAGCAGAAGAGACTGGGAAACCACTCAGCTCTAGCATATACAGGAATTGAACTTGGGATGCCAGGCATGCATGTCCTGTGCTCCACCATTGGAACTATCTCCCCAGCCCTGAAAACTCACTTGCTAACAAACCTAAATTAAAACAAGTTTTCAAACTACAAAATAATAATAATAGTAATAATAATAATAATTAAGATTTCACTAAAGCACTGGAGAGGAAAATATGGAGGGAAACGATACTTCAATGCATTCTCCTATCTGTCTGGGATAACTATGAGGCTCATAGGACTTCTGCCTAGCTGTTTTAAGGCACAAGAAACGTGTGCTTTCTACCATGCATCTAAAGCATTGGATGCTCTGTCGATAACTCAGAGTTGGCCAATTCAAACAAAGAGTGGGCTTTTTTCTTTTTTTTTTTTGTTTTTTGTTTTTTTTGGTTTGCTTGTTTGTTTTTTCCACCAGTGATATTTCTGAAGCTTGTGCCTACATGACTACTCCACAGTTCTTTTATTTATTTATTTATTCCCTTTTGTTACCCTTGTTGTTCTATTATTGTAGTTATTATTGTTGTCATTATTGATGTTGCTGTTGTTGGATAGGACAGAAAGTAATAGAGAGAGGAGGGGAAGACAGAGAAGGGGAGAGAAAGATAGACACCTGCAGACCTGCTCCACCGCTTGTGAAATGACTCCCCTGCAGGTGGGGAGCTGATACTCCACAGTTTTATCCCCAGCCCAGCCCCTTCTTTTATTTCTCCCCCTCTTTTCTGATAGACACAAAGAGACCCAGAGAGGAAGAACAAGAGAAAAAGAGACACCTGCAGCACTACTCTATGGCTGGTGAAGTTTCCCTTCTCCATTTGGACACCTTGGCCTGAACCCAAGTCCTTGCACACTGTGAAAACAATGGCTTTTCCTACAGCTGTCAGCAGGGCATGAACTGTGTTTCTTTTAAGAAACTCTCCTGGAAACTGCCAGTCTGCTCCTTCACTTGTGCCTTAAAGTGCAGAAGAAAAGATGGGTGTTCACGAAGCCTGCAAGTATGTGTGGTACTATAAGCTCCAGACAAATGCCCATCTTCCTGCCACCATCAAGAAAACCCCTGACTCAAGTCCTGCTCTGCTGGGAGACACTGTAGCTTCTTCTCTCCTTCCCTTGTGCAGGCCTCTGCCTCCAGGGACCATGATGCCTCACTGCTATGTCAACCAGGTCAGTGAGTGGAGGCAGGTCTCTGGGTGTGTTTTTGAAAAATATTCTTAGCTCCCATGTTTTCAAAAACATCTAGTTCAGTTACCTAAATAGCTTGGCCTTTCAAGCTTTTCGATCGGTTGCCATGGTGATGGGTGTTCAAAGATAGGGACCTAAGATGCAATATGAAATTATTTTTCCTTGACTTCCCGTAAGCTGCACGTGGAGATGTCCTGTCCTAGGGGAGGGCCGTGGGAAAGAGACCTGTGAAATTCAATGTGTATGACCCTTTTGTAGTAGTTTAGAGAAAAAAATTGAAATAAGACAGAGATAGCTAAGTGGTTACACAAAAGACTTGTATGCCTGAGGTTCAAAGCTCCACAGTTCGATTTCCAGCATCACCATAAGCCAAAGCTGAGTAGTGCTTTGGTAAATACATATATAATACATACATACATACATAGAAAAATAAGAATCCCGCACTGCCATCCAATGTTTGTCTTGAGTATAAAGCTATTTTATATCATGCTAAATGTCTCATGGGATGTAAAACTAGGGAAATGATGGCCAGAGTAAGTGAGAAGGAGAAAAGCACCAGGCATGGTTGCCTGATCTCCAACTCAACTTCAGAGGCAATGAAAACTTCACCACTCTAGTGACTGGTCATCTTGAAACAAAACACAAAAGCTTAATCACAGATCTAGACAGGGCAATTAAAGTCAAGACCACAGAAATCTAATTCTCCCAGCACATTGGGGCATAATCACCACTTTTCGAAATGTGGTCTACACTGAAAAGCCTCTGTGTCTGCATAGAATCTGTACTTTTTAATTACAAGACACTGTACATAAAGAGGACTGGGGAGGGAGGGGAGTTCTCAGGGACAAATCCAGCCAACCACAGAAGGAGACTTTTCTGTTATCCTGCCCCTCACCCCCACCCCTCAAGAGTCTAAAACTGGTCAGTTTCTAGCACTGGTTTTGGGAGGGGGAAGAGAAAACAGATGAGGCTTTTCTAAGAATTTACTGCTGTCTAAAGGCCTTAGTCAGGGGATCCTTAGATTCTCATATACACATGATGGGTTTAGACCTCTAATAGATCCCTCTCTCCACTGTCACTGGTTACTTCCATTAGGAGCATCATCATCATCATAAGCCCTTTTGTGGGTCTCTCGCGGACCTTGCCCTCACTGGAGAGGAGCAATGGTAGGGACTGCCCCACTCTCTGAAGAAGTCTGGGTCATCCTGCTCTGCCACTCGGAGGAAGACTGGTCCTGAAATGAATGCAGCCTAGAATGCTCCCAGACTGACAGTGAGTAGGAGGCTACACAGGTTTCTGTGTTAAATGTGAATGCATACGGGCCCTGGATCCTATCAATGGGATAAACACTTATTAATTGTCTGGGAACAATGTTTATAGTCCACGTGCATATCAGCTATCAGGCTCTAGCTAAAATTACTAAAGTCCTAAACCCCTACTTAAAATAGCTAGCTTCTCTCCACCCTCAGATCACTTTTCTCATCTACTCTATTCCTACTTTTTGGTTCCTATTTATTATTCAATTTTATTGTTTTGTCTTGCTTTGTATCTTGCTGCCTTTCAACCACCAAATTGCAGATGATATGATTCCATCCTGACTTTCTTGGGCAGATGACCTCACCAGTGTGTCCTAGAACCTCACCTTTCCAGAGTCCTAACCTACTAGGGTAAGATAGAGACAGGCTGGGAATATGGATCGACCTGCCAGCATCCATGTTCAGCAGAGAAGCAATTATAGAAGCCAGACATTCCACTTTTTGCACCTCCAAAAGAATGCTGGTCCATACCTCCATAGGGGGAACAATGTTAGGGGAAGATGACCAAAGGTCTCTGAACTCCAATTCCATCAAGACCCCAGAGAGAGAAGAAAATAATAAAGGACATTTGGAAGTATCAACAGGTGTAAGTGTGACGTAGAAAGGAAGGGAAGGGGAGTCAGGCTGTAGTGCAGTGGGTTAAGCGCAGGTGGCACAAAGCACAAGTACTGGCATAAGGATCCCGGTTGAAGCCCTGGCTCCCCACCTGCAGGGGAGTTGCTTCACAAGCAGTGAAACAGGTCTGCAGGTGTCTATCTTTCTCTCCCTCTCTCTGTCTTCCCCTCCTCTCTCCATTTCTCTCTGTCCTATCCAACAACAATGACAATAATAATAACTACAACAATAAAACAACAAGGGCAACAAAAAGGGAATAAATAAATAAACAAATATTTAAAAAAATAAATTGAGGGAAGGGAAGGCAGGACTACAGGAAATAATGGGCAAACATATATATATACATATACACAAATAATAGTCAATCCATATCTGTGGCCTTGGGAGAACTACTACAGTTTCCAATGGAGGGAATGGGGACACAGAACTCTCATGAGCAAAAAAGTGTGGAATTATACCCCTGTGTCTCATAATTTTGTTAGTCAATATTAAATCACTAATAAAAACAAAAGGGAGTAGTATATGCTAATTGAGGAGAAAAGATTTGGAGTCTAAGACCTCAGTTTGGGGTTTAGTCCTGTTTACTAGTAGGATATATGATACAAGTCTTGTCAAAACACTTGAATATCTCAAATTGTTCACATGAAAACCTAAACATGTTATAAGCCACCTACATGGCACTAATCTGTCAGTTTAAATGTCACAAAACTAAAATATGCCTTGGTGACCCAACTGCTTGTCTCTCATGATTGTCATGATGACAGGCATTTCCTTTAATAATCCCATGAGGTCTCATATGGAAACATCCAAGTTAGTAATATCACAGTGCATGTTACCCTTTTTTAAAAAGATGTTGAAGCCATAGAGTAACAAGGACTGAATGATCATGACCAGGGTAATCCAGATAAAGGAGGAGGGGAAAAAAGCCAGAATCTACACTATAACCAATAAAGTTTGAAGAAAAATGCTGAGAATCAGGAGTGTGCAAACAGGTGCATGGGAAGGGGCAGGGGAGAATATCATGAAACAGAGGCAGCTAAAATCCAGAACTGTAGCCACAAGAAGCAGATGGAGCCATACTGAAACATGGACTCAGCCCTGAGCTGCAGGGAATAGGGTGGGAACAGTTGAGATCATAACAAAGGTCACCCGCAATGAGACTGCAGTCTGAAATACACAAACACATTTGGGCCTTGAGAGACAACAGCACTCCCATCATCCACTGCAGGTTTACTCCAACCAGCCCAGAATAACTGGGAGGACTTTCCCTATACCCACCACACCACCACATACAAATAATAAGACCACAGCACCACCTGCTGGTTGAACAACAGAAACCACACTTAAGTAAAACATGGTCAAGAACGCCAATGTCCAACATCACAAGGACTTGGGGAGAAAAATGTCTGTGTTTGAATTCAGAAAGCTCATTATGAAAGCAACTCAAGACTTCAACCATAACATACAAACACAAATTAAGGGACTCTAGAGATCTCTTCACCAAAGAACTTAAAAAAAAAATTCACAAAGACAATTCCAAAAGGAAATAGCTGGGTTAAAGGAAACTCTAGACAACACTAGGGCTTATCTAAGAGGCCTTGTATCCAGCATAAATCAGCTTGAGGAAAGAATAGCGGGGCTAGAAGATAAAACCTTCACACTCTCAGCATGTAAAACTTGCTGAAGACAAGTTTATAAAAATTGAAGCAATTCTCTGTGAAATAGCAGACTCCATCAGAAGAAAAAGATGCTAAAGGTATTGGAGTGTTTGGGGATGAAGAAAGGAGAAATGGGGTTGGGCAGTAGTGCATCAGGTTAAGTGCACATAGTGTCAAGCACAATGACCCGTGCAAGGATCCCAGTTCAAGCCCCCAGCTCCCCACCTGTAGGGGGGGTCACTTCATAAGCAATGAAGCAGGTCTGCGAGTGTCTATCTTTCTCTCCCTCTCTCTATCTGCCCTCCTCTCTCAACTTCTCTGTCCTATCCAACAACAACAACAAAGGGAAAAAATGACCACCAGGAGCAGTGGATTCATAGTACAGGCACCAATCCCCAGCAAAAAAAGAAAAAAGAAAGAAAGGAGAAGAGAGCAGCATATTTAAATAAATCATTACAGAAAAATTTCCATACCTGGGCAATGATCAAAATAAATAGAGGAAACTGAATGTAAATCAAAACTACCGAATCCCAAACATCCAATGCCAAGACACATGACAGCAACACTTTCTAAAATTAAGGAGAAGGAAAAAATGTTTCAGACTGAAAAGAAGAAGTCAGCATACAGAGGCAGAACCATCAGGCTTTCCACCAGATTTCTCAGCACAAACCTCAGAAGCAAGAAGGGAATGGAATGATATTTTTTTACAATATTAAAAGACTGGAATTACCAGCCACAAATACTCTATCCTGCCAAACTATCCTTCAAGTATGAAGGAGAAATCAAAAGCTTCCAAACACACAGAAATTGAAGGAATTCACCACCATTGTGCTGGTTTTGCAAAAATTACTGAAAGGAATCCTATAGGAAAGGAATTAAAGGAACTCTAACTCCAAATGAGGTAATCTGTGGTAGAATAGAAATGGGAATTCAAACAACAGTAACAAACAGAGCAAACATAGAAAAAAGGAAGGGCAGAAAGGACAGAGTGAAATGATTAATCTTGGCAAACCAAAGGCAGCTATTAAAGACCTAGACATCAAAACAGAAACTAAAATCTCAATCTTTGCTTCACCTTTGTTAGAAGCAGAAGCAGAAGCAAAAGTGTTGGATGGGATGAGTTAGGAAGAGAAGAAGGAATACAGGATAATTCCACATGTACAGTACATGGACATGGTGTCTTCACTTATAGATACAAACTTAAATCAAAATGTAAGGGTTTGGAGGCTGGGGAGACAGTATCCATCATAATTACGTAAAAGGATCATCCCTGAGGCTCCAAGATCCCAGGTTCAATCCCCAGCACCACCATAAGCCTGAGCTGAGCAGTGCTCTGCCTGGCCCCATTAAAATAAAATTAAATATTTTTAAATCTAAGTGTTTCAAAAATGAATATTTAGGTATATTAGAGCAACACCTAGTTAATAAGGCAGTGATATGAAGCAAGTTAGGCACAAGTAAAGTTTACATTGGCACTTCCTTTGCTTCATCCACTAAGCCAACAACAAATAGCTCCTGACAGCTTTCAAGCTGTTGGTCCTGCTCTTCCAGTCCTCCAACTTAATGTTGAGGGGCTGTCCTTTGCCAAATGCGTTCTTATTGGTCAATTGGCGATACAGCATCAGGCAGATGTTATTTGCCTACAAGAAACACATATAGCAGTCGATGAAGCTGCTCGATTCACCATCAGTGGATTCGATTTAATATGCTATAATCTCCATCCTAAACACGGCCGAGCCATCTACGCTAAATCGTATCTTGCGGACGTTTACCATATGGCCTCTTCGACCTTCTACGACTCCATTACTATTGGAACTATTCAGCTCGTCAAGGTATATAAGCCTCCCAGTGCCTCATGGGATAATGAGGTCCTGCCTAGCCCAAATCACCCAGCCGTTTATGTTGGAGACTTTAATAGTCATCACCAAGACTGGGGATATTCCTCCACTCATGCTGACGGCTCTCTCTTAGCCGACTGGGCTTCAGCGAATGACCTCTCCCTATTATACGATCCCAAACAGCCAGGCTCTTTTCACAGTGCTAGATGGAATAAAGACTCGTCACCCGACCTGTGCTGGATTAGCACAGTCAACGGCCAAGCCTTTCCCGCTACGAGACAAGTTCTCAACATCTTCCCGCACAGTCATCACCGCCCAGCTATCATCCATATTGGTCTCCAGCTCCCACTGATTCTGTGCTCGGAGAAACTAAGATGGAACTTTCGGAAAGCAAACTGGCATCTGTTCAGTGATCTTACCAACAAATCTATTCCTGCAATTCCAATTAACCCTATCCCCTCTGAAGATTCCTACAGGCGCTTCCGCCAAGCCATCTTCAAAGCAGCTTCCCAAGCTATTCCTCGTGGGAGACGTGCTAACTATACACCTTGTCTTGATGCTGAATGCGAGCAACTACTAAAGCAGTATGATGAGTCGGGCGACCCAGATGTGGCTGACCATCTCATTGCCTCCCTGGATGCAGCACTCCAAGCCCGCTGGCAACAACTCACGGAAAGTCTGAACTTCACCCACTCAAGTAGGAAGGCCTAGAAGCTTCTTCATAGTTTGGGTGCCGGTAGCCAACCCTCTCCCGTCTCCCATCCTCCCATATCTCCAAACTCAGTGGCCAGTCACTTAACTCAAGTTGGACGTGCTAAGATCGACCCAGTCTGGAAAAGAGAAATTTCCCATGAGTGGTCATCCCACTTCCGTTTATCTTGTCCATCTCCAAAACTCTCTCCCTTTACACTGTCTGAACTGGAAGACTCTTTGAAGAAGGTTAAACCGGGAACAGCTGCTGGCTATGATAACATCACCCCAGAACTCATTCTTACCTTGGGCCCCGCGGCAAAGAAGTGGCTCACTACATTCTTGTCCCACATCTTGGAATCCGAATCTATGCCCAAAATTTGGCGTCGTGCGAAGATAATAGCAGTTTTGAAACCAAAGAAAGACCCAACACTGGCCGCCAGCTATAGACCAATTTCTCTCCTCTCCGTGTGTTACAAACTCCTTGAGAGGCTGCTTCTGTCACGAATTTCTCCTCTTACAGAGAAATTCCTATCACCCGCCCAAGCTGGTTTCCGCCCAGGAAGATCTACCTGCGAACAAGCCCTGGCCCTCTCAACTTACATTGAAAATGGATTCCAGAAGAATTTAAAGACGGGTGCTGTCTTTGTTGATCTCACAGCAGCCTATGACATGGTCTGGCACCGTGGTCTCCTAGTCAAGATCTCAAGATGCCTGCCTCCATGGGTGGTCAACACTATATCATTTCTTCTCCAAAACAGAAGATTCCGGGTGTATCTGGGTGACAAGTCTAGCAGATGGAGACTTGTCTCAAGTGGCCTCCCCCAGGGCTCTGTTCTGGCTCCTACACTATTTAATATTTACATCAATGACTTCCCAGAAACTTCTTCAAGGAAGTTCATCTACGCCGATGACATCTGCTGTGCAACTCAGGCATCCAAATTTGACATCCTCGAGGAAACACTCACGAAAGACATGTCTCTGATATCTGATTACTGTAAAAAATGGCGACTAATCCCTAGCACTGCAAAAACGGTATCATCTGTTTTCCATCTACACCATGCCTCAGCCTCATGTGAGCTTAATGTGCAGCTTGACAATACGAGAATCCGGCATGAAGCCCAGCCAGTCTATTTTGGCATTACTCTCGATCGCACCCTGTCATTTTACGAACATCTCATAAAAACTGCAGCAAAGGTGGGCGCGAGGAATAACATCATTGCAAGATTGGCCAGCTTCTCATGGGGCGCAAGCGCTTCCACACTACGATCATCATCTCTGGCATTATGCTATTCCACTGCAGAATACTGTGCCCCAGTATGGTTCCGTAGCCCCCATGTCCACTTGGTCGATTCCAAATTATATTCCTCCATGAGGATCATTTCTGGAACCATCCGTTCCACCCCGGTTCCACGGCTGCCAGTTCTTAGCAACATCGCCCTGCCAGATATTCGTCGGGATGCGGCATCATCTAAGTTCATTTCCCATGTCTACGCTCGACCAGACCTGCCAATATGCGCAGATATCTTCGCCCACCCTGTCCAACGCTTGACGTCTCGTCATCCAATCTGGTCCCCTATGCCTACACTGAACTTCTCTGTTCCAGTCTCTTGGAAACAGAGTTGGCAGTCAGCTGAGGTAAAGAACAAATACCTCATCACAGACCCCTGCAAGCGTCAACCCGGCTTTGACCTAGCACGTTATGATTGGGCCCTCCTCAATCGCTATCGAACAGGCCATGGCCGGTGTGCCGCTATGTTCCATCACTGGGGAGCCAGAGACGACCCGAACTGCCTCTGCGGCTACAGACAGACTATGACCCACATAGTCAACGACTGCCACCTCTCCAGATTCAAAGGAGGTCTCGAAACTACATCAGGCTCAACCTGACGCTGTTGACCGACTACGGAAGAAGGGCAAACGCTAGAAGAAGAATCCACTAAGAGCTTCTGCCACAGTCAGAGGAGAATTTTTTTCTAGCTAAACAAACACCCTGCTGCATCTCCCTGTCTCTACATCTCAGCTGCAAGAAACCTCAGCTGCCTGAAACCTCCCAAGTTCCTCTCCCTCTCTGCTATCCCATTTTCCACAAAAAAGCTCAAACCAAAATGACTTAACTCCAAATGCACCTCACTCATACAGAGGTATAGTTAATGCTCACCATTTGTAATCCAGAAATGCCCTAAGTTTGATGGTATCACACAGTTAAAGCTCATATCATGTGTGCTGCATAACAATGTGTGCACTCATTACCAGCCAGCCCTTGAAATATCATAATTTTTCACCACTATTAACCCACTGATAACAAAAAATACCCCCAAAATAATGATATTAAGTTACAGTTTATTTTTTAATAAAATAAATAAAAAGGCTTCTGAGATTGGCTTCTGAGCCCAACCACAGGACAGTTGCAGACACTTATCAAATGTTTTGAGGGGGAATATTTCTATGAGAAGATGTAGTTCAAGTTGTAAGCAACATATTTATAAACCAACTTTAGTACAAAAGTCCATCTGTAAGAAGGAGCAAAATATGTGTGCATGAGTATAAGTACACTTGTTAAATATGAGTTCAGAATTCAGGTAATTGGCAGCTGTGCCCATCCTTTAAAAAGTATAAATTCTAAGCATGGAGATGAGTGGGTTAGAGAGATGTAAAGAAGTGACTGTCCATGGCCCCTTTGGAACTTTCACAGTGCAAAAAGCCACTAGATTGATCTTTGTAACTGCAGCCTTCATGATAGTACAAATTGGCTGAAAATGCAGTCTTCCACTAGCTTCCAATGAAGCAATACATTGTAGGAGAACAGAAATGTTTGGGCTCCATTTATCATGATATGGTGAGATTTTACTTTGCATTCCTACACAAATGCAAATACACCATTTCCACATATGTTCGAAGAAGAGAATGCAAAAGACTGCTCGCAATCTAACCATTTAGCTCAGACAGTGAACAATATAGTGTCTTATTCTTTTAAATCACACCAGAGTTTCCTCTTATTTTTGAAGATGACAAAAAGCTCCTTATAATTCTCTAACAACTGAATTCTGTACTGTGTCGTCCTTTTTAGAGAACAGGCAATATCGTGGGCATCTCAAACAAAGTCAGGAAATTTTAGAGCTCCTAAGAAATCAAACAATGCATTTCTGATTAGAGAAATGTGCATAGACTGAGCACCAGATGCACTTAGCATTTAAAAAATATTTCCACAACACTTTCAGACATGTGAACATAAATGGCAGTGCATTTGCTATATCTACCTTTATTATGCTCAGGAGACTGGATCAGAGACACCAGAGTGTAATAGACAGAACTCTGAGAGAGAAGCCAAGAGACTTATATTCCTGACTCAACTCTGCATTTACTTAGCTGTGTGACCTTGAACAGGGTATGTGACTCCTCCTAGTTTTGGGTTCTCTCCTTTGGAAAACTGATACCTGAATTCAATGATTTCTCCCATGTCCTGGGTTCTTTGTTAGCATCTTCAATGTTTCTGAATCTCATTTCCATAAACAGAAAGCTGATTCTAAAATCATCTTCCCATTTTTCATCCTAGAGTTGTCTTAAATATCAAAAGATAAAACATACAGAAAAAAAAGTTTAGAAATCAAAAAGTGCTATACACATGCAGAAAGCACCCTTAAGCTCAGGACAAACTTACTTCCTGCTGCCCTTCTTTTCTCAAGGCTGTGTGAGCTCTTCTTTAAGATCATTACCCAAGCCCTTGTTCTTTATCTTTTTCTTTTGTTTAGCTAAATACACTTTCTACTGCTGGTGGAACTTGGAATCTGGCCACTCTCATTTCCTAAGATAATTCCATCTCTAGTGAGTGCTTTTCTAAATAAATCTATATTCCTTGATAAAACATGGGGGTGCCCCAGGAACCCCACAAATTAATCAGTTACATAATCACTCCTGGTTTGGGGTACTACCCTACTGTGGAATCTTTTTCTTTTGTTCAAATAAACTCTGAAACTTGTAATATATCTCTATTATCACCACACACAGTTAAAATTTGTTTCCCTACCTAAATGTCTTCATTCAGTTCCCCCTCAGGTTTCTTCTTGTAGATTTTAATCACTTCAGGCAACTATACCCTGTATTAGTACTATTTTAAATACATGATTTTCACGGCTGCTGAAATCATCGTCTCTAAGTTAGCTTCCACCACTGGACAACATAGGTGACTGCCACTGTTGTGATAGATAGATATATATATCATCTCCTTTGCTACATCTTGGATGGAACTTGAAGAAATCACATTTAAGTGAGATAAGCCAAAAAGAGAATGATACCGAATGATCTTACCTATAGGTGGAACTTTAAAAAAAAGGACAGAAAGGAAAAACCACAAAGTGAAACATGGGCTGGGCACGGTGTATTGCACCAAAACAACAGACTCCAGGGAAGGAAAGGAAGGAAAGAAATGGAAAAGACATTGGGATCCTGGAGCATGATGTCTAAATAGACCAAGTGGGGGTGAGAGAGAGTATCTTGCAGACACTTAATCATAGGCAGAAGATAAACTGTGACCGTGTGTCAACAATTGTACTGTAAACCATTAAAACAGTTAAAAAACACTTTAGCAGAGACAATCCAACAGCTATGGCCATTTCAACACACATGGTAAAGAAAATTGAGTCAAGTTGTTTTTACAGAAAAGCTACAGCACTTAGACACCATGACAAGCAGTCAAGTAAGAGTTTCATATTAATGCCCTATCACCAACATAGATTTTTTCCTCTGTATTAATTGGACAGCCACAACTACAAGTTGTAAGTCAGATTTTTAGTTTAAAAATGCAAAATGCATTATGAATTTCCTAGTCTGCTCATAAAATTAGCATATTTAACTTATTTGGAAAGTCATTAAAATCAGCCACTAGAAATTGAAAGTGACCCCTGTTGGATAGTATGCCAGCTCCCCCTGGCTTCTGCTTAACCATATGCCTATATAGGGATAGATTTAATCCCATTCAAAGCTTTGGTCTATTTACATAAATCACTTTTACATTTACATAAAGCACTCCCTCCAGGGCATTGGTTCAATCCCCACTGTTTCATGATATGTTTTTGTTCCACCCCCTCTCCTTGTCACACCCTGATCCTCTCCTTGTCACACTCCGATTGTCACCAGTCACTTTTCTCTCCACCCTCTCTATGTCACATCCTGTTTCCACCCTACTTCGCAAGTATATATAAAGACAGCATTGTGAGTTTTACGGTACCTAGAGTTTAGCTTAGCTCGGCTGCGTCCTGCATGAATAAAGAGATACTGCCTACAGCTCAACCATGAGTCCCTGGTCGTCTGTTACCCACCCGTGAAGCCAGCCCTGCGAAAACAACATAACCCGTCAAAAACGACAGACCCCATAGAGTTTCTATGATACATTAAAGGGGAATGCTTTGTCTAAGGTCACATGGAATTCAAATTTCCATCCCAGTGTTCCTAAGTTAAGTCTATTGGTGAAAATAAGTATGTGAATAAAACCTGCTTAAAATTGGACAGACTGGAATGGGGTAAGGGGAGGATCCTTTGAACTATTATTTTGAAAATAAACTTTTTCCCCACTAATTCTTTTTTATTAGTCATTTAATAATGATTAACGAGATTGTAGGATAAAGTGGGTCTAATTCCCAACACCAGAGTTCTGTATCCCATTTCCTTCATTGGAAGCTTCCCTGTTCTTTATCCCTCTGGGGTAAAATTCTTTTGGGGTGCAGAAAATGGAAGGTCTGGCTTCTGTAACTGCTTCTCTACTGAAAATGGACATTGACAGGTGAATCCATACCCCCAGTCTGTCTGTATCATTCCCTAGTGGGGAATGGCTCTGGGAAGGTGGGCTTCCAGTACTTATTGGTGAGGTCATATGCCCAGGAAATTCATGTTGGCATCATGGTAGCATCTGCAACTTGGTGACTGAAAAAGCAATAAGATATAAAGCAGGACAAATTGTTTAATAATCAAGAACCTCACAACAGAGGCCCAGGCTGGCATTCCAGTAACCCAGGAGATGTCCCAAGAACCTTCTGTTCCAAAAGAAGATGCTCTTGGAAAGGAGCTGTCACAGAGTGTGGATCTGTTTCAGAACTGACCACAGCAAAGTGTCATTAGGAAGCTTAGTCCATCTCCAAAAAAATCTCAAGTGGTGGTGTAACATCATCTATCAGGGATTCTTCACTATTTCTCTGCTTTCACACCTTAGTTGTCTACAATTCATTTATGGTAGGAATATGAGGGAGACAGTATGATTCTAGCTTTTCCTGGATTTGACTTGTTGGGCAGCCTCTGCAGGTGAGCACAGGACTTGAATGCTTAGGTCCCCAGGTTTGGTCCCCAGTAGGGCACGTGCCAGAGCTGAGTGTTGCCCTGGTCTCTCTCTCCTAAAAATAAATAACTCCTTCTCAAAGATAAAATTATCTTTATCACACCCCTTCGCATCTAGCACCACCTTTTAATGTTTGTTTTTAAGTCTTTTCTCCCTCTTCCCTCACTGCATTTTTCAAACAGGAGAGGAGTTTGTCCACCACTCCCTTTGAAGCTGAGGAGCTTGTGACTGCTTCCCACAGTAGAGTACAGGAAAGGTGATATATGTGACTCCCACAACTTGGTGACATCACAGCAAGAATAAAAACATTCTTTATCCTTCCATATTCTTCAGAGACTAGTTAAATCAAACATAAGGTAGACTGATAACAAAAAAAAAGCATAGAGGTATTTAGTTAGAGCAGGTTGTCCCTTGCACACATGGAAGAGACACAGAAATTCTGAGTACCTCATCCTGAGATCTCTGACATCATCTTTAAAAAGCTTAGGTAATGGGGGGCCAGGAGGTAGCACACCAGGTTAAGTGCACATGGCACAAAGCACAAGCACCAGAGTAAAGATCCCAGTTCGAGCACCTGGCTTCCTACCTGCAGGGGGGTCACTTCACAAGTGATGAAGCAGTTCTGCAGGGGTCTGTCTTCCCCTCCTCTCTCAACTTCTCTGTCCTATCCAACAACAACAAAATGGGGAAAAAATGGCTGCTGGGAGCAGTGGAGTCTTAGTGCAGGTACCCAGCCCCAACAATAACCCTGGAGGCCAAAAAAAAAAAAAATGGAAAAGAAGGAGGAGAAGAAGGAGAAGAAAAAGAAGGAGGAGGAGGAGGAGGAGAAGGAGAAGAAGAAGTCGTCCACATCACAAGGAACTAGTGCTCCAGCAGATGCACTTGGTAGCAGCTCCAGTTAAATCTCACCCCAGAGATGAGGCTTCTTATAATCCCATCCCAGGAGCCAGACATGTGAGTGAAGAACCCTCCAGACCATTCCAGTCCCAAAGCTTCATGTTTCCCCAACTGATTCCCCAGCTCCTCAGCAATGTGGACAGATGCAGGTCACCCCTGACATGTGGTTTAACCAAGAGCCTTCCTTATGCAATTAATGAGCCCAAGGAAGTGACTATCTTATGTCACTCTATTCTGGGTATTTGATGTAATCGCAATAAAAAATAAATAAGTAAATAATCCTACATAAATCCTAGTGCTTTCTACCATGTGAGGACTTGAGAGAAGACTATACCCTCACCAGAGGCTGACCACACTTGCCCCCTGAATGTAGGCTTCCAGCCTCCAGCAACAAACTCCTGTTGTGTATAAGTGGCCCAGTCTGTGATACTCTGATCTAACTGCCCCCTTAAGCTATGATCATGAGCTCATAGCAGCTTAGCTCATGAGCTTCCAGCTCCCAACCCTTACTTTTAAAACTCTGAATGGTGGAGCCGAATGGTGGTGCACTCGGCTGAGCACATACATTATAAGGCACAAGGTCCGGATTCAAACCCCTGCTCCCCACCGCAGGTGGGGAGGCTTCACAAGTAATGAAATAGTACAGCAGGTGTTTCCCTTTCTTGGCTCCATCTCCCCCTTCCATCTCAGTTTCTCTCTATCTCTAGCCAATAAATTAACAAATAAATATTTTTTTAGAGATCTAGACACAGAGCACAGACAACAGACAAAAGCTCGTGGAGGACAATCCCCATGAGTTCCTTTTCAGAATGTAAAAGTAATCATTCCAGTAGCTTTCACTTGAGTGATACAGTACTTCACAGTCCACAAAAATAATTAATTATGCATAACCATCCATAAAATGGAGATAATAATAGCATTTCACATTTTTATTGTGAAGATGAAGTGAGCACATGTGAAAGTTGATCAATAGTAGCACTGTGACAGAAGTCATCATTACAGGACTACTTTCCCAGTGAAAAAATACTTGGAGAGACCCCAGGCCATGCAAGTAAGTGTTACAAAAGTCTTTGGGGTTTTCATCTTACACCTATGTATCCCACATATATATATATATGGAGTGCCTACCTCCATGCTAGAATCACACCACACCACCAGCATAACAGATTCCACTTTGTTTCCATAGAACTTAGTCAAATGTTCTTCCCTCGTCTTACTCATGTTTCTATAATACAGGCATCTACTAAGTGCCTGTTCTTTTTTTTTTTTTTTTAATGTCCTGAGAATAAGATCAAATTAGTCTCTAATAAGGAGCCACAGAGCAGCAAGGCATGCAATCTTCTGTACTGTGATACATTAGAATTAGTGCCTCCTCTTTGTACACGGCCTCAGGGGATACCCCACCACAGTGCTGGGGACACTGTATTACTTCTCTGGATAATCACCTGTCCCCAGTGTCAACCCAAGACTCAGAATAGCTCTGAATGGGTGCTGAATAACATGGGTTAGTTTTAATGGGACCAATGAGCTACAAATGCCTTGATATACATTTTCAATGTAATTCAAGTAAACAGACAGGAACTAAAAGGTCTTCATCAGAAGCAGCAATAAGACTCTTAGAACGGGCTAGGGAGGTAGCTTAGTGAATGAGCATTTCAAATATATATATAAAGGCAGAGTGTCTCTCTCTCTAAGAATTTTTTTAGACTTTCATATATTTCCTAAGTTCTGAGCTTTAGGGAGAGGGAGGATAAAAAAAGAAAGGGATGGGAGTACAGTGGCAGCACAGCCGATTAAGTGCACGTGGCACAAAGCACAAGGACCAGTGTAAGGATCCCAGTTCAAGTTCCTGGCTCCCCACCTGTAGGGGAGTCGCTTCACAGGCGGTGAAGCAAGTGTGCAGGCATCTATCTTTCTCTCTCCCTCTCTGTCTTATCCTCTTCTCTCCATTTCTCTCTGTCCTATCCAACAACGACGACATCAACAACAATAATAACTACAACAACAATAAAAGCAAGGGCAACAAAAAGGAAATAAATAAATAAATATTTAAAAATCTAAAAAAAAATTTAAAAAAAGGACACAGAAAAGCTAATGGAAGATAAGTGAAATGAAAGTGAAAAAAAAGTCAGAAATCAGTTCACATCTTACACACATGACAAAGCAGCAGATCAAAACCAACACAAGGAAAAATATTAGAATGCAAGTCTGCCCCACCCAACACAGTCTCACCAAATCAAGAAGAATGTCTTGTTTGTAGTCATGTGTGTGAGATGTATGTATGTCTACAAACATGTATAGAAACATTTACATACATAACATTATATATTACCTATAATTTATTTTAAATTATGTAGAGAGAGAAAAATATCAATCAAAAATCAGTGTGGATGAAAACTATGCTCCTCAAATTTTATTTTATAAAACAAGAATAGTACTCTTTTTGAATTCCATGTGCAATCCTTTGGATTCTTCTACTAGGAAAGGTGTTTTGATGTTAAGAATACTGGTTAACTTTATTCTCATGGTCCGGGAGGTAACACAGTGGATAAGGCACTGGACTCTCAAGCATGAGGTCCTGAGTTCAATCCCCAGCAGCACATGTACCAGAGTGATGTTTGGTTCTTTCTCTCCCTCCTCCTATCTTTCTCATTAATAAATAAATAAAATCTTTTTAAAAAGAGAGAGGACACAATAAAACAGAAAACTTTATTCTAAACAGCTATGAAAACTTTATAAATAAAAAAACAGAAAACTTTTTAAATGTGAAGTCAGCACTGAAATCTGCCTAGTAGAAACACACTTCTCACCTTTATATAAAACCACTAATTTTGGTTGGTGAAACCTTGCCCTGAGTAGGTTTTTCTTGATTATTAATAGATTCCTTTCATATCAGTTCAGAGTAAAACAACCTTAACATCAAAACACCTTTCCACCAAAGGCAGACTCTGCAAAGTCAATAGCGCTAAATGTTAATGGATTCTGTCCTCATGAATCAGAGGTTAGGGAAGGTAGCCAGACCATTTGAAACTTCATAAAAATGTCATAAAGACCAAATCTGAAGGGAGGAAAAGAGCAGTGAGTTGGTGAAGGTTCAAAATCCTCAAAATAAACTTTCCAAAGTTAGGCTTCTCTCCTGGTTAACCTAAGTTAAAGGATTCTCCCAGGAAGACAGTAAATTTGAACTTTTGTTGTGGGCCCTTTATTGGTATGTATGTATTTTAGCAATCACCCAGAATGGAAAATTCTTCCTCATCAGTAGGACAGTGTGGATTCAGAAAAAGCTATCTTCCATTGAGAAGACAATTGTTTTCCATAGAGGCAAGAAACAAATGCCCCTGACCCATGTCATTTCATCCCAGCAGGCTTTTGCAGTGGCTTCCCCTAAGCAAACACAACAAAGTCCAGAGCAGTCAATCCTGACACCCCACACTGGGCCCCTGCAGTGGTGCTCGGCTATTTACTCTTCCTATTAATCTGTCAATGTTCTGGTCAAACACGTAAAACAATATGGTGAGCACATAGTTTGATTGGCCATTGCTAAGTAACTTGAACCAAAAATGAAGAAATGGAACTTTCAACCAACCAAATGTGAGGTCTGATTTGTTTGTTAGAAAATGTTCAACAATACCAGCACAGGACAATTTCTCAAGATAGCTGTGATTTAACATCCTTCTCACCAGAAAAGAGTGATCCCAACAAATAACTTTTAGTCCTAGAATTGAAAATTCAAGTCATGTCACTATCCCTAGCACTGTGGGCCAGGACTGTCTGGGCATTTTGTAGAAGATGTGTGTTATATCAAGATGTCATCTTCTTGTGAATGAGTTCCTTGGCTAACAACTAAAACAGTCTTTGGACTGAAACACAAGTCCTTTGTTCACTGCTTTCTGAAAACTAAGGTGGATCAATCCCTAATTCCCAAGTGTAATATGAATTATCAAACATAGATAAAACAGCTAAGTAGTTCATTTCCTCACACCCCATTCCTCCTTTCCTGCCAGCCCAGATGGAGCCTCACAATCCTTATCAATATAAAGCACTGTGTAGCCATTTCCAGTTCATTTAACCAGGCCTGGAGTTTCCTGAACAAGCTCAGCAGAGTACAAGATGTGTCACCCAGAGCACACGTTTCCCAACTGGGTGCTTTCAGAGAGTGAGCAGAGTTATGAATGTGGGGTGCTAGAACACTAAAACAAGGGGAAAGAAAATCTGGGTGTTAGTTGGGCTTATTTAGGGTCAAAATCTTCCACTGACTAACTATACAATCTCTGCAAGTATTTACCTTCTCTGAGATATTGTTATTCATAACTACAGTGAATATAATATATATTAGGACTTTTCAACTCCTGTTTCTTCAACTATTGACTTCTCCACAGACCAAAAGAGGTCAGGGCTCATTTCATTGCAGGTTTTTTTTATGGCCCAAAATGAAAAAGAAACCCTCTCTTATAAGCTGGAGTTCAAAAGTTGGGAGGAAGAAAGAACTCTGATTGACTTGACTGAGGTTATGCATCCACCACTTCCGCTATGAATTCAGACGAGGTTGGGCAACTCATGTGATCCAGCCTGGGTCACATGTTATCCATACCCAAGAGGAGAGAGAGAGAGAGAGAGAGAAGAAAAAAAGAAAAGAAAACAAATCATTACCATCAATCTTCATTCTCAAAAGACACAACCAATTGTAGGGCTATTCATGGAGAGATAATGATTTATATTCTGTTCATCACCTTGTTCTGTTATGTTATCAGAGGAAAAAAATAATCAACAAAATGGTTACTGTCACACAAGTCTAGTTTTGTATCCCGTTTTAATTCTAACAACTCAGATTATGTACTCAAATGGTACTCGCGTAGAAATAAGTGCATTGATCATAAATTTTGCTCTTCAATTTGAGTATAACTCATATAATTCAAATTATAGAGATTTCATGTTGGTCCATTTCACAGAAGAAACTATGATGCTAACGAATAAAATCAAGAACTTGATTCACTCATGCATTGACTTGCACTAACTACTATGACTGAAACAGCACAGCTATCCACCTGTCACACAAGGAAGCAAAACTGACCAAATCCCTGCCCTCAAGGAGCTGATTTTTCAGAAGGTTTGCAGGAAGCAGTGAGACATGCTATGGAGAACAATGAAGCATGGTAAGAGGTTAAAAAATACCAGATGGAATTAGAGAATCTCTAATTCCATTTCGGGTTGCTCGCTTCCTAGCAAAGTCCCAAAACCTACATATAGACCAGGTCCCAAGAGATAAGGCAAAATTTATGTTCACACGTATCCATAAATTAGGGCAAAACATATACCTGAAAGCAAAAGTTTACAATAGTCTGCAGTGAGTCAGTACATGCAGCAAGCAAGTAGAAAGACCTAAAAAGATACCATAAAGTTCATAATGAAATAGTGTCTACTTTGACTTACATACTCTCCTCACCTACTTCCTAGTACACTTCCCTTAGTCACTCCAAAGCTAACCATATCAAAGGACTGCAAAAGCTGAATAAGGGCAAGAGACTGGCATACTTTAATGATGACTCTTTAGTCACTATCAGGCCACCCCATCAGCTGGGGTCCTAGTCAGGGAGTCCTGGGATTCCCAAACAGACACTTCAAATAAATCCCTCTCTCCACTGTTACCATCATCTCTATCAGGAACAACACAATAGACCCCTTTGTGGGCCCCCATAGGACCTTGCCCTCAACTTGGATCAACAACGATAGAGAATGTTCCATCCTCTGAAGGGAGGCTGGGCAACATACTCTATCTTCCACCTGAGGAAAATGGGTCCTAAAATTGGGGCAGCTTGAAACACTCCTACTCATGCCCACAGAATGTGAGCTCAGATCTACAGGGATGCAGAGGTCACTTAGTCTCCTAAGCTGAATATGGGCCCTAGGTCATATCAAATCGATGGGGTTTACATTCAACAATATTTATACACCAACCAGACTTCCCTGGGCAGACGACCTCACCAATGTGTCCTGGAGCCCTGATTCCCCAGAGCCCTACTCAGGGAAAGAGAGAGATAGGCTGGGAGTATGGATCCACCTGACAACTCCCATGTTCAGCAGGGAAGCAATCACAGAAGCCAGACCTTCCACCTTCTGCACCCCATAAAGACCTTGGGTCCATGTTCCCAGAGGGATAAAGAATAGGAAAGCTATCAGGGGAGGGGATGGGATACAGAGTTCTGGTGGTGGGGATTGTGTGGAGTTGTACCTCTCTTATCCTATGGTTTTGTCAGTGTTTCCTTTTTATAAATAAAAATTTATTTAAAATGTACCAGATTGGGGGCAGGGTGGTAGACCTGCATTTGAACCCCCACTCCCCACCTGCAGGTAGAGCTGCTTCATGAACAGTGAAATAGGTTTGCAGTTATCTTTCTTTCTCTTTTTTGTCTCTCCATCCCTTCTCAATTTCACTCTGTCCTATCAAACACACACACACACACACACACACACACACACACACACACACACACTAAAAAGGGCAGAGATGTCATGAGAATCCCCAGTGAAGAACATCCTCTTCCTTCTCAGAGATACCCCAGTACTTGTGAATATGTTGCCTGACATGGCAAAAAAAAAGACTAAGGTGTGTTTAAGTTAAGGACCTTTCGGCATTCTGCTCTCCCCAGTCAACTAGGAATAGCAAAGAGGATCACCTGAGAACACATCAAGATAAGACTAGGATCACTCCAGGAACCCACCAAGCCACTGGTAAGTGCAAGTACATAAGGCTTGTGAACAGAGAAGAGTTTGAGGAGAGGTTCCTGGAGCTAAAAATCTGTACCTACTCAGGAGCAACTGGTACCAGTCCAGCAGTCTGCCAGTTGAAGCACCACCACTGGTGCTGCCCCTCAGGGGCTGGAACAGCAACAAGGAAGCCCTACACTGACCTGGGGTGGGGGGTTGCAGAGAGCTGGCTGGGTAACTCAGGAGAAAGTCTACACTCCCTGGTGGTCAGGCCTTTTCACATTGTTCTCGTGATAAATTAAAGACCTGGCAATGGGTGGGTTATCCTGGATTATCCAGGTGTGCTCAATATGATCTCAAGAGTCCTTTTGACGAGGAGAAAATGAGGTCAGAATGGCACGCTGTGAGACTCAACCTGCTGTTGCTAGCTTTGAAGGTGGAGAAGAAGTGATGTGAGTCAGACACTGGAAAAAAGTAATGTCACGGAAGCTCCCCCAAAGTCTCCACATGGAAATGCAACTCTGCAAATGCCTAGATCTCAACTCTACAGGGCTCAAGTCAAAGTTAGAACATATGGAGAAGTGAAATAACAAATTCTTTGTCATTTGAAGTCACTGTGTAGTGGTCATTTGTAAAGCAGCAGTAGAAGTCTCATAAAATATCACTCTTAACAGTACCAGGCAGTCATGCTATGTGAAAGGTTTCCATCTTTGGTTAAATGTCTTAATTTGAGAGTTGGGTGGTAGCACAGCAGGTTAAGTGCTCGTGGCAAAAAAGCTCAAGGACCAGCATAAAGATCCTGGTTCAAGCCCCCGGCTCCCCACCTGCAGGGAAGTCGCTTCACAAGTGGTGAAGCAGGTCTGCAGGTGTCTGTCTTTCTCCTTTTCTGTCTTCTCCTCCTCTCTCCGTTTCTCTCTGTCCTATCCAGCAACAATGACAACAATAATAACTACAATAATAAAACAACAAGGTCAACAAAAGGGAATAAATAAATATTTTTTAAAAACAGAAGTTGAGAAAGAAGAACAGAGGGAAACTCAAAGCAGGATTTGACTGAATTGGAGTAGGGCACCAAAGTAAAAACCCTGTGTTAAGGGTGAGGGTGCATGTTTGGCTTCATGGGGCGGTCAGGGGAAGAGGGGGTGGGGGGTAGGATGGGAAACAGTCTTTTGGTGGTGGGAATGGTGTTTATGTACACTCCTATTAATCTGTAGTCATATAATTTCTATTTAAAAAGTCTTAATTTGCCAAACATCTCAGGAACACCACCAGCTGCTTTAAAATGAGTACATATTTCCTATCCCACTACTCCCATTTTTTTTTTAAGAAAGGAGACATTAACAAAACCATAGAATAAGAGGGGTACAATTCCGCACAATTCCCATAACCTGATCTCCATATCCCATCCCCTCCCTAATAGCCTTCCCATTCTCTATCTCTCTGGGAGTATGGATCCAGGGTCGTTGTGGGTTGCAGAGGGTGGAAGGTCTGGCTTCTGTAATTGCTTCCCCGCTGAACATGGGTGTTGACTGGTCGATCCATATTCCCAGTCTGCCTCTCTCATTCCCTAGTAGGGTGGGGCTCTGAAGAAGTGGAGCTCCAGTACATATTGATGGGGTCATCTGTCCAGGGGAGTCCGGTCAGCATCTTGCTGGCATCCGGAACCTGGTGCCTAAAAAGAGAGTTAACATACAAAGCCAAACAAATTGTTGGATAATCATGGACCTAAAGACTGGAATAGTGCAGATGAAGTGTTGGGGGGTATTCCCTGCATGCTTTTGTGTACTTCTGCTTTCAGGTATATATTTTCCCCTAGTTTATGGGCACGTGTGAACCTATGCTCTATCTCAGGGGACCTGGACTATACCTAGGTTTGGGGACTTTGTTGGGGAGTGGACCACCTGGAATGGAATTAGAGAATACTATGAAAGGAAAGGTCTCACCCGAGTGATGAAGCTGAAGGGTTGTCATTCCACACATGAAGTCTCTGGTCACAGTCTGAAGTGAAGCATGCCTGGGTGGCACTCCTTGCGTTGATTAGGTTGCGATCTGCGGATGCAATATTATTTGATTTGAATTGAGAGCAGCATGCAGAAAAGTGGGCCCCACCCTAAGGTTCCAGGACTGGGGGAAATATAGGCTCTATAGTGGAAATGTGAGGTTCCTGTTGTCTTAGGGTTCAAGAAAACAATGGATAGTTATTGTTATTGTCACATTATTTGGTGATAGGGTTAACTTTGGAAAGTCCCTTTGATAGGGTTTGGGGTATAATACCCAGCATCTTGTATATAGCTGTGCTACCGGTTGCTTCTTTTCTCCCTGGTCTATGCTTTTGGGAGAGACAACATATCAAAGACAGCCTATGTATTAAAAAGACTCAGTCTGTGTTTTAAGAAGTTCTAGACATATGATCAATTTTTCGCCTCTCATATTAATTAAATAGTGGTTTATATGTTTACACTTTAATAGTATTGTACATAAACACCACTCCCACTACTCCCATTTTTAATACAGAAAATAAAGAATGGCAAAGGAAACCTAGACTGAGCCTCTAAGTTTTCCTAATAGAGATGCAATGTGTTCTTACGGTGGCAAAAAACATATATATATATGTTTTGCTTCCCTGGGCAAATGACTCCATAAATGTGTCCTGGAACCTCTCCAGAGCCCTACCCCTCTAGGGAAAGATAGAAACAGGCTGGAGGTATGGATTGACCTGTCAATGTCCATGTCCAATGAAGAAGTAATTACAGAAGCCAAACCTCCCCCCTTCTGCATCCCAAAAATCATTTTGATCCATACTTCCTAGTGGGGAAGAATGATAGGGGGAATATGACCAGAGGGCTCTGAACTCCAACTCCATCAAGACCCGGAGAGGGCAGAGGGAAAAGGGGGGGACATTTGGATGTAGTAATCGGTGTGTGTGTGACTTGGAAAAGAAGGGAAGATGAGACCATAGGGAAAAAAAAAAGGGTAAATCTATACAAATACAGACAGACAGTTTTAGAAAATATAGTTAAACCATATCTGCAACCTTAGAAGAACTGCTGTAGCTTACAATGGAGGGATTGGGGGTTCAGAACTCTGGAGGTAGAAACGGTGTGGAGTTGTACCCTTTTATCATGTAATTTTCTCAATCAGTATTAAATCACCAATTCAAAAAATCATTAGTAAAGTGTCTTCTGCAAAGGCACATAAAAGTACACTGTAATTTACAATGATGTGGAGAAACATAGAAACACAGGGTTATTCCAAACTATAATACTCAGCACACTGAGTGAAGACTCAAAATTAGTGACAGAAATGAATCAAAACTACTCATCTAAATAAAAAAAAAAAAAAGCAAAGGTGCATTCTGTTGTACACTACCTGCATCCTGTTTTACAAAGTGTCTGATTTGTAGTCAGGAAAAATGTTTCTTCTCTCATTGTGCAATACCATGTCACTTGAAACGTCTAGTCTATGAGTTCAACCCCCTAAAAACAGTGGGTGGGGAAAGAACAGGTTACAATGATGCAACAGTGGCGGGAAATTGACATCTTTAAGAAAATGAAGACAACTAAACATCAGCAAAATATTCATTTCCAGGGACTCTCAAGATTTAATATTTCACCACATAATCATTTTTTGGCAGAAGCTAATGCATGTGTGATCTCACCATCCCTAGGACTTTATTTTCATTCACAGAGACACACACAGAGAATGAGAGACGGACACTTCTTCCAGTGCCATAGCACCCCCATGTGGTACTGGGGGGTCCACCCTGGGTCATGCACATGAAAGTGTAAGTACCCTACATGATGAACTACCTCTTCTAGTAATTGCTTTAAAGGGTTTGAAAATGGCAAAACTAAGACTACTCTTACCACATGAGCCAGTAATTATATACCTGAGTGTTCCTAAGGTGACAAAAAAGAAAAGTGTATTTTACTTCTCTGGGAAGACAACCATCAATGTGTCCTGGAACCATACCTCTCCAGAGCCCTACCCCACTAGAGAAAGAGAGAAACCCAAAGAACCTGAAAACTGTGTCTATACAAAAACCTGCCACAGCCACCCAGGGGGACGTGGCATAGTGACTAGCTTTAGACTAAAAGCATAAGCCAAGGATACACCTGCACAGAACCCACAGGCATCTGCTTCTGGAGTTTGCACCCGGCAGAGGGACTTGAAGAAACTCTAAGATGCTCAGGAAAAGAGCAGTATCATTTTTTAATAAAAGTTTTGTTATAGGAGCCTGGGCAGTAGTGCAGCAGGTTAAGAGCACATGGCACGAAGTGCAAGGACCAGAGTAAGGGTCCCAGTTTGAGCCCCTGGCCCCCCCACCTGCAGGGGGACTCAATTCATGGGTGGTGAAGCAGGTCAGGCCTGCAGGTGTCTGTCTTTTTCCCTCTCTGTCTTCCTCTCCTCTCTCAATTTCTGTCCAACAACAGCAATAACAAGAATAACAAAAACAACAACAAAGGCAACCAAAAATGAAAAAAAACTGGCCTCCAGGAGCAGTGAGTTCATAGTGCAGGCACTGAACCCCAGCGATAACCGTGGAGGCAAAAAAAAAAAAAAAAGAAAGAAAGAAAGAAAGAAAAAAAGAAGAAAGAAAGAAAGAAAGAAAGAAAGAAAGAAAGAAAGAAAGAAAGAAAGAAAGAAAGAAAAGAGAGATAGAAAGAGAGAGAATTACCCCAGGTCCAGAGTTCCCCCAGTGTTATGGCACTCCTCCCATATGGGGCCAGGGCTTGAACTCAGGCCACACTCCCAACCAGTGGGGCACATGCTGAGCCTAGTGAGCTATCTTCTGGTCCCCTTGCCATGTTTTGGTATCAAGTTATATGATCCTCACAAGATGACTTGGAGAGTACTCTCTTTTTCTAGTTGCTGTTAAGAGTTTGTAAGATTGAAAAATTACCTATCCCTTAAGTATTTGAATGTTTTTGTTAGCAATACCATCTTATTGGGAATTTTTCTCAGTGGAAAAAATTGTTTGATTTGATTAATGTTATTTATTGACTATAGAAATACATATGGGCACCTATAGATATCTAATCTTTGACAAAGGTGCCCAGACTATTAAATGGGGAAAGAAGAGTCTCTTCAACAAATGGTGTTGGAAACAATGGGTTGAAATATGCAGAAGAATTAATCAGAACCACTATAGTTCACCAAATACAAAATTAAATTCTAAGTGGATCAAAGACTTGGATGTTAGACCAGAAACTATCAGATACTTAGAGGAAAATATTGGCAGAACTCTTTTCTGCACAAATTTTAAAGACATCGTCAATGAAACAAATCCAATTACAAAGAAGACTAAGGGCAAGTATAAGCCCTTAGTCTTTGGGACCACACCAAATTAAAAAGCTTCTGCACAGCAAAAGAAACCACTATCCAAACAAAGAGACCCCTCAGAGAATGAGAGAAGATCTTTATATGCCATACATCAGACAAGAGTTTAGTAACCAAAATATATAAAGAGCTTCCCATACTAAACAACAACAACAACAACAAAAAACAAATGACCCAATCCAAAAATGAGGAGAGGACATGGACAGAATATTCACCACAGAAGAGATCCAAAACACATGGGAAAATGCTCCAAGTCTTTGATTGTCAGAGAAATGCAATGCAAATAAAGACAACAGTGAAATACCAGAAAGAAAGAAAGAAAGAAAGAAAGAAAGAAAGAAAGAAAGAAAGAAAGAAAGAAAGAAGAGCCTCTACTTCCCCCAGTCCTGGAACCCTTGGATAGGGCCCACTTTCCCGTATGTCTCTCCTAATCCATATCAAATAATATTCCATCTGCCGATCACAACCTAACCAATGCAACGATTGCCACCTCAACATGCTTCACTTCAGACTGAATCCAGAGACTCACGTGTGGAATGACAACCCTTCAGCTTCATTACTCAGGTGAGACCATTCCTTTCATAGTATACTCTAATTCCATCTCAGGTGGTTCACTTTCTAACAAAGTCCCAAAACCTAGATATACACCAGTTTCTGTGAGAGAGAGCGTATGTTCACACGTATCCGTAAACTACTGCAAAATATATACCTGAAAGCAGAAGTACACTAGAGTTTGCAATGAGTACCCCCCTAGCACTTCCTCTCCACTATTCCAAGCTTTGGGTCCATGATTGCTCAACAATTTGTTTGGCTTCGCATGTTAACTCTCTTTTCAGTCATCAGGTTCCAGATGTCATCAGGATGCCGGCCAGGCTTCCCTGGACTGAAGACCCCACCAATGTGTCCTGGAGCTCAGCTTCCCCAGAGACACACCCTACTATGGAAAGAGAGAGGCAGACTGGGAGTATGGACCAACCAGTCAATGCCCATGTTCAGCAGGGAAGCAATTACAGAAGCCAGACCTTCTACCTTCTGCAACCCACAATGATCCTGGGTCCATGCTCCCAGAGGGATAGAGAATGGGAAAGCTATCAGGTGAGGGGGTGGAATATGGAGGTTGGGTGGTGGGAATTGTGTGGAGTTGTACCCCTCCTACCCTATGGTTTTGTCAATTAATCCTTTCTTAAATAAAAAAGAAAAATAAATAAATAAATTTTCATTTTGAAAAAAAAAAAAGGAAGAAAGAAAGAAAGAAAGAAAGAAAGAAAGAAAGAAAGAAAGAAAGGTTGACTGACTTATGTAGTCAGAGAAATAGCCCATGGGGTAGAGTACCTCCACTGACACGCATGGGACTTGGGTTCAAACCCCAGCACTATGTGGGACGTGCTGTGGCACCAGGAGAAACTCCAATATTGTTTCCTCTTTCCCTTTCTTTCTCTCTTTCTCTCTCTCTCTCTCTTTCTCTCTCTCTTTCTCTCTCCCTTTCTCTCTCTCTTTCTCTCTCTCTCTCTCTCTCTCTCTTTTCCTGGGGCCTTAATTCTACAAAAACGGGTCAGCAACAGAAAAGGAGGAAGGAGGAAGTGAAGAAGGAGAACAATTTCAGCTTTCTGTTACTTTATTTTTGGTAAACTGTATCTTTCTTTGGAAATTACTCTTTTATTGTATAGGTTTTCAAATTTAAAGAAAATAAAATATGTGTAATGCCCATTCACATTTATAATCAATTCAACATGAATATATGTTCCAGTTTTTGACTCAGAATAGTACCATTGGGGCCAGGTGGTGGCACACCTGGTTGAGTGCACATGTTACAATGTGCAAGGACCCAGGTTTGAGTGCCTGGTCCACAAAGGTTCACAAGTGGTGAAGCAGTGCTGCAGGTGTCTCTCTGTCTCTCTTCCTCTCTATCCCTCCCTCTTCCCTCTTGTATTCTGGCTGTCTCTATCCAATAAGTAAATAAAGATAATAAAAAAAATTTTTTAAAGATTAAAAAAAAAGAAGAATAGTACCATTAATGCATTTCTCTCTGTTGTGGCAAATTTTGCCAGGGGCTTATCAATTTTATTATACTTTACACAAAACAACTGTTTCCTTTTTTGGTACCTCTGGTGTTATCTTCTGATACATTACTTTCTGTTGTGTTGTTTTTATTATCATTTCCGCTAGACCACTTGGGAGTTTATTTTACTTTTAATTCATTTCTAGCTAGTCCTTGTTCCTAAGATCAATATGTGATTGGGAAGGTCTCCCAAGAGGAACAGAATAGTACTGAGCCTTCTCCCATGCCTGACCCAGCTCATCCATGATCTGGTCCTTGCTAATCACTTCTCTTCATTTCACTGGGCTACAACCACACTGGCCTTTTTTCAATGAAGCTCTCAGGGACTGTGGTAGACCTCAGGCTCCTTGTTCCTCCCTCCCCTCATTCACTGCTTTAGGTACCACAGCTGAAATGTAAACTTCTCCAAAAGCTTTTTCTTAGTCGCTATATCCAAAGAGAATTTTCCCTAACTTGTCATTCTTGGTTACCTATGTTTACTTTTTTTTTTTTCATGAACTTCTGGGGGGGGGGGTGAGCTGAGAAGCTTCACACATATGTGGTGCAGTCAAGCAACCTCCTCAGTGTCAAGTCCCCCCCCCCCCCCCCCGCCTTTTAAATTCTGTATACCTAGGGAGATAGGTGAGAGAGCAAAGTATGGAAGTACCACTAATCCACAGAAGTCCTTCTGGTGCTGTCCATGGTGCTCCTATAAGATGCCAGATGAAACTCAGGATCTTATGCAGGGAGAGAGGGGCGAGCTCTGCCTGCTGTGCTCTCTCCAGATCCCTGTATTTTATTATCTTGTCTGTCTCCTTAAATTGTTGGGAAATGAATTACAAAGATCAGAGAACAAGTAAGAAAGGAAGGGAGGAAGGAGGGAAAGAAGAGAGAAAGAAAAAATGGAAAACCAAAAACAATAAAAATCAAACATAAAACCACTCTCCTGGACTAAAAAGCAATGATCATAACTTCTTAAAGAAATGCAAAAGTTGTACACCCTCAAAAGAACATTCCTGTCTACTTCTTGGGTTTGGGTAATGATTTCTAATTTCCCCGCCTTCAAGAATTATGCAAGTCATTTTTTCTAGAGTTCTGCTGATACTATTCCCTAGTCTGAGAACTCATCCAAATGAAGGTTCAAAATGAGCCAGAAACCTTTGAACAAGTCATTATGAACCACTCAAAAGAGAGCTCGGTGCTTCTTTTCTCATTGTAAGTTGGCATCACAAGCACCCAAGACAAGTTTTCAAATAAAAACAAGCCTCTCCACGGTTACATCATTTTCCCACAGTGGCCTGGTCCTCTTGTCTCTCTTTGTCCTCTGCAACCAGGCTTTGTAAAATCCCAGGTGTTTGTGGGCATAAAGCCCATCAGAAGGGCGCTTATTGTGAGGAATTCTTTCTTCGACACTTGTTCTAAACCTGTTCAGAGAGTTTTCCATGCCTTAGACCAAATCTCCATAAAAACCAAGAAACAACAAGTTTTCTGTACTTGTGCCCAACAGCCGCACTATGACATTAGTTGTGACAGCTCGGTGACCCAGTATTGCCCCAACTTCATTCACTGGTCTCTTTTTTCTCTTTCTCTCTCCATTCCTTCTTTTTATAAAAGCCTTTATTGGTATTTTTTTTTACCTACTGTAAAATATAAAGGAGGAGATGGATTTTTTTTTTTTAAAAAAAGCTGCTATCTGCTGTTACTGTAGTAATGGTTTCAAAAAACACCTGCAAACCAAAGAAAGACACCAGGGGAGTGTCCTCGGATTTTTGTTTTCTCCCCCTAAAAGTTCCTTCTTGGCCATTATAGAATAGGCTTGGGGATGAATTTATGTGACAGCTATGAAGTTAGTATTAAAATTGTGAATAGCGCCTGGCAGTTTTCATGCCCTCACTATAAGATCGCCTCAGTTTGCCACACAGCGGTGAATAGGGTGGTGGGGAGAGGGTGTGGGATGAATGGGAAGGAGGGAGTGGGTGTGAATGGGTGGGGGTTTCCAGGGAGGACGCAGCAGGGTAATCGCGAAAAGAAGAATGATTTATATTTGAAATTCTAGAAAGAAAGGCCAAGAGAAGCTGCCTTAAAAAAAGATCTCGGAGCCTAGAGAGTGGTGTGAAGGCGGGGGGGGGGGGGGGCGGGTTGTGAGATGTGAGATAAATAATATGTCGCTACACTTTTCAGCAAGTGTCAGCGCCAACTTGAGGAGCCGGGACCAGGCGGGTGTGGAGCTCCCTGGTTCAGGCCATTCCTCTGCTCTCTTCTGCGCATTAAATGCCATCAGGGAGCAGATGTGGGCAGGGGCTGTAGGTTGGGGGTAAAAAAAGAAAAAAGAAAAAAGAAAGAGGGCCACGGAAAGAGGGGGTTAAGCGTCTCAATAGAAATTAACCACTTCGGGAGAATTACGAGGGAGGGGGTGGAGCGGATGCGAGGCGGGGGTGGGGTGGGGGTGCGAGGGAGAGTGTGTCTTGGTGTGGGGATTTGCGGAGGGCTTTCAAGGGAGGGGGCGGGGAAATGAAGTGAGCCCGGCTGCAAAGAGCCAGGCGGGGCGTGCCCCAGGCGGCCCCAACCCTCAGCGCCCAGCCCCCAGCCCGTATTAGCATGCGGGCCGCGCAGGGCTGCCGGGCGGCCCGCGGGGGAGGCGCGGTGGCAGCGCTACGCGGGGCGCATTGTGGCCTCGCTCGCCTCGGCGGGGGCCCATCTGCTCGCTGTCAATGCATCACCTGCTCGTCTGGGCCGTCGCCGGGGCAACGGGGGGAGGAGGATTAGGGAGCGTGCGCGTCTCGGACCCGCTCCAGGACTTTCCCCAGCCCAGGATGGGCCTCCCTGCAGCCCGGCCTGCACACCCACCTTCCTGGAGAGGCCTCAGGCTTTGCTTAGATGCCTGGTCTTTTGCACAGATGTCCACGCAGAGGTGGCTGGGGTCCCCGAGAGAAACGGGGAGTACAAGGGCTGGCCCTGGGGGCCCACTGAGAAGGCAAAGACCCGGGATACCCACACCCACCCCTGGTAGTTCTAGTTCCTACCTAGAACTTCCTGGGCCTCATCCCAAGTACTCTGACTAAAGCCAAGGGCCTCTGGACTGGCTGACCCAGCTTGGGCCCTGGGAGTGCAGAGCTGTGCATCCCATCCCTGGGTACCTTCCCAAGGTCCACCTAACTCTACACCTCTGCCATGCTGCTCTGATTCCCTCACCCCTAACCCAAGGCCAGAAAGCCTTCCCCAGGGGCTAGAAACTTCTTTCTGGGGCCAGGGAGTCCATATGGATCTAAAAGGGTAGACAGGCCACTGGGGGGGAGGATAGTTTGGGGATAAAAAGCCTGAATTCCCTCTTTTCACCCACTCCTTTTGCTGGCGCCCCAAGAAGTAAATTTGATCCAATGGCAAGGGATGTGTGAGGGAACTGTGGCCAATTTGAGAGACTTTGGGTCCAAAGTCAAGTTGTGAAAGTTTCAAGGCACTCTCTCCTCTCCTCTTGCCTATTTCTACCCCACCCCTAAGGTCAAAAACACTAACTGCACCTACACAGGTTCTTTATTTCTTCCAAGTCCCTAAGGGGAAAGAGGAATGGTTATCCCCACCACTAAGCTTCCCGTGGACATAGAACCAAGGACTTGGTAAGCTTAACCACAACTCATATGTCTATGTTTTTTTTTTAATTTTATTTTATTGAGGGAACATGTTAGAGGGAGAGACCAGAGCACTGCTCAGCTCTGGCTGATGGTGGTGCTGAGGACTGAACTGGAGACCTCAGGACCTCAGACTTGAAAGTCTTTGGCAGAACCATGATGCCCTCTCCCTTTTCTGCTCTCCCACTCTCCTCCCCAGCCCTATGTAAAACATTTCCAGCCAGATTAAAAAATAAATAAATAAATAAATAAATAAACAAAACCTTTTTTAAGATCTCTGCAGTAGACATGCCATGCAGTCATTTCACAATAATCGACTGTGCTTCTGCTGTGTGCCCTGCTCTATTTTTGGTGCTGAGGACTCATAGGCAGGTTGTGTGACCCAGTTTATGATGTCTCTGTGGCATTAGCTGAGACAATGTTACCCACCTGCTGCTGCTTCTGTGCTTTCCTGACACTTTGGCATATAGATTTTCTAGCAAAATGCAAGGTTTTTTTTGTTGCTGTTGTTCTCTTTTAGAGAGAAGTATTCCTTGTATGGGTATAGTTCCCTCTTATCATCATAGTTGATTAGATACTCAAGAAATGTGTCTGTGCATGAGGGTGTGAAGTTTGGATAGAACGCAGGCAGCTAGGAAGAACAGTGAGGACCCTGCTGAAACTCCCCAAAATGACAGAACTTACATTGGGGCAGTGGCATTGGCAGTGAAATGGAACTAAAAGACATTCTGAAAAATCAAAATCCTACATATATTTTTTTCCTTTCTGATTTCAGGAAGTAATCTCACCTCCGATACATCTGAATGAAGATACTTTTAAATGCTAACAGACAACAAATTGTACATCATAACGGTTACTATGGCAAACAAATTGTACATCATAACGGTTACTATGGCAAACATGTTCCCACACTTGTAACAACCTTGTGGGGGGGGGGAACACAAATCCTGTGGGATCTGCTTAACACATGGCTCTTCTGTCAGAATATAGATTTCAGGATTCTAAGATGAGCTAATGGGAATATTTTAAAAGATGGGCACCAATGAGAGGCATGGAATATTTCTTTAATTTACTAACCAGGAGAATAACTGAGCAGTAGCCCAAGTTATGGTGAATGATGCCCCTTCACTGCACCCCCTTTCAGGTGTAAGCTTTGGAGTGTTTTTGCTTAAAGGTCAAAAATAAATTCATCATTGTAGGCCAGCAAAAGAGTTCACCTCAGTAATATGCTGTTTTGCCATGTGTGTGACCCAAGTTCAAGTCTGGCCCCCTTCACACTGAACAAAGCTTTGGTGCTGTGGTTTCTTTCCCTCTCTTTGTTGATCTGAAAAAGTCACCCCAGTGCAGTGAAGCCCCAGAAATGAAGATGAAGAAGTCCAGCATTACTCACTTTCAATTATATATATTGATAGATCCAATTGCCCATTAAAATCACCCCCTTGTGTAGAAAGCTTGTGATTTGAGGCCTCTACAACACTCTTAGATTGCAGGGGGGAGGGATGAAATCAAAGCTATGTGGTCACCCAAATACGGAAGACCAGTAGCAAAGGGGAGTCAGGAAGCTGAGGGAATCCACACACCATGAAGGTAGCTGGCATGTAGCCAAAGAGTGAACACTATAAATATTAATCAGATGAGAATCAGTGTCACTTTACTGCAAGAAGGTTCTGTAATTAAAAGTGAGTATTTTGCTATGCATGTTAGCACAATTACTGCCAATAACATGACTGCCAGCAGCTTCCGTGCTGGAGAGAACACGCTTTCCTCAGGATGTCACCTGACAGAAAGTTTACTACCTGAGCATCAGCCAATTATGTCACATTCAAATGCAACTTGGGAATACAAGGGGTGCAAGTATCAAGGTTTCAAATTGTCTTTAAAATAAAAGAGAGCAAGGTCTTGCAGAGGCCCACAATAGGGTCCACTATGATGGAGATGACCAGTGACAATGGAGAGAGGGATTTGTTAGAGGTCTAAGCCCATCATGTCTATGTGGGAATCCCAATGTAGAACAATGGCAGAAACTGCCCCACTCTCCAAAGGTGAACATATTCTTCCACTCAAGGAAGACTAGTCCTAAAATGAGTGCAGTCTAGAATGTTCCTAGTTATAATCATGGAATTTGAACTCAGACCTACAGGGATGCAGGCTCCTGTGCAAAATATGAATAGACATGAACCCTATATGTCATATCAACCCTATAGGTCATATCAACGGGGTTTACAGTTAATGGTATTTATATATTTTTTCCTGTATTTAGGAGTTTCTCTCTGCCTGATCCAGTTTTCTAGTCCTATCTTCAGCTCTGACACCATCTTCCCAGACAATACTCCCAGCCCACCTAGAGGTATGTTAGCTGTCAGATTCAGGCAAAAATTAGTAAAGTCATGGGCCCCGTATAATATACCTAAAATAGACTTTCTATCTCCTTCCAATCTGAAGACCCCAAATTTCATCTGGTATACTCTTTTAGGTTCCTGACTATTTGTTCTGCTTTATATCTTAATACTTTTCAGCCACCAAGTTACAGATGCTACCATGACACCAACCTGACTACCCTGGGCAGATAACCTCACCAATATGTCCTGGAACCCCACCTCCCCAAAACCCTGTCCCACTAGGGAAAGATAGAAACAGGTTGGGGTATGGATCGACCTGTCAATGCCCATGTCCAGTGGAGAAGCAATTAACAGAAGCCAGACCTCCCACCTTCTGCTCCCCATAGAGATCTTTGTTCCGTATTCCCAGAGAGATAAAGTATAGGTAAGCTTCCAATGGAGGGGGTGGGGTACAGAACCCTAGTGGAGAGAATTCTGTGGAATTGTACCTCTCTTATGCCACAGTCTTGTAAATCAGCATTAAATCACTAATAAAGTAAAATTTAAAAAAGAAAAAAGAGAGGAGAGGGAGACAGTACTTGTTGGCCACCTATTAAATTCCAGGCACTTACTCAGCACCTCCCATGTTTCATGTCACTGAAATCCTTCTGGAAAGTGTGAACAGTGTGACCCTTGCCTCAAACTTGCAGAAAGAGTATCATTACAGCCGTATTTTACAGATGGCATCTCCAAAATGGACTTTGTGGTTAGGATATGGTTTGGGGTATGTCTGAAGTGGAGCAGAGATCGTATCATTTAGTGAAGTCATAATAAGATCATGAGATGAAGAGTGTCCGTGTGAACACTGAGTCTCTCAGGAAGCTAATAAGCCTCGGAGTGGATAGGAGGGCTAGGAGAGGAGCATCAAACCTCTTCTCTGGGCATTAATTTTATTCAATGTTCAGAAAAAGGATGTTTGAGCAACCTACCGTGAGCATCAAAGGAGATGGAATTGTTCATCTGCAGATCCTTCTTCACCTTCTCTCAGTTCCTTCCTTCCTTCCTTTCTTCCTTTCTTTCATTATATCTTTCCTTCTTTCTTTCTGTCAGCTTGGTTCTGGCACTACAAATTCATTGCTCATGGGGACTCTTTTTTTTTTCCATTTGACTAAGACAGAGAGAAATTGACAGGGGAGGAGGAGATAGAGAGGGATAAAGATAAGACACCTGCAGACCTGCTTCAGAGTTTGTGAAGCATCCCCCTTGCAGGGGCTCGAACCCAGATCCTTGTATGGGTCCTTGCGCTCCGTCCGTACTATGTGGACTTAACCAGGTGCTCCACCACTTGGCCCCTCCTCTCAAATTCCTTTTTTTTTGTATTATCTTTATGTATTGGGTAGAAACAGCTCTAGAAATTGAAAAGTGAAGGGGGTGACAGAGAGGAAGAGAAACAGAGAGACACCTGCAACCCTGCTTCACCACTTCTGAAGCTTTCCCCCTGCAGGTGGGATCTGGGGACTTGAACTCAGGTCCTTGGGCATTGTATTATGTGCCCTCAACAAGATGCACCACCACCCACTGCCCTGCCTTCAATTTCTACAACAGTGTTTCTACCTCAGGACCTTGAAACAGCCATTCTTCTTCCTGAAACACTACCTTCTGCACTCCTTTCACTTCATCTGATCAGCTCCTAAGTATCCTCACATCCCACCACAGACATACTCGAGGTCATCAGTTCTCAACAAGGTGCCACCTGCTTATGACTCCGCCACGCAGCACAGAGTGCTCTGGGTGGTCTTTTAAAAATCCAGCAAGCTGGGGGTTGGGTGGTAGCGCAGCAGGTTAAGCGCAGGTGGCGCAAAGCACAAGGACCAGAATAAGGATCCCAGTTCGAGCCCCTGGCTCCCCACCTGCAGGGAGGGGGGTGCTTCACAAGCAGTGAAGCAGGTCTGCAGGTGTCCATCTTTCTCCCCCACTCTCTGTCTTCCCCTCCTTTCTCCATTTCTCTCTGTCCTATCCAGCAACATCAATAACAACAATAATAATAACCAGAACAATGAAAAAAACAAGGACACTGAGAAGCTGCTAGTAGCTTGAGCTCTGACCACATCTTCTGGAAATGGTAGGATTTTCTGCCTTTAGTAGGCCAGTCAATAAGAGGTCCTAGCGGTGACATCAAGGAGGTGACTATATCTTAATTTGGGTTAAGAAATAGAGTAGAAAAAAAGGGAAAATAAAATTTTTTCCTTTTAATTATTAAGCACACCCCCTCCTCCATTTCCCCCCCCATAACCAGTCCCTGGGGACCAGCTCCTATCAGGCTCCCCTGCTGAGCTTCTGTCTTTACCAAATTCCTATCCCAACAGGGAGTATCATTCATTCTAAGTCTATACCCTTCTGAAACCTCTGGCCTTTTGTCTTTCTAAGTAGCCAACCCCCCACCTCACCCCGCATAGCTAATTAAATAACTCAAAATAAATAAATAAATAAAAACTCTTTCCTTTCACTGCTCTTTTATGACTGTTCTTTTTCTTATCTTTTTCATTTTTCTCTCTCTCTTTCTTTTCTTTTCTTTTTCTCATTCTTGTCATCCTTTCCTTAATCCTACAGCTTCCAAAGCCACAGGCCCCAGCCCCCACACCACCAAACAGTGTGCTTTTTTGAATTCACTGATACACATTTGGGAATTAGTTTGGGGAAGAATTGTGACTCAGTGTGGACTCTCACTGCAAGTGTCTCTGCTCAACTTCCCTTCCTCCTTTAGCCACCCCTAGAATATACAGTGGATAGTAGATTTGCATAACTGTCTATTTCAGCTATCCTTGTCTAGTCCTGAGGTGTTTTTTTTTTCTCATTCTTAACAATCAGATGCCTCTGATCATGAGGTTTGAGGTAATCTGGGACAGGGTTTGTTTGTTTTTTTTACCCTGCTCTATTTTATTATTAATATTATGTAAAGGCATATATCTTCCCCCCCTTTAGGTTGACTAGAATTAACTAATAGGGAATCTTTCATTGCTAGGGTAGTGGGCATCTTAACTATTGTGGGAGGAACTTGTCTCCTTACTCCTACCTCACTACAGACTCTCCCCTCCCTCCTTCTCCTAGCTAATTAAAAAATTTAATTTAATTTAATTTAAAATAAAGTAATCAAAAAAAACCTTTCCTTTCACTGCTCTTTATTTACAGCTCTTTTTCTTATCCTTTCCCTTTTCTCTCACTTGTCTATTTTTTCTTATATTTCTTCTTCCTTTTTTTTTTTATCTTGTCATACACTTCTTCCTTCTTCTTTGCCTTTCTGAATTTGTGAATTATTTGGGGGAAGAAATCTGACTCAGAGTGGACTCTCTATGTGTGTATCTCTGCTCTACTTCCCTTTCCCCTCTTGTTACCCCTAGAATATACAGTGGATAGTAGATTTGCATAACTGTCTATTCTTGCTATCCCTTCTTTCTTTTTTCTTTTTTCTTCACTGGGATTTGGTTACTAATTTTACATGGACTGGAGACATTGTTTGGCTAAATGGCAGTGATTAAACTACTTCAATACTTGCTTCAGTTGCTACTGTAATTCCTGAAGTTGGTGAGTGCAATTGTCATAAACGTATTTAGTACAGTGTTGCTTGTACTCAAGACACAACAACTGAGGAACAACAGAGCATAAAAAAAGAAACACATAAATAAAAAAAATGGGTAGATCAAAAACAAATAAAACTGCTACTCCAATGAATGACGACAAGAGCCCAGAAGAAACAACAAATCAGCCAGAAGTAACCATAGATAAGAAAAGTATGCAAGCAATAATAAACTTATTAATCACAGAAATGAAAACAAGATTGGAGGAAAGGAATGGCAGTATTAGGGAAACAACAGTTCAGGCCCCCAAGGAAAATACTGATTATCTTGAGGCAATTAGAGAAGTGAAAGCTGAAATAGCTATAATGAAGAATGAAGCTGAGGCAAGGTAAAGCAGACTAACAGAAGCATAAAACAGAATTAGTCAGAAAGAGGATGAGTTAGAGAAAATGAAGAAAGAGGTGAAAGAGCTCAAGAAGAGATTGAGAGACACTGAAAACAACAACAGAGACATATGGGATGATCTCAAAAGAAGTAACATTCGTATAATTGGCCTGCAAGAGGAAGAAAGACAGGAAGGGGAAGCAAACATTCTAGAGGGAATAATAGAAGAAAACTTCCCAGACCTGAATAACAGAAAGGACATCAAGATTCAAGAGGCCCAGAGAGTACCAAACAGAATCAACCCAGACCTGAAGACACCAAGACACATCATAGTCACAATGAGAAGAAGGATAAAGAAAGGATTCTAAAGGCTGCAAGAGAGAAACAGAAAGTCACATACAAGGGAAAACCCATAAGATTATCTGCAGACTTCTCCACTCAAACTCTAAAAGCCAAAGAGAATGGCAAGATATCTACCGAGCCTTGAATGAAAAAGGATTATAACCAAGCATAATATATGCTGCTAGACTTTCATTCAAACTAGATGGAGGGATCAAAACATTCTTAGACAAACAACAGTTAAAGGAGGCAATCATCACCAAACTGGCCCTGAAAGAGGTTCTAAAAGACCTCTTATAAACACGAACATCACTATAATACTGGCAATATATCAGAGAAAACAACAAAAAATTTTTTTTGAACAATGGCACTACAATACATTAAATCCATAATATCAATAAATGTCAACGGCTTAAACTCACCCATCAAAAGGCACAGAGTTGGGGGATGGATCAGAAAACATAATCCAAGCATATGCTGCTTGGAAGAATCCCATATGTCACAACAAGATAAACAAAGATTTAAAGTGAAAGGACGGAAAACTATCATACAGGCTAACGCACCACAAAAAGGGGCAGGAACAGCCATTCTCATCTCAGACACAATAGATTTTAGATTAAATAAAGTAATAAAATATAGGCAAGGGCATTACATAATGATTAGAGGATCAATTAGCCAAGAAGACTTAACAATCATTAACATCTATGCAACCAATGAGGGAGCATCTAAATACATCAAGCACTTACTGAAAGGATTTCAAAAATACATCAATAGTAATACAATAACAGTGGGAGACTTCAATACCCCACTCTCACATTTAGATAGATCAAGAAAGCAGAGAACCAACAAAGATACAAGAGAATTGAATGAAGAGATTGACAGACTAAACCTCCTGGACATTTTCAGAGTTCTTCACCCCACAAAACTGGAATACACCTTCTTTTCAAATCCACATAACACATACTCAATGATAGACCACATGTTAGGCCACAAAGACAGCATCAATAAATTCAAGAGCATTGAAATCATCCCAAGTATCTTCTCAGACCACAGTGGAGTAAAACTAACATTTAACAACAAACAGACAATTATTAAAAGTCACAGAATTTGGAAACTAAACAACATGCTCCTTAAGAACCACTGGGTCAGAGAGTCACTCAACCAGGAAATTCAAATGTTCCTAGAAACAAATGAAAATGAAGACACAACCTATCAAAATATTTGGGACACAGCTAAAGCAGTACTGAGAGGGAAACTTATAGCCATACAATCACATATTAAACACCAAGAAGAAGCTCAAATGAACGACCTTACTGCACACCTGAAGGACATAGAGGAAGAGGAACAAAGGAACCCTAAAGCATCCAGAAGGACAGAAATCAGTAAAGTTCGAGCAGAAATAAACAACATCGAAAGTAAAAGAACCATACAAAGGATCAATGAAGCAAAAGAACCATACAAAGGATCAAAAGAACCATACAAAGGATCAATGGTTCTTTGAAAGATTAAAGAAAATTGACAAACCCCTAGCCACACTCACCAAACAAAAAAGAGAAAAGACTCAAATTAATAGAATTGTAAACGATGCAGGAGATATCACAACTGACACCACAGAAATCCAGAGAATCCAGCGAAACTTCTATAAAGAACTATATGCCACCAAGCTAGAGAATCTGGAAGAAATGGAACAATTCCTAGAAGCATATGCCCTTCCAAAACTGAACCAAGAAGAACTCAAAATCTAAATGCACCAATCACAGACAAAGAAATTGAAACCGTTATTAAGAACCTCCCCAACAACAAAAGTCCTGGACCAGATGGCTTCACAAATGAATTCTTCAAAACTTTCAGGAAACAGTACCCATGATTCTTAAGCTTTTCCATAAGATTGAAGAAACAGGAATACTCCCTTCCACCTTCTATGAAGCCAACATCACCCTGATACCAAAAGTTGATAGGGACAGAACAAAAAAGGAAAACTACAGACCAATATCTCTGATGAACATAGATGCCAAAATATTCAAGAAGACCTTGGCCAACCGGATAAAGCAACATATCAAAAAGATTGTTCATAACAACCAAGTGGGATTCATCCCAGGAATGCAAGGCTGGTTCAACATCCATAAGTCAATGTCATTCACCACATAAATAAAAGCAAAGCAAAAAACCACATGATTATCTCAATAGATGCAGAGAAAGCCTTTGACAAAATCCAACACATATTCATGCTCAAAACTCTACAAAAAATGGGAATAGATGGGAAATTCCTCAATATAGTGGAGTCTATATATAGCAAACCTACAGCCAACATCATACTCAATGGACAGAGGCTGAAAGCATGCCCCTTCAGATCGGGGACTAGACAGGGCTGTACACTGTCACCATTACTCTTCAACACAGTATTGGAAGTTTTTGCCATAGCAATCAGGCAAGAGAAAGGAATCAAAGGAATACAGATTGTAAGGGAAGAAGTCAAGCTCTCACTCTTTGCAGATGATATGATAGTATACATAGAAAAACCTAAAGAATCCAGCAGAAAACTACCAGAAGTTATTAGGCAATATAGCAAGGTATCAGGCTACAAAATCAATGTACAAAAATCAGTGGCATTTCTTTATTCAAACACTAAATCTGAAGAAGAAGACATCCAGGAATCACTCCCATTTACTGTTTCAGCAAAATCAATCAAATTTCTAGGAATAAAGTTGACCAAAGAAGTGGAAGACTTATATACTGAAAACTATGAGTCGCTACTCAAGGAAATAGAAACTGATACAAGAAATGGAAAGATATCCCATGCTCACGGATTGGAAGAATAAATATCATCAAAATGAATATTCTCCACAGAGCCATATACAAATTTAATGCAATACCCATCAAAGTTCCACCAAGCTTCTTTAAGAGAATAGAACAAACACTGCAGTCATTTATCTAGAACATGAAAACACCTAGAATTGCCAAAACCATCTTAAGGAAAAGAAACAGAAATGGAGGCATCACGCTCCCAGACCTTAAACTATATTATAAAGCCATCATCATCAAAACAGCCTGGTGCTGGAACAAAAATAGGCACACAGACCAGTGGAACAGAATTGAATGCCCAGAAATAAATCCCCATACCTATGGATATCTAATTTTTGATAAGGGGGCCCAAAGGATTAAATGGAAAAAGGAGGCTGTCTTCAATAAATGGTGCTGGGAAAACTGGGTTGTAACATGCAGAAGAATGAAATTGAACCACTTTATCTCATCAGAAACAAAATCCAACTCCAAATGGATCAAAGACCTAGATGTCAGACCAGAAACAATCAAATACTTAGAGGAAAACAGTTGGTAAAACAGTTTCCCACCTACACCTCAAGGACATCTTTGATGAATCAAACCCAATGGCAAGGAAGACTAAAGCAGAAACAAACCAATGGGACTACATCAAATTGAAAAGCTTCTGCAGAGCCAAAGAAACTATTAAACAAACAGAGAGACCCCTCACAGAATGGGAGAAGATCTTCACATGCCATACATCAGACAAGAAACTAATTACCAAAATATATAAAGAGCTCAGCAAACTTAGCACCAAAAAAGCAAATGACCCCATCCAAAAATGGGCAGAGGATATGAACAAAACATTCACTACAGAGGAGATCCAAAAGGCTAACAAACATATGAAAAACTGCTCTAGGTCACTGATTGTCAGAGAAATGCAAAATAATACCACCTCACTCCTTTAAGAATGGCATACATCAAAAAGGACAGCAGCAACAAATGCTGGAGATGTTGTGGGGACAGAGGAACCCTTTTACATTGCTGGTGGGAATGTAAATTGGTACAGCCTCTGTGGAGAGCAGTCTGGAAAACTCTCACAAGGCTAGACATGGACCGTCCACATGATCCAGTAATTCCTCTCCTGGGGTTATACCCAAGGACTCCATAACACCCAAACAAAAAGAGGTGTGTACTCCTATGTCCATAGCAGCACAATTCATAATAGCTAAAACCTGGAAGCAACCCAGGTGCCCAACAACAGATGAGTGGCTGAGAAAGCTGTGGTATATATACACAATGGAATACTATGCAGCTATCAAGAACAATGAACCCACCTTCTCTGACCCATCTTGGATAGAGCTAGAAGGAATTATGTTAAGTGAGCTAAGTTAGAAAGATAAAGATGAGGGCACCAAAGTAAAAACCCAGTGGTGAGGGGTAGACATGTAGCTTCCTGGGCCAGTGGGGGGTGGGAGTGGGCGGGAGGGATGGGTCACAGTCCTTTGGTGGTGGGAATGGTGTTTATGTACACTCCTAGCAAAATGTAGACATATAAATCAATAGTTAATTAATATGAGAGGGGGAAATCAATTGTATGTCTCAAAGTTTCTCAAAACACAAACTGAATCTTTTTAATATATAGGCTATGTATTTGATATACGACTCTCTCAAAAGCCTAGACCAAGTAGATTAGAAGCTTCCAATAGCACAGCTATATACAAGATACTGGGTACTGTACAGCAAACCATAACAAAGGGACTTTTCAAAGTTAACCCAATTAACAAATAATGTGATGATAATATTAACTATTGATTGTCTTTTTGAACCCTAAGACAGCAGGAACCTCACATCTTCACTATAGAGCCCCTACTTCCCCCAGTCCTGGAACCCTTGGATAGGGCCCACTTTCCCGTATACATCTCCCAATCCAAACCAAATAATATTGCATCCGCCGATCACAACCTAACCAAAGCAACGATTGCCATCTCAACATGCTTCACCTCAGACTGTATCCAGAGACTTCACGTGTGGAATGACAACCCTTCAGCTTCATTACTCGGGTGAGACCTTTCCTTTAATAGTACACTCTAATTTCATCTCAGGTAGTTCACTTTCTAACAAAGTCCCATAACCTAGATATACACCAGTTTCTGTGAGAGAGAGCTTATGTGCACACGTATCCATAAACTACTGCAAAATATATACCTGAAAGCAGGATTACACTAGAGTTTGCAGTGAGTACCTCCCTAACACTTCCTCTCCACTATTCCAAGCTTGGGATCCATGATTGCTCAACAAATTGTTTGGCTTCATATGTTAACTCTCTTTTCAATCACCAGGTTCCAGATGCCACCAGGATGCTGGCTAGGCTTCCCTGGATTGAAGACCCCACCAATGTGTCCTGGAGCTCAGCTTCCCCAGAGACACACCCTACTAGGGAAAGAGAGAGGCAGACTGGGGGTATGGACCGACCAGTCAACGCCCATGTTCAGCGGGGAAGCAACTACAGAAGCCAGACCTTCTACCTTCTGCAACCCTCAACGACCCTGGGTCCATGCTCCCAGAGGGATAGAGAATGGGAAAGCTACCATGGGATGGAGTGGGTTATGGGGATCGGGTGGTGGGAATTGTGTGGAGTTGTACCCCTCCTACCTTATGCTTTTGTTCACTAATCCTTTCTTAAATAAAAAATTTAAAAAAAAAAAAAAGAAAGAAAGATAAAGATGAGTATGGGATGTTCCCACTCATCAACAGAAGTTGAGGAAGAAGATCTGAAAGGGAAACTAAAAGCAGGACCTGACCAAATTATAAGTAGGGAATCAAAGTAAAAACCCTGTGGTAAGGGGTAGACATGCAGCTTCCTGGGCCAGTGGGGGGTGGGATTGGGTGGGAGGGATGGGTCACAATCTTTTGGTGGTGGGAATGGTGTTTATGTACACTCCTAGTAAAATGTAGTCATATAAATCACTAGTTAATTAATACGAGAGGGGGAAAATTAATTGTATGTCTCATGTTTTTCAAAACACAAACTGAATCTTTTCAATATATATGGTGTGTAATTGATATGCAGACTCTCTCAAAAGCCTAGACCAAGTAGATCAGAAGCAACCAATAGCACACCTATATACAATATACTGTGTACAGCAAACCCTAACAAAAGGACTTTTCAAAGTTAACCCAATTACCAATTAATGTGATGATAAAATTAACTATCAATTGTCTTTTTGAACCCTAAGACAGCTTGAACCTCACATCTCCACTATAGAGCCTCTACTTCCCCCAGTCCGGGAACCCTTGGATAGGGCCCACTTTCCCGTATGCCTCTCCCAATCCATATAAAATAATATTCCATCTGCCGATCACAACCTAACCAAAGCATTGATTGCCACCTCAACATGCTTCACTTCAGACTGTGTCCAGAGACTTCACGTGTGGAATGGCAACCCTTCAGCTTCATTACTCAGGTGAGACCTTTCCTTTCATAGTATACTCTAATTCCATCTCAGATGGTTCACTTTCTAACAAAGTCCTAAAACCTAGATATATACCAGTTTCTGTGTGAGAGAGCATATGTTCACACGTATCTGTAAACTACTGCAAAATATATACCTGAAAGCAGAAGTACACTAGAATTTGCAGTGAGTACCCCCCTAACACTTCCTCTCCACTATTCCAACCTTTGGGTCCATGATTGCTCAACAGTTTGTTTGGCTTCGCATGTTAACTCTCTTTTCAGTCACCAGGTTCCAGATGTCATCAGGATGCCAGCCAGGCTTCCCTAGACTGAAGACCCCACGAATATGTCCTGGAGCTCCGCTTTCCCAGAGACCCACCCTACTAGGGAAAGAGAGAGGCAGACTGGGAGTATGGACTGACCAGTCAACGCCCATGTTCAGCGGGGAAGCAATTACAGAAGCCAGACCTTCTACCTTCTGCAACCCACAATGACCCTGGGTCCATGCTCCCAGAGGGATAGAGAATGGGAAAGCTATCAGGTGAGGGGGTGGGATATGGATATTGGGTGGTGGGAATTGTGTGGAACTGTACCCCTCCTACCCTATGGTTGTGTTAATTAATCCTTTCTTAAATTAAAAAAAAAAGAATGTTAATGCAAAAAAAAAAGGACAACAAAAAAGGGAAATAAATAAATAAATAAATCCAGCCAGCTCATGGCTCAATGCAATGGCAGTGCAACACAAACTCCCTTAAATGACCCTCAAAGTATTACAGGACTGGAATTTCTCCTACGTCTCCAGTCACACTGTTTCCCTCTCTCCTTCGCAAACACACCATCCCAGTGCTCCAGCTACACCTTCAGGGTCACATTCTAGTGTTCTGGTTTATTTAAAGGGACACACACTAGAGCAGGAAATGTTGCCTACCCCAGCTGTCCCCTTCTCCTCACCTTACTGCCTCTGGAATCTCAGGACTTTCCTGCTTTGTCTCACCAGTACCCCCACCTTTCGCCTTGTCCCCTCCCATTGCTCTAGCCACTCCCCACCCCCACACCAGATCTAGACAAGGGGTCTTCACTTATCCTGCAGGGGTGGAATTCAGAGTTTACATTCTTTTTTTTTTTTGCCTCCAGGGATATTGCTGGGGCTCAGTACCTGCACTACAAATCCACTGCTTCTAGAGACCATCTTTTTCCTGTTGTTGTTGTTGTTGTTATTGGATAGGACAGAGAGAAATTGAGAGAGGAGGGGTGTTGGTATGTTTCATATTGGTTTGGCCCTTGCTAGTTTCATGGGCCCTCTTTCTCCCTACCCCCTATGCTAAATAGTTGGAGAGTTCTTGGTGCGGCCGCATAAAGAGAAGGATGCTGGAGAGATCTGTGTGGTGGTTAGTTTAAGGATCTCTCTCTGCCACCAGAGGAGAAAGACAGAACACATGTTTGCCCGCTCATGAATAAAGCTTCTTTGCCCAGCCGTGTCTTCCCGAGTTTATCTCTGTCTACCACCGCGACGCTAGCCTGGCCTGCTGGTGCCCCCGAAACATTAAGGACAAATGGTGCCCAAATGGACCTGACCTGCACATCTCTCAGATAAGTGACAATTTGGCTACCTATGCACTATGACCTTCTCTTCTGCTTGTGAAGAGATCTCCAAAGGCCTCTGCCCTTTCTTCACGAGACTGTTTCTCTGTCTGGAACATTTATCTCTGGACCACTCTGTGGTTTCCGCCCAATGCCAGCCCGCAATAGCTGGCTTTCCGCTTAGTGGCGCGGGACATTGGGAGTGGGCTCCCCCCACGCTGCTCAGCCACTGGGAACAGGGCAGCAGACATGGCGGCCCATCATGGCTGCCCCCCTGGGGCCTTCTGCACGGCTGGCCTGCCCGCCCTCCTGCTATAAAGTCTGGACAGATCCCGGACGACCCAGAGACCGCGGGCTCCCTGCCGAAACTGGGCCCCCTAGCCGAGATCTCCAGCTTGGGTCTGAAGGCAGACAAGCTATAATACGCAGAGATTCGTGCAGAGATCGCAACCTACAATTCCTACAAGTGGAGCTGCACGGGAGGCCACCTCTGGATGGTGACCACCCCAACAACTAAGACAGTACAGATCTAAATTCATGTTTAAAATGACATGTCTTCGTAATAAAGGTTTCTCTCCTTGTGTATTAAAGACCATGTTTACGCGTGTGTTTAAAGTCTGGTGACATTAACTTTAAGGTTAAAAATGTAACTTTAAGGCTATATTCTTACCAGACAGAGTTAAATGAAAAAGTTTTCAACATAGTTCTCATAAAGGTAAAATTAACTTACATTTAAAGTCTGAGTTAAAAATCAATGTATTTTAACTAAGTTAGTCTAAAAAAAAAACTGTGCATACCTAGGGTTTGTCTCCATCTTGAATGGGTGTAACAAAAGGTTAAAAAGACGCTGTTGATATGTAAAACTCTCAAATTCCTTCTCAGTTAAAAATGTTAGATTGTGCTATGGTTATGCTAACAATTGTAATAGAGTTATCAATTGTGGTAAACTTCTAACCTGCTACAAGTTTTGTTTCATAGTAAGTAAATTGCAGTTGTCAAGTTCTCTACAGAAAAGCTGAATTCCGATGGCTGACATTCCCCATCGGGACAGACGTACAACAATTCACCCCCTGGCAATTCTTCGGTGGACATCTGCTTTGGACTCGCTTCTATCAGACTCACTGGTACGCCTCAGACACTTTGCACAAAACTAGCAGCTTCACTTTATGCTACTGGGTTTCTCAAAGACTGACTGCAGCCAGCTGCCTTGAGATTCTAGGCCATACCCCCCCCATGCTAGGTAATGCCCACAAAAAAAAAAAAAATGCCCGTTGAGGCAAGTAAAGCCCCCAGAGGCAAGAAATGTTTTTTTTAGCTGATAAAGTTTTGCCCACAGAGGCAAAAACGCCCCCCTCAAGCCTTCCCTTGGCAGCACACTGGTTCTTGTCTTACATGTTCCTCCATGTTTGTGCCAGTTTCTTTTTTGAAAATGCCCGTACGATATAGGTTTCTGTTCACCCCACACCCCTGGTACTATGGACATTTAGTTAAAAAGAAAAGGGGGAAATTGTTGGTATGTTTCATATTGGTTTGGCCCTTGCTAGTTTCACGGGCCTTCTTTCTCCCCACCCCCTATGCTAAGTAGTTGGAGAGTTCTTGGCGCAGCTGCATAAAGAGAAGGATACTGGAGAGATCTGTGTGGTGGTTAGTTTAAAGGTCTCTCTCTGCCACCAGAGGAGAAAGACAGGAGAGCACATGTTTGCCCGCTCATGAATAAAGCTTCTTTGCCCAGCCGTGTGTCTCTGGTAGTCTCTGTCTGCCACTGCGAAGCTAGCCCGGCCAGCTGCAGCCCCCGAACCTTAACGACAGAGGGGAAGACAAAGAGGGAGAGAGAAAGATAGGCACTTGCAGACCTGCTTCACTACTTGTGGAGTGATCCCCTGAAGGTGGGGAGCCGGGGCCTTGAACAGGGATCTTTGTGCTGGTCCTTGTGCTTAGCACTATGTGTGCTTAACCCAGCCATCTTGCTACTGCCAGGCACCACAGTGTTTACATTCTTTTCTGTCTCTGATCTCTCCACCCCCACCCCAACCCAACCCCGTAGTCACTTCAAAGAACCTGAAAAAGAACCTGCTATTATACCTGGGGGGGGGGGAGCTGAAAACAACTTGCTGGCCATCTATCTAGAATATCAGCTGTCCTTCCTACCACCTCTCTACCACACCCCTTGGTTACATATCCCAGGAAGCCTCCCCAGAATTCCAAATCACAGTTCCAGGTGGTGGGGGGAGCTATGGTCTGAATCTGCTGTACACCACTCTGAGAGTCCCACCTATTGAATAATGGGATAAGAATGGCATTCTTGATAAGATGTGCTGTGGTTCCTTCTGAGCTCTTATAGTTGAGTATTCTATCACACACCTAACGTAAGTTCACTGCAGTCAATTACTGTCATGCCCTTGCTTGCTTGCTTATTAAGTTTGCCTAAAGTATTAATCAATAGAATTCTAGAGACTTGTTAGAAACAAAGCCAAAGGGGCCAGGTGGTGGCACGGCTGGTTAAGCACACATGGCGTGAAGTACAAGGACCAGTGTAAGGAACCCGGTTCAAGCCCCAGCTCCTCACCTGCAAGGGGGTCACTTCACAAGCAGTAAAGCAGGTCTGCAGGTATCTGTCTTTTCCCCTCTCTGTCTTCCCCTCCTCTCTCAATTTCTATCTTATCCAACAACAATGACATCAATAACAACAATAATTATAACAACAACAATGATAAACAACAAGGGCAACAAAAGGGGAAAAATATAGCCTCCAGGAGCAGTGGATTTGTAGTGCAGGCACCTAGCCCCAGCGATAACCCTGGAGGCAAAAAAGAAAAGAAATAAAGGAACAAAGTAAAAAATTCCTCCAATTTGTTTGAAGAACAGTTATGCTCATGTTAGTGAAAAGACTAAAATGAAGACTAACAAATGGATAGTATGAAGAAAATACATACACAAGTTATGAACTGGAGAATTTGTGGATACTCAGGACTTATGGGGGGAAAAACACCTAACATCATAAAAATTATAAGTTACATCTGTTATTTGATGGTTGTGAAAATAAAAAATACTGATCAAAGACCACTTATTTGAAGTGGTAGGGGCAGATGGTGGCACATCTGGTTAAGCTTGAAAACCCACTCAAGGATCTGGGTTCAAGCCCCTGGCTCCCCACCTACAGGGGGACACTTCATAAGCTGCAAAGTAGGCCTGCAGGTGCCTGTCTTCCTCTCTCCCTCTCTACCTCCCCCTCTGCTCTCAATTTCTCTCTGTTCTGTGACCTAAAGGAGAAGGAATGGAAAGTGGTCATAAGATGAACAAAAGAAGTGAACCTGAACTGGGGAATGTTATGCATGTACAAACTATTATATTTACTGTTGAATGTAAAACAATTCCCCAATAAAGAAATAAATTTTTTAAAAAAGAAGTGAACCTGGGAGACAGCACAGTGGGTATGCAAAAGAGGCTCCAAAATCCAAAGTTCAATCCCTGGCATAACCATAAACCACAACAGAGCAGTGCTCTGGAAAAAATAATAATAATAAAGTCAGTGAAAATTAGTTGATTATATGTGGAGGGATGTTTTCTTGACAGAGAACATGAATACCATAGACAAATAAGAGTTCAATTAAATAAATAAATAAATAAATAAAATAAGCAACCCCATTGAAAAATGGGGCCAGGACATGGACATAAATTGCATCAAGGAAGAGATCCAGCTGGCCAAGAGATATATAAGAAAGTGCTCAAAGTCACTGCTCATAAGAGAAAGGCAAGTAAAGATGACAATGAGGTAGAACTTTACACTTGTGTGATTTTCACACATCAGAAAGGACAGAAATGGCCAGTTTGGGGGAGGATGTGGAGTAAAAAAGGACACTTCTGATGGGAATTCCCCATGTTTTTACAGACCATGCAACCTGAGGCATGAGGATGTTAAGTAACTCGCTAAAGGTCTCACCCAGCCAACAGGTGATAAAGATGGTATTTGAACCCAGCCAAGAGATGAGGGTGGTGGTTAAGGAGCAGAACATAAACCTTTGGTAGGTGAGACACTAGATTGATCTCTAAGGACAGAGCAGTCAGGCAGTGGAGCACCAGGCAGAGGAACAGAACACACACACATCACCATTAAACAGGACTTGGCTCTCGACCTGTAGGAGAGGAGTCCACAAGCAGTGGAGCAAGGATGCAGAACTTTCTCTTTCTCTTTCTCTTTCCCTCTCTCCCCCTCCCTGTCTATTAATGTCTGTATCTGTCAAAAAGAAGGGAAGAAAGAAAGGAAGAAAGAAAGAAAAAGGAAGGAAGGAAGGAAGGAAGAAAGAGAGGAAGGAAGAAAGAGAGAAAGAAAGGGAGAGAGAAAGTCAAAACGAGAAGTATGATAAATTTACTGTGCAGGCACTGAACCCATAGCAATGATCTTGGTGGCAAAAATTTAAAAATACAGAAAAGTGTGCTATGGTCTCATTCACTCATTCTCTCTCCCAATAAAAATGCCAATTTTTGCCTGAGCCCAACATCTAACATACAGGTGGGCCAAAGGTACTGTCAGGAGAGATGCTGTCAGAATTGGAAATAGGACTAGAAAGCTGGATCAGTGAAGATATTAGTTCTCAATTATGGGAAAAGTATATAAATATTGTTAACTGTAAATGCCATTGAGCCCATATTCAACACAGGAGCCTATGTAACTGCTGAAATCACTGCAGGTTGGCAGATGTTACCATGATGCCAACCTGACTTCACTGGACAGATGACCTCACCAATGTGTCCTGGAGCCCTGCATCCCCAGAGCCCTGCCCCACTAGGGAAAGAGAGAAACAGGCTTGGGAGTAAGGACTGACGTGCTAATATCCATGTACAGTGGAGAGGCAATTACAGAATCCAGACCTTCCACCTTCTACAACCCATAATGATACTAGGTCCATGCTCCCAGAGGGATAAAGAATGGGAAAGCTTCTAGTGGAGGGGATGAGATAAGGAACTCTCATGGTGGGATATTTGTACCCATCTTATCCTACAATCTTATTGATGATTATTAAATCAATAAAACATAATAAAAGTAAATAAATACCAAAAAATTATGGACCACAGGCATTTGGACTGTCCACTTGCTTTGCCATGAAGACAACCCAAGTTCAAGTCTAGCCCCCACCACACTAGAGGAAGCCTTGATGGAGTTTTCTCTCTCTTTCTCCTTGTTTCCCTTTCCCTCTCCCTCTCCCTCTCTTTCTTCCTCTCTCTCTCTCATGTGTATGTATATACCTGGATCAGTGAAGTCCTAGAAATGACAAACTTTTACAAGAAAATTATGGACTAAGAGAGAAGATAAAGGACAAAAGAGGCTTTTAAGTCACTGAGGCTTTTAAGCCAACTAAGGGATTAAAATAATGTTGAAACAAATGTCAATTTCCATAAGTGTGAACTCTTTAAGTACATTACATAGACACAGGTCAATCCAGGCAAGAGTGATCTGTAATTTGAAAAGTACTGAGGGAGGGAACTCATAACATACTATATAGAATGGTTAAACCAACAAGAAGAAACACTGGAGAAATGAACCAGGACAAGAGTCCAGCTAAAAAACAAAACAAAACAAAAACCAAAGGTTGAAGCACAAAATAGTAAGGTCAACATCTAACATTAGTTAAGAAAATAATCACAGGAGTGAGTAAAGAGTTTGAAAGAATCATCACCAGAAATGCAGAAACAACAAATGAGACTATGGAAACACTAATTATCTCAAGATTATTAGAGAGCTGAAAGCTAAAAGAGCTGAGCTACAAACACAAGTAGCTGAACAAGCTAAAACAGTATCAGAACAGGGTAACAAAATGGATGAACTCCAGGAAAAAGTAGAGGCGAGAGAGAAAACAGAATCAATGAGGCTGATGAATTAGCAAGATCAAGGAAATGAATTAGAGACAACTAAAAAAGAAGTAAAATATATCAAAAAGATGTTAAGGGATACTGAAAACAACAACAGAGACCTCTGGGATGGCTTCAAAAGAAGCAATATACATAATATTAGCTTACCAGAGGAAGAAAGAGAGGGAGGGGAAGAAAGCACTCTTCAGGACATAATAGCTGAGAATGACTCTAGTCTAGACAACATCAAAGACATAAAGGTTCAAGAAGCCCAGAGCATACCAAACAGAAATAACCCAGACTTAAAGAAACATCATATTTAGAATGGAAAGGAATAAGGATAAAGAAAGGATCCTGAAGGCTGCAAGAGAAAAAAAAAGAGTCACCTACAGAGGAAAACCTATAAGATAAGCAGCAGACTTCTCCACACAAACACTATAGCACAGAAGAGAATGGCAAGATATCTATCGAGTACTCAATGAGAAAGGCTTTCAGCCAAGAATACTGTATCCTGCTAGAGTGTCATTCAGACTAGATGGAGGCATCAAAACCTTCTCAGACAAGCAACAGCTGAAGGAATCAACTATCATCAAGCCTGCCCTGAAAGAAGTTGTAAAAGGTCTCCTATAAACAGTCAGACCACCATAAATAGGACACATATCAGAACACTCTAAAAATCTCCAAGAATGGTGTTAAAATACCTTCAAACTTTGATATCAATAAATGTCAATGGCCTGAATTCACCTATTAAAAGACACAGAGTAGGAAGATGGATCAGAAAACACAACCCAACAATATGATGTCTACAAGAAACCCACCTAACTCAACAAGACAAACACAGACTCAAAGTGAAAGGATGGAAAACTATCATACAAGCCAATAGCCCACAAGAAAAGCAGGAACAGATATTCTCATATCTGACACAATAGACTTTAAAATAAATAAAATTTAATAAGATAGTAATGGACACTACTTAATGCTCAGAAGACCAGTCAATCAAGAGGATTTAACAATTATTAGTATCTATGCACTCAATGAGAAGCCATCTAAATATATCAAACATCTACTGAAAGAGCTATAGCAATATATTAACAGCAACATAGTAACAGTAGGGGGATTCAACACCCCACTCTCTCAACTGGACAGATCATCCAGGCAGAATATCAGTAAATAAATGAGGGAGCTAAATGAGGAGATAGATAAACCAGAACTATTGGACATTTTCAGAGTCATTCATCCCAAGAAACTGGAATACACATTCTGCTCAAGTCCACATGGGTCATTCTCAATGGTCATTCTCAAGGATAGACCATATTATAGGCCACAAAGACAGCATCAGAAAATTCAAAGGCATTGAAATCATCCCAAGCATCTTCTCAGAGCACAGTGGAATTAAACTAATACTTCACAATCAGCAAAAGATTAGTAATCATTTCAAAATGTGGAGGCTCAATAGTGCACTACTTAACAACTACTGGGTCAAAGAGGAAATTAAGGATGAAATCAAAATGTTTCAAGAGGTCAATGAAAATGAAGACACAAGTTATCAAACTTTTGGGGACACAGCAAAGGCGGTACTGAGAGGGAAGTTCATAGCCATGCAAGCACACATTAGGAAACTAGAAAAAGCACAAATAAACAGCCTGATTGCACATCTTAAAGACCTAGAAGAAGAAGAACAAAGGAACCTGTTGGTATGCTTCTGATTCTGCTTCTAAAAACCCCTTCTGTTTCATTTGGTTTAATCCCCCCTGCTTAACACTGTATTCTATTTATATAGCTACTGTTAACTAAGCACTGGCATGCCTGCATGACATTGGTTTGATCCCACTTAAAGCTGCGGTCTATTTACATAAACCACTGTTAACTAAGCACCATCCTCCCTCCAGGGCATTGGTGGTTCAGTGGTAGAATTCTCGCCTGCTCCACCCCCTCTCCTTGTCACACCCTGATTTTCACCAGTCACTTTTTGCTCCACACTCTCTACTTCACATCCTGCTTACACCCTACTTGGCAAGTATATATAAGGACAGGATTGTTAGTTCTAGTTTAGTTTAGCTTAGCTTGGCTTAGATTGTGCTGCGTTCCACATGAATAAAGACTGAAATGTGTACCACCCAGCCATGAGTCATCTGTCTCCCGCTCGCAAAGCTAGACTGACAGGAACCCTAAAGCAACCAGAAGGACAGAAATCACTAACGTTAGGGCAGAAATAAATAACATTGAGAATACAAATATCATACAAAAGAGCAACTGTTGTTGCAGTGGTCTGGTGTCGGGCTGCACCGTGGAGAAGAGAGTGGACGTCCAGAGCAAAGGGGTACACAAATCTTTATTATAGGATGGGGAGGGAGGTTTGGTTCAGACCACGTGGAGCCAGCCAGCAATGCCCGACCACGGGGGGAGAGCAGGGAGCGAGACCTCAGAGAGGGAGAGCCGAGAGCCCAGAGAGAGAGAGGGGAGGGGTGAGGGGGCTTTTTATTGGGCGACAACCAAGGGTGCCGTGTAGGGCCAGGATTGGTTGAAAGGGGGCACTCTAGGATTTTGCAGGGCATAGAAAAACCTGGGGGCGGAGACTGCATCAGAATAACTCCTCAGCAACATCTCCTCCTATCCTTTTATATCTAAATGGACACAGTAAAGAAAAATGGAATGGAGCAGGCTTAAATGTTTTAGAGGAATGCCATGCTCAGGTGGGAAGATGTAGGACTTTCTGTGGAGGATGGAAGGCTTAAATGGCTGCGAACCTTGTGAGATTTATGCGTCCTCCTGTGCTCAACCCCTCTTTAGAGAGAGAGACTTACCTGGAGAGACTCATCTCATAGGTTTAAGCACAGCCTGCTCAACCATCTCTTCACAATACCTCTACATCTTTTCTATCTTTCTACCTAGTAATTGCATAAGATGTACAAAGTCTGTAAAAGACTATCATGGGGCAGAAACCTTTTGGGCATAAGCCTAAATGATATAACAAAGCAGGAAGGGACAAGTAGGGGAGTAGTAAAAGCCAGTGTGGTGTGAAGGGAGGGATTGGTGTGTAAAGGAACATTCCCTGCTTGGGTGGGGAAAGGGGCGAGGGTACATAATGAGGGGGAGGCGGGAGGCATGACCCACCAAACAGAGGGGCTATTTGGCATTGTATAGTCCTCAAGGCAACAGTCTGTAAAGTCTATGAATTACTCAGGATCAGTCTATGAAAAACCAGCAGTGTGAAGGGAAATAAGCTGCTTCAAAATTGTGTAAAATGTATATAGGGTATGTCAGAAAGTCCGATACAAGTCTCAGTCCGAAGTAGATGGCTAGGGGAAGAAATTGGCAGGGGATGCAACGCTGCATGAAGGAGGTCAGCCGCTGGAATGTTGCTTTTCTGTAGATAGCCAGCTGGAACTGCCAACACGTGACAAGCAGGTCAGAAGCAGGAACGGTAGCCAGGCATGAAGAAAGTTCTGTCCTTGGAATTCGTGTATCAGGTTCTTCAGATCGCATTGAGTGACATCTAGGATTTCGGGGGGTGTGCCACTGTAGTCGTGCCATCTAGTGGGTGATGTCAGGGTGTGCAGGGGTTCAGATGGTTTTTCCGGGATTCCTGTGAAAGAAACACAAACGATCTGCTTCTCGTGGTTAATTTGAACTTGTAACAAGTTATAGGTTTGTTATGGTTGATACCTCGATGATTATAATTGGTTTAGAATCTCTTTATGATTTTATTTAAAGGTCATCTAATGTGACCCCCTGTAGCAGCCTCTACCGCAGGATCTTGAGACCAATTTTAGCTAAACTATGTATTTTAAACAGACTCAAATTGCTTAGAGAGTTAACGCATATTCGTGACAATGATTTTAATGTTTACAGTGCCAGATTGATGCCAGATCTGTTGTGGATTAATTTCCACAAGATAGTTTACAGGGCACCTTTGGGGGCCCTTCAAAGGTGTCCTGTATATAAAATTTATATAGTTTAGTTTTGGGAATGAATAGTCACGTTGAACATTTAGACTTTTACCTAAATAGTAAGTTAACTTAACAAATTAATTTTTACCTAATCTGGTAAAAGTGTAGCTGTAGGGTTACACTTTTGACTGTTAAGTTAGTGTTACCAAACTTGAGACATACCCATAAACATTTAGTTATAACAAACTGGAGGAAAAAGAACTTTTGTTATAAAAACACATTGTTTAAAAACAAATTTAAATCTGTCATTAGTCACACAGTTTAAGACTAAACACTTACATATATACCAAAACTGTATATAAAATTCAAAAGAGGGAGAAAGAAAAAAAATTTTGGAATGTTTCTGGACGTCTCCAGAAACTTTGGCTGCGTCCAGCATTTTTATATAAAGCCAATTACCTTTTAGAGTACTCCAAGCAGATGGGTCATGCAAAAAAAAAATTTTTTTTGTCATTCAACACACTCACTCACAAAAACAACTGGCCAGTTATAACATAAGACATACAGGGAAAGGGTAGGAGAGAGGTCTCTGTGAGCCAGATTTTGTAGGTTCTGCCATGTTGTATTACGGGTCCTGGGATGTATCCTGCATCTGGTCCTCTTGTAGTATTTCTTGTTCTTCAGGAATAACAGAGACATCCTGCGGGTATTGTCGGACATGGCGGGCAGGAACCCAAACAGGTTTAGAGAAATTTTGAGGAAAAATGCATGCGAAACCCCTTCTCATGGTCAATAATGGGTCAGGCCCTTTCCAAATTTTATCGAGTGGGTCTCTCCATTTGACCTTAATAGATGGGAGGGTAGATGGTGTTTGCCAGTGAAGAATAATAGGGGGTAAGGCCGAGTTATTGTAAATATTAAAGAGATTTAACGTAGTTAAGGCTTTTGCTAGCTGGATATTGGGGGGATATGTTCCTCCTTAATCTTTATTTAGTTGAGCCTTCAGAGTTTGATGGGCCCTCTCGACAATGCCTTGTCCCTGTGAATTGTAGGGAATGCCCGTGATATGAGTAATATTCCAGAGGGAACAAAAATCTTTAAATTGTTTGCTTGTAAACATAGGTGCATTGTCTGTTTTCAAAAATAATGGTACCCCCATAACGGCAAAACAAGAGAGCATATGGCTTACAAGCTTTTTAGCACTTTCTCCTGTCTGAGCTGTAGCCCACATAAATTTAGAAAAGGTATCAATTGAGACAAACACATATTTTTGTTTGCCAAAGTTTGGTATGTGGGTGACATCAATTTGCCAAATAGTATTAGCTTTTAAACCTCGGGGGTTAACCCCAAGGGTCTGGATAGCAGGTGTCTTTATGAGACTTGCACAAGAAGAGCATGTAGCGAGGATATGTTTTAACTGTGATACAGGAACATCAGGGAATCGAGCTTGAAGGCCTTTAAGATTAACATGGGTTAGAGAGTGAAAATTAGCAGGATCAGAGACAGAGACTGGGAGAGTTCCTGTGGAGGCAAGACGGTCAACTGCAGCATTCCCTTCGGACAGGGAACCAGGAAGAGGGCTGTGGGAACGAAGGTGTTGAATATACAGTGGTTGGGTTCGAGAACAGAGCATAGAGGCGATTTGAATCAAGAGAGGGGAAAGTGGGTTGTCATCAATTTTCACATACGAACGAGCAAGCCATGGAAGTAAGTTAACAGTATACACACTGTCAGAAAAAAGGTTGAAGGATTCTGGTACAGCTTTTAGTGCAAGAAAAACAGCATAAAGTTCTTTGTACTGAGGGGAATTATCAGGAAGCTCAGTAAAGAGAGGTTTAGGAGATTGTTTGTCTGGGTAATATATAAGGGCAGCAGCTCCCCTTTTTCCGCCATCAGTAAAGATTGTAGGAGCAGAGGGAATGGGATCCCGGGAGAAAAGTTTAGGTGCTAGTAGAGGCAGAAGAGGTAAAGAAGCTATCAATTTATTAGAAGGAAAATGGTTATCTATTTGTCCTGGAAACCCCACGAAGCTTATGGCAAAGTAGGAATGATGGCGTATAAGCCACTCTGTATCTGGGAAAGAAAAGGGCAGAATGATTAAATCCAGTTCTTTCCCTAAGACCTGCACAGACCTATTTCTCCCTTGGCGAACCATGAATGCTAACGCATCTATCTCAGTGAGGAGTCTTGGAGCTCCTCCTACTGGCGTGTGAAGCCATTCGAGAACCCCATGGTCTTGCCACAGTGCCCCTACTACTGTGGGGGTGGAGTTGAGGATTAGAAGGTTTACCGGAGAGGAGGGGGAGAATCGAACAAGGTGCATGTCCTAGAGGGCCTGGTTAACCCTTTCCAGTGCCAAGGAGGCCTCAGGAGTTAACTTACATTTTGAAGAGGGCTGTTTGTTTCCTTTCAACAGGTCAAACAGTGGTTGGAGGCAGCTTGTGGGCAGATAGAGATACTGCCTAAGCCAATTTAAATTTCCTAGAAAACTTTGTAAAGAAGCAAGAGTAAGGTTAGAAGGGAAGGTAACATTAGGTTTTAAGGGACGAATTTGCGTTAGAGAAATCTCTGAACCTAGGAAGGATATTGGAGGGATTAGCTGTATCTTCTCAGGGGCTACATTAAGGCCGCTTTTCTTTAATGCAGGAATGAGAAAATCACGTAAGGCATAGAGATCTGTATCTGATTTTCCCCATATTAAAATATCATCTGTATAATGAAAAATATTAAGGCCCTTATGAATATATGGGATAAGGGCAGATTTAACAGCCTCCTGACAAATTGTAGGACTATTGGCCATACCCTGGGGCAGCACCACCCATTCAAATCTATCAGCAGGGCTGGCGTTATTAATAGATGGAACAGAGAAGGCAAAACGTTTACAGTCTCGCAGATGCAAGGGGATAGAGAAAAAACAATCTTGTATATCAATAGCTATGATTGGAATTCCCGTGGGAATTGCAGAAGCAAGAGGCAAACCCCTTTGGGGGGAGCCCCAGACCTGCATGGTTTTATTTACTGCACGGAGATCTTGAAGGAGGCGCCATTTTCCCGAGTGCTTTTTAATCACAAAGACAGGAGTATTCCATGGGCTTCGGGAATGACGAATGTGTCCCAAGGACAACTGCTCTCGGACGAGCTCTTTTAAAATTTTTAGCTTATCCCTAGGTAAAGGCCATTGTTCCACCCAGACAGGCTCATTAGAAAGCCAGCTTAAGCGGGGTGTTTGGCTACGAACAGTGGCATTTAGTATTGGGGGTGCTGAATAGACCTGATATCGCGGGAATGAGTTTTACACTCTGCAGAGGCATCTGTGGATATCCTAACATTAAGACATTCCAGAAGATCCCTGCCCAGTAAGTTGGTGCTAATATTAGCTACCAAAGGGCAGAAGTGTCCGGTAGAACCTTCTGGGTCTTCCCACATAAGCGAGTCTCATGTGCAAAATGCTCTCGTCATCCCTCCTATTCCATGTAAACTGGGTCCAGGGATGAGTTCCCAATCTTGGGGAACCTCTTCTTGCCTTAAAATCATCTTTGCTGCCCCCGTGTCAATTAAAAATTTAAAAGGAATATTGCCAATCTTTACTGTCATAGAAGGGTGACCTTGTTCTAAAACAGGAGTGGTCCACAAAATCTCAGGCCCCGAATTTGTACCATTCAGGGGCGAACCATCTTTATGAAATTGGGACCAACAATCTCTCTTCCAATGAAACCCCTTACGACATTTTGGACAAACAGTACGTGGTCTCTGGCTCCCTGACTGAAAGCGGGGTTGCTCTGGCTGGAGGCGTGGTTTCCCTGACTGGAGGCGTGGTCGCAACTTATCAGGACATTGGTTACGCCAATGTCCTTGGCGACCGCACTGAAAGCAGGCCCCATTTTGCTTACGTGGGGCAACTGCATAGACCTGCGTCGTAGTGGGTGCCCCATAATTGCCTGATGTAAGTTCCTGTGTCGCTAGAATTCAATTATCTGGGTGTAGGTGTTTAAGATTAAGGCATACCTGACGGAATTGTGGTTACATGCCTTCCCAGACAATAGAGCGCAGGAGTAGTTTGAGGACGTCAGGATTATAAACCTTTCTCTCTAAGCTTCTCTTCACCCTTGAGATGAAGCTCGCCAATGACTCATCAGAGCCTTGGTGAAAAGAGTTAATGGGAGCTGATGGATCTACATCAGGTGTGGTCACCATTTCCCATGCTTGTGTTGTACAGATGCGTACCTGTTCAAAATAACCAGTTGGAAACCTGGCTTCTGCCTGCTGAGCTCCAGATTCATAAGCTCCTGCTCCAAACAAGGCATCAGAATTCCATTCTACCTGTTTGTTACTATTTTCCTGCAATTGTCTAGAGCACTCATCGCGGAAGCATGCCTGCCACTGAAGATAGAGTGGGTCTGGGAGTGCAGCACGAGCCAGATCTTTCCAGACTTGTGGTGTATTTAAATACTGGTAAAAGCTCCTCAAGACGGACTTGGTCCATGAAGAATGCATCCCGTCCTCCCTGACTGCTGTCCTGAGTGTTCCAAAAATCTTTAGAGGAATATGGCTGCCACGGCTGAGGGTTTTGTTTAGAAGGGGCCAAGTTTACCAGGAATGTGTGGATTTGGTCTGATGGCGTGGGAGAGGGAGCTACAGAAGTGGAAAGTGCCGTAGAAACTGCTGTAGTGGCTGCAGGGGAGACTAAACGCATATCTACGGGGACAGAGCTCCCGGGGTGGACTGCACATGGTTTAAAATCCTTAAATGCTGAAAAAATATCCTTTAGCTCTCGTATCTCAGCCACTAGGTCCCTTAATGGTGACGTATCAGCAGGGGGTGGGGTCAGGGATGAGGAAGCCTCAGGCGGAGCTGAAACCGCTGCGGCAGGGGCCGGGGGTGGGGTCAGGAAAATGGAAGCTGCAGGCGGAGCTGAAACCGGAATGGCAGGGGCGGGGGGGGGGGTTCAGGAACGCAGAAGCTGCAGGCGGAGCTGAAACCGCGGCGGCAGGGGCCGGGGGCGGAGCTGAAACCAGGGCGGCAGGGGCCGGGGGCAGAGCTGAAACCGGTGAGGCAGGGGCCTGGGGCAGGGTCAGAGGAGGAGCTTCCGAACACGTGTGTGTGTCTGTGGGAACGGAATTCTTGGGTTTAGCCGCTGATCGCTTAGGATGTATAAGTCTTAAGCACATGTGATTTAACTCTCGTACCTCAGCCCAAGGTCACTTATCCTTATGGCATACCACGTTTTACATATCTTGAAAGTGGCGACCACAGTTAAAAAAATCCAAGGGGTAGCGAAAATTAAACCGTTTATGACAGCGCGAATCTGTCCCAGGTCAAGAGATAATGACTGGGACACCTCCTCATAAAACGAGAAATTTCCCATGGTGGAGGGGAACGCGGGGCCACAGAAGTGGGCGGATGCCACTTACCTGTGTCTGGGCGGTTTCGGAGACCTCAGGCCGGGCGTGGTGTGGGTACGGAACACAATGGGCACCAGATGTTGTTGTGGTGGTCTGGTGTTGGGCTGCACCGCGGAGAAGAGAGCGGACGTCCAGAGCAAAGGGGTACACAAATCTTTATTATAGGATGGGGAGGGAGGTTTGGTTCAGACCACGTGGAGCCAGCCGGGCAATGCCCGACCACGGGGGGAGAGCAGGAAGCGAGACCTCAGAGAGGGAGAGCCGAGAGCCCAGAGAGAGAAAGGGGAGGGGTGAGGGGGCTTTTTATTGGGCGACAACCAGGGGTGCCGTGTAGGGCCAGGATTGGTTGAAAGGGGGCACTCTAGGATTTTGCGGGGCATAGAAAAACCTGGGGGCGGAGACTGCATCAGAATAACTCCTCAGCAACAACCAACAAAAGTAAATGTTGTTTCTTCTAAAGAGTGAACAAAATCAACAAACCTTTAGCCAGACTCACAAAACAAAAACGGGAGAAGACACAAATAAATCGGATAGTAAATGAAAGAGGAGATATCACAACAGACACTGCAGAAATTCAACATATCTTGTGCCGCTTCTATGAACAACTACATGCCACTAAGCTAGAGAACCGGGAAGAAATGGACAATTTCCTAGATATCTATGATCTTCCAAAATTAAATAAAGAGGAACTAGATAACATGAACAGGCCCATCACAGCTAATGAAATTGAAACAGTTATCAAAAACCTTCCAAAAAATAAAAGTCCTGGACCAGATGGTTTTACAAATGAATTCTACAAAACCTTCAAAGAAGAACTAATACCTCTACTTTTAAAAGTCTTCCAGAAAATTGAAGACACTGGAATACTCTCTTCCAGCTTCTAGGAAGCCAACATCACTCTGATACCAAAAGCAGACAGGGACACAAACAAAAAAGAAAACTACAGACCAATATCTCTGATGAACATAGATGCTAAAATATTGAACAAAATTCTAGCCAACCTGATAGAGCAGACTATTAAAAAGATAGTTCATCATGACCAAGTGGGGTTTATCCCAGGCATGCAAGGTTGGCTTTATATACATAAATCAATCAACATGATCCACCACATCAATAAAAGCAAGACCAAATACCACATGGTCATATCAGTAGATGCAGAGAAAGCCTTTGACAAAATACAACATCCCTTTATGACCAAAACACTACAAAAAAATGGCAATAAATGGAAAATCCCTGAAGATAGTGGAGTCTATGTGTAGCAAACCTACAGCCAACATCATACTCAATGGTGAAAAACTGGAAGTATTTCCCCTCAGATCTAGACAGTGCTGCCCACTATCATCATTACTATTCAACATAGTGTTGAAAGTTCTTGCCATAGCAATCAGGCAGGAACAAGAAATTAATGGGATACAGATTGGAAGAGAAGAAGTCAGACTCTCCCTTTTTGCAGATGACATGATAGTATACATAGAAAAACCTAAGGAATACATCAAGAAGCTTATAGAAATCATCAGGCAATACAGTAAGGTGTCAAAATTAAGTAAGGCTACAAAATTAACATTCAAAAGTCAGTGGCATTCCTCTATGCAAACACTAAGAAGTTAGAAGAAGTGGAAATCCAGAAATCAATTCATTTTACTATAGCAACAAAAACAATAAAATATCTAGGAGTAAATCTAACCAAAGAAGTGAAAGGCTTGTATATTGAAAATTATGAGTCACTACTCAGGGAAATTGAAAAAGACACAAAGAAGTGGAAAGATATTCCATGTTCATGGGTTGGAAGAATTAACATCATCAAAATGAATATACTACCCAGAACCATCTACAAATTTAATGCTATCCCCATCAAGATCCCAACCACTTTTTTTTAGGAAAATAGAACAAATGCTACAAATGTTTATCTGGAACCAGAAAAGACCTAGAATTGCCAAAACAATCTTGAGAAGAAAGAACAGAACTGGAGGTGTCACACTCCCAGATCTCAAATTATATTATAGGGCCATTGTCATCAAAACTGCTTGGTACTGGAACATGAATAGACACACTGACCAGTAGAATAGAATAAAGAGCCTGGAAGTGAGCCCCCACACCTATGGTCTTCTAATCTTTGACAAAGGTGCCCAGACTATAATTGCAAAAAGCAGTCTCTTCAACAAAAGGTGTTGGAAAAAATGAGTTGAAGCATGCAAAAGAATGAAACTGAACTACTATATTTCACCAAATACTAAAGTAAATTCCAAGTGGATGAAGGACTTGGATGTTAAACCAGAAACTATCAGATACTTAGAGGAAATATTGGCAGAACTCTTCTGCATAAATTTTAAAGACATCTTCAATGAAACAAATCCAATTACAAAAAAAGACTAAGGCAAGTATAAACCTATGGGACTACATCAAATTAAAAACCTTATGCACAGCAAAAGAAACCACTACCCAAACCAAGAGACCCCTCACAGATTCAGAGAAGATCTTTACATGCCATACATCAGACAAGAGGCTAATAACCAAAATATATAAAGAGCTTGCCAAACTCAACAACAAGAAAACAAATAACCCTATCCAAAAATGAGGAGAGGACATGGACAGAATATTCACCAGAGAAGAGATCCAAAAGGCAGAGAAGCACATGAAAAAAATGCTCCAAGTCTTTGATTGTCAGAAAAATTGCAAATAAAGACAACAATGAGACACCACTTCACTCCTGTGAGACTGTCATACATTAGAAAAGGTAGCAGCAGAAAATGCTGGAGAGGTTGTGGGGTCAAAGGAACTCTCCTGCACTGCTGGTGGGAATGGCAATTGGTCCAATGTCTGTTAAAACAGTCTGGAGAACTCTCAGAAGGCTAGAAATGGACCTACCCTATGATCCTGCAATTCCTCCCCTGGGGATATATCCTAAGAAACCCAACACACCCATCCAGAAATATCTGTGTACACATATGTTCTTAGAAGCACAATTTGTAATAGTCAAAACCTGGAAGCAACCCAGGTGTCCAACAACAGATGAGTGGCAGAGCAAGTTGTGGTCTATATACACAATGGAATACTACTCAGCTATTAAAAATGGTAACTTCACCTTCTTCACCTCATCTTGGATGGTTATTGAAGAAATAATGTTAAGTGAGATACACCAGAAACATAGGAATGAATATGGGATGAGTGGTTCCTAGGCGACCTCAAGCCTTGAAGGGGTTGAACCCTGGTTTCCCTCTGCAAAGAGGTTGGGCAGGGGCTTTCCCCCTCGATTTATGGGAAATCAAACTGATCACTGTCTAACAATAAAAGAGGGCCCCCAGCCAAAGATAAGATTAGCCCCACTCACAAGGACCAGCCTGGCCATAAATTCCTTTACTAGTCACCTTGCTCCGCATACTAGCAACGGACCCCTCCTCGACATTCCTTATTTGGACTGATCTTCCTCTGTTGATCCTCTCCCTTTTTTTGTCCCTTTTCTCCTTTTTTCTAAACCATATATAAACCTATTTCACCCCAATAAAATTGAGTTGTCTCTCTGAAGAACTCCTGGAAGTTTATGTCTCCACGGCGTACCCATCCCTGTCCCTCCGATCCCTCCCTGGAAGTTCTGGCTGTCCACCCCACCCTTGCCTTCTGCAGCTGAGGAGACGGTGGGGTTTATCAGATGCAGCCCACAATCACTCTCAGACAGAAGTTGAAAAACAAGATCAGAAGGGAAAACACAAAGCAACTTAGACTGGAGTTGGTATATTGCATCAAAGTAAAAGACTCTGGGGTGGGGGTATGGTACAGATCCTGAAACATGATGGCAGAGGACCTAGTGGGAGTTGTATTGTTGTGTGGAAAACTGAGAAATGTTATGCATCTACAGACTATTGTATTTACTGTCAACTGTAAAACACTAATCCCCCAATAAAGAAAGAAAGAAAAATGAAAAAAAAAGTTGGGATTTAAAAGGCTGTTCAGTGGACATGCACAAGACATGCACAAGTTCATTCCCTAGCACTGAATTAAAAAGACTTTTTTCCCCTTTGATTTGATGTTGGGAGGTTAATGGTTTATAATAGAATTATTGACACACAGGTAAAGTTTCTCATTTACCATGATAGGGGCATACAAAACACTCTCGCTTCCAACTTAGGTTCTTTTCCACCATCATGCACCAGGTCCCCAAAGCCCCTTACCCCAGCCTCTTCCCTACTTTTCATCCCCAGAGTCCTCTGCAACACACCAAACCTAGTCCAAGTTTTACTTTGTGTTTCCCATTTCTGTCCTTGTTTCTTAAGTTCTGCCTACAAGTGAGTATCATCCCATATTCATCCTTCTCTTTCTGGCTTATCTCACTTAACATGATTCCTTCAGGCTCTTTCCTAGATGGAGTGAAGAAGGTGACTTCATCCAAATGCTACTACAAATTGTGCTGCTCTGAACATAGGTATATATAATCTCTTTGGATGAGTGTGCTTTTTTTCCTTTTTTTTTTTTTAATAAGCTCAGTCCATATGATTCCAGAATGAGAAAGTGCTTCCAAGGTGTTCAGCACAGCAGTTGTGCCTAGAATGGTCTCTTCACACAAGGATTTCTTTGTGTTCCTTCTTCCCCATCTGTGCCATTTGGTAGGTGTCAGCCCCAAGCTACCTGTGCTCCCATCATGCAATGTTTGTTGCAGATGTATCAAGGGGAGAAGATATGAGAATAAGACCACAAAGTATCACATTCCTTGTAAAGTGAATTATCACCCAGTTGAGAGCCTTAAGGAATAACTGTTTTTTCCTTGGGCACTTGTAAATCTGCCACTTCCAAAGGTAAAAATAACTGAGCCACGCTTGAATACGTATAGACCGGCCTGAAAATGCAATTTAAACAATCACCCAAAAAAGCATCCTTATGCAAAATACAAGTGAGCCTGCCAAAGAAAATAAAATGGTAAGTCAAAGCAAGTTTCCAAAGCCTGAGCCATTTTAGCATCAATTCTGCATCAAGCAGAATCTATATTATGTATAGAGACACTGGCCCAAACCAGGTCCTGTGTTTGTTCTGAGTTCCTGTTTGGAGCAGCACAAACTAGCCAAATTTTTAGAGGCCATGCCCATATATAATATGTAAACTAACCCAATATAGAGGGATAGTTTATATCATGACCTTGTTGGCCTCCAAAGCTGGCCAATCAGGTGGCCTCCCTGGTACAATAATACCTTGATAACTTTCCAGCTGCTACTTACAATTTTCACATTAACTATTTGACACACACACCACACACACACACACACCACACTCACACACACACACACACACACACACACACATATATATATATATACATATGATTTATTTATTTATTTTTTATAGAAACAGAAATAAATTGAGAGGGGAGGGAGAGATAGAAAGGGAGAGAGACACCTGCAGCATTACGTCACCACTCGTGAAGCTTCTCCCCAGCAACTGGGGACCAAAGGCTTGAACCCACATCCCTGTGCACTGTTTCTCTACCCCTGTTTCAGAGAATAGTTACATGGGTAGAATGAGGAGGTTGACATGACTATTTTGTCCATTTCTTGACAAACAGAAGGAAGGTTTCCAGACAAAAAAGAAAATGAGATCTTGAGGTCCTTGGGTCATTTGACCTCTTGGATGATGACTTGCTGTATGTGCATTTCTTCCTTGCAACAGACCGTAAGTGCTGCCCTGAAGGCATAAAGTCTATAGCAGGAGCAAAGTGAGGGTGTAGATTTCTGCTTCTGATCTTTCCTGTGAAACAGTCACAACTCTGAAGCATTTGCTGCTTCTGCAAAAACAGTTTCTGCAGACAGAGTGCTAGAGTGTTGCTGAGGACTTATTCTGATGCAGTCTCCGCCCCCAGGTTTTTCTATGCCCCGCTAAATCCTAGAGTGCCCCCTTTCAACCAATCCTGGCTCCGCCCCCAGGTTTTCCTATGCCTCGCTAAATCCTAGAGTGCCCCCTTTCAACCAATCCTGGCCCTACACGTCACCCCTGGTTGTCGCCCAATAAAAAGCCCCCTCACCCCTCCCCTCGCTCTCTCTGGGCTCTCGGCTCTCCCTCTCTGAGGTCTCGCTCCCTGCTCTCCCCCCGTGGTCGGCCATTGCTGGCTGGCTCCACGTGGTCTGAACCAAACCTCCCCCCCATCCTATAATAAAGATCTGTGTACCCCTTTGCTCTGGACGTCCGCTCTCTTCTCCGCGGTGCAGCCCGACACCAGACCACCTCAACAACATCTGGCGCCCATCGTGTTCCGTACCCACACCACGCCCGGCCTGAGGTCTCCGAAACCGCCCAGACACAGGTAAGTGGCATCCGCCCACTTCTGTGGCCCCGCGTTTCCCTCCACTATGGGAAATTTCTCGTTTTATGAGGAGGTGTCCCAGTCATTATCTCTTGACCTGGGACAGATTCCCGCTGTCATAAAAGGTTTAATTTTCGCTACCCCTTGGATTTTTTTAACTGTGGTCGCCACTTTCAAGATATGTAAAACGTGGTATGCCATAAGGATAAGTGACCTTGAGGCTGAGGTACGAGAGTTAAATCACATGTGCTTAAGACTTAGACATCCTAAGCGATCAGCGGCTAAACCCAAGAATTCCGTTCCCACAGACACGCACACGTGTTCGGACGCTCCTCCTCTGACCCCACCCCCTTCCACCTTTCAGGTTTCAGCTCCGCCTGCGTTCCTGAACCCTGCCCCTTCCGTCCCGGTTTCAGCTTCCGTTTCAGCTCCGCCTGAGGCACCTGCGTTCCTGAACCCCGCCCCTTCCGTCCCGGTTTCAGCTCCGCCTGCGTTCCTGAACCCTGCCCCTTCCGTCCCGGTTTCAGCTTCGCCCACGGCCCCTGCCTCCGCGGTTTCAACTCTGCCTGCAGCTTCTGCGTTCCTGAACCCCGCCCCTGCCCCTGCTGTCCCAGTTTCAGCTCCGCCTGCAGCTTCCATTTTCCTGACCCCGCCCCCGGCCCCTGCCTCCGCAGTTTCAACTCTGCCTGCAGCTTCTGCGTTCCTGAACCCCGCCCCTGCCCCTGCTGTCCCAGTTTCAGCTCCGCCTGCAGCTTCCATTTTCCTGACCCCGCCCCCGGCCCCTGCTGCCGCGGTTTCAGCTCCGCCTGAGGCTTCCTCGTCCCTGACCCCGCCCCCTGCTGATACATCACCATTAAGAGATCTAGTGGCTGAGATACGAGAGCTAAAGGATATTTTTTCAGCATTTAAGGATTTTAAACCATGTGCAGTCCACCCCGGGAGCTCCGTCCCCGTAGATATGCGTTTAGTCTCCCCTGCAGCCACTACAGCAGTTTCTACTGAACTTTCCACTTCTGTAGCTCCCTCTCCCGCACCACCGGACCAAATCCACACATTCCCGGTAAACTTGGCCCCTTCTAAACAAAACCCTCAGCCGTGGCAGCCATATTCCTCGAAAGAACTTGGAACGCTCAGGCAAGCAGTCAGGGAGGACGGTATGCACTCTCCATGGACCAAGTCCGTTTTGAGAAGCTTTTACCAGCATTTAAATACACCACAAGACTGGAAAGAACTGGCTCGTGCTGCACTCCCAGACCCTCTCTATATTCAGTGGCAGGCATGTTTCCGCGATGAGTGCTCTAGGCAATCGCAGGAAAATAGTAACAAACAGATAGAATGGAATTCTGATGCTTTGTTTGGAGCAGGAGCTTATGAATCTGGAGCTCAGCAGGCAGAAGCCAGGTTTCCAACTGGTTATTTTGAACAGGTACGCATCTGTGCAACACAAGCATGGGAAAGGGTGACCACACCTGATGTAGATCCATCAGCTCCCATTAACTCTTTTCACCAAGGCTCTGATGAGTCATTGGCGAGCTTCATCTCAAGGGTGAAGAGAAGCTTAGAGAGAAAGGTTTATAATCCTGACGTCCGCACACTACTCCTGCGCTCTATTGTCTGGGAAGGCATGACACCACAATTCTGTCAGGTATGCCTTAATCTTAAACACCTACACCCAGATAATTGGATTCTAGCGACACAGGAGCTTACATCAGGCAATTATGGGACACCCGCTACGACGCAGGTCTATGCAGTTGCCCCACGTAAGCAAAATGGGGCCTGCTTTCAGTGCGGTCGCCAAGGACATTGGCGTAACCAATGTCCTGATAAGTTGCGACCACGCCTCCAGTCAGGGAAACCACGCCTCCAGCCAGAGCAACCCCGCTTTCAGTCAGGGAGCCAGAGACCACGTACTGTTTGTCCAAAATGTCGTAAGGGGTTTCATTGGAAGAGAGATTGTTGGTCCCAATTTCATAAAGATGGTTCGCCCCTGAATGGTACAAATTCGGGGCCTGAGATTTTGTGGACCACTCCTGTTTTAGAACAAGGTCACCCTTCTATGACAGTAAAGATTGGCAATATTCCTTTTAAATTTTTGATTGACACGGGGGCAGCAAAGACGATTTTAAGGCAAGAAGAGGTTCCCCAAGATTGGGAACTCATCCCTGGACCCAGTTTACATGGAATAGGAGGGATGACAAGAGCATTTTGCACACGAGACTCGCTTATGTGGGAAGACCCAGAAGGTTCTACTGGACACTTCCGCCCTTTGGTAGCTAATATTAGCACCAACTTACTGGGCAGGGATCTTCTGGAATGTCTTAATGTTAGGATATCCACAGACGCCTCTGCAGAGCGTAAAACTCATTCCCGCGATACCAGGTCTATTCAGCACCCCCAATACTAAATGCCACTGTTCGTAGCCAAACACCCCGCTTAAGCTGGCTTTCTAATGAGCCTGTCTGGGTGGAACAGTGGCCTTTACCTAGGGATAAGCTAAAAATTTTAAAAGAGCTCGTCCGAGAGCAGTTGTCCTTGGGACACATTCTTCATTCCCGAAGCCCATGGAATACTCCTGTCTTTGTGATTAAAAAGCGCTCGGGAAAATGGCGCCTCCTTCAAGATCTCCGTGCAGTAAATAAAACCATGCAGGTCTGGGGCTCCCCCCAAAGGGGTTTGCCTCTTGCTTCTGCAATTCCCATGGGAATTCCAATCATAGCTATTGATATACAAGATTGTTTTTTCTCTATCCCCTTGCATCCGCGAGATTGTAAACGTTTTGCCTTCTCTGTTCCGTCTATTAATAATGCCAGCCCCGCTGACAGATTTGAATGGGTGGTGCTGCCCCAGGGTATGGCCAATAGTCCTACAATTTGTCAGGAGGCTGTTAAATCTGCCCTTGTCCCATATATTCATAAGGGCCTTAATATTTTTCATTATACAGATGATATTTTAATATGGGGAAAATCAGATACAGATCTCTATGCCTTACGTGATTTTCTCATTCCTGCATTAAAGAAAAGCGGCCTTAATGTAGCCCCTGAGAAGATACAGCTAATCCCTCCAATATCCTTCCTAGGTTCAGAGATTTCTCTAACGCAAATTCGTCCCTTAAAACCTAATGTTACCTTCCCTTCTAACCTTACTCTTGCTTCTTTACAAAGTTTTCTAGGAAATTTAAATTGGCTTAGGCAGTATCTCTATCTGCCCACAAGCTGCCTCCAACCACTGTTTGACCTGTTGAAAGGAAACAAACAGCCCTCTTCAAAACGTAAGTTAACTCCTGAGGCCTCCTTGGCACTGGAAAGGGTTAACCAGGCCCTCTAGGACATGCACCTTGTTCGATTCTCCCCCTCCTCTCCAGTAAACCTTCTAATCTTCAACTCCACCCCCACAGTAGTAGGGGCACTGTGGCAAGACCATGGGGTTCTCGAATGGCTTCACACGCCAGTAGAAGGAGCTCCAAGACTCCTCACTGAGATAGATGCGTTAGCATTCATGGTTCGCCAAGGGAGAAATAGGTCTGTGCAGGTCTTAGGGAAAGAACCGGATTTAATCATTCTGCCCTTTTCTCTCACAGATACAGAGTGGCTTATACGCCATCATTCCCGCTTTGCCATAAGCTTCGTGGGGTTTCCAGGACAAATAGATAACCATTTTCCTTCTAATAAATTGATAGCTTCTTTACCTCTTCTGCCTCTACTAGCACCTAAACTTTTCTCCCGGGATCCCATTCCCTCTGCTCCTACAATCTTTACTGATGGCGGAAAAAGGGGAGCTGCTGCCCTTATATATTACCCAGACAAACAATCTCCTAAACCTCTCTTTACTGAGCTTCCTGATAATTCCCCTCAGTACAAAGAACTTTATGCTGTTTTTCTTGCACTAAAAGCTGTACCAGAATCCTTCAACCTTTTTTCTGACAGTGTGTATACTGTTAACTTACTTCCATGGCTTGCTCGTTCGTATGTGAAAATTGATGACAACCCACTTTCCCCTCTCTTGATTCAAATCGCCTCTATGCTCTGTTCTCGAACCCAACCACTGTATATTCAACACCTTCATTCCCACAGCCCTCTTCCTGGTTCCCTGTCCGAAGGGAATGCCGCAGTTGACCGCCTTGCCTCCACAGGAACTTTCCCAGTCTCTGTCTCTGATCCTGCTAATTTTCACTCTCTAACCCATGTTAATCTTAAAGGCCTTCAAGCTCGATTCCCTGATGTTCCTGTACCACAGTTAAAACATATCCTTGCTACATGCTCTTCTTGTGCAAATCTCATAAAGACACCTGCTATCCAGACCCTTGGGGTTAACCCCCAAGGTTTAAAAGCTAATGCTATTTGGCAAATTGATGTCACCCACATACCAAACTTTGGCAAACAAAAATATGTGTTTGTCTCAATTGATACCTTTTCTAAATTTATGTGGGCTACAGCTCAGACAGGAGAAAGTGCTAAAAAGCTTGTAAGCCATATGCTCTCTTGTTTTGCCGTTATGGGGGTCCCATTACTTTTGAAAACAGACAATGCACCTATGTTTTCAAGCAAACAATTTAAAGATTTTTGTTCCCTCTGGAATATTACTCATACCACGGGCATTCCCTACAATCCACAGGGACAAGGCATTGTCGAAAGGGCCCATCAAACACTGAAGGCTCAACTAAATAAAGATAAAGGAGGAACATATCCCCCCAATATCCAGCCTGCAAAAGCCTTAACTACGTTAAATCTCTTTAATATTTACAATAACTCAGCCTTACCCCCTATTATTCTTCACTGGCAAACACCATCTACCCTCCCATCTATTAAGGTGAAATGGAGAGACCCACTCGATAAAGTTTGGAAAGGGCCTGACCCATTATTGACCATGGGAAGGGGTTTCGCATGCATTTTCCCTCAAAATTTCTCTAAACCTGTCTGGGTTCCTGCCCGCCATGTCCGACAATACCCGCAGGATGGCGCTGTTATTCCTGAAGAACAAGAAATACTACAAGAGGACCAGATGCAGGATACATCCCAGGACCCGTAATACGACATGGCAGAACCTGCAAATCTGGCTCACAGAGACCTCTCTCCTACCCTTTCCCTGTATGTCTTATGTTATAACTGGCCAGTTGTTTTTGTGAATGAGTGTGTTAAATGACAAAATTTTTTTTCTTTTTTTTTGCATGACCCATCTGCTTGGAGTACTCTAAAAGGTTATTGGCCTTATATAAAAATGCTGGACGCAGCCAAAGTTTCTGGAGACGTCCAGAAACATTCCAAAAAAATTTTTTTTCTTTCTCCCTCTTTTGAATTTTATATATAGTATTGGTATATATGTAAGTGTTTAGTCTTAAACTGTGTGACTAATGACAGATTTAAAATTGTTTTTAAATAATGTGTTTTTATAACAAAAGTTCTTTTTCCTCCAGTTTGTTATAACTAAATGTTTATGGGTATGTCTCAAGTTTGGTAACACTAACTTAACGGTCAGAAGTGTAACCCTACAGCTACACTTTTACCAGACAAGGTAAATATTAATTGTTAAGGTAACTTACTATTTAGGTAAAAGTCTAAATGTTCAACGTGACTATTCATTCCCAAAACTAAACTATATAAATTTTATATACAGGACACCTTTGAAGGGCCCCCAAAGGTGCCCTGTAAACTATCTTGTGGAAATTAATCCACAACGGATCTGGCATCAATCTGGCACTGTAAACGTTAAAATCATTGTCACGAATATGCGTTAACTCTCTAAGCAATTTGAGTCTGTTCAAAATACATATTTTAGCTAAAATTGGTCTTAAGATCCTGCGGTAGAGGCTGCTACAGGAGGTCACATTAGATGACCTTTTAATAAATCATAAAGAGATTCTAAACCAATTATAATCATCGAGGTACCAACTATAACAAACCTATAACTTGTTACCAGTTCAAATTAACCACGAGAAGCAGATTGTTTGTGTTTCTTTCACAGGAATCCCGGAAAAACCATCTGAACCCCTGCACACCCTGACGTCACTCACTAGATGGCACGACTACCGTGGCACACCCCCCGAAACCCTAGATGTCACTCAACATGATCTGAAGAACCTGATACACGAATTCCAAGGACAGAACTTTCTTCATGCCTGGTTACCGTTCCTGCTTCTGACCTGCTTGTTACGTGTTGGCAGTTCCAGCTAGCTATCTACAAAAGAGCAACATTCCAGCGGCTGACCTCCCTCATTGGCAGCGTTGCATCCCCTGCCAATTCCTCCCCTAGCCATCTACTTCGGACTGAGACTTGTATCGGACTTTCTGACATACCCTATATACATTTTACACAATTTTGAAGCAGCTTATTTCCCTTCACGCTGCTGGTTTTTCATAGACTAATCCTGAGTAATTCATAGACTTTACAGACTGTTGCCTTGAGGACTATACAATGCCAAATAGCCCCTCTGTTTGGTGGGTCATGCCTCCTGCCGCCCCCTCACTATGTACCCTTGCCCTTTTCCCCACTCAAGCAGGGAATGTTCCTTTACACACCAATCCTTCCCTTCACACCCCACTGACTTTTACTTCTCCCCTTCGTGTCCCTTCCTATTTTGTTATGTCATTTAGGCTTATGTCCAAAAGGTTTCTACCCCATGATAGTCTTTTATAGACTTTGTACATCTTATGCAATTACTAGATAGAAAGATAGAAAAGATGTAGAGATACTGTGAAGAGATGGTTGAGCAGGCTGCGCTAAACCTATGAGATGAGTCTCTCCAGGTACGTCTCTCTCTGAAGAGGGGTTGAGCACAGGAGGACATTTAAATCTCACAAGGTTGGCAGCCATTTAAGCCTTCCCTCCTCCACAGAAAGTCCTACATCTTCCCACCTGAGCATGGCATTCCTCTAAAACATTTAAGCATGCTCCATTTTTCTTTACTGTGTCCATTTAGATATAAAGGGATAGGAGGAGATGTTGCTGAGGACTTATTCTGATGCAGTCTCCGCCCCCAGGTTTTTCTATGCCCCGCTAAATCCTAGAGTGCCCCCTTTCAACCAATCCTGGCTCCGCCCCCAGGTTTTCCTATGCCTCGCTAAATCCTAGAGTGCCCCCTTTCAACCAATCCTGGCCCTACACGTCACCCCTGGTTGTCGCCCAATAAAAAGCCCCCTCACCCCTCCCCTTGCTCTCTCTGGGCTCTCGGCTCTCCCTCTCTGAGGTCTCGCTCCCTGCTCTCCCCCCGTGGTCGGCCATTGCTGGCTGGCTCCACGTGGTCTGAACCAAACCTCCCCCCCATCCTATAATAAAGATCTGTGTACCCCTTTGCTCTGGACGTCCGCTCTCTTCTCCGCGGTGCAGCCCGACACCAGACCACCTCAACAACACTAGAGCATATCATCTCCTACTTAACCCAACAAAGCAACATCAGATCTCTGCAAACCACTAAAACCATGTCAAGCAGCCCTGCCCTAAACCTCCAACATGGAGGGCAGAGGAATTCCTGAAGAGAAATGGCCAAGGAACAGTCAGGAAGCTGATGTGATTGGGAGTCAATGAGGAAAGACACTCAGGAGATGAAGTCAGAGTTAGGAGGAAGGCCAGATCCAAGCGACTCTTCTAAGCACTGCAAAGACTTGACATTGACTCTGGCTATGTCAAGAGGATACATAGGATCTGATACCATGCAATGGCTCACTGTAGATGGGAATTGGGGAGAATAAGAACAGAAGTTGAGAGATAGTATTGTTGTCCCTGGATTTCTGATGGGAATGGCATAAGATTCTCTAAGTCCCAATAGAGTATTAGAAGCTGACTATATACTCTAAATTGATAAAATGGGTATTTAAAAAAGGGGGTGACAAATATACCTGGAGAGAGAGATGAAAACCACAGTGCATTAATTATTTATTATTATAGTGCTTTGTTCTAGACAGATGGTTCTCAATCAGGGACCATTTTGCTTCCCCCAGAAGACCTCTGGCAAGATCTGGAAAGCTTTCTGGGTTTCGTGAATAGCAAGGAGAAGGGGGGGCAGGCTGGCCAAGGGGAGTGTTAAATATCCGATAATGCATAAGTCTCCCACGACAAAAAATTATCTACCCCTAAATATCAATCATGCCGAGGTTGAAAAGCCCCAGTCTAAATGGATGTAAAGCTCCATTGTTCTTCATTCTTATCTGTGTGACTTTAAACTTAAAATAAATACAAAATCAGAGAAGCACAAAGTGAGTTTCATTATCTTCCTCTTTGGCTAATCATTCAAAAGGCGAAGATTACAGTTGCTATTTTGCATCTAAGAGCAACTTATTGGAGAAGAAAATGAATAGTGGTCTGCAATCTCAAATAGATCATTAGAGGGGAAAAGGAGACATGAAAATATTCTCAAATGTGCTATAGGAAGAAGACATTCAAATATTTTTTTCTTTTTTTCAAAATATGAAAATGTCATTTCAGGGGAACAAAAGTACCTGGCAGAGATTTTGCTTTGGGGAGGAAAATGCTTTTGAAAGCCCAACTAGTTGTATAATTAAGTGATAATGAATGCAGAATTGTACTTTGTATTCCATTCCAGCACATTGGAGCTGAATCTGAGCTTGAAAAGCTAAATCCCTCAGTGCTCTGGCCCCTCATCAGTGAAGTGCAAATCAAGGCCTTTAACTGCTCCAGAAGGGGGTGGTTCCCCAAAAAGTGTGAACTACAAATATTATGTTTTCAAACTGCCTACTCTCTAATGAAATGCTGAACTGTATGTGCAAACCGTGCTTAGTAAAAAGAAAACCTCACTGGAACAAGAAAGCAAGCTCTGATGTGTGTGATGTGTTATGCACAATGGGAGAATAATCTAAAATAAGAAGGACTATTCGTTTTCCTTTTTGTGGAGACTAGGAACATTTCTGTATTTTAATTCACCAGTAATTTTACTGGGAGGAAGATCAATGTTCCATATTTGTGCTCTAGCTAGTATAATATAAAGAAAGATATAGGAGAGAATATATGTGTACTGAACTGAGCTTCACTCTGTTATAGAGGAACAATATTGTACAAATAGTCTCTGGAAGATTGTTTAAACAAAGTTTGGAGAAACTTTTTTCTAATGCTGAAGCAAAACTGTCATTGACAACCTCCAAACAATATAAACCTAGGAATTCACAACCTGATGAACTATTCAATATTTTATCATCATAAAAACATAACAGAGTCAATCTGTGGCTAGGCAGAAATGCAAAAAAGTCATTATCATTTAATGTTTTTCATTTCTTTTAAATGTATCTTATTTTAATGAGAGATTCAGAGAGAAAGACCAGAGCATTGTACAGCTCACTCGTTTAATGTTTTTATCTTGATATCTAAAAGCAGCAAGAAAGCTCAAAGAGATGGAAAGCCTCCTATGTAAGTCAGTATTCTTTCTCTCTCCCTCTCCCTCTCTCTCTCCCTCTCCCTCTCTCTCTCTCTCTCCCTCTCCCTCTCTCTTTGCCACCAGGGTTATTGCTTGGGCTCAGTGCCTGCACTATGAATCCACCATTCTGGTAGCCATTTTTTTCCTATTTTTTTTCTTTCTATTTTATTTGACAAGACAGAGAGAAATTGAGAGGGGAGGGGAGACAGAGATGGGGAGAGAAAGATAGGTTCCTGCAGACCTGCTTTGCCACTTGTGAATCATTCCCCCTGTAGGTGGGGAGCAGGGTCCTTGCACATGGTGATATGTATGCTTAAGCAGGTGCGCCACCGCCTGGCCCCTGAAGTCAGTATTTTCTCAAAGAGTGATAAAACATTTTTCTTTTTACTTTTTACAGTGCACTGCTCAGTTCTGTCTTGTGGAGGTACTGGGCATTGAAACTGGGCCTCTGGAACCTCAGGCTGGAAAATTATTGCATAACCATTATGCTGTCTCCCCAGCTCTAAGACAAAAATTCTACATGTAAAGAATTGAGGAGGTGAGCCTGATGGGAAGCAAAAATAAACTTTATATACACATTCAAGTATACAAACTCTATGTAATTTTATATAAGGCATCTAGAATAGTATGTAAATAGGTAGACTGAAAGAAAAGGGGGAGTTTCAATGGGAGAATAAGCCAATGACAAAAACAATAAGAAAAATGTATGCTACTTTAACACCAGATGGCAGAGAGAGCACAGGGTCTTAATTAGCTTTGACTATAGGTACAACAAGCCCTTGAGAGAAACTAACGAACTTTGGGGTTATTAAAAGGGCCACAAGGAGCAACAGAGTGACAGTTCGGTCAAAGCTGCCCAAGCAGTCCATACCCTACATAGTCATTATATAAGAACAGAAGAAAGGAGTCTAGATAAACCAAGCTGGTGACCCAAGAAGACAGACTCAAGGGAGCAACCGGGGAAGATAAAACAAAGCAGGGAGAGGAGTTTCTTTCTCATAAAGGTGCACATACCTAAGCCAAACTGCTTGAGAACTTTCTGGAGGGGACAGGAAAACAACTTCTTCTGATGACACCAGTCAAATCAGTATAGCTAGTGCATCATGATGTGAGCATCCCTGCAAAATCACGGACTGGGAAGTGGGCAGGTTGCGCTCCCCCTAAAGACTTTGATAAAAGTTGTCAAAGTCCTAACACCAAGACCAGGGGAGAAGGGAGGTCATTTGTGATTACTCTATGCCAAACAGGAAATGCAGGCAGCCCACTTGAAGTTCAAGAGCATGTTGATGAATGAGTCACAAGTTAAATGGGCCATTTCAGGTGAATGGTAGGAAAGCTAGAGGAACTAAAACCTTGTCTCATATCTTCTGATTTAAAGATACTGAAAAGACAGCCCAGCAGCACTACAGAGATAGGCTTTGGGGAAATGTATGGGCTTGAGCTATGCTTTTAATTATGCATTTTTTAAATTTATTTATTTTGCCTTCTGTTGCCCTTGTTGTTTTTCACTGTTGTCATAGTTATTGTTGTTGGTATTGATGTCATTGTTAGATAGGACAGAGAGAAATGGAGAGAGGAGGGAAAGACAGAGAGGGGGAGAGAAAGACCTGCTTCACCGCCTGTGAAGCGACTCCCCTGCAGGTGGGGAGCCAAGGGCTCAAACTGGGATCCTTATATCAGTCCTTGTGCTTCACACCACATACGTTTAACCCACTGCGCAACCACCCAACTCTCTAATTATGCATTTTTAATGAGAATGTCTTTTCTCTCAAATTAAACTATATCTTCTTTTTTTAATTTCTTTACTGGGAAATTAATGTTTTACATTCAACAGTAAATACAATTGTTTGTATATGCATAACATTTCCCAGTTTTCCATATAATAATACAACCCCCACTAGATCCTCTGTCATCATTTTTGGACCTGTATTTTACCTCAAATTGAACTATATCTTTCATATGTTTCTCTGTTGTCAACTTCCCATCCCAGTGTTCAGTTTTTACAAAGAATATTGAGACCAGACAGTAGCACACCAGGTTAAGCACACACAGCGCAAAGCACAAGGACAAGCACCAGCCTAAGGATCCCAGTTCTAGCCCCTGCTCCCCACCTGCAGGTGGTTGCTGCAGTGAAGCAGGTATACAGTTGTCTTTCTCTCCCCTTCTCTCTATCTTTCCCTCCTCTCTCAATTTTTGTGTGTTATCCAACAACAACAATAGCAATAACAACAACAGGGGCAACAAAATGGGAAAAATGGCCTCCAGGAGCAGTGCATTTGAAGTGCAGGCATCAAGCCCCAGTGATAACCCTGGAGGCAAAAAAAAAAAAGAATGTTGAGGGGATGAGGAGACAGTGTCATTATTATGCAAAAAGATTCTCATGCCTAAGGTTCCAAGTCCCAGGTTCAACCTTCTGCACTACCACAAACCATAGCTGAACAGTGCTCTGGTGTTTTTTTTTCTCTCTCTCATTAAAATAAAATATTCTTCAAATGCTGAGAAAGACCTGCTCAGAGGAGAGATGGAAAATTATTATAGAACTTTTTTAATAATTAAAAGAAAATTCACCAAAATCAATTTTAAGTAGTTTATTCTGGGAGATGTAAATATATTTGTAAATGATATCATATTTATTTTGTAAAGTAAGAAGTAGGGAATTGTTGTAACCCCAACAGGAATTTGGGACAATTAGCATACAAATGACATCAGCCTGATAGCAGAGCACACTCACAAGGGGATGTGGGTGCAGGGACTATATAAGCAAGGACTTGCAGCAGCTTGCTCTCTTGATTGGATTACCTTCATCATGGCACTCTCCTGTTGGTGTGGCTCCAGGTTGATCCTGATCTCTTCTCATGGTAGTCATGGGTAGCTTGATTGAGGACTTTGGACTTTCGCTTATTTTCTTAGCTAGATTTCTCCCCTCACATTCACAGTGATTTTCATGAATAAACCTCTCTTTTGTTTAATCTTAAATGGAACCATGTGTTCTTTACAACAACTGACACCCAACGTGGGGCACAAACCCATGACCCTGAGATTAAGAGTCTCATGCTCTACCAACTGAGCTAGCCAGGCACTGACAAGTCTGTAAGGTAGCTATAGGCCAGTAGGAAAATATGAGAACATTTGGGTTTCAGGCACATCAGAAACAGTTTGTGTTTGAGAAATGGAGAAGGAAAGAAAAGTGGATTTGGAAACAGAAGGAGAAGAAGGATTTAGGAAATAGTCTTGTAAAGAAGCCTACAATTGCTTTAGAATAGAAAGGCAGAGATTATAGGTCCGAAGTTGTTTTGCTGTGACTATACCAATATTTTTCAATAAATAATCTCCAATTTGTATCCATATCTCAATTGATATAGCTATATTTTTGGGAAAAGATCTGGAGACCACCTCTATTAAATGTAACAACTTATGTAATGTTCAGCTGGAACACTGAATTTTATGTATCTTTAAAGTCTCTTTCAACTGTGTGAGGTGAAAATTGTGTTCCTTAGAATATAATATGCCCATTGTGACAGTTTAGAAAGGGTGAGAGTGAAAGAAAGCTTAAAATTAATTGTCAGTCACTTACCAGGAATTAGCATATGTCAGTTGGGTCCCTAATCAGTTTATGGAGCCAGAAGTTAGAGTATAAAGCCAAGTGGTAAAGGACAGGTAAAGGGCTAATAGTAAAATATAAAAAAATAAAATAAACACATGTGGTAGATTAAAGTCAAATAAAAGCTATCTCAAGCAAGAAAAAAAGCCTGTGGCTCAGAAATAAGTGACACCTGTGGCAGTTTAAAATTGAACTACGTCAGCAAACAGGACTGCACCAGGCAAAAAGAAGTGGGTAACCACTGAAACATGTTGGGGCAAATTAAAGTCAAGCCACATGGAGATGGGGTTAAAAATTTGAAACATGTTTGGGACCCACAGTGAACAAAATCAAAGTGGACCATATATATTAACTCAACACATGAGAGGTATATTCAAACTGCATAGAGCAAAAAGTGGGTAAATTCAGCACACGCTGGGTGCAAATTAAAGTCAAACTCTACCAGGTAGGGTTAAAACATGCCCCACGTTGGGTGCCAATTGTTGTAAAGACCACGTGGCTCCATTTAAGGTTAAACAAAAGAGGTTTATTCATGAAAATCACTGTGAATGTGAGGGGAGAAATCTAGCTAAGAAAATAGGCAAAAGTCCAAAGTCCTCAATCAAGCTACCCATGACTACCATGAGAAGAGATCAGGATCAACCTGGAGCCACACCAACAGGAGAGTGCCATGATGAAGGTAATCCAATCAAGAGAGCAAGCTGCTGCAAGTCCTTGCTTATATAGTCCCTGCACCCACATCCCCTTGTGAGTGTGCTCTGCCTCAGGCTGATGTCTTATGTTGCTAACTGTCCAAAATTCCTGTTGTGGTCATAACAGAGACAGAGAAACTGAGAGGAAGGGGGAGTCAGAGAGATAGAGAGAGACAGAGATACCTATAGCACTGTTTCACCACTTTCCCCCTACAGGTGGGGACTAGGGACTTGAACTCAGGTCCTTGTGCATTGTAAAGTAAGTGTGCACTCAACCAAGTGCTCCACCACCCAGCCCCCTTTATTTTCTTTCTTAACCATCATAAGTCAGATAACAAAAAAAACAAGCAGCATTTGAAGGCAGTAGAAATGCTTTTGTGCCATAGTTGTCCTAGTATAAATTAAAACACTTTTGCCAAAACAGAAGAGTTAAAGAACTTGCAACTCATGTTACCTTGACCATCAGGCCATAAACTGATTCACAGGCCAACCACAGGCTAGCACAGGGTCAGCCAGAGTTCTTGTTGGCAAACAATAAGGTTGATTTTAGCTGGCTTAAGCAGAAAGGAGATTTAAATTAAAAAAAAAAATGTGTCATAGACTCTTTGAAAGAGAAAAAGGGCCCAACCAGCACAGTTTGTAATAGCCCAAAGATGGAAGCAATACAGATACCCAATGACAAATGAATGGCTAAGGAAGTTGTGGTACATATACACAATGGAGTGCTATGCAGCTGTCAAAAATAATGAAGCCATCCCCTTTGCAATATCATGGTCAGAACGTAAAGGCATCATGTTGACAGAGACAGGCTAGACAGAGACCATTACTGAATGATCTCACTTATAGTTGGAACATAAGAACAAAGGACAGTAGGGGAAAAAATATGATGAAACTTGGACTGGGAGTGGAGTATTGTACCAAAGCAAAGGACTCTGGGGAAGGAGGGAAAGAAACAGGATGAAAGGACACTGAGGTCCTGTTATGTCTCGTATACATCAATCAAGGGGAGATGAGAGGCCATGTCTATGTGCTAAAGACTATGCTGTAAACCACTAACTCCCCCCATAAAAATTAGGAAGTAGATTGGACTTATTGTAAATTAATTGCAAGATCCAGGAATGACTTTAGCATATACTCATTAAATCTTCTGAATAAGTAATGAAAAAAAAAAGTGAGAAAGAAAGGAGGGGAGAGGGAGGAAGGAACAAAGGAAGGAAGGAAGGAAGGAAAAAAGGAGGAAGGGGAGAAAATATAAAGAAAAAAAAATCCCTTACCCATTGACTCTCCCCAAAGCCTTGGCAGTAAGGAATTTAACAGACAATTGACATCATAAAGTCTGAAGTCTTTAGATTACATTGTTTTGTTTTTTAAATCATAGTAATATATCACTTCATCTATATGTTTTCCTTATGCAGTTTGATGGTCTGTTTTATTTTTTCTCTTAAACTGTGGTACTATATGTTGTATATAATCATTTACCTATTTACCCACTAAAGAACCATTTGTTTTTGGTTTTTAAGATCATTAAAAAAATTCAGGGCTGGAACAGATACATAATAAAAATAAGTCCCACTGTTGTTAGGATTATAATTGCACTCAAGTCCATTCCACCACAGGGAGAAGAATAACCCCAGCTTCATTAGTTTGAAGGGACATCCGGAAACTGTGGCCCTAAATGGACATGGATACCTGACATGGAGAAATTAAAACAGTAATTCTCTCATGCTCTGTGGAAGTGGTAAACATGTTCAACTCTTTTTCAGAGAAAGGAATTCAAGCAGCAACTCAGGCGCCTACTTCCCAGTCCTGTTTGCTTTTTTGTCCTTGGGGCAAACAGAAGAGCTTCAGATCTGTTAAAAGGTGGGAACTTGGGGGCCAAGCAGTGGTGTATTGGGTTAAACGCAATAGTGTGAAGCACAAGGCCCCACACAAGGATCCCGGTTCCAGCCCCCAGCTCCCCACCTGCAGGGGGGTCACTTCACAAGCAGTGAAGCAGGTCTAGAGTTGTCTATCTTTCTCTCCTCCTCTCTGTCTACCCCTCCCCTCTCAATTTTGCTCTGTCCTATCCAACAGCAGCAGCAGCAGCAGCAGCAACAACAACAACAACAACAACAATAATGGAGGGGGGAGTCGGAACTCAGAAAAATGTATTACTCCTACAATCCTAGATGGCCTGGTGACCTGAAGGCCCCATTCTGTTTGCCCTTAAATTCACCACTAAATTCTAGCACCTCCTTCTATCTAAGGAAAAAATATATTCTATTCTCTCTCTCTCTCTTTATTTTTTATATTTGTATATTATTGGATAGAGATAAAGAGAAATTGAGAAGGGAGAGGGAGATACTAAAGGGAATACACAGACACCTGAAGTCCTGCTTCACCAGTCATGAACCTTCCCCCTTGCTGGTGGGGACCAGGGGCTTGAACCTGTGTCCTGGTGCATTGTAATGTGTGTGCACTTAACAAGGTGACTCAGTGCCTGGCCCCTTTCTATTGTCTCTATATCAGTAACTATGAAAAGAAACTGGAAGGCCATCTTTCTTTCAGATGATACTTGTCAACTAGTCCAAAAGTTTCAAACAAATGACATAAACCTTAGCTAGCTCACTTGCTTGATCATTTAAAAATCCCCTCTGCCTGACACTGAACCTGAAACAGGCCTAAATCCTCATTCCAATTTTTTTTTGCCTCCAGGGTTATTGCTGGAGCTCTTTGCCTGCACTAAGAATCCACTGCTCCTGGAGGCTATTTTTTCCCTTTTGTTGCCCTTGTTATTTATCATTGTTATTGTTGTTATTATTGTTGTTAGTGCTATTGTTGTTGTTGGATAGGACAGTGAGAAATCAAGAGAGGAGGCAAAAACAGAAAGGGGAAAAGAAAGATAGACACCTGCTGACCTGCCTCATCGATAGTGAATGACCCTCCCTGCAGGTGGGGAACCAGGGGGGCTCGAACCAGGATCCTTATGCCAGTCTGTGTACTTCACGCCATGTGCTCTTAACCCAGTGCACTACCACCCAGCCCCCCTCATTCCTATTCTTGAGTAAACGCTTTCCTTTAAAGAAAATATTTTCTTTCTTCCTTTTTCTTTTCTTTCAGATTGTCCTGACATAAAGAAATGTGTGTGTGTGTGTGTGTGTGTGTGTGTGTGTGTGTGTGTGTGTGTGTGAATTCACCTTCTTCACCTCAATCTTGGATGCAACTTGAACAAATCATGTTAAGTGAGATCAGCCAGAAAGAGGATGAATATAAGATGATCTCACTCACAGACAGGAGTTGAAAAATAAGAACAGAAGGGAAAACACAAAGCAAAAGTTGAACTGCGTTTGTTGTAGTGCACCAAAGTGAAAGCCTCTGGGGTGGGGGGCGAGGGTGTGTTCATGTCCTGGAACGTGATGGCAAAGGAGAACCTAGTGGGGGAGGGGGGCTAGATTGTTATGTGGAAAACTGAGAAATGTTACGCATGTACAAACTACTGTATTTTTCTGTCAATTATACCTAATCCCCCCAATAAAGAAAAATAAATTTATTTTTATTGCCCTCAGGGTTATTGCTGGGAGTCTATGCCTGCAGGACAAATCCACCACTCCTGGCAGCCATCTTTCTTCCTTTATTTTATGTGATAGAATACAGAGAAGTTGAAAGAGAAGGGGGAGAAAGAGAGACATCTACAGCACTGTTTCACTGCTTGTGAAGCTTCCCTTCTGCAGGTGGGGATGGGGGCCTTGAACCTGGATCCCTGTGCATGCTCAAGCAGGTGTGCCAACCACTCAGCCCCTGTTTTATATACTGCATAAGAGATAGAGTTTCACAAGAGAGAGAGAGAAATAGAGAGGGTGAGAGTAAAGCTGAGAGCTGCCAAACTACCACTCTGGTACCTGCATGTGTGCTGGGAATGTTATGTGTTTTACCAACTGAGCCTCTAGTGAACACTTGTTTGATTTTACTATAGCCTGTTAATTTCTTTTTTTTTTAATTTTTTAAATATTTATTTTCCCTTTTGTTGCCCTTTTTATTGTTGTAGTTATTATTGTTGTTGTTGTTATTGATGTCATCTTTGTTAGATAGGACAGAGAGAAATGGAGACAAGAGGGGATGACAGAGAGGGGGAAAGAAAGATAGACACCTGCAGATCTGCTTCACTGCCTGTGAAGAGACTCCCTTGCAGGTGGGAAGCCAAGACCTCGAGTCAGAATCCTTACACTGGTCCTTGTGCTTCATGCCATGTGTGCGTAACCTGCTATGCTACCGCCCGACTCCCAGCCTGTTAATTTCTTGGTCAGCTTCCTTAGAACTGTACTACATGAAGCATTCTCTGTGGTATATGAAGACATCTCTGTCCACAGCTAGTTGGAGATGTTGAAAAAATAAATAATAAATCCTAGAGGTCAGGTGGTAGGTAGCACACCAGGTTAAGCACACATAGTACAAAGTGCAAAGACTGCTCAAAAATCCCAGTTCGAGTCCCCGGCTACCCACCTGCAGGGGGGTTGCTTCACAAGCGGTGAAGCAGGTCTGCAGGTGTCTATCTTTCTCTCTCACTCTCTATCATCCCCTCCCCTCTCACCCTCTCAGTTTCTCTCTGTCCTAGTCAAAAAAAAAAAAAAAAGAAGAAGAAGAAGAAGAAGAAAGAAAAAATGGCCACAGGGGCAGTGGATTCATAGTGCAGGCACCAAGCCCCAGCGATAACTATGGAGGCAAAAAATAAATAAATAATCAAGTGCAGGATGGGATAACTTGCATTTCACCATTTTTGGAAAGAGGGAGAGGAGGGACAGAGAGAGAGAGAGGGAGATAGACAATGCAACCATGTCAGAGAAGAAAAGCAACCAGGAAGCGTTTCTGCAAGCCCTTCTCTTCTGGAATCTAAACTGTCACCAGCACATGCAGCCAGCTGACTTATGCAGAGTGGGAAGCAGGAGCATTTGGTATTCTACAGAGGCAGGGGCGTGTTTGAGGGGACCAGGGGTGCTGGCAACTGCTGGGCCTGCCAGGCTTTCACTCTCTCCAGACTGCCCCAGCCTCTCAGCAGGAGCTGACCCAGGCTTGGAAAAGGTTAACTAGCACAAACAGGCATCATTTGTGGCGAGTGGGAAAGCCCCATGTGTTGCCCCCCCCGCTTCCCTTTATGAAGACTGAGGGGTGGGTTCTGCTCTGTTGTTCTGTAGTTGGCACAAGGTGAGTCCCAGGCAGGCGCACTTTCTGCTTTAGGAACTAGAAGGGCCTGTCTCTAGGCGAGTGTTCAGAAGGCCCTCAAGAAGGAAGCCCTCCTATTTCTACCCCAGGGGGAGGTGAAGGGTGAGAGGGGGTAAGCAGTGAAGTTGGGGTGGGGTGGGAGTGGGGGGTCGGGGCAGAATAACTCTCCAGTGTGTGCTGAATAAATGCGTTCACCTCAACTTAATCGGTTCAAACGCTCTGTTTTCAGACCCCATCTGCTTACCTCCGGCAAAGTTTGGGGACCAGCTCCCATGCTATTGTAAGCCCATCATTTCACAAATCTATCCGTCAGAGCTCGCATTCTAACAGATGTCAGCAGAGGCATCTGAGCTGTGGGGGGAGCTGCCAAGCATAAAAAGGAAGGAGGCCGAGGTAGCAAGTGCCACAAACCCAGCAGCCACCCCCTTCCCCTCCCCACACACACACAGGGCACAGCCCAACAGCCTTGTTTGTCACCATATTTTCCCACATCACCCAAAGATTCCGGGTAACTTATTTCAAAAAGAAAAGAGACTGAAAGGGCACAATCTGTCAAGTGTATCTCCCCCTTCTCCAAGTGGAAGGATTCACAACCTATTCTTAAAGTCAGCTTTCTCTGCAGCAAAAAAAAAAAAAATATATATATATATATATATATATATATATATATACACACACATATATATATACACATATATATATGAGTATATGTTAATGCCCCAACCAGAAAGCTTCCTCTTGCATTTAAAAAGAAAATGATGCAATGGGGCTGAGGAGGTAGCATAATGACTATGCAAAAAGACTTCCATGCCTGGGGCAAAAAAGATCCCAAGTTCAATCCCCAGAACCACCATAAGCCAGAACTAAGCTGTGTTTTGGTAGAAAATAATAATGGTAATATGGGGATGGGCAGTTGTATAGCAGGTTAAGTGCACATGGTGCAAAGCGCACGAACCTGTATAAGGATCCTTGTTCAAGCCCCTGGTTCATGTAGCATAGTTCTAAGGAAGTTGACCAAGAAATTAACAGGTTGGGAGTCAGGCGGTAGCACAGTGGGTTATGTGCACATGGTGCAAAGCACAAGGACCAGTGTAAGGATCCTGTTGCGAACCCCCAGCTCCCCACCTACAGGGGAGTTGCTTCATAGGTGGTGAAGCAGGTCTGCAGGTGTCTATCTATCTCTCTCCCTCTCTGTCTTCCCCTCCTGTCTCCATTTCTCTCTGTCCTATCCAACAACAACAACATCAATAACAACAGCAATAAAACAACAAGGGCAACTAAAGGGGATAAATAAGTAAATGTAAAAAACAACCAAAAAGAAAGAAAGAAAGGAAGGGAAAAAGAAGGAAGGGAAAGGGAGGGAGGGAGGGAGGGAGGGAGGGAGGGAGGGAGGGAGGGAGGGAGGAGGGAAGGAGAAAGAGAGAGGAGAAGGGGAAGAAGAAGAAAGAAAGAAAGAAAGAAAGAAAGAAAGAAAGAAAGAAAGAAAGAAAGAAAGAAAACTTTGGTAAGAGAGGAATGTTTGTTAATCCAGCAAAATAGTTCACTTAATACACTGCTTTGCCAAGTATACAACCCAGGTTCAACCCCATCCTCTACTGCATTGAAGGAAGCTTCTGTACTATGGTGTGTCTCTCTCTCTTCTCTCTCTTCTTCCCCCCCTTCTCTCCATCTCTATCCACAAATTGTCTTTGTACCTCATAGATATTTTTCTCTATCTGTAAAAAATGAAGAATATTTATTAAGTACAATGCCAATTTGTTTTATAAGTAGATTTATTTATATCTAAGTTAAAATATGCATGGCACAATTAACTTGTTGCCATCCCTGAATGGTGAGACATCTTCTTTTCTAGCCTATCATTTTACTATTTACCTAGACCCTGAGGGCATCCTAGGGAACTTAGAACATCCTAGGTAAAAGAGATGAGGATCCAAAACACAGTGTGTGTGGGGGGGAGTGGGATCAGCAATAAAAACAATACATACAGTAACTACTAAAGACACTGACCTAATAAACATCAGATTTGCTGAAAGGACTTCTGGGGGCATTCCAGATCTCAAACTTGATACTGTCAGAGTGAATTCTTGCCTGGAAATCTGAAGGGACAATCTCAGAAAACTCAAGTTCCCTCAAAACGAATCTGGCATTGTTTTCAGCAATGACAAATCGCCCTCGACTTCAGTCAGCACAGCAATTACTGAGTTAGAGGACATAACTGCCATTGTTGCTCCAAGTTACGATGGGAGGCTAAATATTCATTTACATCATTAGTATTGTGAAAAGCAGCCAGAAAACAGTCAGGAGCTCACTCTGCTGGATGAGTCAGTCTGAAAGGAATCACATCCTGTCAAGGACCAAACTGAAGGCTGCCCTTTTGTTTGATTGGCACCAGCGGCAGCCATGCCAGCAGACACACAATCCCCCGTTGTCCTGGTCTCAGTGCTTCACCTTGCCTGTGGGGCAAGAGTGGTTTGATGTGACCTCTTTGTAGACTCAATTCTCTGTCTCACCCTGTTGTCAGAGGAAGCTGGCCAGCCTGGGGAGAGGACAGTAACCCTTAGTGCTGGGTTGTCACCATTTTTCTGCATTCTGTCACATAGTTAGTAGGTCACACATGCTAATGATAATTTAATAGGCATATCACTCAAATGGCAGATGACAATGTTTGATTTTACTAGGGGAGGCTGGAGATTTGAAAGTCAGGAGTCTATGGCATTGTGTCAGGAGTTTGTGGGGAATCAAACCAAAGAAAAGAGAAAGCTGTGTTTCTTTCTGATTAAAGTCTGTGTGAACTGTACATCTTTAATTGAGAGCATCCTTTGTGATAAGGTTTGCAAATTCCACACTTGGTTTCTTTCCCCCATTGACCAAAAACTTTGTTTCTAAGTACAGTCTCTAGAATGTTTTAAATAGTGAAGAGAAAAGTGAACTGTGCCTTTTTTTTATTTGATTCACAGTAGTGCCTCGATCTTTACATTAAATATTTATAGAAGGCACCATGAATGAGGACAGTGACCAGCACCAGACAAAAATTTTCCCACCAGCAGTAATACAAATCAAAATAAGCTAGCCTACAATCTTTTCAATCATTATTAGATCACTAATTAAAAAATTGCAGTAATCTATTCTCAGCCCCATAAATTTCACATTTCACTTGGCAATTTGTAAACTGATGTATTTATTAATAGAAAACATTAAAAGTATATAGTCAGAAGCCAGGTCGGGTGCACCAGGTTAAATGTACATGTTATCATGTACAGGGACCCAGGTTCAAGCCCCCAGGTCCCACCTGCAGAGGGGAAGCTTCATGAGCAGTGAAGCAGTGTTGCTGGTACCTGTTACTCTCCCCTTTCTATCTTCTCCTTCCCTCTCAATTTCTCTCTGTATCTATCAAATAAATAAATAAAATATTTTTTAAAATAACTAGACAGTCATCAATCAAAAGTAGTAATTAGATAAAGTGAACTTTAACTTCACTTTACCTATGCTGAGAGAACTTGGTGGCCTGATGGGGTGATGACAAGGAAAGAGGAAGAACAAGAAAGAGGAGGAATTGCCTGGAGGGGAAGGTCAGCTCCAGGACCTTGGAGAGGTGACTGGTCTGTGGAGAGCAGGTCCTGACCAGCTGCCTGGGTCTTGTCCCAGCATTCTGGGTGGCCCCCACCAGGTGGCCTCACCACATGGTACATCACGGCCACCCAGTGCACCTGCTCACCCTTCTCAGAGTAGTAAGCAGGCTGGATGGCGGGCTGGTGGAGCCAAACAGAGCAAAGTCAAAGAGCTTATGGTGGGCAGTGGCAGTGGTGGCAGAAGGGGGATGGTGGTATTCAACAGAACCTTTATGCACAACCAGCCTTCCAGAGGCACACAGGACTGCCCGCTATCCCCAACAAGATGCCAGTAGAAATGACACATCCCTTCCCCTGTGAGGCAGAGGCAGCAGGAAATGCCAGACATGAGTCTGGAAAAGCCACGTGCGGGCTTCCTTGCGAGACCTGCCTGGAAGTTTTTTTACGGTTCCAGAGTGCGGGAGCCAGGAGCTACATGCAGGGCCCTGCTGTTGCAAGGCCATTGCAGACACTTGCTCAGGGACCCCGGGTGGAGGTCACAGTCAGACAGTGAGCACAATCCCCCCACCCCGGAGTGGGGGTGGTGGGTGTGCCCTGCAGAGAGAATGCCACCCACCCCCTCGCTGCCATGTAGGTGAGTGCCACAAGCTGCCACACCTCTGCCTGGCTTTTTGCTGGTAGAGCAGGTGGTAAGAGTCATCCCCAAGGGCTGGGCAGTGGTGCACCCAATTGAGTGTATACACTAATGACCATGTGCTAGGGCCCAGGTTCAAGACCCCGCTCCCTACCTACAGGGGTGAAAACTTTACAAGCTGTGAAGCAGGTCTGCAGGTGTCTATATTTCTCTCTCCTTCCCTGTTTTCCCCTCCCCTCTCAATTTCTCCCTGTACTATCCAATAAAATGGGAGGGACAATGGCCTCCAGGAGCAATGGATTTGTAGTATAGGCACTGAGCCCCAGCAATAACCCTGGAGGCAAAAAAGAAGAGAGAAAGAAAGAAAGAGAGAAAGAGAGAAAGGGAACGAGAAAGGAAGGAAGGAAGGAAGGAAGGAAGGAAGGAAGGGGGAAAGAAAAGAAAGAAAGAAAGAAAGAAAGAAAGAAAGAAAGAAAGAAAGAAAGAAAAAGAACTTGTGATGGGGAAGCAGTACAAGAAAATGATAACTCTTAACAACTGTAGTCTCTCTAGCAAACCCCCCCACCCTTTGCCTCTAACTCAGGAGTCTTGTGTCCCCTGACAGAATTTAGGAGACTATGAAAGATGAACATTTTAGTAAGCTTCCTGGAAGTGGGTTTTTTAAGAAACCAACTCCTAAAGGCTTGATAAAGGTCAACTGTCAAAGAGAAGAGAACTTTGCCTTAGAGGGAAAGAATGACATGAGATGTGGTCTGATGACAAGACTGAGCATGGCTGGCTTGTTCAGAGAAAAGTGAATCATCCAAGGTGACTAGCGCATAGGGGTATAAGAATGGAGAGGTGACAGGTTAGAGAATTAAGTCTTGTGTTCCAGAAGGAGCTTAGTTGTTATCCCACAGGAAGTGGAGATATCCCCACCCCAAGGGCTTTAAGGAGGAAAATAATGTGGTAGATTTATATATATATCCAAAAAGTCAAAATGGCAGGAGAGAGATAGCATAATGGTGATGCAAACAGAGTCTAAATCCTGAGGTTCCAAAGTCCCAGATTTAATCCCCAACACCAGCATAAGCCAGAGGTGAACAGGGCTCTAGTCAAAAAAAAAAAAAAAGTTTGATTCAAAAAGTCAAAATGGAGGTGGGGGGTCGGGCGGTAGCACAGTGGTTTTAAGCGTACATGGCACAAAGTGCAAGGACTATCATAAGGATCTGGGTTCGAGGCCCGGGCTCCCCACCTGCAGGGGAATCCCTTCACAGGCGGTAAAGCAGGTCTGCAGGTGTCTATCTTTCTTTCCCCCTGTCTCCCCTCTTCTCTTGATTTCTCTCTGTCCTATCCAACAACAATCTCAATAACAATAATAATAATAACCACAACAACAATAAAAAAAAACAAGGGAAACAAAAGAAAAAAACAAATAGCCTCCAGGAGCAGTGGATTTGTGGTACAGGCACCAAGCCCCAGCTATGACCCTGGAGGAACCCATTTGGAGAACTGAAACGGCAAGAAGCAAGGTTGGAGGGCAAAAAGACTTGAGAAGCCACCGCCATAGTGCTGGCATGAAATACCAACTCTACAAGTGGCAGTTCTTCTTCTAGCGTTTGCCCTTCTTCCGTAGCCAGTCAACAGCATCAGGTTGAGCCTGATGTAAAGTTTCGAGAAGTGGCAGTGGAAATGGAGAACTAGATCTGAGAGGGAATAAAGAGGTCATGGTGTGGGGTGGAGGAGGCGGGGTGAGAAGTTAAGTGTGGGAGTCACTATCAACCCTCAGCTTTCTAGTGGATGCTGGTACCACTCTCAGCGAGAGGAGCACAGGAATGAGAGTGGTTTGTGGGGGATGAACCCAAACCTAGAACTTGAGATGCCTGTAGATCTCTGAGCGGCAGCATCTGAGAAATGGATAAGTATATGGGTGTCCATCTTGAGAAACACATCTGGGCTAAGAAGTACATAGGAATTGAAATAGTGGTCCTGGAGGCAGCACAGTGACTAAAGTGTCAGACTCTCAAACATGATGTCCTGCGTTCAATCCCTGTAAACACATTTACAGAGTGATGTCTGATTCTCTTTCTCTCTCCTCCTCCTCTCTTATTAATAAATACAATATTTTAAAAATAATAATAGTAATTGAAACAGTGGCCTTCTCTATCTCTTTCTTCTCATCTCTTTCCCTGTTCCCCTTTGTCTCTATCATAATTAACAATAAGCAAAAAATTTTTAAATATAACATGAAAGTAAGATAAAAGAACCCACTATTTGGGGGTGGTATGACTCTCACAAGTCAGCTCTAGAAATGCTGACCCAGGTTTGTTCTGGTAATTTCAGTTCCCAGAAATCAAGCCACATATTCTTTGCTACCCAAGGTATATACTAGGGGACACTAAATTTTTCCTGTTGGCTTTGAAAACTCAAGCTACCTGATTGCAATTATCTTCCCAGAGGAGGGAACTACTCAGCAACATCTGTGAGAGGTTACTTTTGTACCTTTAAAGATTTTCCCATAATATCCAACTGGATATTATAGGGTTTTGTCATGAGCGGTGAAGCAGAAGCAGCAGATGTCTCTCTTTTCTCTCTCCTATTCTATCTCTCTTTCCCTTCTCAATTTCTCTCTATCCCGCCAAATATAGTTAGTAGATAAATGTTTTTTAAAAGATATGATGTGTGATTTCTAAAGGCAAAGGCAGCTTCCAGCTCTAGTACAGCAAAAAAAAAAAAAAAGCAGGATAATATGGAAAATCTTTAAAGGTAAAAAGTAACCTCCCTCACAGATGTTGATAAGTAATTCCATTCTCTGGGAAAATAATTACAATCAGGTAGCTTTTGTTTTTTTGTTTGGGTTTGGTTTTATTTTATTTTCGGTTTTTATTTCTTAATCTTTATTTATTTATTGGATAGAGATACCAGAAATCAAGAAGAAGGGGAGATAGAGAGGGAGAAAGATAGACACCTGTAATCCTGCTTCACCACTCGCAAAGTTTTCTTCCTGCAAGTGGGGACCAAGGGCTTAAACCCCGGTCCTTGTGCATTGTAACATGAGCACTCAGTCAAGTATGCCACCACCCAGCCCTGGTAGCTTGAATTTTCAAAGCCAACAAGAAAATCTTAGCGTTCCCTTAATATATCACTTGGGTAGCAAAGAAAATGTGGTTTGACTTCCAGGAGCTGAAATTGCCAGAACAAACCTGGGTCAACATTTCTAGGGTAAGGCCGAGTGGTGGCACACCTGGTCGAGTGCATGTGTTACAGTGTGCAAGGACCCAGGTTCCAGTACCCAGTCCCCACCTGAAGGGGGAAAGCTTTACAAGTGGTAAAGCAGTACTAAAAAGGTGTCTCTCTGTCTCTCTCCCTCTCTATCTTCCCCTTTCCACTTAATTTCTGGCTGTCTCTATCCAACAAATAAAGATTTTAAAAAATTTTACAAAATAGTAATTTAAAAAAAACATTTCTAGAGCTAAGTGACTTGTGAGAGTCATAGCGCCCCTTAATGGTGGGTTCTTGTATCTTACTTTTATATGTATATTTTTTTATTTATCAAACTTTTTAAACATTTATTTATTCCTTTTGTTGCCCTTGTTATTTTATTGTTGTAGTTATTATTGTTGTTGTTGTTGATGTCATCATTGTTGGATAGGACAGAAAGAAGTGGAAAGAGGAGGGGAAGACAGAGAAGGGGAGAGAAGGACAGACACCTGCAGACCTGCTTTACCACTTGTGAAGCAACTCCCCTGCAGATAGGGAGCCCTGGGCTCTAACCAGGATCTTTATGCCGGTCCTTGCGCTTTGCACCATGTACGCTTAACCCTCTGTGCTACCTCTCAACTCCCTAAAATTTTTACTTTGCAGAGTGCTGACCTGGTGAAGTGGCTCTGGACATGGGCTCTGAGGCAGACAGAGCTTCAGGTTCAAACCCCGTTCTCACCAGAAGCCAATCAATAGTTCACCCCCCGGGGGAAAAATTACTTATTGTTAATTATGATAGAGTCAGAGAGGAAGAAAAAGAAAGTGAGACCTGTAGCACTGCTCTACCACTTGTGAAGCTTCTCCCCTGCAGATAGGGACTAGGGGCTTGAACCCGGTTCTCATACAAGGTAATGTGTGCAATTTACCTGTTATACCACTGCCCACCCCATTATTTTTTTTTAACAGCTATAAGATAAATCCCAGGCCATTTCTAAATCTTTCACTTAGAATTGTTGAGAAGTGGCTTTAGAGAGAGCTGAATTGGGAGACCTGCCTGCCATCTTAGAGGCTGCAGTCAGTGGAACCCTCTGTTTCACTGTATGTCTTTGTTCTGATGAACTCGACTTATCCTTCTCAGAAGAGTCAAAAAACATTCTTTTTTTTTAAATCCCCTCCCATGGGTAAATATTTTCTGTATTTTCATTTTTTAAATTTTTTTAACATTTATTTTACCTTTTGTTGCCCTTGTTTCTTATGGTTGTTGTAGTTATTATTGTTGTTGTTGTTGGATAGGACAGAAAGAAATGGAGAGAGGAGGGGAAGACAGAGAGGGGGAGAGAAAGATAGACACCTGTAGACCTGCTTTACTGCCTGTGAAACGACTCCCCTGCAGGTGGGGAGCCGGGGGCTCGAACCAGGATCCTTTTGCTGGTCCTTGCATTTCGCACCATGTGCGCTTAACCCGCTGTGCTACCACCCTACTCCCTGTATTTTCATTTTCTATAAGTTCCTTTGGTATGCCTTGTAGGCTGGGTTGAGTGATTCCTTTAGCTGTTACTTGCTAAAAATCTCATGTCCCTCCTTCAACCTCAATGCCTCATGAGTCAGGATAAATTATTCGTAAGTGGAGGTTTTTTCCATTCAAAACAATTAATATATCCTGTTTTACAGTCTCCAATAAATACAACAGTTTGTACATGCATGACAATTCTCAGTTTTCCACATAGCAATAAACCCCCCATTAGGTCCTCTGTCATTCTTTTTTTTTTTTCAAGTCACTTTACGAAGGTGGAGGGGTGCTTAAATGCTTATAATCCAGTTGTCAACATATAACAATTTCTCATCTCCCTGTGTCAAAACATTCTCACCTCCAGGGAAAAAAGAAAAAGAAAAAGAAAACTTAATATAGCCATAGGCCCTTTGGAATATAACTAAAATATGCCTACTAGCTACCTACAAAATGGAGGACCCCCAACTCTTCATCTGCACTATTCCAGCCTTTAGGTCCATGATTGGTCAACAATTTGTTTGGCTTTGTATGTTAACTCTCTTTTCAACCACCAGGTTCCAGATGCTAGCATGATGCTGACCAGACTTCCCTAGACAGACAAGCCCACCAATGTGTCCTGGAGATCTGCTTCCCCAGAGCCCTTCCCCACTAGGGAAAGAGAGAGACAGGCTGGAAGTATGGATCAACCTGTCAATGCCCATGTTCAGCAGAGAAGCAATTACAGAAGCCAGACCTTCAACCTTCTTCATCCCACAATGACTTTGGGTCCATACTCCCAGAGGGATAAAGAATAGGAAAGCTACTAGAGGAGGGGAGGGGAGGGGAGGGGAGGGGAGACAGAGTTCTGGTGGTGGGAACTGTATGAAGTTGTACCCCTCTTATCCTATGGTTTAGTCAATGTTTCCTTTTGATAAATAAAATTTTTTTAAAAAAAATATTCTCACCCCCAACTTAGATACTTTTTTGCCACCACGTACCAGGACCCCAAAGCTCCTTCCACTCCTCCCTCCTTCCTCAGAGTCTTTTTCTTTGGTGCAATACAGCACACACAAGTCAGCTGTCAAAGAAGACTCTTCAGGGGTGGGGCGGTAGCACAGCCGGTTAAGCGCACGTGGCGCGAAGCACAAGGACCAGCATAAGGATCCCAGTTCGAGCCCCCTGCTCCCCACCTACAGGCAAGTCGCCTCACAAGCGGTGAAGCAGGTCTTCAGGTGTCTATCTTTCTCTCCCCCTCTCTGTCTTCCCCTCCTCTCTCCATTTCTCTCTGTCCTATCCAACAATGACGACAACAATAATAACTACAATAATAATAAAACAACAAGGGCAACAAAAGGGAAAATAAATAATTTAAAAAGATGTTTTAAAAAAAGAAGAAGACTCTTCAAGGCATCTGTCTCTAACAGACATGCCATGGGGATGCTAGGAATAGAGGCAGTTATGGAGTGAACAGATATTAGATTCCCACCCCCCACTTAAGTGTTGTAAGCCTTCAGAATACTTGCACAATATAATACTGGCAGCCTCAAGAAAAAAGCTACTGGATTTTATTCTTCTTAGGTCTGAGGGTGTTCTCATCTAGAAAGGGGGGATTTGGAGTGCTGTTTTGAAAGGAAAAGACAATTTCATCAAGAAGTAGTCAGCAGTATCAAAATACAGGAGAAAATACATTGCATAAGTGTGACAAGTTTGCTGATAACATGTATCCACATCCAATGGGATGACTATGGGACTGTGAATCCAGACTGAAATAAACTGAATTGAAGGCAGGATGTGAGAAAACTGGGGCTGGGGAAGAAGCCAGAGACCATGTTTGAAGACCTGTGGGAAAGATCCAAGAAGAGGAAGGGAGTGCCAGACACTGTTTATGCTTTATTCTGTGGACTGACAAGCAGGATCCACTCCACTCCAGCCCTTCTATCTCAAAGGCTAGAAGCCTGAGAATTAAATCTCTGCAAATACTGAAACAAACACAAAGTAGATGGTGTCTGTGTAGAGAGAACCCACCAGTAAGAGACGCTTGCATAAAATTTAAAAGGCAGAAGAACATGTATGCACAGTTAGTGCCTACATGTGGAGGGAGGGAGGGAGGGAAGGAAGGAAAGAAGGAATGGAGGGAGGGGAGAGGGAAAGAGAGATGGAGAATGGGAGAGAGGAAAGGAGAAGATAAAGCAGAGGGGGGTGTCTATTTGAAATGGCAGAATGGGTGCTGGGTGCAATGGGGTACACCCTGCTGAGCACACATGTGACCATGTGCGAGGACCCAGGTTCAAACCCCTGGTCCCCCCACTGCGGGGATGGGGGTGAGGGGGACTTTAAAAACACTGAAGCAGGGCTGCAGGTGTCTCTCTTTCTCTCTTCCTCTCTGTTTGTCCCTTCCCTCTCAGTTTCACTCTGATTTGTCAAATAAAAGGCAGGGTGGGGGAGGAAAAATGTGTTGCCTGGAATGAGATTGTAGAAAAGGGGCAAAGGATATAGTGCAGGACATGGAGTGGGGGAGAGACTATCACTGTGGATCCACTGTGATTAAGGGAAATTCAAAGGATGTATGTAAGAACATGTGAGCAATCGTTTTATAGTTGTAGAAGAGAATATCTCAACCACAGAGGTAATTGTCCATGGTTCCTCTTCCTGGGCATTTGACACTGTAAAAAAAAGAACCTGTTCCTAGTTTGATAGAATGTTTTTAGTTGTGTTTTTTGTTGAATTGTTGATTTGTCCTCTTTTGACACTCTTTGCACCCAATTTAGATTTGTATGTAGCCTGTTACAACTTCCCCTATGTTCATATACATACAGACAGACAGACATATATATTTAAAGGCTAGCAACATTATTATTTTTTTTACAAAAGTTGGATTATATTATACAGATTTATTTCCAACTTGCTTTTCCTACATCATGTATATACAACACTGGCTTTGGATACTCATAAAAATTTCAAGGTCAAGGCGGTAGTGCAGCGGGTTAAGCACACATGACACGAAGTACATGTATTGGCATAGGGATCCTGGTTTGAGCCCCTGGCTCCTCACCTGCAGGGGAGGGGTTGCTTCACATAGTGAAGCAGGTCTGCAAGTGTCTACGAAACCTTCAAAGAAGAACTAATACCTCTACTTTTAAAAGTCTTCCAGAAGATTGAAGACACTGGAATACTCCCTGCCAGCTTCTATGAAGCTAACATCACTCTGATACCAAAAGTAGACAGGGACACAACCAAAAAAGAAAACTACAGACCAATATCTCCGATGAACATAGATGCTAAAATACTGAACAAAATTCTAGCCAGCCGGATACAGCAGTATATTAAAAAGATTGTTCATCATGACCAAGTGGGTTTTATCCCAGGCATGCAAGGTTGGTTTAATATACGTAAATCAATCAGTGTGATCCACCACATCAACAAAAGCAAAACCAAAAACCCCCTCTCTGTCTTCCCCTCATATATCGATTTCTCTCTGTCCTGTCCAGCAACAACAATAACAATAATAAAAACAAGGGCAACAAAACTGGCCTCTAGGGCCACCTCATCATCTGGGGCCCTATTCAGGGAGTCCTGAGATTCCTAAACAGACAAGAGGGGCCTAGACCTCGAATAAATCCCTCTCTCCACTGTTAACAGTCATCTTTATCACGAACAACACAATAGACCCCTTTGTGGGCCTCCATAGGATCTTACCCTCAATGTAGATGAACAACGGTAGAGAATGTTCCATCCTCCAAAGGGAAGCTGGAAAACATACTCTATGCTACACCTGAGGAAGATGGGTCCTGACATTGGGGCAGCTGGGAACATTCCTAATCATGACCACTGAATGTGAGCTCAAATCTACAGGGATACAGAGGTCACATAGGCTCCTAAGCTGAATATGAGCCCTAGACCAAATCAAATACATGGGGTTTACAGTCAACAATATTTATACACCTTTCCCATATTTAGGAGCTACTCTCTTCCCTGGTCCAGCTTTATGGTCCTTTTTCCTGCCATGACATCATCTCCCCAGACAATAAGTTGGGTCCACCTGCATATCAGATGTCAGGCTCAGGGAAAAAAAAACCTAGTATAATCATGGGCCCTTTGGAATATAACTAAAATAGGCCTACTAACTATCTACAAAACAAAAAACCTCAAATCTTCATCTGCACTATCCCCATCTTTAGGGTCATAATTGGTCAACAATTTGTTTTGCTTTGTATGTTAACTCTCATTTCAGCCACCAGGTTCCAGATGCTAGCATCATGCTGACCAGACTTCCCCTGGCAGATGACCCCATCAATGTGTCCTGGAGCGCTGCTTCCCCAGACCTCTGCCCCACTAGGGAACAAGAGAGACAGGCTGGGAATATGGATCCACCTGTCAACACCCATGTTCAGCGGGGAAGCAATTACAGAAGCCAGACCTTCCACTTTCTGCACCCCATATTGTCCTTTGGTCCATACTCCCAGAGGGATAAAGACTAGGAAAGCTATCAGGGGAGGGGAGAGGATACAGAGTTCTTGTGGTGGGAATTGTGTGGAGTTGTACCCCTCTTATCCTATGTTTTTTGACAGTGTTTCCTTTTTATAAAAATTATTAAAATAATAAATAAGTAAATCTTCACAAATAAAAAATAAATGGCCTCTAGGGAGTTGGGTGGTAGCGCAGCAGGTTAAGCACATATGGTGCAAAGCCAAGGTCTGAGTAAGGATCCTGGTTTGAGCCCCTGGTTCCCCACCTGTAGGGGAGTCGCTTCACAGGCAGGCGGTGAAGCAGGTCTGCAGATGTCTATCTTTCTCTCCTCCTCTCTGTCTTCCCCTCCTCTCTCCATTTCTCTCTGTCCTATCCAATGACAACAACAACAATAATAATAACCACAACAATGATAAAAAAACAAGGGCAACAAAAAGGAAATAAATAAATAAATATTTAATAAATAAATAAATAAATAACCTCTAGGAGCAGTGGATTCGTAGTGCAGGCACCATGCCCCAGCAATAACCCTGGAGGCAAAAAAGTGTGTGAGCAGGATTGGGAGTATGGATCAACCTGCCAACACCTATGTTCAGAGGGGAAGCAATTACAGAAGCCAGACCTCCCACCTTCTGCACCCCATAATGATCCTAGGTCTATACTCTAAGAGGGTTAAAGAATAGAAAAGCAGGGGGTCAGGCAGTAGCACCGCGGGTTAAACCCACATGGCACAAAGCACCAAGGACCAGCCTAAGGATCCCAGTTCAAGCCCCCAGTTCCCCACCTGCATGGGAGTCACTTCACAGGGGTTGAAGCAGGTTCGCAGGTGTCTATCTTTCTCTCCCCCTCTGTCTTCCCCTCCTCTCGATTTCTCTCTGTTCTATCCAACAATGAACGACATGAACAACAACAATAATAACCAACAAGGCTACAACAACAAGGGCAACAAAAGGTGAAAAATGGCCTCCAGGACCATTGGATTCATGGTACAGGCACTGAGCCCCAGCAATAACCCTGGAGGCAAAAAAAAAAAAAAAGAATAGGAAAATTATCAGAGGTGTGGATGGGATATGTGGTTCTGTTTGTGGGAACTGTGTGGAGTTGTACCCCTCTTATCCTATGGTCTTGTCATATTTCCATTTTATAAATAAAAATTTTTAAAAAGCTTCCATGTCTGATAATTTGGCATCTGATCTTATTCTCAATTTTAAGCAAACCAAGTTTCTATTTCTGGAAATTTGGAAGTCTTTGATATGCTCTCCCAGTGAAATTCTCAAACACAGAATAATGTAAAAAATAAATAAATAAAAAACCTTTTAAAACAATCCTAAAATGCATTCATGAGTTAGTAGGATTCAAAAGAAGTGAACAGATGACTGGAGACACATTCATCCTAAAGCCATCTGTTGCCTCCCCTTGAGGTTGTGATTTTTCCAGGTGAAGAATGAGAGAGGCCTCAAACTCAGGCCCAAGCAGGCTGAGTTTAAAAGTGCAAACTAAAAATAAAGGTGACAAGATCCCAATCAAGAAATAGCAAGGAAAATGTTCTACCTGGTACTAGAAAGAGAAAGAAATAATCAATGAGGTAGAATTATTTATTTATGTATTGCTACCAGGGCTCAGTGTCTTCATGGTGATTTCACCATTTCATTTCTACCCCCCTTCTCACTTCCACTCTTTTCTCCTATGCAAGTACTAACCAGGCCCAACCCTGCTTAGCTTCTGAGGTCAGATGAGATCAGTATATTCAGGGTGGTATGGCTGTAGACACTTTCTCTCTCTCTCTCTCTCTCTCTCTCTCTCTCTCTCTCTCTCTCTCTCCCTTCCTTTTTCCCCTCTTTCTTTCTCCCTCCCTCCCTCTCTTTCTTTCCTTCCTTCCTACTTTCTTTCTCTTTATTTTTTTTTTGCCTCCAGGGTTATCAGGAGGGCTCAGTGTCTGCACTAAAATCCACTGCTCCTGGAGGCCATCTTTTTTCCCATGTCATTGGATAGGACAGAGAGAAATGGAGAGAGGAGGGGAAGACAGAGAGGGGGAGAGAAAGATAGACACCTGCAGACCTGCTTCACTACCTGTGAAGCAACTCCCCTGCAGGTGGGGAGCCAGGGGCTCGAACCAGGTCACTGGTTCTTGCACTTTGTGCTATGAGCATTTACCTGGTGCAGCACCACCTGGCCTGCCTTCCTCTCTCTCTCTCTCTCTCTCTTTCTCTCTCTTCCTCTCTTTCTTTCTCTCTTCCCTTTTTTCTCCACTAGGGTTACTGCTGGTTCTTTTCTTGTTTGTAAAATGGGCTCATTGATTTTACCAAAGAAAAAAATAGTGATATTCTAATGGCATAGATATTGATCTGAAAACATGCAATGGGAGGTCTAATGAGTCTGGGCTGACAGCAAGCCCTCACCTGGAGGCAGTGTGCCAGGCCTGAGATCATGAAAGATACAAAGGGGGGCCAGGCAGTTGAACACATCCAGTTGAGCACACATTACCTTGCTCAAGGACTCGGGGTGCAAAGGGGATGCTTCATGAATGATGAAGCAAGTCTGCAGGTGTTTTTCTCCCTTTCTACACACACACACACATACACACACACACACACACACACACACACAGAAGGAAAGCAGACACTCCAGGTTGTGGAGGCACCTTAGCCCTTTGCCTGGAACATATGGTAACATGTCCCAGCTGTGGGCCTGTTAGCAGAGAGATGTATTACACTCACTCATGCACCAGTCCTTACTTGCCAGAATGTAAATTAAAGAGAAAGCAAATAATGCAGCTATATGTTAAACCACAGGAAATTGATACAATTTGCTCCATTTTTATGCAGGAAAAACAACTTAATGTGATTCAAGCCCTCTCTTTCTTCCTTCCTTTTACTGCCACCAGAGTTATCACTTAAAGCTCGGTGCATACACAACAAGTCCAAGGCTCCTAAGCAGTCTTTTTTTTTTTTTTTTTTTTTTTTTGACAGAAGCTGTGAGAAATGAGAGGGGAAGGGAAGGTAGAGAGGAAGAGAGAAAGAGAGACACTCACAGTACCATATCATAACTCTTGAAGTTTCCCCCTCCCGGTGGGAACTGGAGCTTGAACCCAGCTCCTGAGTATGGTGATGCATGTGTTCTACTAGCTGCATCACCGCCGGACCCTCTGGCTAACACTGTCTAGCAGGTAAATGGCTCCAAGGGTCGGCAAGTGTCATTGCAAAACAAAAATAATCTGATGAAATTTGCCCAAAAGTGATTCTTGGGTTTTAGAAAATTATCAAGATGATTTAAAATATGGAACAGAACCTCAATGTAAGTACAGATTCTGCCCTGTGATATTAGCTACTGATAAAAAAGAGAGAGAGAGAGAGAAAGAAAGAAAAAGACTTCAAAGTGTTTTCTGTATTGCATCCTCACATAATCTTTTAATTCTGTCTGCTAGCATATATTATAAGGGAAATGAAAAGCCTATACAGTAGCATTTGCCAGGACACAGTAAGAACTAGGTGGGTTTGATTCCAGGCTCAATCAGAATCACAGAACAAGGAATAACATCATTGCAAGACTGGCCAGCTCCTCATGGGGCGCGAGTGCTTCCACACTACGATCATCATCTCTGGCATTATGCTATTCCACTGCAGAATACTGTGTCCCAGTATGGTTCCATAGCCCCCATGTCCACTTGGTCGATTCCAAATTATATTCCTCCATGAGGATAATTTCTGGAACCATCCGTTCCACCCTGGTTCCACGGCTGCCAGTTCTTAGCAACATCGCCCCGCCAGATATTCGTCGGGATGCGGCATCATCTAAGTTCATTTCCCACGTCTACGCTCGACCGGACCTGCCAATATACGCGGATATCTTCGCCCACCCTGTCCAACGCTTGACGTCTCGTCACCCAATCTGGTCCCCTATGCCTACACTGAACTTCTCTGTTCCAGTCTCTTAGAAACAGAGTTGGCAGTCAGCTGAGGTAAAGAACAAACACCTCATCACAGACCCCTGCAAGCATCAACCTGGTTTTGACCTAGCACGTTATGATTGGGCCCTCCTCAATCGCTATCAAACAGGCCATGGCCGGTGCGCCGCTGTGTTCCATCGCTGGGGAGCCAGAGACGACCCGAACTGCCCCTGCGGCTACAGACAGACTATGACCCACATAGTCAACGACTGCCACCTCTCCAGATTCAAAGGAGGTCTTGAAACTTTACGTCAGGCTCAACCTGACGCTGTTGACTGGCTAAGGAAGAAGGGCAAACGCTAGAAGAACAGAACTGTGGCTGAATGGCTTATGCTCTCCTGCCATCTTATGGCAAATGCCTGGAAGCACACCTTTGAGAACAGTCAAGAGAGAACTGACTGGTTTGGTTGATGGATTGAATTTCAAACTCCTACAGATCCTAGAGCCCAGAGCAGAGTGGGGGGGGGGGGAAGGCAATCCATCCACATGACTGATTCTCACACATCTCAAAAAAAAAATTCATGGTTCAAACCAGTCTCATTCCAGATTCTTTCAGGCTTAGCAGTTTCTCTAACTTCTTTTATCTATCAATGTAAAATGTATTCTGTTTTCCAATTCTTGGCATAATTTACAAGCACCTCCAGTTCCAAAATTTCTATGGTTATTAACCAAGTGTTAATTTTTTTTTTTTTACCTCCGGGGTTATAGCTGGAGCTCAGTGCCTGCACTACGAATCCACTGCTCCTAGAGGCCTTTCTTGTTGCCCTTGTTGTTGTTATTATTGTTATTGTTTTGCTGGATAGGACAATAGAGAATGGAGAGATGAGGGGAAGACAGAGAGTGGGAGAGAAAGATAGACACCTGCAGACCTGCTTCACCACTTGTAAAGCAACCTCCCTGCAGTTGGGGAGCCAGGGGCTTGAACTGGGATTCTTATGCCTGTCCTTGCGCTTTGTGCCATGTGCGCTTAACCTGCTATGCTACCATCTGGCCCCTGTTACTTTTCATTTTACCAGCTTCCAAGCTATTGTTTTCATTATTGATTCCATGAGGAGTTGTAAAACACTGGGTCCAGTCCCTCGTTCTCTGTTTCTATCACGTTTTATACATGTGCCTGTTTTCCAGGGTTGCTTTTTGCTTGCTTGCTTCTGTTTGGTTGAGTTAGTTTGGTTTTACTTCTGTTTTGGCATAACTGTGTACTCACAGGAAGTTGGGAGGGAGGTTAAATATAAAGGAGACCCTCTGAGAATACTTCCCAGCCTCCTTGAAGGGGAACATCTTGCTCAATGATTATGCCCAAGCAAAATCAGAAAACAAACACTGGTGTATTCTACTCGTGGGCCCTTGGTTCATGTCATTAATATTTTAGAATATTTTAGAATGGGAACATTTTTGTAGTTCATTAAATGTTTTTAAGTGGCCAACACTGTACAAATAGAGAAGAAAAATGTGTTCAAAAACATATTCATATTTCACCAGTTGTACGTGACCACTGGTGTGTGTGTGTGTGCTGTTTTTATATGACTCATCCTTTTAGATTCTCTGGCTCCTGGTACCATATAAGGGATAAATAGCTTCCCTTATATGTTGGTGAAGAAAGGTAGAGAAAAATAAAGGAAGGATAAAGGGATGAAAGAAAAGACAGCACTTGTATCAATTCATAAAACAAATAAAACAATCCATGTATAACATTTTTTGTGGATTTTCCTGACATGGTGTATAATGCAGTGTTAATATCTGGCTTATTGAAAATGGCTCTAGTGATGTCAACATTTATACTTTGTACCATATTACATTTTTTTAAATTTATTTATGTATTTATTTTTGTCATTGCCTGAGCTCCACTACGATGGATTGATTTTTTTCAGATGAGGAGAGAGAGAGAGAGAGAGAGAGAGATATCTCAGCACTGACACTCCCCCATCCCATTGGGCTGAGCCTGAACCTGAGTATCACATACGGCAAAGCAGGTGCCCTCCCAATTGAGCCGTCTCACCAACCCTCATATTAAATTCTTAACTATTAAAATTCAAACATTAAAACAACTTTCCAACTATATGCCTTTTAGACACAGTAATGAAATAATAATTTCTGCACTTAGAAGAAAAAGACATCAGAACCAACCTTTTTGGAGTATGATTCCATGACATAGGCTGCTAGCAAGACAAGTGAAGAACTGAACAGACTTTGACCCAATAATATTACAGATATGTCCACATCATATGTAGTAATAGTAAGAAAAGTGAGAGAAGTGTCTGACAACATGGAGATGAGAAAATATGTTACAGTGTATCAGACAGATGATAAAGAATAAATATTAGAAAACTCATTATCTGAGGCAATACTGCCACATGATTTTAAAGAAAAAGACAGATAGTTCGAAACTTCTAGAGACTTAGAGTCCAGGTACAGTTTGATATTAATTAATTAGGTATATTCAGGGACCAAGTGGTGGTACATCCTGTTGAGCACACAAGTTACCATGTGTGAGGTCCCAAGTTCAGGCCTCCAGTCCTCACCACAGAGGAGAAACTCTATAAGCAGTAGATCAATGCTTCAGGTCTCTCTCTCTCCATATATATATATATCCCTCTCTCACCCTATTTATTTCTGTCTTTATCATCATTTTAAAAACAGAAAGTAAAAACTGGCCACCGGAAATGGTGGATTCATAGGGCAAGGACCAAGCCTCAATGCTCACCCTGGTAGCAAAAATAATAACAATAATAATAATAACTAGGTATATTCGTGTGTGTGTGTAAAACTAGATAAACTACTATAGGAAGGACAAAAATTAAAAGAAACTCTTTCAAATGTAAACACTGTAGAATCAATAGATGAGATTAAAGGTGACTTGAGTGTCTATTTTCAATATTTATACTTTCATTGCAAGCAAATACTTATTGTATCTACATGTAAACAAAGGAGGTGTTTAAGGCTGAAACTTCTAATATCATAGAGCAAGAGAGTTACTAGGGTAGCCCTTCTAGAAAAACTCTGACCATATGGGAGGTGGAAGACCAGGTTCAGAAAGAGAAGTTGCAGGAGGGCTGGGAGGTGGTGCATCTGGTTAAGTACACATAGTGCCAAGCACAAGGACCTAAGCAAGGATCAGAGTTCAAGCCCCCGGCTCCCCACCTGCAGGGAGGACACTTCCCAAGCAGTGAAGCAGTTCTGCAGGTGTCTATCTTTCCCTCTCCCTCTCTATTTCCCCCTACCCTCTCAATTTCTCTCTGTCGTACCCAATAAAATGATAAAAAATGACTTATGGGCTGTGGATTCGTAGTGATAATAATTAAATATACTATAATAATTAGGTATATCAATAATTATGATTATATATTTATATAATGTATAATTTTGTCATTATAAGTATGTCTTTAATAACTATATAAGAATATACCTAATTATATCCTCATAGGAGGAGAAGGAGGAAGAATAAGGAAAAGAAGAAGTTGCAGGACCAGGCAGTGGCACACCCGTTTGAGCACACATTACTATGCATAAGGACTGGGGTTCAAGAGTTCAAGGCCCTGGTCCCCACTTGTAAGGGGAAAGCTGCAAATATCTTTCTCCCTTTCTATCTCTCCTTCTCTTTCAATTTCTTTCTGTTCTATCAAATAAAAAGAAAGGAAGATAAAAAAAAGGGGTGGAATGTCCACCCCTCCAGGAGTGATGGATTCTTTGTGCAGTCACCAAGCTCCAGTAATAACCCTGGCAGCAATAACAAAAATTAAATTAAATTAAGTTTCTGCTGAAAATAAGACTGAAATTCATAAGCACTTTGAGAAATGGGTATGTCTCGGAGAGGCCAGTCCTGGACATAATAGGGTGGCCTAAAATCTTTTAAGCTTCATGCTAAGAACACTGTACTATGTATATACCATGGAATATGACTCAGCCATTAAAAATGAAGTCATCATCTCCTTTGCCTTATCATGGATAGAACTTGAAAGAAGTCCTATTAAGTGAGATAAGCACCAAAAAGAACAAATACCAGATGATCTCACTTATAGGTGGAATTTAAAAAACAAGGACAGAAAAGGAAAACACAAAGCAAAACGTAGGCTGAGTATGGTTAGCTCCAGAATTTCCAGTCCAACATATAAGCATTCTCTAAATTTTCTAATAATTGTTTTAAAATTCAGTTACAGAAAAGCAAAGGACTCTGGGAAAGGAGGCAGAGGAAGGGGTTGGGGGAGGGTGCATGTATCATGGTGCATGATGGTAGAAAAGGACCTAAGTTAGGGATGAGAGTATTTTGCAGACACCTATCAGGGGAGAAAAGAGATTGTACCCTTGTGTCAACAGCTCTACTGTAAACAAAGCATTAACTTCCCCAGTTAAATTATTATTTTTTATTTATTTATAAAAGGGAAACATTGACTAAACCATAGGATAAGAGGGGTACAACTTTACACAATTCCCACCACCAGGTCTCTATATCCCTGCCAGGAGCCATTTCTCTGCTTGATAGATGATAAGCTTTGAAACAATGGAATCCCTCGAGACAAGTGTTAATTCCCCCCTGGGCAGGCCATTTCCCCTCAGGTAAACCATTTATCAGTAATCAAGTGAGTCAACACACAGTTGTGGTAACAAACATGGCTTCGGCCATTTGTTGCAAGGAACATTCCGATTTGAAGTTTGCTCCCCTTCCTCCCCCTCTAGCATTCCCTCTCCTTCCCCAAAGCCTTATAATGCCTGTGAACACAATAAAATTTGGCAGCTTGATCAGAAACTTGTCTTGTTGTCATTCTTTCATGTCTCATGTCCCTTTCATTCCAGGTCTTTTAGGTTCCTAGCCCCTGTTCACCGCCCTGCTAGTCGGGGCATTCTGGCACCCGGACGTGGGGCGAAGAAGCCTTCTGGATCTAGGAACTCCGCTGATCGAGAGGGTAGGCCTACCCGAATTCACTGATTCATCATGGCCGAGGGTGTAACACAAAGACTCTCAGAGATCGCCACGGAAATACCCGACCGTGAGTCGCATCTGGAGGAGAGTGTCACAGCGGCTGAGGTAAGCAAAACCATGGGACATGAATTTAGAAAATAAGATTTATTCATTAAAGGACTCAAGGAGTCACTCAAGACACGAGGAACTAGGGATAAAAAGAAAGAATTAAAGAAGTTTTCAGATTATATTGGAAATATTTGCCCCTGGTTCCCCCAGGAAGGCACTATAGATGAGAAACATTGGAGGAGAATTGGTGACTGTCTTAATGATCATTATCAGTCTTTTGGTCCTGAACGTGTACCTGCTTCTGCCTTTTGTTACTGGAATTTAATTAATGATATCTTAAAAATTTATAATAACCACCCTGATATTAAAAGCCTTATTACAGAGGGTGAAAAGGTCCTCTGGCAACTTTCTAGTCCGCCGTCTAGGACAAAGTCCCCATCCCCATGCCCTTCTGTGATTATTGATCTTGATCCCCCAGTACCCAGTCAAAATAAAAGCCTCCCAGCACCCGATGAAAGTAAAAGCCCTGTCCCCCTCCTTATAGGTTCCACCGCACTTACTAAAGTTCCCTTTATTGACCCTCCTATTGCTAATTCACATGAGAATGAAACCCAGCATTCTTTCCCCCGCCTCTATCCAGTTTTATAAAACCCTCCCTCTCCTGAAGCACTTCCCACGGAGGATGAGGCTTTGCTAGAAAAAGAGGCTGCCAAATACCACAATCCCGATTGGTGTCCTCCTCCCTTTAATCTCCCTCCCAACACTTATGCCCTGCTCTCCAGCCTGACCCTCTTCTTGACAATCCCTCCATCAGGCGGGCACACTTAGGAGCCCTTACAGGAATTTCCACCCTCCGCAAGGTCCTTGCTGACCAGAGAGAGCAGCTTCAATTAATGAAAGAAATAGCTGCAGTTACAGAAGAACTTACCTTTTTAGCCTCACCAAAAAACCTAAACCCAATCCCCAAAACTAAAACTAAAACTAAGCCTGTCGTATGCTTTACATTGGTTTGTTCTAGCCCTCCCCCTCCAAGAGAATTGGATCAGTCCAGTTAGTTTCGTGGGCCTGCTTGGCCCCGCCCCGAAGGAAACCCGCCAGAGTTCCAGAGTGACAGAGTTCCTGGATTCCTGAGTTCCAGAGTAAGGGAGAGTGCTTGCACCGCCGCAAAGAGACAGCGGAGTTCTGTTTGGTGATTAGTTTGTCTTAGTTTATGAATCGTTGTTCCTGAATAAAGAAATACAGCTTCCCTGCCCAGCCGTTGTCTCCGTGTCTCTGTTACCCGCCGTGAAGCTATCCCACCCGGCCAGAGCCCGCCAAATTTTAACAACAAATGGCGCCCACCTGGACCTGACCTGCGCATCTCTCAGATAAGTAAAGACAATTTGGCTACTTATGCACTATGGCCTTCTCTTCTGCTTGTGAAGAGATCTCCAAAGGCCTCTGCTCTTTCTTCACGAGACTGTTTTGCTGTTTCTGAAACATTTATCTCTGGACCACTCTGTGGTTTCCACTCGCTCGGGCGAACTCAGAACAGCCAGCAGGAAGAGCCAGTGGGCGGGAGGCGAGGCGCGGAGCTGCTGTTTCCACCTGGTTAAACAGCCAGCCAGCCGGCTGCGCCCAGACAACCCCGCGCACCGTGCCCGCAGCCCCGCAGCCCCGCAGCCCCACAGGAGGCTGACGCCAGCCTGCAGGAGCCCGATGCCACCATGCAAGAGCCTGATGCCAGCACGCTAGAGCCCGATGCCAACACGCTAGAGCCCGATGCCACCACGCAAGAGCCCGAGGCCAGCCCACAGGAGCCGGCTCTCCACCGTGTGGCGCAGGGCACTGGATGCATGATCCCTCCACGCTGCTCGGCCACTGCGAGCAGGGCAGCAGACATGGCAGGGCCATGGGGCAGGGCCGCGGCGGCCTATCATGGCCGCCACCCCTGGGCACCTATGCCCACACCTTCTACAAAACTGGCCTGCCTGCCCTCTTGCTATAAATTCTGGAACCATCCCAGGCCTCCCGGACCCCCAGGCTCCCTGCCAAAACTGGGCACACGAGATCTCCAGCTGCCAGTCCGGTCTGAAGGCAGACAAGCTGGAGTACGCAGAGATTTGTGCAGAGATCGCAACCTGCAATTTCTAAAAGTGAAGCTGTGCGGGAAGCCACCTCCGGATGGTGAACCCCCCCCCCAACAACTAAGACAGTACAGATTTAAATTCGTGTTTAAAATGGCATGTCTTCGTAACAAAGGTTTCTCTCCTTGTGTATTAATGACCATGTTTATATGTATGTTTAAAGTTTGGTAAACAGTAACTTTAAGGCTAAATTCTTACTAGTCAAAGTTAAATGAAAAAGGTTTTCAACCTAATTCTCATAAAGATAAAATTAACTTATATTCAAAGTCTAAGGTAAAAATTAGTTAACAAGCAATATATTTTAACTAAGTTGGTCTAAACAAAAGGTTAATAATAGACTTGTTGATATGTAAAACTCTCCATTACCTTCTCTATTAGAAATGGTAGATCGCACAATGGCTATGCTAATTATTCTCACGCCTGAGGTTTCCTCTCCGGCCCACACCTAGGGTGTGTCTCCATCTTGAATGGGTGTAACAAAAGGTTAAAAAGATGTTGTTGATATGTAAAAGTCTCAAATTCCTTCTCTATTAGAAATATGCTAATAACAAGTTTTGTTTCATAGTAAGTAAGTTGCAGCCAGCTGCCTTTGGGACTCTAGGCCGTTCCCCACCCCCATGCAAATGCCCGTTGAGGCAAGTAGCCCCCCAGAGGCAAGGAATGTTTTTTTTTAAGCTGATAAAGTTTAGCCCACAGAGGCAGATATGGCCCCCTCAGGCCTTCCCTTAGCAGTACACTGGTTCTTGTTGTTTACATGTTTCTCCATGTTTGTGCCAGTTTCTTTTTTAAAAATGCCTGTATGATATATGTTTCTGTTCACCCCACACCCTTGATACCATAGCCATTTAGTTAAAAGAAAAGGGGGAATTGTCGTATGCTTTACATTGGTTTGTTCTAGCCCTCCCCCGTCAAGAGAATTGGATCAGTCCAGTTAATTTCGCGGGCCCGCTTGGCCCTGCCTGGCCCCGCCCCAAGGAACCCCGAGAGAGGGTTCCTGAGTTCGAGAGTGCCAGAGTTTCAGAGAGTTCTTGAGTTCCAGAGTAAGAGAGAGTGCTTGCGCCACCGCAAAGAGACAGCAGAGTTCTGTTTGGTGATTAGTTTGTCTTAGTTTATGAATCGTTGTTCCTGAATAAAGAAATACAGCTTCCCTGCCCAGCCATTGTCTCCGCGTCTCTGTTACCCACCGTGAAGCAAGCCAGCCCTGCTAGAGCCCACGAATTTTAACAACATAAACCATCCAAATCAAAACCAGTTTTGTCTTTCCCTGTTACTCGGAGCCAGGTTCAAACTGGCTAACCCTAACCCCTACGCTCTTCCTTGTCCAGACTGCCTCCCTACACCACCGCCCCTCCGTTTCGTGCTCTGGTCCTTGACTTGGCCAATAATACTGATTAGACCACCAAGGCTAAAACTCAACTAGCACGAAAAACAGCTTCCCTTAGAAAATTAGTAGAAAAAAAATGAGAACATTTACAATTAGTTAAAGAACTGTTGGCTCTTGATTTGGCATTATCTTACTATTAATCAAAAAACCAGTACACACTTTTGATAAAAATTTAATGATTTGTTTCTTTAAAACTGTAAAATGTACCTTAGCCCAGAAAAAAACAATTTCAAAGATTTTTCTCTGCGCGGCGGTAAACTAAGCCCGCCTGTTCCACCCGCACAGCCAATCACGGCACAGAACTCCTTGCTCCACAGATTGGCAAAGACTCCAGTCAATCATTCCCTAGCCACAAACGCCCCTCCTGGGTGGCTGTGAGTTAGAAATCCGAAAGCCGCTTTTCAAAGGGAAAATTTTTCTCTTCACCAAGAATGTATGTTTTAAGTCTGTGCTAACCTTGTTTTCATTAATGTGTGTTAACCCCTAAGATTTTTTTAAGTTTTAAATAAGATTTAGTTAAGCTAAATGTGGTTTTAAAGATCCCGATTCATAGAGTTGGCACACCTTTACCAAAGTAAAATATAGGACAGTTTCATCCTTCTGATAGCTAATATCAGCATCAATTCATTAGTTAAAAGATTTTCTGAGATATCTAGGCATGGTAAAATGTCTCTATAGTCTCTCTCACTCTTGTGAGAATTGTAAATATTACCAGCACCCCAATACTAACTGCCACTGTTTGTTAATTTGTTAATTCCATGCTTGAACTGGCTTTCTAATAACCCAGTCAGTGTAGAGAAGTGGCCTTGCCAGGAAAAGAAGGGTTAAACATGATATTCCTGGCCTGATAAAAAATTTTCATTCAACAGATGTGATTCAACAAAATTATTTAGTGTAAAATGGTCATCTAAAAGAAATGTTAACAGTAAAAATTTATTTTAACATTTCAGCTATAAGGTTTATTTTAGCTTTTTAAGTTACCTATCCAAATCAAAGTGAAAGATCAATTAAGTTGTGTACCCACCCTTGTTCATAGCTGCCCTAAGGGTGTGATAGCTTTGTGATAAACAAAGATCCTAACAAACAAAGTTTAACATTTTACTTAAAATTGTTTTTAAGACTGGCTTGGGTTAGTAAAAGATAACACAATGGTTATGTTAATTATTTACATGCCAGAGGCTTTCGCTCTGGTTATCCTCTTTATATCTTTCTGCTTTTAAAAATTATCTGGTTTGTTTTAAGACACTGCCAGAGGTTTATTCTTGATAAATTAAGTTAATACATTGTGCTTCTGGTCTGATAGATTTGTTTTGGCAAATCCTGATTTAACAAAATTAATATTTTGAACATTTAAACTATGAGGTTTTATTTTAGCCTTTTAAGTTGCCATATTAGAGTTCTAAGGAGTAAAATCTATTAAGAGTTTTATATCTAAGCTTACTCATGATAGCCTTGTGATGAGTAAAGATCTTAGTAAACTAAAGTTATAATAGTGTGCTTAAACTGTCTAATCAGTTTAAAATAATGCTAAAAAATGGTAAACATTTTATCATGTCAACACATTAGGTATTGACTTTCTATAACATATTGGTATATTCTAATAAAGAGCCTTCTAAAATCATATAAAAGAACTCAAGCCAATTCTAACCATTAGATCATCAATTAAGTTGGTACAAGTTCTCTCCCTAAGTAAATAATTATAGGTACATTTGCACATGAAGAACTGACTGCTCATATGGTAAGATTTAAAACTAAACATTTTTAATTTTTTATTTATGGGTGTGTGATGACTCCTAAAGTCACTCATATCCTAAAATTTTTCTCATTTTTTTTACAAGCCTCTTAAAATTGTAACGCTTGACCTGCCATAGTGAGAGCACTTTACTGGCTCCTGCATTGTTTAATTAAGATCCTGTTATTCAGACTTTTAAGATTAATCTCCATTGATAAAAGCCAATGCTCTCTGACAGATTGATGTAATTCACCTGCCCATGTTTAGTAAACAAAAACTTTTTTTTCACAGTTGATATTTTTTCTAAATTTATGTGGGCTACAGCTCAAACAAGAAAAACTAAAACCCTTAAGCTTAATTAATAAAAAAAGAAGGGGAATGCACCCCCCAGTATTCAGTTGGCTAAAGTGTCAATGAAGTAAAATATTAATCCTTCTTAATATTTACAAAAATTTGAATTGTCCATTTATTGTATCTCATTGACAAAGCCACCCACTTTTCCACTCACAGAGACATATTCTTTTTCTCTTTTTCAACACTGGATGTCCATGTTTGTTTTCCTTTTATTATGGTGGATGACATTATTGCTCTTGCAAAATCCACAGAGTCCCTGTTGGCAAGTCCTTACCACAAAGGATGCCATGGCAGTATATAGTCCAGCTAACCTCACCAGCTTATCCAAGTCTTCTCTTTCTGCTGACCTACCACTGCTGACTTCATCTTTGCATGTTTATTGACTGCTCACTTTTCTCAAAATATTCCTCATGTTCAAGGAACCTCACCTTGACTTCTAATGTGTATGTACCTCCTCTGTGTTTTGGTACAACACCATCCTATATTTTCATGTCAATTCTTCTCTACCTGGTCCTTGCCTCCTAGTTTTGCTTGTTCCACAGCTGACCCTCTATGAAGAAGAAAAATTTCATCAGTTGGCACTGACCAGACAAGACGTGCTGTGTTTCTTCCCCTGGACATCACATCCACTGACTGCTTCCCTTAGACTTGCTGGTGGCACACTAGGACACTCTATATATTCCTCCCATGAATTTTCTGACAAATTACAACAGGTTATAGACTCCACCACAAATAGTCTTGAGTCACTATAGAGCCCCTCATGGGATCCTTATTAGTCTTTTGCTAATGATTACCTTAGGACCCTTTATTTTTAATAAGATTACTGATTTTATAAAACGGCAGATTGACTCCTTGGCATCAAAACCTTTGCAAATACATTATCACAGACTTGATTTGGCTGATAGAGGCCTGGCTGAACCTGAGGATGACAGACCCCCTTTTTGGGTGGCATAAAACTCAGAATTATGCATCGAGACATCCAACCTTGGCAGGGCAAGGACACCAGTAAGGGGTGTAAGGCAAAGCACTGCAGGGGGAGGACCCTATCATCCGCCTCTGAGTCCCCCGTGAAGCAAACCTGATTTGCATGGAGGTTGGTGTCAGCAACAAAAATTGTTTCCCTAGAAATTGTGGCTCTGCCTCCCCTCCCCAAAAAGACACCGAGAGCCTTATAAGATGTGGGAAGATTGGTTTTGCACTCATCCCGCGGGAGGAATCTGGTCAATACTTCCCCCCTCTGGTTATGCCCACCAAACCTGCTGTTAGGGTCTCCGCTCCTCACCCCCAATTTCCTGCCTCAATTTAAATTATAACAAAGGGAGGATATGCCAGGAGCCATTTCTCTGCTTGATAGATGATAAGCTTTGAAATAATGGAATCCTTCGAGACAAGTGTTAATTCCTCCCTGGGCAGGCCATTTCCCCTCAGGTAACCCATTTATCAGTAATCAAGTGAGTCAACACACAGTTGTGGTAACAAACATGGTTTCGGTCATTTGTTGCAAGGAACATTCCGCTTTGAAGTTTGCTCCGCCTCCCCCCCTCCAGCATTCCCTCTCCTTCCCCAAAGCCTTATAATGCCTGTGAACACAATAAAATGTGGCAGCTTGATCAGAAACTTGTCTTGCTGTCGTTTTTCGTGTCTCATGTCCCTTTCATTCCAGGTCTTTTAGGTTCCTAGCCCCTGTTCACCGCCCTGCTGGTCGGGGCATATCCCTTCCCCTCCCCTGATAGCTTTCCTATTCTTTATCCCTCTGGGAGCATGGAACCAAGGTCATTGTGGGATGCAGAAGGTGGAAGGTCTGGCTTCTGTAATTGCTTCCATGCTGAGCATGGGCATCAACAGGTTGATCCATACTCCCAGCCTGCCTCTCTCTTTCTCTAGTGGGGAAGAGCTCTGGGGAAGTGGAGATCCAGGACACATTGGTGGGTTGTCTGCCCAGGGAAGTATGGTCAGCATCATGCTAGCATCTGGAACTTGGTGGCTGAAAACAGAGTTAACATACAAAGCCAAACAAATTGTTGACCAATCATGGACCTAAAGGCTGGAATAATGCAGATGAAGAGTTGTGGGGGGGGGGTGTCTCCATTTTTTAGATAGCTATTAGGCATATTTCAGTTATATTCCAAATGGCCTGTGGATATACTATTTTTTCCCCTGAGCCTGAAATCTGATATGCAGGTGGATCCAAATTATTGTCTGGGGAACACTTCCCTCACTCACTCCAAAGTTAACCTTATCAAAGCAAGGACTGCAAAAGCTGAATAAGGACAAGAGATTGGCATACTTTAATGATGACTCTTTAGTCACTATCAGGCCACCCCATCAGCTGGGGCCCTATTCAGGGAGTCCTGAGATTCCCAGACATGATGGGCTTAGACCTCGAATAAATCCCTCTCTCCATTGTTACTGGTCATTTCTATCAGGAACAACAAAATAGACCCCTTTGTGGGCTCCCCATAGGACCTTGCCCTCAACTTGGAACAACAGTGGTTGAGAATGTTCCATCCTCTGAAAGGAGGCTGGACAATATACTCTATGCTACACCTGAGGAAGATGGGTACTGATATTGGGGCAGCTTGGAACATTCCTACTCATGACTGCAGAATGTGAGCTCAGATCTACAGGGATGCAGAGGTCACAGAGGCTCCTAAGCTGAATATGGGCCCCAGATCACATCAGATCGATGGGGTTTACAGTCAACAATATTTATACACCTTTCCCATATTTGGGAGCTACTCTCTTCTCTGATCCAGCTTTCTGGTCCATTTTCCAGCCGTGAAATTATTTTTAAAATAACATTAATGTACTTGTATAACCTTGCCCATTAACCAGAGTTCTGCAGAGAAATAAAAGCAGAAGGAAACAGAGTAATAGAAGGAAAGAGAACAGTTGTAAGGGATTAACTACTGTAAGGATGGAAGACTGCAAACTCCCACTGTCTATGCCCAAGAAAGCTGGTGGAGTAACTTCAGTACAAACCCAGAAGAGTTGATATGCCCTATAGTGTGGTTCCCAAGTAGAGGCCCAAGGACCAAGAACTAGGGAAGTTCATGTCCCAGGGGAGGAGTAGACAGTTGTCCTAGTCTAAGTAGAGTAAATTCACCCTTTTGCCTTTTTGCTCCATTCAGGTCCTTAAAGAGCTGGTTCTTATGATCAGAAAAGTATGGACATTGATCTAGGGGAATTTCTTTCATTTTACCAGAGGAGACAGCTGAGCTCTAAGGAAGTGATTTACACAAGCTCTTCAGGTGGGTAACTACTGATCCAGTCCTCAGGTCCACTGTCCCCACCCCTAGTACAAAGGCTGACAGGACCAACCATTTTCCTAAGGGGAAATCATTCTGGATTACCCAGTGGATACTCAGTGCAATCACATGTGTCCAGTGAAAAGGTATCCAGAAAGATGAGGTGGACAAGGGCAGAGGTTGGAATAGCCACGTGCAGAGGAAGATGTGGAATAAGCAGGGAAGGACCTACCCCCTTCAGCCCTTGGCAGAAAAGCAGCCCTGCCAACAAACACCCTGACTGCAGAATGGAAAAAGGATACAGTGGAGTTGCCTTAAATTACCAACCTTTTGATCATTGGTTTCAGCATGCCTAGGAAACTGAAACAGTGTCCAAGAGCAAAAGAATTACCAGGTAACTCCAAAAAATCATTGGAGGAGTTGGGGAAAAGGTGGAAGAGGAAAAGGAGGGAGAGGAAGAAGAACAAGGGATGAAAAAAACTTAAGTGAAAGCTCTTTAAAGTTCTTTAACTCCAGGGCTGAGAAGTGGTGACCCAGTTGAGCACAAACAGTTCCATATACAAAGATCTCAGTTTGAGTCCCTGGCCCTGGCCTGCAGGGGAGGAAGCTTCACAAGCTGTGAAGCAGTGTTGCAGGTGTCTCTTTCTTCCTCTCTCTCTATCCCTGTCCCCTTCTCTCTCTCTCCCCCCTCCATATATATATATATATATATATATATATATATATATCCCCATCCCTTCTCTATTTCCCTCCCTACTATCAAATAAAGGGGAAAACAAGTCATTTAACCCAAATATGTTTCAAAAGGAAAAAATGAGGTGTGCCAGCACATGCAAATACAACAGAAAGAAAGTCTAAGTACATGAGTCATGCCGTAGTGCAGCAGGTTAAGCACAAGTAGCACAAAACACAAGGACTGGCATTAAGGATCCCGGTTCAAACCCTAGCCCCCACTTGCAGGGGAGTGGCTTCACAAATGGTAAAGCAGGCCTGCAGGTCTCTATCTTTCTCTCCCCCTCTCTGTCTTCTCCTCCTCTCTCCATTTCTCTCTGTCCTATACAACAACAACGATATCAATAACAGTAAAACAACAAGGGCAACAAAAGGAAATAAATAAATACTTTTTAAAAAATTTTTAAAAAAAGAAAATCAAAGTACAGTCAATGCATAGCTGCAAACTGCAAATGCTATTTGCACTGGATGCAAAAAATTGTCATGATCACAGTTTATGAATCTGACAGCTACTGTGCAATTGGACCTACCAGTCACAACCATTCACATGCACTCGCTAGGTGGGGAGTGGTCCTCTGACCACCAGGACCTTCCCTGCCTGGAAAACATAGCAAAATGGGGGATGCTGGGAAATCAAAGTCCTTGAGTGTCTCCCCAAAGCAGTATTAACTGGAGTCAGGGTATTCGCACCCCAAACCTGAGAGATTATCTGATGCTTAATTCCCCAGCAAGACGGAGCCCCTGATGCCCAAAGCCCCCAACCTACTCCCTGTTTTCCTTTCCCTACATCCCTATCAGTGTCTCTTCTCAAATCAATGGCTTACCTTGAGCCTGCTTCTTCAGGGGCCCAAACTAAGACAGACCGAATAAGCACTCAGCGGGCAGAGACTCAGAACCCAAATGCATAATGTGAAGCCTTTGTCTTCTTCAAGAACTCATACTGAAGCCTTGCTCACTGTGATTCAATGCTGGCAAATCAGAGAAGAGTTAGGCTGCTTTCATGCTTTCTGTACCTACCACACCAGAGCTAAGGAGACACGCTGAGCTGTGAAACTCCTCGCTTATTTTTTTTAATTTCTTTATTGGGGAATTAATGTTTTACATTCAACAGTAAATACAATAATAGTTTGTACATGCATAACATTCCCCAGTTTCCCATTTAACAATACAATCCCCACTAGGTCCTCTGTCATCCTTCTTGGACCTGTATTCTCCCACCCACCCACCCCAGAGTCTTTTACGTTGTTGCGATACGTCAATTCCATTTCAGGTTCTACCTGTGTTTTCTTTTCTGATCTTGTTTTTCAACATCTCCCTGAGAGGGAGATCATCCCATATTCATCCTTCTGTTTCTGACTTATTTCACTTAACATGAATTTGTCAAGGTCCATCCAAGACTGGCCGAAAATGGTGAAGTCACCATTTTTCACAGCTGAGTAGTATTCCATTGTGTATATATACCACAACTTGCTCAGCCACTCATCTGTTGTTGGACACCTGGGTTGCTTCCAGGTTTTGGCTATTACAAATTGTGCTGTCAAGAACATATGTGTACACAGATCTTTTTGGATGGATGTGTTGAGTTCCTTAGGATATATCCCCAGGGGAGGAATTGCAGGATCATAGGGTAGGTCCATTTCTAGCCTTCTGAGAGTTCTGCAGACTGCTCTCCACAGAGGTTGGACCAATTGACATTCCCACCAGAAGTGCAGGAGGGTTCCTTTGACCCCACACCCTCTCCAACATTTGCTGCTGTTACCTTTTCTGATGTATGACATTCTCACAGGAGTGATGTGGTATCTCATTGTTGTCTTTATTTGCATTTCTCTGACAATTAGAAACTTGGAGCATTTTTTCATGTGTTTCTAGACCTTTTGGATCTCTTCTGTGGTGAATATTCTGTCCATGTCCTCCCCCCATTTTTGGATGGGGTTATTTGTTGTCTTGTTGTTGAGTTTGGCAAACTCTTTATATATGTTGGTTATTAAACTCTTGTCTGATGTATGGCATGTAAAGATCTTCTTCCATTCTGTGAGGGGTCTCTTGGTTTGGTTAGTGGTTTCTTTTGCTGTGCAGAAGCTTTTTAATTTGATAGTCCCATAGGATTATACTTGCCTTAGTCTTCTTTGTAATTGGATTCATTTCATTGAAGATGTCTTTAAAATTTATGTGGAAAAGAGTTCTGCCAATATTTTCCTCTAAGTATCTGATAGTTTGTGGTCTAACATCCAAGTCCTTGATCCACTTGGAATTTACTTTTGTGTTTGGTGAAATACAGTGGTTCAGTTTCATTCTTCTACATGTTTCAACCCATTGTTTCCAACACCATTTGTTGAAGAGACTCTGCTTTCCCCGTTTAATAGTCTGGGCACCTTTGTCAAAGATTAGATGTCCATAGGTGTGGGGGTTCATTTCTGGGCTCTCAATTCTATTCCACTGGTCAGTGTGTCTATTCATGTTCCAGTACCAGGCAGTTTTGATGACAATGGTCCTATAGTAAAATTTGAGATGAGGGAGTGTGATGCCTCCAGTTCTGTTATTTTTTCTCAAGATTTTTTTGGCAATTCTAGGTCTTTTCTGGTTCCAGATAAACATTTGTAGCATTTGTTCTATTCTCCTAAAGAATGTGCTTGGGATCTTGATGGGAATAGCATTAAATTTGTAGATGGCTCTGGGTAGTATATTCATTTTGATGATGTTAATTCTTCCAGCACATGAACATGGAATATCTCTCCACTACTTTGTGTCTTTTTCAATTTCCCTGAGTAATGACTCATAATTTTCAGTCTTTACAAGTCTTTCACTTCTTTGGTTAGGTTTACTCCTAGATATTTTATTGTTTATGTTGCTATAGTAAAATGAATTGATTTCTGGATTTCAATTTCTTCTAGCTTAGTGTTTGCATAGAGGAATGCCACTGACTTTTGAATGTTAATTTTATAGCCTGACACATTACTGTATTGCCTGATGATTTCCAAAAGCTTCTTGCTGGATTCCTTAGGTTTTTCTGTGTATACTATCATGTCATCTGCAAATAGGGAGAGTTTGACTTCTTCTCTTCCAATCTGTATCCCTTTAATTCCTTGGTCCAGCCTGATTGCTATGGCAAGAACTTCCAACAGTATGTTGAATAGTAATGGTGATAGTGGGCAGCCCTGTCTAGTACCTGATCTGAGTGGAAATGTTCCAGTTTTTCACCATTGAGTATGATGTTGGCTGTAGGTTTGCTATATATATATATACTCCACTATCTTCTGGAATTTTCCACCTATTCCCATTTTTTGTAGTGTTTTGATCATAAAGGGATGTTATATTTTGTCAAAGGCTTTCTCTGCATCTATTGCTATGATCATGTGGGTTTTTGGTTTTGCTTTTGTTGATGTGGTGGATCACACTGATTGATTTACGTATATTAAACCAACCTTGCATCCCTGGCATAAACCCCACTTGGTCATGATGAACAATCTTTTTAATATACTGCTGTATCCGGCTGCTAGAATTTTGTTAAGTATTTTAGCATCTATGTTCATCAGAGATACTGGTCTGTAGTTTTCTTTTTTGGTTGTGTCCCTGTCTACTTTTGGTATCAGAGTGATGTTAACTTCATAGAAGCTGGCAGGGAGTATTCCAGTGTCTTCAATCTTCTGAAAGACTTTTAAAAGTAGAGGTATTATTTCTTCTTTGAAGGTTTTGTAGAATTCATTTGTAAAACCATCTGGTCCAGGACTTTCATTTTTGGCGAGATTTTTGATAACTGTTTCAATTTCATTAGTTGTATTGGGCCTGTTCATGTTATCCACTTCCTCTTTACTTAGTTTTGGAAGTTGGTAGGTATCTATGAAATTGTCCATTTCTTCCAGGTTCTCTAGCTTGGTGGCATATAGTTTTTCATAGAAGCCTCACATGATATGTTGAATTTCTGTGGTGTCTGTTGTGATATCTCCTCTTTCATTAACTATCCGAATTATTTGTGTCTTCTCCCATTTTTGTTTTGTGAGTCTGGCTAAAGGTTTGTCGATTTTGTTCACTCTTTTGAAGAACCAACATTTATTTTCGTTGATCTTTTGTATGGTTTTCTTATTCTCAATGTTATTTATCTCTGCCCTAACATTAGTGATTTCTGTCCTTCTGGTTGCTTTAGGGTTCCTTTGTTCTTCTTCTTCTAGGTCTTTAAGATGTGCAATCAGGCTTTTTATTTGTGCTTTTTCTTATTTCCTAATGTGTGCTTGTATAGCTATGAACTTCCCTCTTGGTACTGCCTTAGCTGTGTCCCAAATATTTTGATAGCTTGTTGTTTCATTTTCATTGAACTCTCAAAACATTTTGATTTCTTCCTTTATTTCCTCTTTGACCCAGAAGTTGTTAAGAAGTGTACTATTGAGCTTCCATATTTTGGGACTATTACTAATCCTTTGTTGATTTTTAAGTGTTAGTTTAATTCCACTGTGGTCTGAGAAGATGCTTGGGATGATTTCAATGCTCTTGAATTTGCTGATGCTGTCTAACATGCTGATGTTAGATGTCTAACATTTGCTGATGTCTAACATTTGCTGATGTGGCCTAACATATGGTCTAACCTTGAGAATGAGCCTTGTGGATTTGAGTAAAATGTGTATTCCAGTTTCTTGGCATGAATGACTCTGAAAATGTCCAATAGTTCTAGTTTATCCATCTCTTCATTTAGCTCCCTTATGTCTTTATTGATTTTCTGCCTGGATGATCTGTCAAGCTGAGAGACTGGGGTGTTGAAGTCCCCTACTATGACTGTGTTGCTGTTAATATATTGCTGTAGCTCTTTCAGTAGATGTTTAATGTATTTAGATGGCTTCTCATTGGGTGCATAGATGTTAATAATTGTTAAGTCCTCTTGATTGACTGATCCTCTTAGCATTAAGTAGTGTCCATTCCTATCTTTTTTAATCTTATCTATTTTAAAGTCTATCGTGTCAGATATGAGAATAGCTGTTCCTGCCTTTTTTTTGTGGGCCATTGGCTTATATGATAGTTTTCCATCCTTTCACTTTAAGTCTGTGCTCATCTTGTTGAGTTAGGTGGGTTTCCTGTAGATAGCATATTTTTGGGTTGTATTTTCTGATCCATCTTCCTACTCTGTGCCTTTTAATAGGTGAATTCAGGCCATTGACATTTATTGATATCAAAGATTGAAGATATTTTAACGCCATTCTTGTAGAGTTTTAGAGTGTTCTGGTATTTGTCCTATTTATGGTGGTCTGATTGTTTACAGGAGACCTTTCAGAACTTCTTTCAGGGCAGGCTTGGTGATAGTTGATTCTTTCAACTGTTGCTTGTCTGAGAAGGTTTTGATGCCTCCATCTAGTCTGAATGACAGCCTAGCAGGATATAGTGTTCTTGGTTGAAAGCTTTTCTCATTGAGCACTTGATAGATATCTTGCCATTCTCTTCTGGCCTGTAGTGTTTGTGTGGAGAAGTCTGCTGCTAATCTTATGGGTTTTCCTCTGTAGATGACTCTTTGTTTTTCTCTTGCAGCCTTCAGGATCCTTTCTTTCTCCTTATTCCTTTCCATTCTAAGTATGATATGTCTTGGTGTCTTTAAGTCTGGGTTAATTCTGTTTGGGACCCTCTGGGCTTCTTGAATCTTTATGTATTTGATGTAGTCTAGACTAGAGAAGTTTTCAGCTATTATGGCCTGAAGAATGCTTTCTTCCTCTCCCTCTCTTTCTTCCTCTGGTAAGCCAATAATGCATATATTGTTTCTTTTTAAGTCATCCCATAGGACTCTGTTGTTGTTTTCAGCATCTCTTAATCTCTTTTTGAGATCTCTTAATTCTTTTTTAGTTGTCTTTAATTCATCCTTGATCTTGCTAATTCTCTCTTCAGCCTCACTGATTCTATTCTCTCTGCCCTCTACTGTTTTCTGGAGTTCATCTATTTTGTTACCCTGTTCTGATACTATTTTAGCTTGTTCAGCTAGTTGTGTTCTTAGCTCAGCTATTTCAGCTTTCAGCTCTCTAATAACCTTGAAATAATTAGTGTTTTCTTCCAGAGTCTCATTTGCTTTTCCTGTATTTCTGATTACAATTCTTTCAAACTCTTTACTCACTCCTGTGATTATTTCCTTAGTTAATGTTTGGATGTTGAACTCGTTATTTTGTGCTTCACCCTTTAGGGGCTTTTAGCTGGACTCTTGTCCTGGTTCATTTCTCCAATATTTCTTCTTGTTGGTTTAACCATTTTATATATTATGTTATGACTTCCCTCTCTCAGTACTTTTCAAATTACTGATCACTACTGCCTGGATTGACTTGTGTCTAATTAAGGTAATTAAAGGGTTCACAGTGGTGGAAGTTAACAGTTGTTTCAGTAGTATTTTAATCCCTGAGTTGGAGCTCAGTGGTTTAAAAGCCCCTTTTTTCTTCTTTTTCTTCCCTGTAGGCTATGGGAGCCTGAGGGCTTTTAAACTACAAGTAGGCTTCTTAGCTTAATCACTGACTCCTGGCCAAGAGATATAGCAGGGTGTGGCATAGATAATCCACTGGTTATCCACTGCTATGCCACCGAGGTATAGGTCTTCTTCTGAGTTTCCTGGTTAGATCTCTGTCCCGTGGTGTCCCTCCCTGCCGCTGCTCCAGATTCTGAGGGCAGTAGCAATGGAGACTCAGAGTTGCACTTGGTGAGTCTCCTGGGAGTCCTCTCCTCCCTTCAGCTGTCCCCTTGTTGGTGGAACAGACTGGAGGTGGTGTCTCAACTGATAAACTGCCGAACTGTTACCAGCCACTTAGTTTCTCCCTAGGCTCCTCTCTGTCACCAGCCACGTGTGTTTGCACTCACCGGTGATTTGGTGGGTTCCTGTAGTCATTCTAGTCCTGTCTTGTTTCAGTCCCAGGAGGTCTTCTTTGGTATTCTTAGTTGATCCGGGAGAATAGAGAGGAGAGGAGAGAAAGAAATCTGTTGCTGCTCATAGCCATGCCTCCAGAAGTCTCTGAAACTTCTCACTTTTTTCTCAACAAGAAGTGAACTCTAACTCCCAAGCCAATTTTGTGTCACTGTCTGTCTTGCCCACTACTCCCCACTCCCCTGACCCTGCTGAGTCCATCCCTGCTTCCACTGTCCAATTTCATTACTGAACAATTAAAGAGACTTAACATCTCATAAATCAGTTAAAGCCGGGGCTGTGGAGACAGCATAATGGTTCTACAAATGACTTTCATAGCTGAACTCTGTGGTCCCAGGTTCAATCCCCAGCCCTACAATAAACCAGCAGAGCAGTACTCTGGGATATCTCTCTATATCTATCTATCTATCTATCTCTCCTTCTCTCCCTCTCTCTCATCTCCCTCACCAAAAATATATATATATATATATATATATATATTAAAAATTAATGTGGGTCCCTTCAATAATTCTTTTTAAAATTTTTTAGAGAGAAATGAAGAGAGATGGGGAAGACATAGAGGGGGAGATAAAGACACCTGCAGACCTGCTTCACTACCTCTGAAGCAACTCCCCTGCAGGTGGGGAGCCGGGGGCTCCAACCGTGATCCTTGTGCTTTGTACCACGTGCGCTCAATAATTCTTTAGTAACTTTCCATTGCACGTAGATTGAAACCCTCCTCTTGGCCTACAAGATTTCTCCAGGTTCCATTTTTTTAATTCTTTTTTAAAATTTTTATTTATTTATTATTGAATAGAGACAGACAAAAATTGAGGGGAAGGGGAGCTAGAGGTGGAGAGAGACAGAGAGACACCTGCAACCCCGCTTCACTACTCATGAAGCTTTCCCCCTGCAGGTGGGGACCAGGGGTTTGAACCTGGGACTTGCACACTGTAGTGTGTGTGCTTAACCAGGTGCGCCACCACCTGGCCCCTACCAGGTTCCATTTTTAAGTCACTCTCCTCTCTATCCATGATAATTCAGGCACCTCAGTTCCCTTTCTTTCCAGAATGACCCAGGCTCTCCCAGATTCCAGACACCAGACACCAGTGCTTTCTCCTCCTTCTCCTTGAACACTCTGCCCAGAACCAGAAGTCTATGTGTGTCTCTTTATTCCTCATCTCTCTTATCTCCTGATCTGGAGGTTTCCCCAGTTGTCTTATCTAAAATTGGCCACCTACCTCCCATACAATCTCATTTGCCAGCACTGTGACCTATTTCCTTCACAGAACCTATAATAAACACTGATTGTTTCATCTCCTTTGATTGTTCATTCAGAAATAATCTATTCAATTCCTATTATGTGCCTTTCAGGTAAGGGTGCTATGTTGTGATCAAACACAGACTCAGCAGCCTACTCAGGGACTCCAAATATAAAATATAAAATCAAATGCAGCCACAGCCACATGAACAGGCAGAAGTTGACTCAATCAAAAATTGACCATGACTATTCCTCATGCTGTAGATAGAATTCTCCAACAACCTCCTGACAGGTGGATCAGCAATGCCCAGTTAACTCATTATCAAAGCCTGCTGCTAAATCCACCCATCATTCAGTTCTCACCCAGAACATCCTTGAACCCAGCTACCTTGCTCCCTGACCCCAAATTAGACACTCTCTTACATGATTGCTCTGAGATTTTGAGCTACACATCCAGCCTCCAGGAAGATCTGAAAGGCCAGCCTTTAAAAGGAACTGAAGTGAACTGGTATATGGACAGGAGCAACTTCATCAGAGATGGGGTAAGGTAACTACTGAACACAAGGCTGTGTGGGCATCTGCCCTGCCTGCAGGTACTTCGGCCCAAAAAGCTGAATTAATTGCCCTCACAAAAGCCCTCAACCTAGGAAAAAGGAAAATACTTAACATCTACACAGGTATCCACTATGCCTTTGCTACAGCCCACATCCATGGGGCTATATATTGAGAAAGGGGACTGATCACAGATGAAGGTAAAGCTATAAAAAAGTAAAGGGAAGTGTTAGACCTATTAGAGGATACCTGGATGCCACATGAGGTAGCCATAATACACTGCCCTGGACACCAAAAGGGAGAAGGAAATAGTTAAAATCAGAGCAGAAATAAATAAAATAGAAAACAAAGAAACCATTAGGAAGATTAATGAAACCAAGAGGCAGTTCTCTGAAAGAATAAATAAAATAGATAAACTACTAGCTATAATCATTAAAAGAAAAACGAGAGTGGTCCAGGAGGTGGCACAGTGGATAAAGCACTGGATTCTCAACCATGAGGTCCTGAGTTCAATCCCCAACAGCACATGTACCAGATTGATGTCTGTTTTTTCCTCTCTTTGCCTATCTTTCTCATAAATAAATAAATTCTTTTTTAAAAAATGAGAGAAAGTTACGGTAAAATCACTCAGAAAAAAAAAACTCAAAAACTGCAAAAGTTGTGGGCCCCTAGGAACATACCTAAAATAGACTTCCTAGCTTTGTTTCACCCTAAAAACCCTGTTCTCATATGCTCTATTCCTACTTTTTTATTCCTGCCACTAATCATTTTGACCTGCTTTCTATCTTTCAGCCATCAAGTTGTAAATGTTACCATGATTCTATGGTGACTTCCCTGGACAGATGACCTCACCTAAGTGTCCCAGAACCTCATCTCTCCACAGTCCTACCCCACTAAGGAGACAGAAACAGCCTAGGGGTATGGATCAACCTATCAATGCTCATGTCCAGCAGAGAAGAAATTACAGGTGCATGATTAGTCAACAATTTGTTCTGCCTTATATCTTAACTCTATTTCAGCCACCAGGTTCCAGATGCTACCTTGATGTCAACCTGACTTCACTGGGCAGACAACCCCATCAATGTGTCCTGGAGCCCCGCCTCCCCAGATTCCCTGCCCCACTGAGGGAAAGAGAGAGATAGACTGGGAGTATGGATCCACCTGACAACTCCCATGTTCAGCAGGGAAGCAATCACAGAAGCCAGACCTTCCACCTTCTGCACCCCATAAAGACCTTGGATCCATGTTCCCAGAGGGATAAAGAATAGGAAAGCTAACAGGGTAGGGGATGGGATACAGAGTTCTGGTGGTGGGAATTGTGTGGAATTGTACCCCTCTTATCCTATGGTTTTATCAATACTTCCATTTTATAAATAAAAATATGAAAATCTTTCTTTCCTTTTTTAGCCCATTTTTGATTTGTGGTTAATAATGGTTTACACAATTATAAAATGACAAGGTATATTTTCCATAACACACCCACCATCAAAGTTCTGTGTCCCTCCCCTTTCCATCCATAACACCATAGCTCTCCCAAAGTCTTAGAGATAGTTTGTTTGCTTCTGATGTTTGCTGTTTTTGTTTTTGGTTGTTTTGGCTCAATTTTTGTATTTTATGTATATCAGGTCTCGGTTCCATATATGGGTAAAATCAGCCTCAAAAAGTGGGCCAACAATGGAACAGTTTTCTAAAGAAGAGATGCACATGGCCCAGACACATGAAGAAATAAAGAGTCTACTTCACTTATCATTAGCTAGAGAAATGCAAATCAAAACCACACTGAGATTCCATCTCACACCTGTGAGACTGACTTACATCAGCAAAGCAGGAAATGACAGGTGCTGGCAAGGCTGTGGAGGAAAAGACTGTGCTACACTGCTGGTGGGAATGAAGACTGGGGCAGCCCTGGAAGACCGTATGGAGAGTCCTTAAATAAAAGCAGAGCAAGTGATTTTTTTTTCAACAGATCTCCAGTACAGCATATGCTCCCCATTAAACAAATAAATAAACCTTTTTTAAAAAGTAATAACTAGAAGGGCTGGGCAGTAGTGCATGGAGTTAAGCACACACAGTACAAAGTACAAGGATCCACTCAAGGATCCCGGTTTGAGCCTCCAACTCCCCACCTACAGGGGTTCACTTCACAGGTAGTGAAAACAGATATGCAGGTGTCTATCTTCCCCTCCCTTCTCAATTTCTCTCTTTCCTATGCAATAAAATGGAAAAATATGACAGCCAGGAGCAGTAAATTTGTAGTACAGACACCAAGCCCCAGCAATAAACCTGGAGGCAAAGAGAGAAAGAAAGAGAGAGAGAGAGAGAGAGAAGGAAAGAGAGAGAAGGAAGGAGAGAGAGAAGGAGGGAGAGAGAGAAGGAGGGAGAGAAAGAAAGAGAGAGAAAGAGAGAAAGAAAGAAAGAAAGAAAGAAAGAAAGAAAGAAAGAAAGAAGGAAAGAAAGAATTGAAGGAAGAAAGAGGGGGCTGGCAGTAGCACAGTGGGTTAAGTGCACAGGGCATAAAGTGCAAGGATCCGCCCAAGGATCCCGGTTTGAGACCCTGGCCCCCACCTGCAGGGGTGGTGGTTTCACAAACGATGAAGTAGGTCTGCAGGTGTCTTTCTCTCCCCCTCTTGTCTTCCTCTCCTCTCTCGATTCCTCTCTGTCCTATCCAACAACAATGGCAGCAATAACAACAATAATAATAACAACAGTGATAAACAACAAGGGCAACAAAAGGGGAGAATAGCCTCTAGGAAGAGAGAGAATAATAACTAGAATGTTCATAAGGACTAACATCCTCTCCAGGGAGGTGCCCCTAGATCTGGTGAGCATTGAATTAATGAGAGTTCCTGGAATGAGAGAATGAAAAGGAGGAAGCTGCTGACAGGGAAGGAAGGCGGATGGGGTGGGGAGCTGAGAGAATCTTTGCCTACTTCACACTTTTACCCAGCACAGGACCTGCTGACTAGTCTCCACAGAAAGGAAAAACAAAATCACAAGCACACACACAGAAAAAGAAAGACTTCTGCACAGGAAGATTGGAGCTCACAGAGGAAACGGAAAGGGCCCCAGGGACAGAGATACAGCTCCCACTTGGGAAAGCTGTCTCCCTTGAGGCCGGGAGCTGATGAGTGTGCAGGAAACCCTCTTGCCCTGTCAGTTCCTAAAAACAACCTGAGTTTTCTTATACTCTCAGGAAGAACCCAGAGGGGTGTAGGGGCCAGGTGAAGGAATGGATATTCACCCACTGGGTCCTTTCTGGAGGAAGGGAAGCATCAAACAGGCCATGGGGTGCCTTGGCCCCACTGTACTTGCTCCCAGAAGACATCACATTTCAACCTACTCAGATAGGCATAAGGATCCCTGTTCAAGGTCCTGGCTCCCCACCTACAGGGGCATCACTTCACAAGCTGTGAAGCAGGTCTGCAGGTGTCTATCTCTCCCTGCCTCTGTCTTCCCTTCCTCTCTCCATTTCTCTCTGTGCTATCCAACAACAACAGCAATAACAACAATAACAATAACAAGGGCAACAAAAATAGAAAAAAATGGCCGCCAGGAGAAGTGGATTTGTACTGCAGGCACTGAGCCCCAGCTATAACGCTGGAGGCAAAAACAAGAAGGAGCTGGGTGATAGTGCACCTGGTTGAGTGCATATGTTACAATACACAAGGACCCAGGTTTGAGTCCCCAGTCCCCACCTGCAGGAAGAATGCTTTTGCAAGTGGTGAAGCAATGTTGCAGGTATCTCTCTGTCTCTCCCTATCACCCCTTCCCCTCTCAATTTTTGGCTGTCTCTACCCAGTAAATAAAATAAAGATAATACAAAAATTAAGAAATTTATGAAAAAATAAGTAAATAAAATGCTGTGGAAAGAAAGGAAGGGAGGGAGGGAGGGAGGGAGGGAGGGAGGGAGGGAGGAAGAAAACAGCTCAGCATTAAAGAGCCTTCCTCAGAGCTCTGGGGTCCTGGTGCATTATGGTGGACAAGTATCTAAGCTGGGGGAAGAGAGTGTCTTGCAGACACCAGTTATGGGGAGGTGAGAACTTGTATCTATGCATCAACAACTGTATTATAAACCTTTAACTCCCACCCCAATAAAGGGGAAGAAAAACTAGAAAAGAAAGAAAGCTGCCTGCAAATGCAGTCAGTGCCAATGAACTAAATGAACTAGTTATGCTTCTTTCTGAAGATTCAAAGCAAGACTATTTTCCAGTCCTGGATAGGGCTAAGCAGGTCCATCAGAAGATAGCATAGGAAACTGCTGCTACTGGCTTTTTTTTTTAACCTCAAAGATTAACTATGTGATTTGATATCTGCCTCTGTGGGCTGAAGAAGTCATGTGGGCAAAAAGTTCACAGTGAAGAGAGTAGCTCCCTAATATGGGAAAGGGGTATAAATATTGTTGACTGTAAACTCCATCGATTTGATGTGATCTGGGGCCCATATTCAGCTTAGGAGCCTATGTGACCTCTGCATCCCTGTAGATCTGAGCTCACATTCTGTGGTCATGAGTAGGAACATTCCAAGCTGCCCCAGTATTGACCCATCTTTCACACGTGTAGCACAGAGTATGTTGTCCATCCTCCCTTTCCACCCATGACATTATCTCCCCAGACAATAACTTAGATCCACCTGCATATCAGATTTCAGGCTCAGGGGATAAAAGAAAAAGAAAAAAAACCCTAGTATAGCCACAGGCTCTTTGGAATATAATTAAAAATATGCCTGCTATCTATCTATTAATGGAGGACCCCCCCCCCCAACTCTTCATCTGCACTATTCTGGCCTTCAGGTCCATGATCGGTCAACAATTTGTTTGTCTTTGTATATCAATTCTCTTTTCAACCACCAGGTTCCAGATGCTAGCATGATGCCGACCATACTTCCCTGGGCAGATAACCCCACCAGTGTGTCCTGGAGCTCCACTTCCCCAGAGCCCTTCCCCACTAGGGAAAGAGAGAGGCAGGCTGGGAGTATGGATGGATCTGTCAATGCCCATGTTCAGTGGGGAAGCAATTACAGAAGCCAGACCTTCCACCTTCTGCATCCCACAATGACCTTGGGCCCATACTCCCAGAGGGTTAAAGAATAGGAAAGCTTTCAGGGGAGGGGAAGGGATACAGAGTTCTGGTGGTGGGAATTGTGTGGAGTTGTACCCCTCTTATCCTATGGTTTAGTCAATATTTCCTTTTTATAAATAAAAAAAAAATTTTTTAAAGTTCACAGTGGCAATAAATTTTAACCAAATCCCTACTGCGATTTCCTCATAATCCTAGCACAGTCTATGCTTCCTTTGAGAAAGTTATTTTGAGGGGATGAAACAATTCCAGGTTGACTGGAAGAGAAAATTATTTGCCTTGACTCCTTCAGGATGTACCAGCATTCAAGTCAACCCCCAGGATGCCCAAAGCTCAAAGAAACGTGAAGACAGAGAAACTCTGTGGGGAGTAAAGTGTGGTTATGAAGGATTTATTACTGTGTAAAAGTCGGGGAGCAGGACACTCAATTTCTTCCTTTCTCAACCTTTCACTTTCCTAAATTAAGATGGCACATTTTGTCCAGTCTATTTCACATGTTTGTATCGTAATTTAAGTGTTTACACAGGTCTAATGAAAACTGGACTATTGGCACAGGATAAGGGAGTGTGTCTGTGTCCTCAGTACCCAGCAGAGTTTATCTATCCTATAGAGATCTGTTGAATAAGTGAAAATGTGTGTGACAGCAAACAGGAAAAAAATTCCTCTGTTAAATATGACCTGTGTCTACCATATTAAAAAAATTGTATTTGGAATAGCTACTTAGTACCCTCCTTACTACTTCCTATTTCACTTCCCTCAATCACTCCAAGGCTAACCTTGTCAGACAAAATAAGAGCTGGATAAGGACAAGAGACAAGGATACTTAATGATGGCCCTTTTGGTCACTACCAGGCCACCCCATCACCTGGGGCCCTAGTCAGGGAATCCTAGGATTCCCACATAGATATGATGGGCCTAGACCTCTAACAAATCCCTCTCACCACCACCGATGGTCATCTCCATCAGGAACAGCATCATGGAACCTCCCTGTTGATGATTTCAAAAGAGCCACAAGGACCTTCCTCAAGAGTAAAGAACAATGGTCCTGGAGGTGGTGTAGTAGACAAAGCCTAGGGCTGTCAAGCGTGAGGTCTTGAGTTCAATCCCTGGCGGTATATGTGCCAGAATTATGCTCTGGTGTTCTAGTTCTCCCTCTCTCTTCTTTTCTCTTCTCTCCTCTCCTCTCCTCTCTCCTCTCCCCTTCTTTCTCTCTCTCCCTCTCTCTCTCTCTCTCTCTCTCTCCCCTCCTTCCCTCCCTCCCTTGCCTTCTATTGCTGTCATTAATAAATATGTAAAATGCTTTTTTTAAAAGTCTTTGGCTCAGCATTGCTGAGGTCAAGTCTGCTCCACCATTTGCTAGATTTGTGACTTTGGACAAGTTACACAAAAACCTCTCTTCAATCCTCTCATCTACAAAACAGGGATAGTAAAAGATACAAGTTTCCTGCATTATCTAAAAAGAAGACTGCTCCTAGTGGAAATTATTTGCTATTGAGAGATATTGGGGGAGAGGAGTTCTGGGAATGTTCAAAATGTTTTTCATGTAGAAGATTGGTAATAATATTCACAGGCCATATAACTAAAATAGACTTCCTAACTTCTTCCAACATAAAAACCCCAAATCTCATCTGCTATATTCTTACCTTTAAGTTCTGGCTTACTAAACAATTTGTTCTGCTTTATATATTAATGCATTTCAGCCACCAAGTTGCAGATGCTACCATGACACCAAAGTACTTTCACCGGGCAGAAGACCTCACCGATGTGTCCTGGAGCCCCACCTCCCAGAGTCAGGCCCCACTAGGGAAAGATAGAGACAGGATGGGAGTATAGATCAACCTGCCAATACCTATGTCCAGCAGAAAAGAAATTACAGAAGCCAGAACTCCCATCTTCTGCACTCCATAACGATCCTGGGTCCATACTCCCAGAGGGATAAAGAATAGGGAGGCTTCTAATGGAGGGGATGGAATGTGAAACTCTGGTGGTGGGAACTGTATGGAATTATACCCCTCTTATCCCACAATCTTGTCAATCATTATTAAATCACAAATAATAATGATAATTTTTTTTAAATAACCTATTCCATATAGCACACCAGAACAGAATGTTCTACTTTCAGGTAGAGGGACACATAAACAGAGTAGACCTGGATTCAAACCCTTGGTCCCCACCCATCTGCAGAGGAGAGCTTCCAGAGTGATGAAGCAGTGCTACAGGTACCTCTCTTTCTCTCTGCCGCTCTATCTCCCCCTTCCCTATTGATTTCTCTGTCTATCTCTATCCAATAAATAAGGGAAGAAAGAAAGAAAGAGATGAGGAGAGGCAGACAGAAGGAGGAAAAGGAAGGAAGGAAGAAAGGAAGGAAGGAAGAAAGGGAGGAAGGAAGGAAGGAAGGAAGGAAGGAAGGAAGGGTGAGTGAATTAGAGGCTCAGTGCCATAAATAAATAAATAAGGTTTTAAGTGGAAGAGACCTAGAGAAAGGCTGCTAAAGGCACATGGAAGAGAAAAAAAGGGTGGATGGATGCCAACATCTGCATAGATGTGTCTTTTTTTTTAAGATACAGGCAGAGAGGTAGGGAGACAGACAGAGAAAGAGACAGAGAGAGAGAGAGAGAGAGACCATAGCTCCAAAGCTTCCTTCATTGCAGTGATGGCTACAAAGACACATCTTTGCAGAAGTGGTGGCCAGCAGCACTAAATGAGGGCACCAGCCTCCCCTGAGTCAAGCTTCTGCTGCATTCCATGTGTGCCCGGGACTGTGCCCAGCTGTGGGGATGCCCAGAGGCACTGCTGAAGGCAAACAGACCTTGGTATGGGTGGTGGAGGAGTTAGTGGGGCCACTGGGCCCAGGATTGGGCAGGCACAGAGGTGGGAAGGCAGGAGCTTGTGGGAGGGGGGATGTTGTCCACAGCACACAAACACTAGCACACATCCCTGTCCCTGTCCCTGTCCCTGCCCCTTCAGGATATCCTGTCACTCAGTCAGGATATATATACCATGGAGAGTAGCCGGTTTCACCACAACCCCCCACCCCAGACCCAACCTTTTTCCTGTGCCTCCATCCAGGAAAAGGAGAGGAAAGAATCTCCAGCCGAACCCCAAGAGAAGGAGTCTGCCAGGAGTCCCATAGCTGGAGGGATTTGGCAGGTGCCTGGCACAGAGCAGGGACAAGAATTTCCCCACCATGCCACAGGATGTAACATTCCTCTTCTTCCTCCTCCTCCTCTTCTTCGGCTTGTTCCTGCAAAGTGCCTTCTCCCAGCATGGACTCATGAAGCAGGTAAGAAGAAATTTGTGGGGGTTTTATTAAAAAAAAATAAAACCTTAATTTATTTATTTCTTAGAAATTTTTATTGAAGGTTAATGCTTTACAGTGCATTCATTGACATATGCATACAATCTCATTATGCAATAGGTCCCCAAAGTTTTCTTCCTCTCCACCCTGCTTCTCCATCCCCAGAATCCTTTGCTTTGGTGCAAAACACCACATCCAGTTCCTGTTTCACTCTGTGCTCTCCCTACCCATCCCTACTTTATTAAGTCCCACTAATAAGTGAGGTCACTTGGTATTTGTCCTTCTCTTGTTGGCTTGTCTCACTCAACATGATTTCCTTGAGTTTTTTTTTTTTTTAATTGGTTCATCTGCATGACTGTGTTTATTCAGAAGCCAGTGGCTTTCCTGTCTACTCTGGCAAGGGGAGGGGGAAGTACTATCTGGACTTTACAGAAGTGGAAGCTTCTAGAAACTGGCTCCCAGTGGTAGGGCACCATCTTTCTGAGAGAGTGGCTCAGCCAGCTGGCTCCAGTTTCAGTGCCACCGGCTCCCGTGACGATGTCTAATTTTGGGTGCTAACATTCTTCACTCCCTTGAGGAGTTGCATAGCTGAGTTTTCATTGTGAGTACCTCCCTCTACACCATTCTGAATGCAGAGCACACTAGTGTCAGGGAGGCACGTGGAGAGATGTTGGGGGGGGGAGGGGGCTCCAGGTTGGGTAGTGTCTTGGAGAAGAAACCCAGTATTTGAAAGCACACTGGAGAGCTGGGAGGGCTCTCAGTGGTAAAGCACAAGACTTGCAGGCATGAGGTCCCAAGTTTGATGCCTGAAGGCGCATCTGACCAGAGCTAAATGGTGCACTGGTGTTTCACTCATACAAATCAATCAGTGAAGTTATCTTTACAGTCTACCCAGAATTCGCCCTCCCCTCTGCCCCCCCACACCCCTTCCTCAGAGTGTAGCCAAAGTAACCAGAGCCAGAGGACCACAGCCCTTGTGAAACACAGCAGCACGAGCTGCCCCAGCAGATGGGTGTAGACTGTCATCCATGAACAAGTTGGGATCAGGCTCAAACTCAGGTCCTACCCTCTGCAGTCCAGCCTGATGAGGAACAAGTAGAAGGTTTTATGAATGACTTATTTAAACCATATTTCAGGGCAGCCTGGGTGAAGGGCATACCCAGTTGAGGACATACATCCTTGTGCTCAAGGATCCAGGTTCTAGCCCCCAGTCCCCACTTGCAGGAGGTAAGCTTTATAAGAGGTGAAGTAGGGTTACAAGTCAGCCTGTGCCCCCCCTTCTCTCCTCTCCTCTCATATATATATATATATATATATATATATATATATATATATATATATATATATTACCAGGAATAGTGGATTCATCATGTAGGCACCAAGCCCCAAAAATAAAATAAAATAAAATAAAATAAAATAAAATAAAATAAAATAAAATATAGAACTTGGATAGTGCACGACTTTGCCATGTGCATGACCCAGGTTTGGAAGCTCTGTGAAGGCATCATCACTGCTGTAGTGTGCACCCACCCCCTTCTCTAATAAAAAAATGAAAATAGGGAAGCTGCCAAGTGAGTCCATGGAATGGGATGGGAATTGTGTGGAATTGTACCCCATTCTGTCCTATAGTCTTGCTGATCATTATTAAATCATTTCTTTAAAAGGCATGAAAAAAATGCAAAGATACCATGATAATAACCATGACCATGGCCTCTAAGAGGGGGTTAATTCTATATCCTAAACTGTATCTAAGAGTAAACTTTTATTATTTTTTTTATTATCTGTATTTATTTATTGGCTAGAGACAGCCAGAAATCAAGAGGGAAGGGGGTGATAGAGAGAAAGAGAGGCAGAGAGACACCTGCAGCACTGCTTCACCACTCACAAAACTTTCCCACTGTAGGTGGGGACCAGGGACTCGAACCCGGGTCCTTGCACATTGTAACATGTGCATTCAACCAGGTGCACCACTACCCGGCCCTCTTTATCATTCTTTCATATAGAATATTCTAGTTTTATTTTCAGACTACAGCCATACCACCTTGAGTACACCTGGTCTCATCAAGTATGAATTTGGTTCGTAATCACTGCCAAAGGGGAGCTGCAAGTGAAAACAGCTTTTGTTTTTCTTACACCACTCTAGAGGGGTAGGGGAAGGACATGGTTAATCAAGGAATCAGAACACCACTAACCTCTCACGTGACCTGGGCAAGTCACTGGGACTCCTCCCACCTATACACGTCTTCTGCCCTAACATGAGGCTGATGAGACCTGCCCACCCCACTTCCTTGAGGAGGTGGGGGGCAAAGAGGACAACCCCCTAGGAAGTGTGCCTAACCATAAGTCATTCAGCATGTGAGCCTGTTTCTTTTCATGCAGTCTTTATGTCTTTTCTTTTCAACTGTTTGACAGGACAGTTTGAGACAGGGGGAAGTAGAAGGAGAGGTAGAGGGAGACGAACCTGCAGACCTGCAGGTTTGAGATTGAGAGAGGGAGAAGTAGAAGGAGAGGTAGAGGGAGACGAACCTGCAGACCTGCAGGTTTGAGATTGAGAGAGGGAGAAGTAGAAAGAGAGGTAGAGGGAGACGAACCTGCAGACCTGCAGGTTTGAGATTGAGAGAGGGGGAAGTAGAAGGAGAGGTAGAGGGAGACGAACCTGCAGACCTGCTTGTGTAGCTTCCCTGCTGCAGGTAAGGATTGGGGACTTGAGCCCTGGTCCTTTGGCATGGTGACATATAGGGTGCACCACAGCCAGGCCCCCAGTCTCTCTACATTTCAATGGACTCAGAAGTGGCCATGACAGTCCCACCTTCTCCTAACCTAGGACTGAATTTGTGAGATAACAAAAAAAAAAGTAGGAGGGGTGGAGCAGTGCTGCAGGTGTCTCTCCTTCTCTCTGTCTCTCTGTCTCTTTCCATATCTATCTCTTACCCTCTATCCAAAAGAAAGAAAGAGAAAACAACCACCAAGAACACTGATTGTGTAGGCATTGAGGCTGAGCAATAACCTTGGTGGCCAAAAAAAAAAAAAGATAGAAATTATAATTAAATTGAATTAAAAAAATTTTAAGGGGCCAGGCAGTAGCACAATAGGTTAAGTGCACATGGCACAAAGCACAAAGACTAGTGCAAGAATCCTGTTTCAAGCCCCAGCTCCCCACCTGCAGGGAGTCACTTCACAGTGACACTTCACTTCTCTCCCCCTCTCTGTCTCCCCTCCTCTCTTGATTTCTCTCTGTCTTATACAACAACAACAATGGCAACAACAATAATAATAATAACCACATGGGCAACAAAGGGGAAAAAATAGCCTCCAGGAGCAGGAGATTCATAGTACAGGCACTGAGTCCCAGAGATAACCCTGGAGGCAAAAAATAATAATCATAAAATAAGTAGGAGGCATCATCTTCTCCCACCAAGATACCTTCTCCCTCCAGGGTTGTCAGTCATCTTTCTTTCCTTTTTGTTGTTTTTTTCCTTTCTTCATTTTTGTTTGCTTTTTTTTTCCTCCACTTCATTGTGAGACTGGTGGTTTACAATACAGCTGTTGATGCATAGGTACAATTTTCTCGTCTCCCTGTGCTAGATGTTTGCAAAAAACTCTCTCCCTCAACTTAGATCCATTTCTGCCATCATCCACCAGGACCCCAAAGCCCTTTCCATACCATCCCTTTTCCTCCTTCCCCAGAATCCTTTGCTTTGGTGCAATACACCACGCCCAGTCTAAGTGTCACCTATGTTTTCTCTTTCTGCCCTTGTTTCTTAAGTTATACCTGAGTGAGATCATCTGATATTCATCCTTCTCTTTCTGGCTTATTTTACCCAATATGATATCTTCAAGTTCTGTCCAAGATGTGGCAAAGGAGATGACTTCATTATTTTTAACAGCTGAGTAGTATTCTGTTGTATATATGTATCACAACTTTTCATAGCCATTCATCTGTCATTGGGCATCCGAGTTGCTTCCAAGTTTGAGCTAATACAAATTGTGCTGCTATGAACATAGATGTGCATAGGTCTCTTTGGATGGTTGTGTTTGTTTCCTTTTGGACCACAGGTGAGAAATTGCTGGGTCATAGGATAGGTCCATTTCCAGCATTCTCTGAGTCTCCAGTCTACTCTCCACCAGTAATGCAGGAAAGTCCCTCTACCCCCCATAAACAGCTTCTCCAACAGTTGATGTTTCTGGCCTTTCTAATGTGTGACATTCTCACAGGTGTAAAGTAGTATCTCGTAGTTGCTTTTATTTGCATTTCTCTGATTAGCAGTGTTTGAGCATTCTTTTCATGCATCTGTTGGCCTTTTGGATTTCTTCTTTGGTGAAGATTTTGGCCCATGTCCTTCCCTCAGTTGTCAGTGGCAGCCGTATTTTGTTACTGAGTTTGGGGACGTCTTTATGTGTTTTGGTTATCAACTTTTGTCTGATGGATGGCATGGAAAGATTTTTTTTTTCCCACTCCATGGGTGTCTCTCTGGTTTTGGTGGTGATACCCTTTGCTGTGCAAAAGCTTCTCAGTTTGATATAGTCTCATTTGGTTTTGTTTTCCTTGCAGTTGGGCTTCAACTGTCAAAAGATGTTTTTAAAGCTTAAGTCAAAAAAGGATTCGGCCAATGTTTTCCTCTATGTATCTGATAGTTTCTGACCTACTATCCAAATCTTTGATCCATTTGGAGTTTACTTTTCTGCGCAATGAAAGTAGTCCAATTTCATTCTTTTGCATGTTTGAACCCAATTTTCTTAACACCATTTTAAAAAAGGTTCTTCTTTCTCAGTTTAATGTTTTAGGGTCCCCTTGTCAAAAAATTAGATGTCCTTTGTTGTGGAGGCTCATTTTTTGATAAAGTGTGAGAGACAGAAAGAGGGAGAGAGACAGACAGAGAAGAGACACCTTCAGTACTGCCCAATCTGATAAAGATTCCCCCTCCCCACCCCTTGCCTATGAGGACCAGGAACTTGAACCCAGGTCCTTACACATGATAATGTTTGCACTCTACCTAGTGAGTCATCACCCATCTCCAACCAGGGATTTTTAAATGGAGGGGATAAAAAGACAACAAAACGTGCTCCACAGGTCAGCCATCAACAACTGGAAATAGGGACCAACCAGGCAGTTCACCTGAGAAGGTGCCTATTGTGTCGTGTGTGGCCAAAGCTGAAGCCTAGTTCCCACAGCACTAGAGCTCCCAGTGCAGTGGTGTCTTTCTCTCTCTTTTTTACTCTCTGTCTCTCTCTCTTTCTACCTGAAAAGGCCTGTCCAGAGAGGTGAAGCCCTGGTAGTGACCAAGAAGAAAAGAAAATGGAGGGAGCCAGGCTGTGGTGCAGCAGGTTAAGTGCACATGGCAAAAAGTGCACGGACCAGCATCAGGATCCCAGTTAGAGCTCCAGGCTCCCCACCTGCAAGGGGTTCACTTCACAGGCGGTGAAGCAGGTCTGCAGGTGTCTGTCTTTTTCTCCCCTTCTGTCTTCCCCTCCTCTCTTGATTTCTCTCTGTCCTATCCAACAACAACGACAGCAATGACAACAGTGATGATAAACAAGGGCAACAAAAGGAGAAAATTTTAAAAAGAAAAAATTTTAAAAGAAAAGAAAATGACAAAGTGGTGGTGCAGTTTGGGGACATAATAGAAACATCTTCAATAAGGGGCTTGGAGACAAGCAAACACAGAGGTCTGAATAGAGACATGTGACGGGAACGGCCACTTCTCAGTCGTGACATTCTAGCTACTGTCATCTTTGAATGTGCTCATAACCTAGAGACTGGTTGTCAGTATCTCCTCTTTCTAGCGGATGACAAAGGGCAAGAGCTGAATTCACTCTCCACACTCAGTAAGATGCAGGCCTGATTCCAAGCCCCAGTCATTGCCTCCCAAGTTGAGTCTCTTTGAGCTTATGCCTGATGGAGAGAGGAAGGAAACTTTCAAAAGGGAAGAGTATCCATTCGGGAAGGCCAGCACAAGTGTCAGGAGAGCTCCTGAGAACAGAACAAGAGGGGGCTGCACTGGCCTAGTTATGCAGAGGCTCTGCTCTCAGTGCTTAGCACACAGTGGAGACCATGAAAGAAAAGACCCACATGACTGCAGACTCACAGAAGGTAAATGCTTTGCCACATTTAGAACCCCGACTAGGACTGGCAAGATAGTTCACCTGAGAGGGTGCCTGCTTTGCTGTGCATGACCAAGCTTAGAGCCCAGCTCCTACCACACTGGGGGCGATCTGAGTGCTAGGGTGTCTTCACCTCTGTCCCTCTGTCTCTCCTTTTCTGTCTGAAAAAAAAAGTTGACTGGAGCAGTGAAACTCTGGTAAGAAAGAAAGAGAGAGAAAAAAAAAAGACTGCATACTTTAAAAAAAAAAAAAAAAAGACTGCATACTAAATAAGACAGTCCTGGTGGAATTAATGCAAGATTGTCCTTGATTTTTGACTAACTGATCTATGACTATCTGATCTTAAACATTAGAGAAGTGTACTGTGCACCATACTTTTGGTTTCTCCTTTGAATGCATACAGATAGTGAGTGATGGTACCTTACCCTGATACTCCAATTTCAGCTCAGGAAGAGCCTATGTACACTCACCCTCTCCCCTCACTGGGAGCCAAGGCAGGCATACCTTGAAAATCACAACACTCCCACCCCCATCACCACCCATCAACCACAAGGCCACCCCTGTGAACCTGATCTTGCTGTTCTTTATACAGACAAACAGATGCGATCAGAAGTCTCTCCTGACAATGAGGACTGAGTGCAAATCCTGTCCACTCAACTTTGACATTGAGTGCCCCAACGGTTTCACCAAGGTGACCAATGGCTCAAGAGGAGTCCGAGATTGCAGGTACTTACACAAAAAGGAGTGTGCTCTAGCCTGGGAACATAATGGATTGTAACTCCAAACTGAAAACTCCCATCTCAGAAACTACAAAGCTTCCTTGATAGACTGTTGCTCTGATATGACCTTAGAACCACAACCAGGTGACCCAGAACTCAAGCCTATGTCTTTCATCTGCATGTTTTCCCTGCTCTCCCAAAACAGAGCATCCTTGGGAGAGAGACCTCTTGCACTGTTTCACCACTTGTAAAGCTACTCCCCCACCCCCCACAAGTGGGGACCAGGGACTCGAACCCAGATCCTTGTTCATTGTAACATGTACACTTCTACTGGGTGTAACACCACCCTACCTTCCTAGGAAAGCTTTTCTAAGTCCAAATAACATAAAGCTAAGACTCAAGTACTGCTCATTTACAGAACAAACAAACAAAAAGGAGCATTCTCAGATACAGAAAACAATCTACTCAAGTCTTATCAGATAACACCGAAAACCTAAAGCGAATCTAGCATGATATGATACACACACAATCAGCATAAAATGATTCTGGGAAACTTGGGGGGGAGGGGAAGAGGGTCACTCCCACTGCTCCCCGTGCTGCTACCTGACAAGCTGCAGCAAAACTAAAGCTGCATGTTATTCTTTTGGTCATAAAATTGAATATCCTCTTTGGATTTCTTTTGCTTAGGAGAGAAAAACAAATATAGCACTAATGTACATCTTTCCTACACTGCATAAGACTGAACAGTACTAGGGCCTCAGTCAGTGTCTCTCTCTTTCTCTCACTCTCTCTCTCTCTCTCTTATAAAATGAAGAATGTATTGGAGGGTGTACAGCCAATGGTGCACCCAGTTGAGCACACATCACCATGCACAAGGACCCAGGTTCAAGCCCCCAGTCCCTATGTGCAATGGGGAAGCTTCATGAGCTATGAAGCAAAGTGTAGGCCTCTCTCTTTCTCTCCCTCTATCTCTCAATAATAATAATAATAACAATAATAATAAAGGTGCCAGGAGTGGTACATTTGCCTTGTAGGCCCCAAGCCCCCAGAGACAGTTCTGATGCAAAAAAAAAAAAAAAAAAATCAAAGTAAAATACCATAACACAAACTTTCAAAAATAGGGAGTATCTGTAGTAATGGTGCTCCTGCTATTATGTTAAAAATTTCACCCCATTTTCTTGTGCCCTAATTTTTCCTAATTTTCACTCCTTATGATTAAAAATAACTCATGGAGTTCTGGTGGTGGGAATTGTGTGGAGTTGTACCCCTCTTATCCTATGGTTTAGTTAATGTTTTCTTTTTATAAATAAAAAATTTTAAAAATAAAAAAATAAATAACCCATGATGGTGTCCAGTGGAGAAGCAATCACAGAAGCCAAAACTCCCACCTTCTACACCCCAAAAAGAACTTTGGCCCATATTCCCAAGCATGATTCCCGAGGGTGAAAGAAGAGGGAAAGATAACCAGAGGGCTCTGAACTCCAATTCTACCAGGACCCAAAACATCTATCGCCAGGAATCTTGTGTGTATACCATCACTGAAAAGGGAAGTGAATCTGGTAGACACCAGAGAAAGCCAGGCACTATTTCTCTTATCTGAGAGAGAAGAGGGAAAAGGAAGGACACTCAGAAGTAGTAATTGGTGTAGGTGTGACTTAGAAAGGAAGGGAAGGCAGGACAAAAGGGAAAAAAATGGGCAAAAAATATGTTGATAGATAGATATAGATATATAGGTACAGACAGATAGTTAGAAAGTCAGCCAGTATCTGTGACCTTGGGAGAACTGCTACAATTTCCAGAGGAGGGAATGGGAACACAAAACTCTGGTGGTGGGAACAGTATGGAATTGTACCCCTATCATCTTATAATTTTGTAAATCAATTTTAAATCACTAATACAAAATTTTCAAAGAAAATAAAAATAACTTATGGCTAAATTCAACCTATACTCGTTTTAATGAGAGGGAGGGTGGCATGGAGACAGGAGCACCTGAATACACATCTAAGGCAGTCCTGCTGCACTGCTCTGGGCGTGGTTAACGCTCTCTTTCCTCTCCAAGGTACACCTATGAGCTGAGGAGGTATTCACTGTCTCTCCCTGGGTGCCGCCATATCTGCAGGAAGGTTTATCTCCAGCATCAGTGCTGCCCAGGCCACTGGGGCCCCGACTGCATGGGTAAGAAAAACAACACATTTCTTGGACTGTCGAAATACTTGCTTCAATATATCCCATTTCACAGGAAAGTAAGAGTCAGGAAGCTTCTTAAAGGGAGACTGTCGGTGTCCTTTTCCAGAAAAGTCCATTTTAGCCAGTATATAGAAACTCTTTCTGGCTCCGTCAGCTTTGATAAAGGAATCCACATTAGTGCACAAAGCACCTGGGTTCAAACCTCCAGTCCTCACCTGCAGGGGGGAAGAAGCTTCACAAGCGGTGAAGATCTGCGGGTGTCTCTTTCTCCCACCACCTCCCTCTATCTCTCCCTTCCTTCTCAACCTCTCTGTCTCTATCCAACATAAGTAAATAATAGACCAAAAAAGGGTATCTTTAAAAATAAATACATACACTTTTTTCTATCTCTTTTATCTATCTATTTCTGTACTTACCAGGAAAAGGGACACGGATAGAAAAAAAACAGCCATTTTCATTTTAAAAAGATAACTGATCATAGGAAGGAAAGATGCTAGCCTGTTCAGCTAGCCAAAATCTCTTTAAGAAGAGATTTTATTATGACATCTCAAAGGCTGTTACTATTGTTTAGCAGCCAAAGTGATCACTAAATCTTCTAACAATTTAATTCTTGGGATATAATCTCAAACTCTAGAGTGTCAGGCAGTGGAGAACCTGGTTAAGAGCACACATTACAGTGTACAAGGACCTGGGTTCAAGCTTCTGGTCCCCACCTGCAGGGGGAAAGCTTCGCAAGTAGTGAAGCAGGGCTGCAGGTGTCTCTCTGCCTCATTCTCTCTACCTCCCCTCCCTTTTCCATTTCTGCCTCTATCCAATAATAAATAATACTAATAAATAAAAGATTAAAAAAGTAGTTAAACTCTACAATGACCAGCTGTCCTTGTAAGAAAACCTACTAGCCAAGGCTGTATGCTGTGGTTATGCAAAGCATTTGTTAGCTAAAACTGAACTTCCACCCTGACTATGATTGTTAGCCCTCAAGTGACCAGACCTCTCCTTTGCCAGGACATGTAAATACAGTGCAGTCCCCTTTCCTTGGCACTCTAATTAATCTGCCAACAGAGCTACTGCTGCTGCTAGTAATCTCACTTCCATGAGATAAGAAAGGTTCTACCAGGAGCTTCAGGAACCACAGTCAGCACACTGGTTTATCCTGATGAATGATCAGTCACTGCAAGAGGGCAGGAGGGCACTAGGCCAGCCACCAAGAGCTTCAAGTCCCCTCAGGACTGGTTTGGGGAAGCACTTCCTGTTTATCCCCTATTCTCCTTGAAAAATAGATGTGGGGGGTGGGGGTAGTGTGGGGAGGATAGTCTTACTTGGCAAAAATTAGTAGAGACCCTGAACTTTTCATCCAGGTGAAAGTCCCTGGCAAAGAAGATGCTTTGCAAACACTTTATGAATAACAAATTACTAGGTCCTGGAGAAAACAGAGCCTCTGCTGGTGAGAGGTGACAAAAATGACGCCCTTCCCCAAGTCCTTTCTCAACAATGACAATGACAATTGTCAACATGACAATTGTCAACATGACAATTCAAAGCCTCCAGAGTTTCATGCCACCACCCTGTGCCTGAGGAGATCCCAAGAACGTCCAGGCATGAATTTCTGTCCCACTCACAGGTCTCGGGATCAGAAAAGCAAAATGCATGCAAGCCAAGGTCAGGGCATTATTTCTGCTACCCTCATGTTAGGACAAGGGGGCACTTACCTTTATCTTCCCAACATGCTACATATCTCGAAAGGCTTCCTTCCTCTGGCTCAGGAAACCATGAATCCTCAGCTCTGCCCTGACTCGCATTGTGCAGTGATGATAAGCGAGATCTGGACTCACACTCAGCATTTCCGCAGGGAAGGAAAAGACCACAGCAGAGCCACGAGCATGTGTCCGCCCCTCATTTTTGAGGAAGCACAAGGTCAGGATGGCCTTTGTGTCCACAGCAAGTGCAGTGACCTCTTCCTTTGTCAGACACCAGCAATTAGTTACATTCATTCTCAATGTCTCTGGGTGGCTTTTCAGTTATTTTAACATTGCTTTCTTCAAATTAGACACTAACTCCATGGTCCAATCTGGAAACTTGGAAACTGCAGAAAAGCAGCATTAAAAAAAAAAAAAAAAAAGTAACCCAGGCTGGACAGAGCTTAGTGGTTATGCAAAAAGAGTTTCATGCCTGAGACACCAAATGTTCCAAATTCATTTCCTAGCACCACCATAAGCCAGAGCTGAGTACTCTATAAAAAAGAAAGAGGGAAAAAATACCAAAAAGGAACCCATCATCTTCTAAAACTAAGACTAGAGCATGGAATCTCACTTAGGGAAGCTTATTACCTCATGCTGACATAAGGAAGGTGTTTCTACCTAGTGTTTCTCCCTCAATGCACACTGCTTTATCAGACCTATAAAGAAAAGTTTTCTCAGTAGCATAAAACATAATTTTCAACTTGAAACATCACATTTGAATAACCATATTCTCATTGTGGTGAAATAGGTCCTTTTTTTTTATGAACGCTCTTGTTCCTTTTATTCCACTGTAAACATTAGTGGATCTGTGTGACAACTTCAAGTAGTGAGCAAAGAAGTTACAGAGAAATCCACTTGTGGCTAAAACAAGGTGATCATGTCAGAGGGAAGTGTCTTGAAGCTTCTTTTTAAGACCAATTTCATCCAATTATATATGTTGGCTTTGCATTTTTTTAGAACTCTCTTTCTCTCCTGTTAATCTGTTCTTTGCTTTTCTTTCTCTCTCTCTTTCTCTCTCTTTTTCTATGTAACAAAAATGATAGTTTTAGGGGGTCAAGTGGTGGCACAGCGGGTTAAGCGCACACGGCACAAAGCGAAAGGACCAGCACAAGGATCCTGCTTTGAGCCTCCGGCTCCCCACCTGCAGGGGAGTCACTTCACAAGCGGTGAGACAGATCTGCAGGTGTCTATCTTTCTCTCCCCCTCTCTGTCTTCCCCTCCTCCAGTTCTCTCTGTCCTGTCCAACAACAGTGATATCAATAACAATAATAATAACAGTAACCACAACAATAAAACAAGGGCAACAAAAGGGAAAAAACAGCCTCCAGGAGCAGTGGATTCATGGTGCAGGCACTGAGCCCCAGCAACAACCCTGGAGGCCAAAAAAGAAAAAAGAAAAAAAAAAAGATAGTTTCATGGAGTTCCTGAAAGCTGTGGTAGTGATCTGACTTTTAAACCTGAGGGCTGATGCTTTTGTTCTTCGTTTTTCACTGCACAGGTTGCAAGTAATATTCTGTGGATTTGAATCCACTTAGTTAAAACATGTTCTTTGTAGCTCTGAATAACAAATAGTGCTGAGTTTACAAGAGGAACCTAATTCCCATCAGTTGTGCAGGCAGACAATTCCAGAGAGAGCTATAAATGGACCACTAGTCTCTGCATCACCCGGGAGCCAAGCATTTAAATAAAGTTGACCTGAAATAGGCACCTCTAGAGTTCCTCAGGAGATAAAGTTACAGGGAGGTCCCTGCCCTCTTGCTGACCAGGAAGTATATTATCTCCCCTTAAAAGAAACAAGACAGCTGATGTTTATTGCAGGCTTAGGGTGGTTTGGGTCTCCTACATGAGCAAAGTCACAATGCAAGAGGCCACCTGAGTAGCAGTGAGGGAAAGGAAATGTGATAGTGAACTAAAGTAGCCTTTCCAGGGCCTGGGGCCACCCAGCACATCAGAAACATGTGCTTAGAGCAAATTTTGGATCACCTCTTTGAAACAGCAGTGGTTGAGAATGTCAATCTTCTCCGAGAAGATTTGAGGAGCCAGAAAGAAATGAACACATATGCCTTAAATGTTTTATTGAAAACCAAAACAAGAGTTGACCTTACCATGCATGAGGCCCTGAGCTAGAACCCCAGCACCACATGAGAGCACCAAGAACAGTACCCAGGGGACCTTACAGATGGTGAGATGGTGAAGCAATGTTTTGGTCTTTCTCCACTCTGCTCTGTCTCCCTCTCAAAGCACAGACTAAAATATTGAGCTAGGGAACAGTTCAGCAGGATCAGACTTGGGTGAGTTTCTGCATCCATAAAAATTAAAAATTAAGGCCTGGGGAGATAGCAAAAAGACATCCATGCCTGAGACAGCAAAGGCTTCAGGTTTAATCCCCAGAACCACCATAAGCCAGAGCTGAGCAGTGCTCTGATAAAATGAACAAATAAATATTGAAATTGCTCTGACAGAGTAAGTAAATAAATAATACTAAAATCAGTCATCTCCAGCAGAGGACCTAGTGGGGGGTTGTATTGTTATGTGGAAAACTGGGAAATGTTACGCATGTACAAACTATTATATTTACTGTCGACTGTAAAACATTAATCCCCCAATAAAGAAAAAAATTAAAAAATCAGTCATCTCTAGAGATAGTTGAGATACTAGATGGAGGACTGAAGATGAAGACCCTGCTTGGCCCCTGCACTTCTACCATCCTGTGTTTTTCCTGAGTTCCATCCAAGCCAGGCACTTGCTGAATATCATTTCCATGTCACACAAATGGCATACAGCCATACATCGATTATGACATCGTGACACCAGCCAAGGCCCTGTGCTGTGGTCATGTATAGCATTTGCCAGCTGAAACTCAACTTCTCTCCTGGTTATAACTGCTGACCGAGTATTTTGCTACGACATGCAAATTCTGTACAATCCCTTTTCCTGGCACTTTATAATTCACCTGGGCAACAGCCTGATGTCCTCTGTCACTGCACCATAGCCTTTGTCTTTGTTTTTTTTTTTTTTATTGCTACCACGGTTGTCAATAGGATTCAGTGTCTGCATGAATCCCTTCTATTTTGATAGGACAGAAAGAAGTCGGGGGGGGGGGGCGGGTAGAGAGGGAGAGAGAAAGAGACAGAGGGGCCAGGCAGTGGTGCACCTGGTTAAGCACACACACTACAGTGTGCAAGGACCCAGGTTCAAACCCCTGGTCCCCACCTGCAGGGGGAAAGCTTCATGAGTGGTGAAGCAGGGCTGCAGGTGTCTCTCTGTCTCTCTCTCTCTCTCCCCTTCTCAATTTCTCCATCTCTATGCAATAATAAATAAAGATAAAAAATTAAAAGATTAATTTAAAAAATAGAAAGGCCGACAGAGAGAAAGAGAGACATCTGCAATACTTGCTTCACTGCTCATGAAGCTTTCCCCCTGCAGGTGAGGAACCTGGGGCTTAAACCCAGGTCCTTGCACATGGTAACATATGCACTCTACTGGGTGCTCTACAGCCTACCCCATCCACACCACATCCTGATTCACACATTCACTAGGCAACAGTGGACCACATACATGACAGAGGTCCCAACAGGTCAAACTGTATAGGCTGGGTGTGCTGTAGACAGCGCCCTCTAGCCATTGCTGTGTGTAATTACACTCTAAGAGTAGGTAGCCCCTACAAACTTGCTAGGTACCATCGCAATCTTGGCAGTATTTACCTAAGACACACACCCCTTGGGAGAGAGGGCAGGCTAGAGGGCATGATGGGAGGGCTCAGGAAGATCCTCAGACAACAAAATCATGACCAGCAAATGACCTGGGCCCAAGCACAACCACAGGCAAACACCTAGGTGATGGATCCAGAAGGGGACAGGCTACTGGTCTCAAAGAGAAGGACACACAGAGCTATCTTCACCAAACCCTTCCCTACGCACTGCAAAGGGCATGCGGGCCTCTCTCTGCATTGGCTAATCTCAACTTTGGTGTGAGAACACAAAGAGGAACTTTGACCAACAAAGAGGAAATTTTGACCAACTTTGGGGAAATGACAGATCCTCCAAGAATCTTAAAGGAATGATTTAATGAATGGCATAGCTTGGGGAAACAGAGTAAGGAATATAATGGCAGGCTCTCTATAGGAAGCAACAGTTACAAACCTTTGAAGTCAGACAGAGCTGGGTAGGTGAGAAGCCTTATTTCTGAGCCTGCTGGTGGAATGAGCTCACTACCTAGCATCTCTATTAGGTCTCAGTTTCCTCTTGGATATAATAGTGGTAATAACCACTTCATGGGTACTGTGAAGACTAAATAGACTGAAATAATGAATATCATGTGTTTAGCATTCTAGCCAGGGGCTGGGTTGCCAAGAACAAATACCCTTTTTAAAAGTGAGGGCTGCATACAAAGGAAACAGAAAGCGTCAATAAATGTTTTTGATGGCCAACGTCTAATCCATGGAAGGTCTTCAAAATGATTTTTGAGTGATGATTTTGGACCTAAAGAAATGTTTGTTGAAAGGTCTGAGTAGTGGAAAACCAGATTAAGTGTACATGTTACCATGTGTAAGGACCTGGGGTTAAGCCCCCATCCCCACCTGCAGGAGGGAAGCTTCAAAAGCAGTGAAGCAGGTCCAAGGCTGTCTCTCTCTCTCTCTCTCTCTCTCCCTCTCTCTCTCTCTCTTTCCTCCTCCTATCCCAATGTTCTCTCTGCCCTATCAAATAAAATAGAAAGAAAAGAAAGAAATGAAAAGGAAAGAAAAGAGAAGAAGAGAAAAGAAAAATGACATTTGGGAGCAGTGGGCTCATAGTGCCGACACCAAGCCTCAGCATTATCCCTGGTGGCAATAAAAAAATACATAATTTTGCTAAATATCACTTTCCTTACGAAAGAATTTCGTAAGGAAATTCTTTCGTAAGGAAAGAATTCCTTATGAAAGAATCCTTATGAAAGAATTCAAGTAAAGAGAAGTCTAGATTGAAGGTAGAAAAGTATAATTTACTGTATATTTTAAAAGGTGGCTGGGACCAGGTTCCAGATGCTACCATGATGCCAACCTGACTTCCCTGGGCAGATGACCCCACCAATGTGTCCTAGAATCCCGCTTCCCCAGAGCCCTGCCCCACTAGGGAAAGAGAGAGACAGGCTGGGAGAATGGATCAACCTGCCAACGCCTATGTTCAGCGAGGAAGCAATTACAGAAGCCAGACCTTCCATCTTCTGCACCCCATAATGACCCTGGGTCCATACTCCCAGAGGGATAAAAATTAGAAGAGCTTTCAAGAACGGGGGTGGGGGGTGTGGATGGGATAGGGTGTTCTGGTGGTGGGAATTGTGTGGAATTATACCCCTCTTATCCTCTGGTCTTGTCCATCTCCATTTTTATAAATAAAATAAATAATAATAATAATAATAATAATAAATGTGGCTGGGTGGTGGTGTGCCTGATTGAGCACACATTACAATGTATAAGGACCCAACTTCAAGCCCGATCCCTGTTTGCAGGAAGGAAACTTCACAAGTAGTGAAGCAGTGCTGCAGGTGTCTCTTCCTCTCCCTTTCTATCTCTCCCCTCTCAATTTCTCTGTTTCTATCCAAAATAAATAAATAATTTTTAAGATTTTATTTATTTTAAGAAAGAGAGGAGGAGAGCGAAAGAACCAGACATCACTCTGGCACATGTGCTGCCGGGGATTGAACTCAGGACCTCATGCTTGAGAGTCCAAAGCTTTACCACTGCACCACCTTCTGGACCACAATAAAGAATTTTTAAGGTGGCATAGGAGGTAGGATGCTAGACTTGCAGGCATGAGGTACTAAGTCTGACCTCTGGCACCACATTTGCCAGAGCACAGCTCTGATTCTTCCTCTCTCCCCAGGCACGTACACACAAAAATAAACCAGTAAAGTTAAAATAGCCCTTTCTGCTTCTAATCTTGGCTCCCTCTTTCCCTTCCCAGCCCATGGTGATGAAAACATCGCCATAGCTTTAGTGTCACACTAAGGACCAAGCTAAACCTTCCAACTTGGTAGCTTCTAAAGGGCAAGTCAGTAGAGCTCTCAGCCCTTCTTCCGTCTCCTCATCTGCTAAACCAGAAGCAACTTCGTCAGTGTAGAGCACAAATGTTGTGGAAGAGATGGACAGCCTGTCACTTTCTGTCCCCACACCACATCCTGATTCACCTGTTCACACATCTGCTTGTCCCCATGTAACCATGAGTGGCAGCCACAGTGCACTAGTTCTCCCTGGAGACTAGCACCCTGCCTGATAGAGATGGTCCCCAATGTTCCCCCCCAAGAATGCTTGGTGCAGGTCTGTGTGAGTGAGTGACCCTAAGTCTTCTGATCGCCTAGAGTGCCCAGGAGGAGCAGAGAACCCCTGCAGCGGCCGGGGGCGCTGTGCTGAAGGCTTGGAAGGAGATGGGAGCTGTACCTGCCAGGTGAGTTCCGCATGTGCTCACCTCCTCCCTGGCTCTGCTCCCTTGTCTCCTGACCTGTCAGCCCTTCTTCAACCAACACTTGCTGGGATCAAGCCCCCAGTCCCTGTCTGAAGGGGGGAAGCTTCACAAGCAGTGAAGCAGTGTTCCAGGTGTCTCTCTTTCTCCCTCTCTATCTCCTCCTCCCCCTCTCAATATCTCGCTGTCTTATCAAATAAATAAATCAATTGTAAATACATATGTGAAATAATGTTTAATTGAAAGTAAAGAAGTAGTAATGTGTGTAGAAAGAAGATTCGATCTGTGCAAAGCGCAAGGACCGGTGTGAGGATCCCGGTTCAAGCCCCTGGCTCCCCACCTGCAGGGGGGTCACTTTACAGGCGGTGAAGCAGGTCTGCAGGTGTCTGTCTTTCTCTCCTCCTCTCTGTCTTCCCCTCCTCTCTCCATTTATCTCTGTTCTGTCCAACAACGAATGACATCAATGATAACAATAATAACCACAAGGCAACAACAACAAGGGCAACGAAAGGGGGGAATTGGCCTCCAGGAACAGTGGATTCATGGTGCAGGCACTGAGCCCTGGAGGCAAAAAAAAAAAAAAAAGAAAGAAAAAGAAACCCAGACAGGGACTGAGTGGTAGTGTACCTGGTAAATCACACTCATTATCATGTGCCCTCCAGGACTCAGGTTTAAGAGCCCAGTCTTTATTGGCAAAAGGAAAGCTTCGGGGGTCGGGCGGTGGCGCAGTGGGTTAAGCGCATGTGGCGCAAAGCGCAGGGACCGGCGTAAGGATCCTGGTTCGAGCCCCCGGCTCCCCACCTGCAGGGGAGTCGCTTCACAAGCGGTGAAGCAGGTCTGCAGGTGTCTATCTTTCTCTCCCCCTCTCTGTCTTCCCCTCCTCTCTCCATTTCTCTCTGTCCTATCCAACAACGAATAGCGTCAACAAGGGCAATAATAATAACCACAACGAGGCTACAACAGGGGCAACAAAAGGGGGGAAAATGGCCTCCAGGAGCGGTGGATTCATGGTGCAGGCACCGAGCCCAGCAATAACCCTGGAGGGAAAAAAAAAAAAAAAGGAAAGCTTCATGAGTGGTAGAGCAGTGCTGCAGGTCTCTCTCTCTCTCTCTCCCTCCCTCCCTCATCCCTTTCTGTCCCTCACCTATCCAGAGTGGGGGGAGGGGTATACATGGCCAGCAGTATTGGAGGAGTCATTATGCAGGCACCTTGGAGGTAACGAGTAAAAGAAAGACAGACAGAATGCCAGAGACTTCCAGGCTGACGTGACCACCTTGAGTCTGACGTTCTCTCCCTTCTTCTCCCTCCCGTGTGCTCTGTAGACAGGGTTTGGAGGAACAGCCTGTGAAACCTGTGCGGATGACAACATATTTGGGCCCAACTGCTCAGCAGGTACGTCTGATCTTGTGTGAGATGAAATGCATTTGTACTGCTGAAATTCAAGTGTAGTGTTTATCACTCAAGACCCCAGAACAGTTATTCTCAGGAGGAAGGTAACCTGAGTACTCAATCCAACCAAGTTGAGCAAAACAAACAGGCAAAACAAAGTGCCAGCATAAATGGCATCTTTGCAAAGAGAGGCAGTGTTTCCTGTGGGGTGTGGCACTTGTGCTTAACCCTCACCAGGGATGGCATTATGGAAGACTTGGAGACATGCAGTTTTGCAGTTTCATCCCTTGAGGCTCTGGGATCCAGAAATAGACTTTTTTTTTTTTGCCTCCAGGATTATTGCTGAGGTTCGATGCCTGCACTATGAATCCACTGCTCCTGGAGACCATTTTTTCCATTTTGCTACCCTTGTTGTTATTGTTGTTTTTACTGTTATTGTCATTACTGCTATTGTTGCCGGATAGGACAGAGAGAAATTGAGAGAGGAGGGGAAGACAGAGAGGGGGAAAGAAAGACAGACAACTGCAGACCTGCCAAACCATTTGTGAAGCACACACACACCCCCCACCAGAAGGAAGGGAACCATGGGCTCAAACAAGAATCCTTATGCTGGTCCTTGTGCTTAGCGCCATGTGTGCTTAGCTCGCTGTACTATCTACCACCCATCCCCCAAGACTCCATTTCTCAAGTGTAGTTCATGCTAACTTAAGTCAAAATGACCCCACAGGGCTGGTGGCTACCATATTGCTCGCATGGTTCTAGAACACAATGGCTAGAGGAGGGCTCTGACAGCACACCACACTAGGTCTGAAACCAGCCCCACTTGCTGTTTGACCTCTCTGTCTTCAGCTCTAAAACAGGCATAGTTATACCTGCCTCAAGAGGCTGTCAGCACAGAAAAGCTCTTAGAGGTCTGTCAGAAGGCACACCAAACACAGTCCAGCAGTGAGGAAAGAAGGAAGGAAGGGGAAAGGGAAGAAAAGAAGAGAAAAGAAGAGATGAGACAAGAAAAGAAAGAAAAGAAAAGGGGAAGGGAATGGAGGAGGGAGGAGAGGAGAGGAGAGGAGAGGAGAGGAGAGGAGAGGAGAGGAGAGGGGAGGGGAGAGGAGAGGGGAGTGGGGAAGAGAGAGGAGGGGGGAGAAGAGGAGAGGGGAGAGGAGAGGGGAGGGGAGTGGGAGGAGAGGGGAGGGGAGAGGAGAGGGGAGGGGAGGGGGGAGGAGAGGGGAGGGGAGGGGGGAGGAGAGGGGAGGAGAAGGGGAGGAGAGGGGAGGGGAGGGGGGAGGAGAGGGGAGGAGAAGGGGAGGAGAGGGGAGGGGGAGGAGAAGGGAGGGGGAGGGGGAGAAGAGGGGAGGAGAGGGGAGGGGGAGGAGAGGGGAGGGGGAGGAGAGGAGAGGAGGAGGAGAGGGGAGGGGAGGGGAGGGGAGGGGAGGGAAGGGAAGGGAAGGGAAGGGAAGGGAAGGGAAGGGAAGGGAAGGGAAGGGAAGGGAAAGAAGAGGAGAGGAGAGGAGAGGAGAGGAGAGGAGAGGAGAGGAGAGGAGAGGAGAGGAGAGGAGAGGAGAGGAGAGGAGGAGAAGAATAAAGAAAGACTTGATGAGGACTGTTCATCACCCACTGGCAGGCAACAATGAGAGAGACCAGCAAACCTTTAGGAGCCAGGCCTCCACTGGGTGCCAGTGTTGTCTCATCCTCGGCAGCATGGGCGTGGAGGTGACAGTGTTCTTCTAAGTAGGGCAGCTCTGCTAGATGCTGGGTATTTTTAACACTGCTGTCAGTCTGCCAGTAGAGCCTTCTCTGGCCTGGCTGCTGATTCATTCGTTCTGAGCTGAATTAGCCAAGGGTGTTCACTGAAGCTGCCAATGCCCTTGCCTGCTCAGTGCCTTTGATGAGGCGGGTTTGCAAAACCAGCTTTCTCTACTGGGACCAAGATCTGCCCCCAGCCCCAGTGCCTGAATGACAGACAGCAGGCAGCCTTGGCTGAGTACCATGCAGCACGCAAGGCTTGCTGTGTGCACAGTCTCCTTGGATGAGCACTGCTGGGGTTCCCTTTCTGTAGACGCAGAGATTTCTCCAGGCCACACAGCTCTCAGGGAGACAGAGGCAGGATCTGAGCCAAGGGCCTGCCCCCCAAAGCATGTTCCCAACTGCACCATTCTGCCCTGGCCAGCATCCATCAGGCATTAGACCCCTAGTGGGTGAGGGGAATCTAAGGAGAAGGGGGAGCTAGGAGCTGGGGGCATGAGAGAGAGTTATGATCAGGGTGCACAGAACCTCGGGGTGCTTCAGGAACATGGGAGGGGGAGCAACTCTCTCTGCCACCTTGCACTTTACATCCCTGGCTTTCTCCACTTTAAAGTGACACACACCCCTGCCTCCAGATCCCTGCATCTCTGCAGACATGCTGAGACCTGTTCAAGCACCAAGGCCCCTTTTAATGGCCAACCAGGATTCCTCTGTCAGTCACTTTTCCTTCCCAAGGACACTTTCTGGGCACAGGTTGGTGGCCCTGCCATGCTAGCCAAAGGCTCCCAAAACTGCCTGAGCCTGGTCGGCTAACCTGGAGGCTGCACAGAGAGACTGATGCCGTGGCCTGGAGAGAAGGCTTAGTGACCAGGATAAGCTGCAGGATCATCTAAGCTGGAAACAGGGGCTGAGTCTCAAGTCAACTCCCCACTTCTGTGCCCTGGTCCCCTTCCAGGATGGTACACAGGACAGGCACTACCACTGAACCCATAGTCTGACTTCCTTCCCCACCATACTGGAAGATCCTTGAATTTATTTGTTTATTTGGGTTTTTTTATATTTCATTTATTTTAACTAGAGACAAAAAATTAGAGACAAAGATAGATAGATAGACAGATAGATAGACAGACAGACAGACAGATAGACAGAACCAGAGCGCTGCTCAACTTTGGCTTATGGTGGTGCTAGGGATTGAACTTGACACCTCAGAGCCTCGACATGAAAGTCATTTGCAGAACCATTATGCTGTCTCCCTAGCCTGCTCCTTGAATTTAGACTCTGCATATCACTTATATTTGCATACCCAATGCCTCATATCGTGTCTGCCACTAGGTAGGAGCTGAGTAGATCTTTGTATTATCTTTAAAGACTTACTTTAGGGAGTTGGGCAGTAGTGCAGTGGCTTAAGTGCACGTGGCGCGAAATGCAAGGACTGGCATAAGGATCCCAGTTCGAGCCCCCAGCTCCCCACCTGCAGGGGAGTCGCTTCACAGGCAGTGAAGCAGGTCTGCAGGTGTCTATCTTTCTCTCCCCCTCTCTGTCTTCCCCTCCTCTCTCCATTTCTCTCTGTCCTATCTAGCAACGATGACAACAATAATAACAATAACAACAATAAAAAGGGCAACAAAAGTGAAAATAAATAAAATTTAAAAACAAAAGATTTACTTAGTGTTTAGAGAGAGAAAGAGATAGAGATGAGGGTGGGGGTTGGGAGCTGAGTACCAGAGCAGCATTTAGCTTCTGGTTTTCCCTGTTTCATCACAAAGTTTTTCAATGAACTCCACTTGAAAGCATCTGGAACCAGACAGTGGTGTACCTGGTTGAGCACACATAATATAGTCTGCAAGGACCCAGGTTCAAGCCCCTGATCCCCACCTGCAGGGGAGAAGCTTCATGAGTCAAGAAGCAGGTCTACAGGTGTCTCGCTTCCTCTCTCCCTATCTCCTTTTTGTCCCCTCAATGTCCCTTTGTCCCACCTAATAATAAATAAATAAAAATTTTTAAGGAAATTTTAAAGTCTAGTGTCAGCACAACTCTGGTGGTGGGAACTATATGGAATTATACCCCTGGGGTCTTAATCTTGTTTATCATTATTAAATCACTAATAAAAAAAAAGAAGTCTAGAAAACTGTCCCTTTCTGCTGGCAGTATGCAGCTGCGTGCATGGTGTGTGTAACAGTGGGATCCACGGGGACGGAGCCTGCCAGTGCTACTCTGCCTACAGCGGCCTTCACTGTGACAAGCGTGAGTACCCTGCCTTCTCCACATCATTCCAGTTCAGAAGGGCAGGGAGTAGGCCTTTCCATTTTATATGCATGGCTTGGGACTCTCCATAGGCAAAGGGACTTCAAATCTTTTTCTGGAGGAAGGTCGAAGCTTAAGAGAAGGAAAAAGAAAAGATGCAGGTTCAAGCCCCCAGCTCCTACCTGCAGGAAGGAAGATTCACGAATGGTGAAGCAGGTCTATAGGTCCATCTCCCTCTCTCTCTCTCTCTCTCTCTCTCTCTTCCTCTCAATTTCTGTCTCTATCCAAAAATAAACAAAATTGAAGGACAGAAAGAAGGAGAAAGAGAACAAAGGGGAGGTAAGAGAAGGTATAGACAGGTATGAAAAGTTGTATAGAAGTATAGAAGGTATGAAAAGTTGGGGGTAGATAGCATAATGGTTATGCACAAAGACTGTCATGCCTGAGGCTCTGAAGTCCCAGGTTCAATCTACCCCCAGCTCCACCATAAACCAGAGCTGAGCATTGATCTGGTGTAAAAAAAAAAAAAAAAGGTTATAGCAATGGCAATGTTAACATTCATGAAACTGTACCAACCCAACTTGTCAGCCTGGCAAGTTGAGTCATATGTCAGGCTTTTTTTGTAATTTGTTTTTGGGTTTTTTACCAGAGCACAATCAACTCTGGTTTATGGCGGTGCAGGGGATTGAACCTGGAACTTCAGAGCCTCAGGCATGACAGTCTGTTTACATAAAAATTGCATATTACTCCACCTCTTCATAGTTTTTGACAATGTCCCACTTATATTCTGAAATGCCATGCAATTATTAAGAGATTAGGATCGATCCTTAAGAACTTCCACAAGGGCCAACTGGTGGTGCATCTGGTCGAGTGCTCATATCACCATGCGTACAAGACCGAGTTCAAACCCCTATTCCCCACCTGCAGGCAGGACGCTTCACAAGCAGTGAAGCAGGTCTACAGGTGTCTATCTTCTCTCTCCCCACTGTCTCAATTGCTCTTTATCCTATCAAATAAAATGGGAAAAAAGGAAAAATGCCCACCAGGAGCTATCAATTAGTAATGTAGGCATCAAACCCCAGTGATTATCCTGGTGGCAAAAAAGGGGTGTGTGTGTGTGTGTGTGTGTGTGTGTGTGTGTATGTGTGTGTGTGTGTGTGAAAAAAGTAAGATGGGGGACGAAGACTTCCACAATATATTTTCAAATCAAAATACTGGTTGCTAAATATTTCAACAAGGTTGCATTTCACTTACAAAATCACATAAGTAAATATATAAATGAGTGTGCTGTGTCAGTAGTCAGCATGGGCACTTTGGGAGTGGGATGGAAGAGTCAGGATCAGAGTTAATCTTCACTTCATATGATCTGTATTGTGTTGTTTGTTTGTTTGTTATTTTTTAATTGATACAGACTACCTTACCTTTTTTTTTTAATGTCACCAGGATTATCACTAGGGCTTGGTGCTAGCACTACAAATCCACCACTCCCAGTGTCCATTCCCCTATCTTTTTTGTTTGTTTGCTTGTTTATTTCTATTTTAAGAGATATGACAGAGAGAAATTGAGAAGGGAGAGGGAGATAGATAAGGAGAGAAAAATAGAGACACTTGCAGACCTGCTTCACTGCTTGTGAAGCATCCCCATTGCAGGTGAGGAGCAGGGTCTCAAATCTGGGTCCTTATGCATGGTATTATGTGCACTCAATTGAATATGCCATCAACACCAGGCCCCATTCCTTTTTTTTAAATAATAATAGGGGTATTATATTTGTGGAGTTCTTTCAGAACTGGCTACTTCTCCACTAATGCAGTCAGTTACCTCCACCATCTTCCTTCACAGCCATCCCTGAATGTGCAGCCTTGCTCTGCCCGAAAAATGCCAGATGTTCAACTTCCACGGAAGATGAAACCAAGCTGGAATGCAAATGCCTTCCCAACTATAGGGGTGATGGCAAGTACTGCGAGCGTGAGTAGAACTTAAATAATGTTAGCCATCTTGTGAAATGTTTAGGATAGTCCGGGGGAGGGGCATCACTAATAATAATAACATAGTGGCCATTTCTGTTTCCTTTATGTAGTTGGAGAAAATATATAATAAAGCAATATTTTTTTCATCACATGGTAGCCCTTTCATAAAAGGTGACTTCTTTTTCTATTAACAAAGCCCAGCTACTGTTTATTACACTTCTGATATCACCTGGCTCAAAGATAGGGTAAAATGTAGTGACACCTCTTTCTTTCTTTTTTTTTTAATTTAATGTTGTGTTCATTCATTTTATGAGAGGTTCTATTGTGCATTTTGTTATGAACTCTTGAGCCAGATTGCCTGGGTTCAAATCTCAGGTCTTCTGGGGCTGGGCTGTGGTGTACCTGGTTAATCTGGCAAAGCAGTGCACTATCCAAGTGAGCTATTACTCTGACCCTAGGCAAATTTTTGAGAGCTTGCTTGGAGGTTTGAAGAAGAAAGTGCAGCTACTCATATACTCTCGACCGATTCAGGGAACGTCGTCCTATTTGACCAAGTGCGCAGGCTTGGGGAAGATGCACACTGAGTGGTGAGGGAGGAAGGAGGACACCCCCCTAGGAGGCCAGATTAGCTGAAACAACCCAGGACATCACAGGGGTGACAGATGTCACAGCCAGATCACCCTCATATCCATCAGAGGATTCTTTTTTTTTAATTTTCATTTATTATTGAATAGAGAAAAATTGAGAGAGGGAGGGAAGAAAGAGGGATGGAAAGAGAGAGAGAGACCTGCAGCCCTTGTGAAGCCTTCCCCCTGCCGGTGGGGACCAGGGGCTTGAATCTGGATCCTTGTGCACTTAACCAGCTGCACCACTGCCTGGCCCCTCATCAACTAATTCTTTTTTTTTATTTGCCTCTAGGGTTATCGCTGGGGTTCAGTGCCTGCACTATGAATCCACTGCTCCTGTGGCCATTTTTTGGGGGGATAGGACAGAGAGAAGTTGAGAGATGGGGAAAACAGAGGGAGAGAAAGACACCTAACAGACCTGCTTCACTGCTTGTGAAGCAACCCTCCAGCAGGTGGGGAGCGAATTCTCTAATTTGTTTGTGCCTCCAGTTTCCTGTCTATCAAGTGGGGAATATTAGCAGTTCCAATCTTAGAAAGATGGTGTAAGAAGTGACTATGTGAGGGCTGGAGAAATCGCTCATGGGGTAAGGTGAGTGCACAGCCATGCATGCAGCCCAGGATAGAGCCCCTGAACCACATGGCAGGTGCTATGGCACTGGGGGAGGCTCCAGTGCTGGGGTGTCTCTCCCTCTCGCTGCTCTAAGGATCAGCTGTTGGTGCACCTAGTAGAGCGCACCTTACAATGCACAAGGGCCTGCAGGGGGAAGCTTCACAAGCGGTGAAGCGGGTCTGCAGGTGTCAGTCTTTCTGTCTCCCTCTAGATCGCCCCCTTCCCTATCAATTTCTCTTTGTCTCTATATAATAAATAAATAAATAATTTCAAAAATTAAAAAAATAAACCTCTTTTTAAAAAAAGAAAGGAAGGAAGGAAGGAAGGAAGGAAGAAAGAAAGAAAGAAAGAAAGGGAGAAAGAGAGAAAGAAAGAGAGAGACAAACGCTTTCTGGAGTAGCAGAAAAAAACATGCAGGCATGAGGCCCTGGCTCTACAAAATAACAACAATAACAACAACGATGACAGTAAATGGCTGAAATAGGGTTCAGTACACACTAGAAATGCTATGAGCCTATGTGTTCTGTCTCTGCCTACCGTGTATTTCAATCTATACCACACGGCACAGTGCCACCGACACAGGCCATCTATCCACTGCAAATGCTACTAATCTGCTTGGCAAACAGGTGTTAGCAGGGAAGACAGGACCCATTTCTAACTCTCCCTCTTGGAGCTGCTGGATTGACTGTGGCATGGAGGAGCCAGTCAGTTGCCCTCTCCCCCCCCCCCCCGCCCCAGCATAGTAACCAAGCACCTCTGCTCTTATCATTGCCTCTCAAGCCATCAACCCGTGCTTGCAACCTGTGTGCCACCCTCACGCCCATTGCACCTACCTGGGACCGAATCAGCACAGCTGTGTGTGTCAGGAAGGCTACCATGGGGACGGCCAGGTGTGCCTGCCAGTGGACCCCTGCCAAGTGAACTTGGGGGGCTGCCCTGCCCAGTCCACGGTGTGCAAGTATGATGGGCCTGGACAGGTGAGCAAAGGACATGTGGAAATGATGCAAATGGAAGGAGGACAGCACAGTCAAAGGAGGGACCCTATCCCTCCCAGTGCTCTTTTTCAATGCTCCTTTTGTCCAATCTGTTCTCTGTGTATTCAGGGCTGAGCTCAACACACCCCCTCCTTGGCCTTCCTCTGAGCTTACACTTTGCACTTTGCCAGAAGCCCAGTCTAAAAGCTCCCTCCTGAGCCGGTTGAGACAGGATAGTGGGGGGGTGGGTGTGGTAGCAGTAGCACAGTGGGTTAAGTGCAGGTGGCACAAGGCGCAAGAACTGATGTAAGGATCCCGGTTTGAGCCTCCGGCTCCCCACCTGTAGGGGGGCCACTTCATAGGCAGTGAAGCAGGTCTGCAGGTGTCTAACTATCTCTCCCTCTCTCTATCTTCCCTGCCTCTCTCCATTTCTTTCTGTCCTATCCAACAATGAGAGCAATAACAATAACAACAACAAGGGCAAAAAAAATGGGGGAAATAGCCTCAAGGAGCAATGGATTTGTAGTACAGGCACTGAACCCCAGCAATAACCCTGGAGGCAAAATAAATAAATATATAAAGGGCATAGTGGTTCTGCAAAAACACTTTCATGCCTGAGGCACCAAAAGTCCCAGGTTCAGTCCCCAGCACCACCATAAGCCAGAGCTGAGCAGTGCTCTGTTACAAAAAAAAAAAAAAAAAAAAAAAAAATCACTACCTCTTCCCCTACAGTATTTTGTGGCAATAAACAAGACAGACATACAACCCAAGATCAGGGTCACTAGAGAACTGCTCATCAGTGTGACTGAGGCCTACCTGCCAAGCTTTACTCTCTCCATCTTCACAATGCAAACTGAGACTCTTAGAAACCCAGATACTGGGGGCCAGGTGGTAGCGCAGTGGGTTAAGCATAAAGTGCAAGGACAGGCATAAGGATCCTGGTTCAAGCCCTCACCTCCCCACCTGGGGGGGGGGGTCACTTCACAAGTGGTGAAGCAGGTCTGCAGGTGACTCTCTTTCTCTCCCCCTCTCTGTCTTCCTCTCCTCTCTCAATTTCTCTGTCCTATCCAGAAACAATAACAGCAATAACAACAACAATAACAACAACAATAATGATAAACAACAAGGACAACAAAGGGAAAAAAAAACAATTAGCCTCCAGGAGCAGTGGATTCGTAGTGCAGGCACAGAGCCCCAGCAATAACCCCAGAGACAAAAAAAAGAAAGAAAGAAAACCAGATGCAAGAGTCGGGCGGTAATGCAGCAGATTAAGTGCACATGGTGTGAAATGCAAGGACTGGCCTAAGAATCCTGGTTCAAGCCCCGGCTCCCCACCTGCAGGGGAGTCACTTCACAGGTGATAAAGCAGGTCTGTAGGTGTCTATCTTTCTCTCCCCCTCTCTGTCTTCCCCATCTCTCTCCATTTCTTTCTGTCCTATCCAACAAGGACAACATCAATAACCACAATAAAGCAAGGGCAACAAAAGATAAATAAATAAATAAATAAATATTTTAAAAAGAAAGAAAGAAAACCCCAGATGCTAGAGACTAGGCAGTGGTGCATCTGACAGAGTACACACGTTACTATACACAAGGACCAGAGTTCAAGTCCACACCTGTAGGGGGGAAGCTTCACAAGCAGTGAAGCAGGTCTGCTGATGTCTCCCTTTCTCTTTCCCCATCTTCCTCTCCCTTCTCCATTTCTCTCTGTCTCTATCCAAAATAAACAAGTAGTTTTTAAAAGAACAAAAAGAATAAAAGGAAGAGAAAAAGAAAGAAACCTAGGGCCAGGTGAGGGTGCACCTGGTTCAGCACACATTACAGTGAGCAGGGAGCTGGGTTCAAGTCTCCATTCCCCACCTGCGGGGGGTGGGGGGGGGATGCTTTGCAAGTAGTGAAACAGTGCTGCAAGTATCTGTCTGTCTCCCTCTCTATATCCCCCTGCCTTTCTATTTCTGTCTCTATCAAATAAAGAAAGAAAATAGTTAAAAAAAAAAAAAGAAAGAAAGAAAGAAAGAAAGAAGGAAAGAAAGAGGGAGAGAGGGAGGGAGGGAGGGAGGGAGAGAGAGAGAGAGAGAGAGAGAGAGAGAGAGAGAGAGAGAGAGGAAGCCAAATACCTTGCCCTAAAGAGATAGAAACTGGCAGGGTAGCAGGCAGCAGTGACAGTGTGTAGTAAGGATATTCTGGATCCAGACTCTGTCCCTCTAAGTCATATCTTGGCTCAGTCTGTTGGGAGTTCTTTGCAGAGAAACATAGCTGAAAAAGTCTCTCCCTCCTCTCTCCCCTTTCCATCTGATGCCAAGGAGACTCAGAGTTAGCAAACAAAGAAAAGGGGGAAAGGGGAAATTCAACAAGGTGCATGACTTTCCCAAACAGTGAGCTAAAGGAACACTGTTATAGGGGAAGATGAGGGGACAGGAAGGCCGATGTTCCCCCACCCCACCCCACCCCCACCCCCACCAAAGCTTGTCATGCATAATCTCTACAAAGAATTGATGAGAGAGCATGATTATATAGGGAAATTAAACTCTGAAAACAAAACATGTTAGGGAAAGAGAGAAAGATAAAAAGAGAGAGAAAGAAGGGGACCTGACCTACTTATAGGCTTGATGGTGGTCACATGGTGGTACCAGGAGAGAGAAAGTGCCCCCAAAGGTCAAGTCTTCTTAAAGCCAAAGGCCCCACCTGCACCTACAACCATTCCCATTTCTGGATGGTCCTTCTCTCTCTCCCTCAACAACATGACTCACAGATCCGGACACCCTGATATCTTTAGAGCTCATGTCTCATCTTTGGGGCTACCACCAGGTTCATTTTCATGACAGGAAAAAAATAAAACAAAACAAAACAAAACAAAACAAAAACACTATGGATGAAAGAAAAAATGTCAGGGAATGTGACTAACGGAAGCCATGTTTGTCTCCCCGACTACTGAAGTCACACTGTGACTGTAAGGACCATTACCACAGCTTTGTGCCCGGAGTGGGGTGCCACATGACTGACATCTGTCAATCACACAACCCCTGTCACCGGAATGCCAACTGTACCACCATCGCCCCAGGACAAACCAAGTAAGTCTCTACAGTCTGTCACTGCTCAGAGTTCCTTGAAGGGTGGGAAGTGTGGCCCCTTAGTCTTTATTTTTCTTCTCTCCTTTTATCCTTTTATTCGAGCATTAATAGTTTATAGTACAGTTGTTGATACATGGGTATGATTTCTCATCTCCCTGTGACAGGTTGTCTGTAGAACACTCTCACCCCTCAGCTTATATCTATTTCTGCCATAATGTACCAGGACTCCAAAACCCTTGCCACCACTGCTTTCCCTCCCTAGAGCCTTTTGCTTTGAAATTCATATCTTTATTTTTTTAATTTATATTGCTTAATAACAGTTTCTTACAAGATTGCAAGATTACAATGTATAATTCCACACCACACCCACCACCAAAGTTCTGTATCCCCACCCTCCCACCTCCCAAAGATAACCACCATAGTTCTCATAAGTCTTACAAACAGTTTGCTTGCTTCCGTTTTGTTTGGATTTTTTTTTTTTTTGGCAATTTCATGTAAATCAGGTCTCTAGATTCCACATATGAGTGAAGCCATCTGGTAGTTTTTTGTTTGTTTGTTTGTTTGTTTGTTTTCTTTACTTATTCTGTTAAGCATAATCACCTCTAGTTCCATCCATTTTGTCCCAAAGGACACATCATCTTTTTTATTGCAGAGTAGTATTCCATGGAATATATATCCCATAACTTATTTTTTTAATTTATTTTCCCTTTTGTTGCCCTTGGTTTTGTTGTTGTTGTTGTTATGGATGCTGTTGTTGTTAGATAGGACAGAGAGAAATGGAGAGAGGAGGGGAAGACAGAGAGGGGGAGAGAAAGAGAGACACCTGCAGACCTGCTTCACTGCTTGTGAAGCAACTCCCCTGCAGGAGTCAAACCGGGATCCTTACACCAGTCCTTGTGCTTCGTGCCATGTGCATTTAACCCACTGCACTACCGCCCAACTCCCATCCCATAATTTCTTTAGCCTGTCATCTGTTGATGGGCCTCTAAGCTGCTTCCACTCTTTGGCTATTGTGACTATGCAGCTATGAACATAGGGGAGCCTATGTCCCTTCAAATTAGTATTTGAGTATCCACTGGATAAATGCCCAAGAGTGGTATTTCTGGATGATAAGGTACCTCCATTCTATTTAAGGATGTGCGATAAAGAAATTCTCACCTTTAAAATACTCAGGAGGCAATTATTTCCTGACCAAACAGTGCCCATCACTGACTTCTCTCTTACTAAATGTAAATATGCTTTGTAAGGAAACTCCACTCAGTTCTAACATTGGAAATCATTCTAAAGGCCCATTCAGTCTTATAACTACCGCTGTTCCCACAATGACTGAAGCAAGGAACATGGTAGCTACTCAGTAAGTCTGTCTGCAATCAATGAATCATTCAGCGACTGTTTCCTCTGGCATGACCACTAGAACACACTGAAATACTGATGTGGGCCTGACAACTTAGCACAAAGTGGTGAAAGCATGGGAGACGGAAACCACCTCGTTGGGAAAACAAGTGTCTGCTGTGATTACAAGAGAGCTGGCCTCTGATATATGGCCCTGTTTTCTCCGTTGTGAAATATGGCTCATTAGTGGTGTAAAACAAAGCTGGGGAAAGTGAACAAGGCCTAGTGGTGTTTCCTAGTTGCCAGCTTCTATAGAAAGTGGTTTATTTCTGTGCATGAAAGTGTTTGTGTGGGGATCCCCGAGGCAGAGGCATCACACTGGTCCAGTTGTTTAAAGCCCTGGGTCCGGCCTCTGTACTGATGTCTATTGGATATATAACCTTAGAAGGCCAACACATCTCTTGGGCCTCAGTTTGTCAAACTAAGTTAAGCACCCACATAGCCATGTGCAAGGACCCCAATTCAAGCCCCTGGTCCTCACTTGCAGGGCGGGAGCTTCTTAAGCAGTGAAGCAAGTACTGCCTGCAGGTGTCCCTCTGTCTGTTTCTCCCCCTATTCTCCTCCCTTGCAATTTCTCTCTGTCCTATCAAATAAAGAAAAGGGGGGCAGGAAATGGCCTTCTGGAGCAATGGATTTTTCATGCAGGCACCAAACACCAGTGATAACCCTGGCAGCAAGAAAGGACAGAAGGAAGGAAGGAAGGAAGGAAGGAAGGAAGGAAGGAAGGAAGGAAGGAAGGCAGGCAAGCAGGCATCACTGTTATGGCAGCTGTTAAACCAAGACTCCAGGTTACAACAGTGAAGGAATGCATGCGTATCTCAGGTTTGAGGAGGAAGCAGATCTTAGCTAAATAACCAAGCAGGTTGGGATAAAATCACAACTGAAATGAGAAGAGCTCTGTGGTCTTACTCCCCAGGGCCTGCTCTGTCGGGAGAGAGGATGTGGCAGGAAAAGAGGGACCCTGGAGGAAGATTCCCTCAGGAAGGGGCAGAGACATCAGCTGGGAGGGGCAGGGGGAATTGAAAAGTCCTCTAAGCAGATCAGCAGCTAGGAATCTCCACTGAAGGCTGGAGACAGGAGCTTCCTCTGACCTGGCAGTTCTGCAGCAGGGGGCCCAAGACTCTGCATTGAACACTCTGAGTGATTCTCATGCACATGCTCCCTTGATCACACTTTGAAAAAGACAGGCTTATGAGCCAGGAGGCAGTGCAGTGACTAGAGCACTAGGCTCTCAAGCATGAGGTCCTGGGTTTGAATTCCAACACTGCATGTGCCAGAATAATGTAATGCTCTGGTGTTTCTCTCTCTCTCTCTCTCTCTCTCTCTCTCTCTCTCTCTCTCCTCTCTCCTTCTTTTGTATGTTAATAAATAAATCTTTAAAAAGAAAGAACAAGAGGGGGATGAAAAATCTCACTTGGAGAGTGCTCTGCTTTGCCATGAATGGGACCCAGGTTCAAACCCAGCCCCCTTCAAATTGAAAGAAGCTTCTGTACTGTGGAAGGAAGGAAGGGAGGGGGGGGGAGGGAGGGAGGGAGGAAGAAAGGAAATGAAGGGAAGGAATGGGGAGAGAGGGGGAGGAAGGGGAGGGAAAGAGAAACAAAGGAAAGAAATAGAAACAGAGAGGAAAGAAGGGAAGGGGAGGGGAGGGGCAGGGTGGAAAAGGGAAGGGAGGGGAGGGGAGGGGAGGGGAGGGAAGGGAAGGGAAGGGAAGGGAAGGGAAGGGAAGGGAAGGGAAGGGAAGGGAAGGGAAGGGAAGGGAAGGAAAGGAAAGGAAAGGAAAGGAAAGGAAAGGAAAGGAAAGGAAAGGAAAGGAAAGGAAAGGAAAGGAAAGGAAAGGGAGCCAGGTGGTGAAGCACCCAGTTGAGCAACCATGTTACCATATGCAAAGACCTGGGTTCAAGCCCCTGGTCCCCAACAGCAGGGGAAAGTAGATTTGTGATTGGTGAAGCAGTGCTACAGGTGTTTATCTTTCTGTCTCCTCTCTCAATTTTCTCTTATCCTATCAAAATAAATAAATAGTTTTTTTTAAGGAAAGAAAAATACCAACACAAGGGGCCAGTAGAAAGCTCACCCAGTAGAGCACATGCCTTTTCATGTCTAAGGTTCTGAACACTGCCACCTCTCTTCTGCACTGAGAGCTGGACCTGAGCTCTCGGCCTGAATCTTACCCTGACAATGCACTTTCTCCTCCTTTGTAGGTGCAATTGCCTAAAAGGTTATGTGGGTGACGGTGTGATGTGTTACGGAAGCATCATGGAGCGACTCAGAGAACTGAACACAGAGCCCAGAGGGAAGTGGCAAGGCAGACTGACCTCCTTCATCTCGCTCCTGGGTATGTGACAAAGACCTCCACGTCAAGGGTAGCTGCCTTCCCTGGGGCCAGGACATCGACAAGACATGCTCATTCAGGGAAGGCCAGGCAGGGGAGGCAAGAGGCTGCTAGGATAAGACAGAGTCTGGAAGGAATGGCCGGCTGTGCAGGTGGGAGGGAAAGGCTGCTTCCAAGCAGATCAACAGGAGTTGGTGTGCAGAGACCCAACTGTGCAGTCAGGAGGCAGGGTGCTGGGGACAGAATCCGATAGGCCCCACAGGCTAACAAGTCTGCAACCCAGTGGCAGTGAGTCAGGGAGACTTCTGATGGGAGGTGGTCACTCCTCTTTCTCTTGACCTCTAGGGCCTCTGGGTGTAAGCCCCATGGACAGGGAAGAGAGAGGAGCTAAGAGCCTGAGGCAGTGCATGTGTTCTCCAGCAGAGGGGCCTCTTGTACATTGGTTGTATGTACCTATCATGCACTGCTGGGTGTCCAAACTCTTGGCTTCCCAGTCACTGATTTTCTGCAATGACATTTCCACCACCATCAACACCACAACCACCACCCCAACCCACCTCAGAGAGGGTAATCATCCTTCTTATACCTACAATATTCTCATTTCCAAACACTCCATAGAGGCCACAGTCCCTACACACCTCTTGTCTCAACTTGGGCAATAAAGTTTTCAGTAAAACATAAATTGGCTCAGCCAACAAAAAATAAAACCTACAGCTGGCTCATCAGTGGAAGCCTGAAAATATCAGTGTCTCTGTTATACACAACACCCAAAAATGGCTTACCAGAAAGAGCACAGAACAAATGTCCTGCTCTTTCCAGAGCAGCGCACAGGAAGGAAGACCCGGATCCTTGCAGCTTTCCTCCGAGAATTCTTGGAAGATCTGAAGAAAGCAGGACAATGTGACAGACTGTCTTTACAGACAGGGGCCCGAGAACATTTGCCTGGACAAAGCAGGATCTGCCTTTCTCCCACCCCATTTATCCAGAGGCAGTGCATGTTGCCTCCTGTGGGAGAGCGCAGGGCCCAGCCTGCTCCTCAGCTCCCCCCAGGGGGAGATGGAAAAAGGACCAGCTATATAATTTACAGGCTGCCAGGCAAAGTGAAAAGGCAGGGTTCTTTTTGGCTCAAAAACTCCTGCACATCTCAAGAAGGCAATGCATAGTGTTAAACCACGCATGACAAGACTCTTCTGAGATAAATGGCACAAGAGCTGTGTGTTTTTTCTCAGAAAATTGGACACAGAGTAAGGGAGCAGCTGGAGTTGTTACATGAACTCTCCTCCCATGGCATCTTGAACCCAAGGGGGTAACTATAGGGAAATCGTACAACATTATGTGGAAATGGGGCAGGGGGAACATGATATCATGGTGCTTTATCTCTGAGAGAGCTTCCCAGTTTACCGAGGGCCCTCCTATAGCAGTTGGGACAGAGATGCTCTTGATGAACATGGTCTAAACTGGGCCCTGCTCTTCGTGTGCTGCTGCCTCATTGGGTGTTTTCTTTCTTTGTGTATTTCCACTGCTAAGACAAAACCTATGCCTGGCCACTCAGTAACCTGGGACCGTTCACTGTGCTGTTGCCCACAGACAAAGGACTGAAAGGACTCGATGTAAGTATTTAAAAGAATCTGGCAGGGGTTGGGAGATGGCTCACATGCCTTTCTATGTGTGAGGCCCTGCGTTCCATTCCCAACACCACCCACCACAAGGGAACTTCCTCTGAGTTATACAGAATAACAGTTGTATCAGGGAGGCACCTCGTAGCATCATAAACATGTAAGGTCCTCAGTTCATCAGCAGTGCCACATAAAATATAAAATAAGAAATCACCCAATACTGAGGTACTGGTGAAAAGCAAACAACAACAACAAAATATTTATTATCTAAAATGGGAAACCCCTATCAAACTTAAACTTATTGGAGCAGGGGAAATATATGCCTTAGGCTCCAAGGTTGCAGATTCAATCCCCATTCTCACTATAAACCAGAGCTGAGCAGCACTTTGATAAAAGAAAACAAACAGGGGACCAGGTGGTAGCAAACCGGATTAAGCACACATAGTAAGAAGCTCAAGGATGGGCACAAGGATCCCAGTTCGAGCCCCTGGATCCCCACCTGCAAAAGGATCACTTCAGAAGCAGGTCTGCAGGTTTTTATCTTTCATTCCCCTCTCTATCTTCCCCTCCTGTCTCAATTTCTCTCTATCCTATCCAACAACAACAGAAAAAATGGGGGGGGGGGGAATGGCTGCCAGGAGTCATGGATTCATAGTGCAGGCACCAAGCCCCAGTGATAATCCTGGAGGCAAAAAAGAAAAGAAAAGAAAAGAAAAGAAAAGAAAAGAAAAGAAAAGAAAAGAAAAAAAAGAAACGTAATGATAAACTAATTAACCAAACCTACTAAAGTATGGCAACTTTTCGGTAGAGTTCCTTTAGGAAATTTAAGGCTATCAGAAAAGGCATGAGGTATGTTCTCTATGTTTTTTCTATGCAAAACTGCATATGACTTTTCCAACAACCCAGTATCATCACATCTTTATAGAAAATGTGCAAGTTGCAAGTGTGCAACTCACTGGACTGTCACAGAGTGATTGTCTTCTTGTAACCAGCAAGACACACTATCAGCTCCCTCCCAGCCCCCTACCCTCCCTTCTAGGTACATCCCTCCAAAAGTGAACATGAAGGGCTCTTAGCTACAGTCACGTGAAAAATGAGATCTGTGGAAGGTCAAAGGTGCTCACTTCCTGCAGGAATAAATAACTGAGTGTTTTAGCCAGGGACATGTTTCTTTAAAATCATCATCAGGGGGTTGGGTGGTAGCGCAGCAGATTAAGCGCACAAGGCACAAAGCGCAAAAACCAGCTTAAGGATCCCGATTCAAGCCCCCCGGCTCCCCAACTGCAGCGGGGGTCACTTCACAGGTGGTGAAGCAGGTCTCCCCTCCCTATCTTGCACTCTCTCTGCATTTCTCTCTGTCCTATCCAACAATGACAACATCAATAATAATAACAACCATAGCAATGATAAAACAACAAGGATAACAACAGAAGGGGGGAATAAAAGCCTCCAGGAGCAGTGGATTTGTGGTGCAGGCACCGAGCCCCAGCATTAACCCTGGAGGCAAAAAAAATAATCATCAATAATAGTGATTGGGAAACTAGAAATAACTGTCACTGCCCATGAGGACAGCTTCCTACCAAGGGGAAGGAAGGAAAGTCACAGTGCCTGGTGGAGGTGTCCTCTGGTGAGGGTGTCAGTGAAGTGGCTGTAGTAGGTTTGGTGTCGGCATCAACATCTATTATTGATTTATGTGAGTTAGAAAAGCACTGCTCAGCTCTGGCATATGGTGGTGCTGAGGACTGAACCTGGAACTTTTGGTTCCTCAGGCATGGAAGTCTATTTGCTTAAGGGGAAATATTAACAGCATTCAAGGAAGCAGGCTCAAGCCTCTGGTCCCCACCTGTAAGGGGAAAGCTTCAAAAGTGGTGAAGCAGGGCTGCAGGTGTCTCTCTGTCTCTCTCCCTCTCTATCTCCTCCTCCTCCTCTCAATTTCTTTCTGTCTCTAGCCAATAATAAATAAATATTTTTTTACTTTAAAAAAAAGAACATCGGGAGTCGGGCGGTAGTGAAGTGGGTTAAGCACAGGTGGCGCAAAGTACAAGGACCGGTGTAAGGATCCGGGTTCCAGCCCCCGGCTCCCCACCTGCAGGGGAGTCGCTTCACAGGCGGTGAAGCAGGTCTGCAGGTGTCTATCTTTCTCTCCCCTCTCTGTCTTCCCCTCCTCTCTCCATTTCTCTCTGTTCTATCCAATAACAACCACATCAATATCAACAACAATAATAACTACAACAACAATAAAAAAAGACAACAAGGGCAACAAAAGGGAAAATAAATAAATAAATAAAAATTTTTTTAAAAAAAGAACATCTGTTTGCATAATCATTATGCTATCTCCCCCATACTGAGATTGCTTTACCTTAATCCAAGGTAGTTCAGGACAATTTTTTTTTTCCTGCAGTGAGCAAAGTTACTGTAAATTTCAGACTCTGTTCCCCTAATAGACCACCACCACTACTACTCTGTCAGAGATGAATCTGTCATGAATCTGCAGAGACTCCAGCGGATCAGAGAAGTAACAGTCAATATTAGTACCTAATAATGAATGTCTTCATAAAAAAACATTTCCTCAGAACACTGCTCAGCTCTGGATTATGCTGGTACAAGGGATTGAGCCAAGGACTTTGGAGCCTCAGACAGACATGAGAGTCTTTTTGCATAACCATTATGCTATCTCCCCTGCCCTATAAAATTTTTTATTAATCATTTAACGAGATAGAGATAGAAATAGAGACAGAAAGAGAGGGAGAGGGAGACCAGAGCACTTCTCAGCTCTGGCTTATGGAGGATTGAACCTGGGACCTCAGAGCCTCAGGTATGTCTTTTGCAAAACTATTAAGCTGTCTCCTCAGCCTTCAAATGACACTGTGGTTGGCATTTAGCGTGGAGTTTATGTTTCAAATATGAAGTTTACACCGAGTTCATATAAAGTGTGTGTTGGGGGGCTGGGCAGTAGTGCAGCGGGTTAAACACACATGGTGCCAAGCACAAGGATAAGCAAAAGTATCCCACTTCCAGCCCCAGCTCCCCACCTGCGGGGGAGTGGGGGTGGCTTCACAAACGGTGAAGCAGGTCTGCAGGTATCTATCTTTCTCCCCCTTTCCTTCTTCTCCTCCTCTCTCGATTTCTCTCTGTCCTATCCAACAGTAATGATAGCGGTAACAACAACAATAAACAACAAAGGCATCAAAAGGGAAAAAACAGCCTCCAGGAGTGGTGGATTCATAGTGCAGGCACCGAGCTATAAACCTAGTGGCAGAAAAAAATAAGTGTGTGTTGATGGGTGATAACATGGGACAAAATGCAGACTTGGTTCTGTGGATTTCAAATACCTTCAGGTTGATATTTTAAAACTCCCTCTTTCAATTGCAGTATCAGAGGGTAGGTCCTCTTGACTTTCCCACCAGCAGTGCAGGAGGGCTCCTTTGTCCCCACAACCTCTCCAGCATTTGTTGCTGCTCTTTTCTGTTGTATGGCATTCTCACAGGAGTGAAGTGATATCTCATTGTTGCATTTTTCTGACAATCAATGACTTGGAGCATTTTTCTTATTTTCTTAAGAGCTAAATTTTCGTCCTGAATCTTTAAACACTGACTGAAGTTGTTCTTTCAATATGTTTTTTTTTAAATATATATTAGTAAGAGTCCAAACAGCTCCTCTTTGTGGAACCAGTTGAGTTTGGTCTCTGTGATGAATCTGAATGTTGTATTTGCTATAGGCTCCAGTCTGGATTGATCTCCTGATAGCTTTAGTGTGTAAGACATCTTATGACCTTAGGATGCACCCCTCTCCTCTGATTCCTGTGCTGCAATTAAGTCCAAAAGAATTTTGTCATGTATTGATACTGTATTTGAAACAATCAACTCCTGCTCAGGGAATATGATACCATTTTCATGCGTGAGACCTTTTTTTTCTTTTATTTTCATTATTTGTAAGCCAAGTCTGTTTCGTCCATAATGATAATAAAAATATTAATTATGATGAGAAAAAAAAAACTACCTCTTTCTAATCTACCTGCTCTTCTCAACTAATGCCTTATTATTTCATTCCTATCTGCTTCCTGGGCTCAGGAAAGTTCCTCCCAGCCTGCCACCCTCCTCTTTCTACCCAGCCGCCCCTAGTCCAGGGCTCTGTGGAACTGGCAGGGCAGGGCTCTCAGGAAATAGCATCTAGACTTGAATGTGCCTGAACTCAAGCTAGGGTACAAGGACTTTAAACTGATCTTGTCAATTTTCAGGTGAAGGAGCTTCTGGCGGACACTCAGGCTGCTCAGTACTTTGTAAAATTTCACATAATCGCTGGGCAGATGAGCACCGAGCTGATGAACACCACAGACACATTCTATACCTTAACCGGAAGGTCAGGAGAAATCTTCAGTGGTGATAAGGTCCGTGTGCCTCAGATTTCCATCCTCAGAGGGAAACTGTCCTGAATCAATGCCCACAGCTCACTTGAGCTCTTTCTATTTCTCTCTCTCTTCTCTCTTCTCTCTCTCTCTCTCTCTCTGTGTGTGTGTGTGTGTGTGTGTGTGTGTGTGTGTGTGTGTGTGTTCAGAGCTGTGAGAGCTTCCTTCCTTATTCTGTCTGTCCAAAGTACTTCCCTACGGAGAAAGAAACAGAAAGTGACACCACAAAGGAATGTGAGAACAGGTGGGAAGTTATGAAAAGCAGGCTATAGAGGGTTTCTCCCCATATGACTCTAAAGTAGATGATACATTTATAGTTAACTGGATAGTTTTGCCTGTTTAGAGCATTGCAATCTCTCTAGAGTGACTAATTATACCCTATTCACATTTATCAGTCACTTGCAGTCATCAGTGATTTTCGATACCACAACCCCTCAGCTGCCTACAGGAAGGAGCAGCATTGCAGTCAACCTGTTTCCTAGAAGGCTGGCTCAGGATTCCCCTCCCAGGAGATAAATGGGTTGTGTTTGTTCTGTGGCTGCTGGCAGTTATCTCTCCTCCCCATCTTATTCACACCACTAATTTTGTTTTGTTTGTAAAAGAAAATCACCCTTCTCCCCTCTTACAATGAACTCTTTTTTTTGTTGTTGTTATTACACACAACCCTTTACTTAGCTGGAGGGCAAGTGATTAACCCACAGGACATTGCCTGTGCTGTGCATTTCACCAAAAATCAGAAGTGAATGAATTATTGCACACATATTTCCTACAGAAGTACTGGAATAAGCCTAGACTCAGATAGGTGGATGGAGTGATTAAAATGATAGAATGAAAGAACAACAGATCAATGAATGGATCTATCATACAGGCATTAATTAGGCCGATTTCACTACTGAGCACTGAAAAAAAAAATTTGTCTTGCACTGATTTTATTTTGAGGATCTTGGGCCTCCTACATAAATAGTTTCACTATTCCCTTCCACTTTTTTCAATAAAATAGATATGTCAGTAGGTAAATAAACATATGATTTCCATTCTCATAAGGACTTGCATTTACTCATTCATTCATTCATCCAACAGATATTTGCTGTCTTAACTTCAAGGAGCACACAGGAGAAGGGAAAAAAATTAGCTTGTCACTCATTCAATAATTTTTTTCCTCCAGGCCAGGGTTATTGCTGGGGTTAGTTGCCAGCATTATGAATCCACTGCTCCTGTGGCCATTTTCTCCTTAAAAAAAAAAAAAAATAGACAGGACAGGAAGAAATTGAGAGAGAAGGGGGGGATAGAGAGGGAGAGAGAAAGACAGACACATGCAGACCTGCTTCACCACTTGTGAAGCTTCCCCTCTGTAGATGGGGAACCTGGAGCTGAAACCTAGATCCTTGTGCAGGTCCCTGCACTTAGTACCATAAGCGCTTAATTGGGTGCATCACCACCTCAACAAATATTTCTTGCCATATACCTTCTCCCCATATGACACTAAAGTAGATGATACATTTACAGTTAACTGAATAGTTTTGCCTGTTCAGAGCATTGCAATCTCTCTAGAGTGACTAATTATACCCTATTCACATTTATCAGTCACTTGTAGTCATCAGTGATTTCACACAGTCCTTTGCTTTTAATGAAAAGTCTGTGAAGTCTACCAAACACATGTCATCATTCCCATTTGCATTGAGTGACTTACTGATGATCACACAGTCAATAAGTGGCAAAAGAGGAGGAGTTGGGTGGTAGCACACCCAGTTGAGTGCACATGTTACCATGCACAAGGACCTAGGTTCAAGCCATGGGCCCCACACTGAGGAGAGAAGCTTCCTGAGTAGTGAAACCATGCTGCAGGTGTCTCTCTCACCTCTTTCCTTTATCCACCCCTCCCCCCACCACCTTCCCTCTCAATTTCCCTCTGTCTCTATCCAAACTAAATAAATAATTTTTAAATAAAAATAAATAAATGGCAGGACCCAAGGACTCAATTTCTAACTCAATGATCACTCTTTCTAGTATGCCATACTAACTCAATTTTACTTGTCCTTGGTGTTTTAGGACAATCAATTAAAGCTTAAACTCTGTGGAGGCAAAAAGAAGGTAAAAATCTTACAAGGGGACATGGTGGCTTCCAACGGGCTCCTACACATTCTTGATAGAGCTTTGGACAAGATGGAGCCCATGTTTGAGAGTAACACTGAGGTGAGATGTTCCTGGAATAATTATGTCAACCTAATCCATCCCATGCTGGCCCTATGTGTCTAACCTACCATGGACTAACCTACCATGGGGAAAATGAAATGATTTGTCTATTGTCATTAGAATTATGGGTACTCCCTCAGAGAGAGGAAAGGCAAGCCAAAAGCACAGGTAAGGTCTTGCTTTATTCTCGTTTGTAACCACATCTGACACATTAATCCAGTGACCAGCTATCATGAAATTTGGCATGTTTCAAAGCATGTGGGTCTGAACCACTATTTCAGTAAAAAGAGAAAGTATTTGTATAGAACACAATGCGGGGGGGGGGGGGGCTAAATCCTTTCATATCCATCCTTACACATGAATTCTGTCATCAGCCTTTTAGTGGTAAGGTGTCTATCTTAATGATTCCATCTAATGATTCTAAGGAAGAGTGTCTCTTTTCAGCAAACCATAATGACAATGCTGCAACCAAGATACAGCAAGTTCAGATCTTTGCTAGAGGTATGTACTTGTGAATGGCAAAAAAAAACCCAAAAAAACTATTTTATGTCCATTACAAAATGTCTTCATAAAATTAGCAGGGACATTATCTATACATAGTAGATGCTTGAACAACTGCTAAGAGACTGCAGCTGACTCGAAGCCTTACTAATAACATGTGTTTTAGGCCTGGGGAGGCAGCACAATAGTTATGCAAAAGAATCTCATGTCTCAGGCTCAGAAGTCCCAGATTCAATCCTCAGTACCCCCATAAGCCTGAGCTGATCAGTACTCTAATGCCTGTCTATTTGTCTCTCTTTCTCTCTGTATCTCTCTCATTAAAATAAAATATTTTAATTAACATATATGTTCTGTGATATATATGTATATATATTATATTGTTATAATAAAGTATGCTACACTCTGGTTTCTCTTCAGATCACATAAATCTTTCACCTTTTACTAAAGTAAGCTACAGAAAAGAAAGGCCAAGTAGATCACTTTAATGTTTTATCCTCATTTTCTTTCTACTAAGTAGACTGAGAAGTAAAAAAGAGAAGGGGATGGAAGAAATTCACATACAGTTGTCCCAGATGTGGCACAGTGGATAAAGCACTGGACTCTCAAGCATGAGGTCCAAAGTTCAATCACCTGGCAGCACATGTACCAGAATGATGTCTGGTTCTTTCTGTCTCTCCTAATTTTCTCATTTAATTAATTAATTAATTAATTAATTCTTTAGAAAAGAAAAGAAATTCACATACAAGTGGGTATGCGCCTTGCAAAACCATAGTGTTCATGCATCCTTTGTTGAGGAATCGCTTCAAACATTTATCTGAGAAAGGCTACAGACTGAAATTTTTATTTCTCAAATGCAGGAAACCAGTGTGGCACATGCCTTAGAGGAAGAAGGCAAGGGAGAAGCATACACCATTTTTGTTCCAAGTAATGAAGCGCTGAGCAACATGCATGATGGCACCCTTGACTACCTCCTTTCTCCAGAGGTATCGTATCCCACTCATCCTACCAGCCTTAAGCCAGGAGCACAGCCTCAATCTGTGTCCATACAGGCTCTTTTCCTAAATTATGGCTATCAAATAAGGAGCACACACATATCATCCCCTACACTCCCACAACAAAAACAGACATCATCATCAATCAATTACAGTCTCTAGAACTAAACCTGTAATCCTTCAGTAGAGTTTCAGGCAGTTCTGACCAACTGATCAGACTGGGCAGAGGAAATACAATCTATTCAGTCCTGTAGATCTAAACATTTGGCTTGGTTTGTTCAGGCTTTTATCATAGCTCTCGAGAGATAAAAAAAAAAATTTTTTTTAATCATTATTCTAACTCTAGAATCACTTAGAAAATGATACCTGAGCTAGGTTATCCCAGACCTGGTCTAGCTAAGGTTTATAAGGAATAAGTGTTATTTTAAAACTTTATTTATTATTTATTGGATAGAGACAGAGAGAAATTGAGAGGGAATGAGGAGATAGCAAGGGGAAGAAAGAGAGATACCTGCAGCCCTGTTGTGAGGCCTTTCCCCTACAGATGAGGACAGGGGCTTCATGAACCCAGATCCTTGCACATTGTAACAAGTGTGCCACCCACTGACTTCCTGGCCTCCAAGTGTTTTTTGTTTGTTTGTTTGTCTTTTACATATTACAGGCTTTCCTTTCTACTGCTTCTGTTTCTTCCTTTCCAAATATATAAGCCTTCAATTTATTCACATCCTCTTAAACTTTTTGGTTCCTTCATCACTAGACTGTAAGTAATTAAACCATTTAAAGTGTCCCTGTATCTTTTTATTTCTTCTGCAAGCAAAAGTTCAGTCCTGTAGCAATCCTCAGCAACCATAAGTCCCAGTCTCCTGAAAAGGGAAATTAGGGGACTGTGCTTATTAAGATGGAAAATTGTGGGATTTCAAGAAGAACCAAAGTTCTTATCCAGTGCCCTTCTATCATGCTGTTGCTGTTGTTGTTGTTGTTATTATTATTATTATTATTGCCTCTAGGTTTATTGCTGGGGCTCAGTGCTTGCACTACGAATCCAGTGCTCCTTGGGGGCCATTTTTTTTTTCCATTTTAAGGGATAGGACAGAGAGAAATTGAGAGGGGAGTGGAAGACAGAAAGGGAGAGAGAAAGATAGAAACCTGCAGACCTGCTTCACCATTTGTAAAGCAACCTCCCTGAGCCAGGGGCTTGAGCAGGGATCCTTGCACAGGTCCTTGTGCTTTGTACCATATGTACTTAACTCATTGCACCACCACCCAACCCCCTCATGGCACCATCTTGACAATGGAGCAAGATTGCCTATAACCTCACATAGATCAGTACTGACCATACAGAAGGGAGAGAGGGGGACCAAGAACTCTTTGGACAGTAATTACCAAACTGTAGTGTACTATCACCTGGGAATTCTTTACAGACAGATTTAGAATTTTACTCCAAGCATTGAGCTAATAGCACTGAAATGAGATCTAGAAATGGACTCTTTTTTTTTTTGCCTCCAGGGTTATCACTGGGGCTCTTTGCCTGCACTATGAATCCACTGCTCTTGGAGGCCTTTTTGTTGCCTTTGTTGCCCTTGTTACTGCTGTTGTTGTTGCTGGATAGGATAGAGAGAAATCGTGAGAGGAGGGGAAGACAGGGGGAGAGAAAGACAGACACCTGCAGAACTGCTTCACTGCTTGCGAAGTGAACACGCTCCTGCAGGTAGGGTAGAAATGGACATTTTATAAGCATCAACTTCCTCTTTTTAATTGTCTATCTGATAAGACAAAGAGAAATTGAGAATGGAGGGGGAGAGAGAGGGAGAGAGGGGAGAGAGAGAGAGAGAGACCTGCAGCATTACTTCACTAGCTTGGAAGCTTCCCCCCTGCAAGTGGAAACTAAGGCCTTACGCCTGGGTCCTTGTGCATGGTGATGATGTGCACTCAACCATTGCCCTAGCATCAACTTTCTAGATCACATTCTTCACCTCATCTTGGATGGAGCTTAAAGGAAACATGTTAAGTGAGATAAGGGCATCTTTTAGCTGTATCTTCATGGAAGAAGCTCAGCTAGAGGCAGTAAAATCCCAACAGCTATGCCAATAAAATGGAAAAAAAAATGGCCTCTCATTAGAAGAATAGGTTCTAACTCTGCTTTGGGATGGCCATCTTTTCTTTCCAGTGTATCTTTTTTTATTGTTATAGTTATTATTGTTGTTGTTATTGATGTCATTGTTGGATAGGACAGACAGAAATGGAGAGAGGAGGAGAAGACAGAGAGGGGAGAGAAAGATAGACACCTGCACACCTGCTTCACCACCAGTGAAGTGACTCCCCTGCAGGTGGGGAGCTGGGGGCTCGAACTGGGTTCCTATGCTGGTCCTTCACTTCGTGCCACATGCATGCTACCGCCCAACTCCCTCAAGTGTATCTTTATATTTCTTTCTGTACAGCACTTTTTAATTTTTTGTTTTATTTTTCTTATATTTGTTAATACAGAGAAATTGAGAGGGGAGGAAGGGAAGACAGGAAGAAAGAATGACAGTGGCAGCACTGTTTCACTGCTGGTAAAACTTTCTCTCCTGCAGGTGGGGACCTGGGGCTTAAACCAGGGTCTTTGCTCATGTGCACTGCCAAGTCCCTGTATCTTTCTATTTCTTCTGCAAGCAAAAGTTCAGTGCTGTAGCAATCCTCAGCAACCATAAGCCCCAGTTTCCTGGCTTCACCATTGAACTAGAAAGGCAATTCACAAATGCCTTTGCAAGTAGAATGGAACAATCAGAAGTGAACCCATAGGGTCTGAGGCCATACAAACGACCTGGTAAAAAAAAAATCTCTGCTTCTGGCAGCAGGGGGCTTGGGCTTTGTGGCTATTGTAGCTGGGAAGAAGTGAATATCCTCAGGAAAGGGAAGGAGGCACTGGCCAAAGGATCCTCAGCATCACCAAAAGCAAGTGCTGTTGACTGAAATCAACACTGGCCTGAATCCTGACACACTGATTTGAGGCCCTGGCCAGATAAGGCAGCAGGTGCACATAGCCACAGGAGTGACACTGACCCACCCCTACCTTCCTGGGTTTTAACATATACTAAAGTGCTTTAATTCCTTTGCAGGGATCTCGGAAACTTCTGGAACTTATCAGATACCACATCGTCCCATTTACCAAGGTTGGCTCACTTCTCTGCCATATATATTAGTTATTTAGTCATGGTTTACAAGATCATAAGACTACAGGTGTATAGTTCCATAGCCACACCCATCACTATAGTCTGTGCCCTCCCTCCACAATGGCTCTGTCCTCTCCCCCCAGGAAAACCATCACAGTTTTCATGAAGTGAAACAGTTTTTTAGAAACAGTTGAACTACTTTGTTGTGTTTTTTTTTTTTTTTTGCTTTTTAACAAGTACACATATCTCAGTTCTTAATATTGCACATATGAGCAAAAGCAGCCAGTACTTGTCCTTCTGAGAAATGCAGGTTATTTGGCAACAGGTATAACTGTAGCAACAAGAGTCCTTGAACACAAGCATCAAATTGAAGAACCTCAAGGTATTATATATGATAAGGAGGGCAAAAAAACATGTAAGAAAGGTTAAAAAGTACTAAGAAGGGGGTCAGGCTGTGGTGCAGCAGGTTGGGCGCACGTGGCACAGGGTACAGGGACCAGCATGGGGATCCCAGTTTGAGCCCCCGGCTCCCCACCTGAGTGGGGGGTCGCTTCACAGGCAGTGAAGCGGGCCTGCAGGTGTCTGTCTTTCTCTCCCTCTCTCTATCTTCCCCTCCTCTCTCCATTTCTCTCTGTCCTGTCCAACAATGAACGACATCAACAGCGGCAGTAATGACCACAGCAGGGCTATGGCAACAAGGGCAACAAAAGGGGAAAAAGAGATGGCCTCCAGGAGCAGTGGATTCATGGTACAGGCACTGAGCCCCAGCAATGACCCTGGAGGCAAAAAGAAAAAAAAAAAGTACTAAGAAGAAAATGACATCCTTCCCCTGTGAAGATCTATGGCCCAGGCTTAATCCAATATGTTGGTGCTCAGAAATAGAGCACAGTGGTTCATTCTCCATCTCTCTGAGCATGCGCTGAGCTGGCAAAAGTGAGCCTGTCATTAGAGAAGTCTCCAAAGTCACAAAAATATGTGAGATCAGAGCTCCAGTTGTTTCAGAAATGTTCAGACTAGCTGTCCCAGTGAAGCAGGGCTCTGCGTGTGGCTCTCTATGTCTCTGTGTACTGTTCTTTTCTCACTGCAGCTTGAAGTGGCCACTCTCATCTCCACGCCTGAAGTCAGAAGCATGGCCAACCAGCTCATTGAGTTCAATGTCACCAGCAATGTAAGTGACATTTGAGAGCAAGCACACACACCCACTTTGGCTTGACTTAGGACTGTTCATGGGCTAGGCTATCTCTACCCCAAGGCACAGGCTAAGCCACCGTGATGATGACTTCGTGCCATTGTTTTGTTTTGTCTTGTCTTGTCTTGTTTTATTTTGTTTTGTTTTCCAGCATATACCATACTATATTGGTGAAAGTCTGAACTAGATATTAATTTACAATCTAGCAAGGGGAGTCTGACGGTGGTGCACTTGGTTGAGTACACATGTTACCATGTGCAAAGACCCAGGTTCAAGCCCCCAGTTCCCACCTGCAGGGAGCAAGCTTCATGAGAGGTGAAGCAGTGCTGCAGGTGTCCCTCTCACTCTCTGTCTCCCCTCCTATCTCTATTTCTCTCTGTCCTATCAATATTAGAAGAAAAAAAAGGCAACATTCCAACAAGGAAAACAGACTTTAAAGAACCAATCAGTAGAACCAGAAGGTGCAAAAGGTGGCAGGAGGCAAGCTTCAAAAGAAGTGAAGCAGTACTGCAGATGTAACTTTCTCTCCCCTTCCATCTCAATTTCTCTCTGTCACTATCCAAATGAGAGACAAGAGAAGAAAAACAAAAGGCCGCTAAGAATGGTGAATTATCTGTCAGGCAGGCACCAAGCCCTAGCAATAACTCAGGTGGAAATTTAAAAAAGGACCAATCACCAACCAGTTTAATGATTTAAGGACAGTTGTAATAAGTGCCATCGAGAGGAAGTTAAGAGGGGTATGGGGGCTCATAATAGGAGACTGAGCAAGTCTGGGGGAGAGGGAATCTAGAGGTCCTCTATGAGGAGGACAGGATTTTACCAAGAGTAGAATGAGCTTGGGCAAAGGCGAATCTGGGCAGAAGGGCCCTGAAGTGAGAGGGAATATGACGATAAGAATTCTTAAAAAGGGGAGTCAGGCAGTATCTCAGCAGGTTAAGCGCACATGGCACCAAACGCAAGGACCAGCAGAAGGATACCAGTTTGAGCCCCCAGCTCCCCACCTGCAGGGGAGTTGCTTCACAGGCAGTGAAGCAGGTCTGCAGATGTCTACCTTTCTCTCCTCCTCTCTGTCTTCCCCTCCTCTCTCCATTTCTCTCTGTCCTATCCAACAACAACAACATCATATAACAACAATAATAAAAACTATAACAACAATAAAAAAAAAACAGCAAGGGCAACAAAAGGGAAAAAATAAATACTAAAAACACTAAAAAAAGAAAAAAAAAAAAAGAAAGAAAGACCAACTCCTTAGGAATTTAATACCAGTGAAAGTCACATAACATTAGAGATTTTTACCTCTTGTTGATTCCTGTCATTGGTGATGATGCTGATCACTTATCCTTTCAAAAAGCACCAAGTATATGCCAAACAGTATTCTGAGTCCTGAAGAGAGAACAGAGATGAACCAACAGAAGGTTGCATGGAATCCTTCATTCTAGGAAATAGAAAGATGGACAACAAATAAGTTAAACATGGAAAATACACCATGTATCAGAGATTAGTTAATGCTGAAGGGGAGAGAGAGAGAGAGAGAACAGCAAAACAAGGAAAGAAGAATTGAAAGTAAGAATGGGGCTGACATTATAAAGAGCCCAGGAAACCCTTATGGGACAGAACACAACCATGCAAAGACTTGAAGGAAATAGGGGTAGGAAGGGGGGCAAGGTATGAGTGTCTGGGAAAGAACATTCCAGAAAGAGGAAAACAGCTAGAACAAAGGCTAAAAGCAAGAAGCAGGCCCCTACCTGGCTGAGAAACAGCCAAATCCCTGTGGCTAGAACAGAGAGAGTGAAGGGAGAGAGAGAGGAGAGAGTGAGAGTGGGAGGGAAGAGAGAACACACACACGGCCTAAGAACAAGGATGAGAGGGCATAAGCTTGTTCTTTGCACAAAATGAGAAGCTGCTGGACGATTTTGAGCAGTGGGATGACAGCATCAGGCATATATTTTGGGGATACTGGTTAGGAAACAGCTGCAATAATCCAGAAAAGAATGAATTCTGAGGGGACTCTGAAAGCAGTCACAAGACTGTTGATGGATTAGATGGGAAATGCAGAGACAAGACTGACAAGAAGCCCTCAGCATCTGGCTTAAGCAGCCAATATGGCACTGCCACTGATATCAAAGGTGAAGCCAGGGGGGTAGCTCATTAAATAAAAGCATACAGCTCTTGCATACAAGAGGGCCCAGGTTCAATTCCTGGCACTAACAATAGCAGCAAGAGATTCACAGTGCTCTGAACTGAAGGTGGAGCAGATTCAGAAAAAAATGTAAATCCTAAATCTTTCTTCATCCCTCCCTTTCTTTCTATCAGAGCACTGCTCAACTCTGGCTTATAGAGTTGCTCGGGATTGAACCTTGGGACCTGCGTAACCACTAGGCAATCTACCCAGCCCCAGAGGTCAAACTTCTTTGCTCATTTGTTCATTTTCTGCTCCCTTCCCTGCAACATAAGCAGGAACTTGTTCTGTGTGTGTTGACCGAAATGGCCCTGAACACTGACACAGAGCCAAATGCAAAGGCAGTGAATGAATCCGAATAAACAAACTCCCATGTGATCACAACACCGTGCTCCAGGTCTCAAAGCAAACAACAGACTGCAAAAAAAAAAAAAAAAAAAAAAAAAAAAAAGACTGCAGAGCAGTAATTCTGAGTTGTCAGAAAATTCATGACATTTTTTTCTATGTTTTTCTACACAAACGTGTTATGACTTCTCTGACAACCTAACAATTCTACCTCCTCCCAGCTCGACACACACAAGGGCCGCTGGGCAAGAAATCACTTAACAGACTCATCCTGCCCTGTCAGCCAAACCTTTCTGATGAGAGCAGGGTTCCACTCAATGAATGGCAAAGTGAAGACTTTTTAGAGAGGCCACCACCATTCAGGTGTGTGTGGGACCACCCCCTTCTGTACAGAATGAAAGATATACCATTGCCAGTTAGGGCTGGGTGGTGGCACACCTGGATGAGCGCACAAGTTATATGTGCAGGGACCCAGGTTCAAGCCCCCAGACCCCACCAACAGAAGGAAAGATTCTCCAGTGGTGAAGTAGTGCTGCAGGTGTCTCTGTCTCTCTCCCTCTCTAGCTCCCCTTTCCCTCCTGATTTGTGTCTCTATCCAAAAAAATAAAAATAATTTAAAAGAAAAGAAGGGGCCAGGCAGTAGTGCACCAGGTTAAGCGCACATAGTATAAAATGCAAGGATCCCAGTTCAAGCCCCGGCTCCCCCCCCCTACCCTATGTGTGTCGGAGGGGAGTCACTTCACAAACAGGTCTGCAGGTGTCTTTCTCTTCCCCTTTCTTTCTATCTGTCTCTCTCTCTCCTCTCTCAATTTCTCTCTGTCCTATCCAACAACAACAGCAGCAACAACAACAATAATGGGGAAAAGATGGCCACCAGGAGCAGTGGATTCATAGTGCAGGCACCACCACACCCCAACGGTAATCCTGGAGGGAAAAAAAAAATGCTATTGCCTTGCCTTCCAGGGACAGATTCTGGCAAATGGTGTGGCAGTGGAAGAAACCGAGGTGGCTGCCAGAAATGGCTGGATTTACACACTGGCCGGAGTACTCATTCCTCCCTCCATCATTCCGATTCTGCCCCACCGATGTGATGACGCAAAGAGAGAAATGCAACTGGTAAGCAAGCCTGAGTGCAGGGCCAGGGAGGCAGCAGACGTGACAGAACAGAGTAAAAGGACCTGGGTTCAAGCCCCCACTCCCTACCTGCAGTGAGGGAGCTTTAAGACCAGTGAAGCAGTGCTGCTAGTGTCTCTCTCCTTCTCTGTCTCCCTCTCCCCTATCAATTTCTCACTGTCTTTATCAAAAAACAAATAAATAGGGGGTTGGGTGGTGGTGCACCTAGTTAAGCACACACATTACCATGGTTAGGACCCAGTTCCCCACCTGCTGGGAGAAAGCTTCATGAGTGGTAAAGCAGGTCTTCCTCTCCTCTCCATTCTTCCCCTCCCCTTCCCTCTCCTTCCTTCCCGTCTCCTCCCCTCTCCTCCCCACCCTTCCCCTCTCCTCTCCTCCCCTCTCCTCTCCTCCCCTCCCCTCTTCTCCCCTCTCCTCTCTTCCCCTCCCCTCCCCTCTTTCCTCCCCTCTCCTCTCTCCTCTCCTCCCCACCCCTCCCCTCTCCTCTCCTCCCCTCCCCTCTCCTCCCCTCCCCTCCCCTATCTCCTCTCCTCTCCTTCTCTCTCCTCTCCTCCCCTCCTCCATACCCTCCCCTCTTTCCTCCCCTCTCAATTTTTCTGTTCTATCAAATAAAATAGAAAGAGAAAAATGGGGAGCCTGGTGCAGAGGCCCAGAACCAAATGTGGGATGGTGGAGGGCTACCTCTACCCGCACATGTTTGGAGAATTTAAGTGTCCTATAAGCTCAAAATTTGTACCCTCCGATGAAATGGGCTGGGATCTTGTAATGTATTTAACTAAACCCCAAAAGACATATAATGAGGATGTACTAAGATGCTGGAGAATGTGCAATATGCCTTGAAGAGCTGCAGCAGGGAGATACTATAGCACAACAGCCTTGCGTATGACCACATATCATAAAGGTGCACTGCCAGGGGCCGGCCCCAGCATTGTTACTAGGGTATCCTGAAAGATGAGGGGCATTGGTGTGGAGTGAGGTGGGAGACACGTCAACTGCTTCAGGCACAGGAGAGAGGCGTCTCCGCTTTCTCTTCTGCAGGGGTTTAGTATTTATTCATTTTTCACCCGGATACAACATGTGTCAATTCATTTTTTTAATTTATTGGTGAAATAATGTTTTACATTTGACAGTAAATACAATAGTTTGTACATGCATAACATTTCCCGGTTTTCCACTAACAATACAACCCCCACTAGGCCCTCTGTCATCCTTCTTGGACCTGTATTCTTAATTCATTATTTTTGCAGAATTCTTTACACAACTGTTTATCATAAAATACATTTCTTATTTTAGCAGTTAACCTATTTTTCTTGAGCAAGCTTCCTGGAATACCATGAGTTTTCTGTAAAACATCTATTATTTCTAAAAGGTCAGTTTCTGTGAATCAAATTATCTTGTTTAGCTTGTCTTTGTTTCCTGGCAAACACACACCCAGGGGGGATGGGGCCTTGCTAGTTTCTTTATAGATGGTAACTTATTAACCTCAACCTGCTTGTCTTTAATGTAAACCACATGACAAAGGTATTCATCATAGATGCCAGTAAGTGGAAGAGGGGGGTCAGTAGGTGGGGGGTCATTGGTATGGGCCCTTATACTTTGGGGGAGACAATCTACCACCTATTCTATAAGCTACCCAAGGCGGCCCTTGTGCTATGGGAAGAGCCCAAGGTCCTTGTTCTCTTGTATCTGTTTAGCCAGTTTGGTCCTGTAGTAGCCACAGGCTGGGGAACAAATAGGTCTTCCTCTGTGAGCTTTTTGATGAGTGCAGTAGCTTCTGCTTCTAGGCCATTTTTGGTCTTATTACACTCACTGCTGTGATTGTTATTTTAATGTACTTCCTCTGTAAGGTTCTTATGATTAAAGTAGCCAATAAGTCCCCAAATTATCGATGTGACCATAAGCAAAAGGATGAGTAGCTTTGGTTTTGTCTAGGACGTGCCACTTTGTAGGCAGCCTCAGTCTACCCGAACTTTGTCAGGCAGTAGACAAGCAGGTCTGCAGGTGTCTGTCTTTCCCCCTCTGTCTTTCCGTCCTCTCTCAATTTCACTCTGTCCTATCCAACAACAATGACAGCAATAACAACAACAACAATAAACAACAAGGGCAATAAAAGGGAAAAATAGCCTCTAGGATCAGTAGATACATAGTGCAGGCACCAAGCCCCAGCAATAACCCTAGAGACAAAAATAAATAAATAAAATAAAACACAAATGACCGATTTTAAGTGCTGCCATCCATAATAACTTTGTTGTAACAAGTATCTTTGTTCATGTAATTATTTTGTTGTGCTTTGCATCCTCAAGCAGTTTCCCCAACCTTGGGTAAAATATCTGGCAGGTCATATACTTAATAACTTATGTAGAGGGTGAGAGAATATTTTCCTGAGTATAATAATAATTTGAATAAGAATTATAAGAATAATTTGAGGGATATTTTCTACACTTTTAGTAATCAGAATTTCACTGGGATGCCAGATTTATAACTGCATCTTTAACTTTCCAGATATTCCAGAGGTTAGTGTTTGTTAAATGATTTTTAAGCAACTGTGAAGATTTTGTTAATTTATGATTTATTAATTTGTTATTACTGTAATTGAAATAACCATAGAGACTTTTAAATAGAGTCTTCTGTGGAAAATGTATTATGAAAAATTATGTGAATAAATATCCACACAAAATACATCTGAATGGTTAAAAACTACTGGAAGAGGGAGGGAAAGGAAGAAAGAAAGGAAGGAAGGAAGAAAAAAAGAAAAAGAATGGGAAAAATGGATGCCAGAAGCAATGGATTTGTAATGCCAGCACTGAGCCCCAGTGATAACCCTGATGGCAAAAATAATTAAAAATAGTGGTTTGGGAGATGGTGCAATGGATAAAGCATTGGTCTCTCAAGCAAGAGGTCCCAAGTTCAATCCCCGGTAGCACATGTACCAGAGTGATGTCCTGTTTTGCCCTCTCTCTCTCCTCCTATCTTTTTCATTAATAAATAAATAAATATTTTTAAATAATATTAATTAAAATAACATTAAAAATAAAGGAAGCCTGGATGTACCTTGCCACTCCTTGTTTCCCTCCTTCCTCCCTGCCTCTATTGCTATGTGTCCCCTTCTCCTCCTCTAAGGACTTAAGAATGGGGAGGGGAGACAGCATAATAGTTATGCAAAATGACTCTCATGCCTGAGGCTCCAAAGTCCCAAGTTTAGTCTTCCATACTACTGTAAATCAGAGCTGAGCAGTGCTCTGGTAAAAAAAATAAAATAAAATAAAATAAAATAAATCCTGTAAGGACTTAGAACCCACCTGTGTCTGGTAAGATCTCATCTAACCAATCGCATCAGCAAAGTCTCAGTTTCCAAATAAGGTTGCCTTCTCAGGCTCAGGGAAACTTGCATTTGGAGGAGAAACTGTTAAATCCACTATGCCAGGAGAGGAAGGATAGGTCTCCCACTACCTCTTCACCCATCGTCTCATCACCTGGGACCATCCTGCCCCAGGCCCACATCATGTGCTCTCAATCAGCCATCTCCCTGTACTTTTTTAAATGTATTCATTCATTTATATGAGACACAGAGAACCAGGATACCACTCTGATACATTGAATGCCAGGGATCAAACTCAGGACCTTATACTTGAGAATCTAACACCCTTTCCATTGTGCTACCTCCTAGGCTGCTCTTTCTTTTCTTTTTTTTTTTTTTTTTTTTTTTTTTTTTTTTGCCTCCAGGGTTATCACTGGGGTTCAGTGCCTGGAGGCCATTTTTTCCCATTTTTGTTTCCCTTGTGGTTGTTATTGTTATTGTTGCCATTGTTGTTGGGTAGAACAGAGAGAAATTGAGAGAGGAGGGGAAGACAGAGAAGGGAAGAGAAAGATAGACACCTTCAGACCTGTTTCACCACTTGTGAAGTGATCCACTGCAGATGGGGAGTCAGGGGCTCAAATCAGTATTCTTACACCGGTCCTGTGCTTCGCACCATGTGTGCTACCACCTGGCCCCCGGTCTTTCTTTTCTAATGTCAAACTCTCTGCTTGCCCTCAAGCTCCTGTTTCCATAGCAACATTTTGGTTCATAGGGTTTTCTTCAGAGGACTCTAAACCTCAGCTCTGTTGTACATGTGTTATTTCCATTCCCATGGAAACCAGAACCTCAAAGCTACAACAATAATAGGTCAGGGTTGTTGTTTTTTTTCTTTTGGACACTTTATATTATACCAATGATCATTCTCAATGGGACATTGGTATTGAACAAGGAAAACTGACCTGCATTTAACGATATATATATATAAACATATATATATATATATATATATATATATAATTTGGCAAGAGAGTGACATGGTTTAGACAGGGATGAAATCAGAGCAGACCAGATGAGAAGAATGTTTTTTCCTACCCCCAAAATGAAAGTAGGGTCTCTACAGAAAACACTGATAGGAGTCCATCAGACTTCTCTAGAACTGTCCAACCCATGCAGCTGCCACTAAAGTTCAGGGAAGGAAGTATAAGGAAGGAATGAGGGCAGCCTGCAGTGCCTGCCTGATTGCAAGGTTGCTCTGTTCTGGGCTGTAGAAATGCTTATTCTCTTTTTCTTTATTTATTATTGTATAGAGACAGAGAAAAATTGAGAGGGGAGGTGTAGACAGAGCAGGAGAGAGACAGAGAAACAGTTGCACACCACTCGTGAAGCTTTCCCCCTGCAGGTGGGGACCAGGTGCTTGAACCTGGGTCCTTGTGCATTGTAGCATGTGTGCACTCAACCAGGTGCGCCACCACCTGGCCCCTAAAAGTTTATTTTCGATCTCCTAGAAGAAGAGAATCAAATGTGGGCTTGAGGGTCCAGGAAAGTAGCTTGGCAGGCAGGGCATAAGTGTGAGGTCATGGTTCAATCACCACAAGAAAGCACCAACAACAGGAAAGAGATGGTGGAGAGACGCTTCCTCTTCTTCATCATCATCTCCTCCTCCTCCTTCTTTCTCTCACTATCTTCTCTTCTCTTCTCTTCCTCTTTCTCTCTCTTTCCCCCACTCTCTCTCATAAAAACATAGACTAGAGGGGGCCAGGCTGGGCCGTGACTCCCACATGATTAAGCGCAAATAATACTAAGTGCAAGGAGCCACACAAGAATCCAGATCCAAGCCTTTGGCACCCCCCACCCCCCGCAGGGAGGATGCTTTACTAGCTCCACTTTCTTTCTCCCTCTCTATCTCCCACTCCTCTCAATTTCTTCCTGCCTAGCCAATAAAAAAATGGCTACCAGGAGCAACGGATTTTTAATGCCAGCACTGAGCCCCAGAGATAACCATGGAAGCAAAAATAATAATAATAAATAAAAATAGACTAGAAAAATCAGACCAGGATGGCAGCAGGGGAACAAGTGCATACAACCCTGGGTTTGAGCTCCAGCCTGATATTTTACTTATACAAATGTTGAGCTACAGACCAAAGAATTTTGTTTAGACTAAGAAATTTTTTCCAGCAGCTGCCTTTAGAATGGAGTCTGGGTTTTTCTGTTTTTGTTTTTTGTTTTTCTAGAGCGAGTCTGTCCCTGGCCCAGGTAGACCACTACAGTGTCCCCTCAAGGGCAGGTGCCTCTCTACTCAATAGAGTTGATAAGAAGCCTGCTTGACCTTGAAAAACAGAGAGGAAGGGACTCCTCTGAGTGGGCTCAGTTCCTTCTCCCAAACTCCAAACACCCTCATAGGGTGACATCTCTTGGGGAGGAATCCGTAGGGGGTGGGGAGAGAGGCCTGGGGTATCACTCTAATGAAAGCCCCTTCACAGAGAAGAATGAAGTGGTTCAGGACAGATGCCTGCCCCCTCTCCCAGGATGCCTTGTAAAGATGGCTGTCTTTCCTTACAGGGCACCTGTGTGAGCTGTTCACTGGTGTACTGGAGCAAATGCCCGGCTGACTCTGAGCCCACGGTGAGTGAGATGGCTTCAGGAAGCCACATACCCAGGCTTCCCATCCTTTCACCTTTCACCTCTTAGAAGAATTTCCTCTTAAAAGAATTCCAACCCAGTATGGTAAGATTAGCTCTGAGCCTACTGCATGTAGAACAGCAGAAAGAAAACACACAGGTCCTTTTGAATCCTTGACCATGGACCCTAACTAAGTTGCTTAATTTTTTTTTGCTCTATTTTTCTTCATCTAGAAATAATAACAACAGGACATCACAGATTAAAAGCTATAGGGCAATACCCACGTTCCTTCTCTGCTCTGCTCACTTAAATAAAACCCAGAGTTTGTGGTGAGGTGTTCAACCCACACAGCCACACTCATCCAACCCCTGGCTGACTCTGAGAATTAAGTTAACACAAAACCAGCTAACAAAAGACAAGTACGCATGTTCTTGCCTATCAGTAGGTGTCTCCATGGGCAAATAAAGACACCCCAAAGAGGGGGAGAAATCCAATAATTATCTTGTTAAAGAAATAAAGTATGCTGCAGTCCAAGAAATGGCACAATGGATAAAGCATTGGACTCTCATGCATGAGGTCTCAAGTTCAATCACCGGCAGCACATGCACCAGAGTGATGTTCTGGTTCCCTTTCTTTCTTCCCTATCTCTCACATAAATAAATTTTTTAAAGTAGAGTGTGAGGATATAAAAGGTAACTAAATCTATGGGGAAGCTAAGGGAAGATCAGTTAGGTTAACAAGATTTATTTGTATAGATTTTTCTTGGTTTCAACTCCCTGTCTCTGGTCATAAGGTGACCCTTTCCTCCTGGCTCAAAGGGGGAATCTTCCACATGGGAGTTCTAGCTATCTCCTGGTTTCACAAAGAAAAAGGGAGATCAGAGTGTCCACTTTATCTCTTGTATTTTCCAAGTGCCACTAGCTTGCAGGGATGCTTCTGCCAGAGTGACACTGTGAAATGGCATATTCTTATATCCATCGTGTCTGCTCTTCTCAAGTGTTATTCTGGAGAGAAACTCATAACACTGAGCAAATTACCGTGGCACCATCAAAACCTTCTCAAGCTTGAGTGGACTCCACATATGCCTAGCGAGGGTTATAGAGCTGGTTCTGGGAGGCATGCAGATGACTAAGTTTCTTAGTTTGGTTTGTTCCTGTCTTGCAAAGCTCTACTCTAAAAAGCACAACAGACAGTTGTATACAAGTCCCACTCAATTGGTGGCAAATGCAGTGTTCTGAGGTCAAACAAAGGATAGAAATCTCTGCCTAAAAATTTATCTTGTAAAAGAATTTCCCAACCAGAGAGGCTTGTTAACCCCTAGAAGAGACCACTAGGAAAGGTCATGGACTCCTTAACACCTTCTATTGGGAAGCATGTAATATATAAAAAGGTTACAATTAAACAAAGGACTTCTGCCAGTTACTTTGTCCAGTGAAGTCCTTTATCGTCATATCAACCAGGGGGATCTAAGAGGGAGGAGGAAGAGGGCACTGCATGGCTGTGTAAAGACTCTCTTCTGCAGCCATTATGGGGCAAACTTACTGGGGAGGGGGTATATATCATCATAGCCAGTGAGCAATGGGGATGGGGGTATCTTCTTCTAGCGTTTGCCATGGGGGTATCTAAAGCCAAAAATCACAAACCCCTGTGTAATCACACAGTTCACTGAGAAGCTGGGGAGATCTACATGCTGGGGGGAAAAAAAAAAACTGGACTGGATTCTACCTACAGAGATACAGGCCTAGGGGGCCGGGCAGTAGCACAGCAGGCTAAGTGCACATGGTGCAAAGCTCAAAGACAGGCATAAGGATCCCAGTTTGAGCCCCCAGCTCCCCACCCGCGGGGTGGGGGGTTGCTTCACAAGAGGTGAAGCAGGTCTGCAGGTGTCTATCTTTCCCTCTCCCTGTCTTCCCCTCCTCTCTTGATTTCTCTCTGTCCTACCCAACAACAACAATGATAAACAACAAGGGCAACAAAAGAGCAAAAATAGCCTCCAGGAGCAGTGGATTCATAGTGCAGGCACCAAGCCCTAGCAATAACAAAAAAAAAAAAAGAGACAAAGATACAGGCCTAGAAGGTCCCCCAGCTTTGAGCTGCTGTGCTGCTGTGCACTGGTGCCCTTTCTTAACGTCTATGTGAGATGAGAATGAATGCTCCAGTAAACACAGAAGCCGAACATTGTCCAGAGGACACAGAAAGGCCAACAGCCATGTTTTCTTCTCCTTGACTTTCTTACAGGCACTCTTCACCCACAAATGTGTCTACATTAGCAAAACAAGGAGCCTGAAGATAGGCTGTGCCAGATACTGTAATGCCACTGTGAAGGTAAAGGGTACAGGTGGCAACACAGAGCCAAGGAGCTCTGGGGCCTCAGGCTCTGGGAAAACTGGACAGTGTCTTCCTGCAGGGGAATCAAAGGGTGGATTCTCTATACTGGGCCAGGTTGCCCCATCCCATCATCCCTCCCTCCCTTGGCTCCTTTGGCTGTTAACATAGAGCCCACATCCCAGCTTCCCCATGTAACCTATATCCTCTGCCTCTTGCCCTCACACCCACTGCCCCTACAATGCTCTTCTAGATTTTTGAGAAGATGGTGGCCAAAGGGGGAGACTGAGTCATCTTTTGGGTCTCCATTTAGCTGCCACTTCCTCCAGCACCACTCAGTTCACTGGCTTTCCCATTCCCCCAACCTCTGCCCTGCCAATAGGTTTACAGCACTTTGTTTTCCCAGCATGCACCACTCTCTGAAATTCTCCTACACACACACACACACACACACACACACACACACACACACACACACACACACACACCGTCGAGTTCATTGTCTCTTCCCTGACTGCATGGAAGCTGGGAGCTCAAGCCTTGTCTGTCTCAATTTTGGGGGTTAGTATAGGGCTGGATCCCATAGGAAAGCCCCTGTATAGTGCCCCACCATGCCACCCTCTGCAAAAGGAAAAGCAGAGCTCTGTATGGTGCTGATGTTGTTTATGGTAATAATGGAAGTGAACATCTATCTCCTCTGAGGACCAGAAGTCCTGCTCAGGAGCTTGTTTTGTTCTCAGATTCCCAAGTGCTGCAAAGGCTTCTATGGGCCTGACTGCAACCAGTGTCCAGGAGGCTTCTCGAATCCATGCTCAGGAAACGGACAGGTGACAAGGACAGTGCTGGGGACACACTTTCTCATGAGGATGCTGATGTTGACTTTTCTTAAGTCCCCAAATCCTGTCTTTAAGGCCACTAAAACCACAAAGTGATACAACACCAATCTCTATTGCCAGGAAGTGAAAATAAGACAGATTAATTGCTGAAAGATCAGAAAGTTATCTGGGGTAGAAAAACTCTTGAGTTGAGCTGTGAAGTGGGGAGAAAGGTCTAGGTATCACATCTACTATCTGTCTATTGATGTCTGGGGCCTTGGACAATTCACCCTGACTCTCTGGACTCCATTCAAACTCCTGTGGAGAGAGTAGACTTGGCTAGCATTGGTCTTTGAGAGTCTTTCCAGGATTTAGATCTTGTGATGCTTAAAAAAATAAATAAATAGGGGCCAGGCAGTGGTGCACCTGGTTAAGCACACATATTACAGTGCACAAGGACCTGGGTTTAAGCCCCTGGTCTTCATCTGCAAGGGGGAAACTTCACAAGTGGTGAAGAAGAGCTGCAGATGTCTCTCTGCCTCTCTCATTCTCTATCTCCCCCTCCCAATTTCTCTCTGTCTCTATCCAATAATAAATAAGTTGAATTTAAATTTTAAAATAATTTAGAGCTGGGGAAATAGCATAATCACTACACAAAAAGACTTTCATGTCTGAGGCTCTGAGGTCCCAGGTTCAATACCCAGCACCATAGTAAGCCACAGCTGAGCTCTGGTTTTAAAAAAAAAAAAAGTAAATAAATAAATTAGTATTTCTTGACAGTTGCTAAGACCCATCTGCAAAGTCTAGTAAAATATAAAGCCCAGGGGTCATTTGGTGGCACACCTGACTGAACACACACGTTACAATGCTCAAGGATCTGGGTTTAAGCCCCTGGTCCCCATCTTCAGGGGGAAGGCTTTACAAGCAGTGAAACAGTACTGCAAGTGTCTCTCTTTCTCTCTCCTTCTCTCCACTTCCTCTCAGTTTATCTCTGTTTCTATCCAATAAACAAATAAAATATTTAAATGTATATAAATATCAAAATGTAGCTCATCTAGTTTGGAGGCCAGAGTTCCCAGACTCGGGTAATAGTCCCCATGGGATAAATATTAAGGTGCACAGTTAAGAAATCTACGGAAAGCCAGCAAGATAGATCACCATGTGGGGTAGGGGGAGGTTGCCATGCACGCAAGCTAGAGAAAGAAAGAACTGTCCCCCAGGAGTATGGGCACCAGGCAGATGCAGAGACCAGGACAAAGCTGGTACAGATCCCACTACCTGAAACAAGGCTGTGCCTATGAGACCTTTTGCAAGTTGGTTGCAAATAAGCAGTCACAACCAACAGAAACAGAAAAGGCTTTGAGCTTTGCAGACCCTCAAATAGATAACTGACTGAAAGCAAACCAAAGTGGACATTAAACTGAAAATAAGCCCAACCGGGAGCCGGGCAGTAGCACAGCGCGTTAAGTGTACTTGGCGCAAAGCACAAGGACCAGCGTAAGGATCCCGATTAGAGCCCTGGCTCTCCACCTGCAGGGGAGTCGATTCACAAGTGGTGAAGCAGGTCTGCAGGTATCTGTCTTTCTCTCCCCCTCTCTGTCTTCCCCTCCTCTCTCCATTTCTCTCTGTCCTATTCAACAACGACAGCAATAAGAATAACAATAACAACAACAATAAACAAGGGCAACAAAAAGGGGGAAAAATAGCCTCCAGGAGCAGTGGATTCATACTGCAGGCACCGAGCCAGACCCTCTCTGGGCTTCTTTCAGTGAGGAAAGATGGGAAACAAGTCAGTCTTTCATAAAAGTGAAGGGACCTAACTTGAACCTTCACAAAGCCTTTATCATTGAACCACTGTAGCCTGGTGGCTGGTAGACACCTACAGCCAATTCTGATTCCTGTCCACAGATACAAATCTAACCCTGAAACAGCTGAGCTGGGGGGTGGGAGGGAAGGCAAAACATTTCCCACCCAGGGGAGAATCTATGCAGCTTAAAGTCAGAGCCACAGCAAGTGAAAAGCCAGACAAACAGGCCAGGTTTCTTTCAGGTGGTGAAGCATGGGGGCTTGCCATGTCCCCCTTTAAGTGTTCTTTGGAGATTCCCAGTTAGTTCCCCAGTGTGAACCCCCCTAGAATACCTTCTGTAAGGTTCTCAGTCTCTTCAGGGGACCCAAACATGTGTCACTGTGTAAGCATCCTGTCTGATAGCAACACGATGCCACACTTAGCACAAGGGTCACTCTAATCTCAGGGGAGTCAGGCTTTCACAGGGCTCCTCCTAACAGCCTTTGCTCACAGTGTGCCGATGGCCTCGAGGGCAATGGGACGTGTATCTGCCAGGACGGCTTCCAGGGCTCCCGATGTCAATTCTGTTCAGATGCCCAAAAATATGGACCTCGGTGTGACCAGAGTAAGTGATACTGCCAGGCCTTCCTCGGTTCCCAGGCCAGGAGCCTGGCCCTGGGCCTGGTGCCTTGTGTCCCTTTGCTGAGCAGAAGCCCTCATCACAGGACATTTCCTTCTCTTTTCCTTTCTCTGCCTTCCTTTTGAGGAAGAAAGAGAAAAACCTGAGCATTGCTCTGGTGATAATGTGCTACCAGGATTCGAACTCAAGAAAACACAATCCCTTTTCCCCAGAATCCCATGCACACATAAAGGTAAAGCAGCCATGGGGACTGGGCGATGGCACACATAGTAGTCAGGCATTAGGCACACATAAGTACTAAGCACAACAACCCCCACAAGGATCCCAGCTCAAGCCTTCAACTCCCCAACTGCAGGAGGGACGCTTCACACGTAGTGAAGCAGGTCTACAGGTATGTCTCTTCTTCTCTATCTCCCCCTCCTCTGTCAATTTCTCTCTGACCTATCCAATAAAAAATGGCTACCAGGAGCAGTGGATTCATAGTCCAGGCACTGAGCCCCAGTGATTGATAACCCTGGAGGCAAAAGAAAGAGGGAGAGAGAGAGAGAGAGCTTGAGGATAAAGTGGCCCTGGGGCCACATTCTTCTCATTTTGCTGGAACCCTCAAGGTCATGGAAGATAGCCTAGGTACACACCCTTGAGGTATTACTGAGGGCCAGGCCTAGTAAAGCACACAGGCTACGGTTCTCAAGGATCTATGTTCAAGTCTCCAGCCTCCACCTGCAGAGAAAAAGCTTCACAAGAAGTGAAGCAGGGCTACAGCGGTCTCTCTCTCTCTCTTCTTTCCCTCCTCTCTCAATTTTTCTCTGTCTCTATCCAAAATTAAATAAATACAAAATATATATTTAAATATTCTATTTATTGGACAGAGGCAGAAAAATTGGGGGGAAAGGAGGAGATAGAGAAAGAGAGGTACCTGTAGCTCTGCTTCACCACTCATGAAGCTTCTCCACTACAGGTGGGGCCAGGGGCTGATTCTGAGTCCTAGTGCACTGTAGCATGTGTGCTCTACCAGCAGCACCACCACCCAGCCCAATCAAATGCATTTTTTAAAAAAGAACATCCCTTAGGGCTGGGAGGTGTTGCACCCCTGTTGAGCATATACATTACCATGCTCAAGGACCTAGGTTCAAACCCCCACTCCCCACCTGTAGGGAGGATGCTTCATTTATCTATCTATCTATATATATATATCTATATATCCTCTCTATCTCCTACTCCCCTCTCAATTTCTCTGTGTCTCATCAAATAGAACAGAAAGAATGGAGAAAAGGGGACAGGGCAGTAGTGTAGCAGGTTAAGCACACATGGCGCAAAGCTAGTTCAAGCCCCCTCTCCCCACCTGCAGAGGGGGTTGCTTCAAAAGTGGTCAAGCAGGTCTGCAGGTGTCTATCTTACTCTCTCCCTCTGTCTTCCCCTTCTCTCTCCATTTCTCTCTGTCCTATCTAACAACAACAACAGCAATAACAACGATAAAAATAACAAAGACAACAAAATGGAAAAAAATGGCCTCCAAGAACAGTGGTTTGTAGTGCAGGCACAGAGCCCCAGCAATAACCCTGGAGGTAAAAAAGAAAAAAAAAAGAAAGAAAGAAAAGGAAAGAAAAAGAAATAAATGGGGAAAATAGCCACCTGGAATAAAGCAGTGGTGTGTAATGTAGGCATGAACCCCTGGCAATAATCCTGATGGCAACAAATAAATAAATTAACTAACTAGCTAACCAAAATAAATTAAAGGGAGTCGAGCAGTAGCGCAGCGGGTTTAAGTGCATGAGGCCCAAAGCACAAGGGACGACGTAAGGATCCCGTTTCGAGCCCCCGGCTCGCCACCTGCAGGGGAGTTGCTTCCCAGGCAGTGAAGCAGGTCTGCAGGTGTCCAGCTTTCTCTCTCCCTCTGTCTTCCCCTCTTCTCTCCATTTCTCTCTATCCTATCCAACAACAACAACAACATCAATAACAACAATAACTACAACAATAAAATAAAGGCAACAAAAGGGAATAAATAAATATTTTAAAAAATTAAATTAAATTGAAAAGCACTTCCCTTAGGGGCTAGACGGTAGTGCAGTGGGTTAAGTGCACATAGTGCAAAGCTCAAGGACCGGCATAAGGATCCTGGTTCCAGCCCTGGGCTCCCCACCTGCGGGGGGGGGGGGGAGTCGCTTCCCAAGCCATGAAGCAGGTCTGCAGGTGTCTATCTTTCTCTCTCCCTCTCTGTCTTTCCCTCCTCTCTCCATTTCTCTCTGTTTTATCCAACAACAACAATGGCAATGATAATAATAACAACAACAAAGGCAACAAAAAATAGCCTCCAGGAGCAGTGGATTCTTAGTGCAGGTACTGAGCCCCAGCAATAACCCTGGAGGCAAAAAACAAAAACAAAAACAAACAAACAAACAAAAAACACTTCCCTCTTGGTTCTCTTTCAGAATGTCTATGCATTCACGGGACATGTGATAACAGCGTTACCAGTGATGGGGCCTGCCTGGACGGCTCCTGCAGGGGTGGCTCGGCTGGCAGGTTCTGCCACAAGCAGACCGTGGCCTGTGGGCCCTATGTGCAGTTCTGTCACATTCATGCCACCTGCAAATACAGCAACGGGACTGCGAGGTAAGGCTGCTGGGTACCTCGGCCGTGGGTCACACGTAGGCCAACCCACTCTGCCTGAACAAAAGCCTGCACTCCACAGTGACCAGTGTTGAGTTTTGTGGAGAAGAACCTCAGGGGGTGCTGGATTCAAAATGCAGCACACACCCCTGCCTGCTCTGTGATCTTGAGAAAGTTGCATAACCTCTCTGAGCTTCACTCCAAGCTTCAGTATGATCATGGTGATAGTGTTTAGAGCATTCATATTACGGAATAAGCAAAAGCAGATACTGGGGCTGGCAGGTAATTCAGTCAGTACAGCAAGCATCTTACCATGCATGAGGCTCTGGGTTGGCGCCCCAGCCCACACAGGAACCGTGTGGGCAGCATTTGGGGAAGCTCCATGGACAGAGGAGCGATCAGTGCTATCTCTCCTCTCCGCCTGACTCTCCTCTCTCCTCTCACTTGCCCACTCCTGAATAATTTAACAGTAAGAGCTGCCAGCACCAGGGTTAGCACCTCACAGATGCTCAAGCTGTGATCACTATCATTCCTGTGAAGAGAATGGAGATTTTCCACCAACTTTCCAACCCTTTAGTCAATTTATTTATTTGTTTTTGATATTGATTTATCTACTTGACAGAGACAAAGAGACAGTGAGGAGGATGGCATAAGGATCCCGGTTCGAGCCCCTGGCTCCCCACCTGCAGGGGGGTCACTGCACAAGCAGTGAAGCAGGTCTGCAGGTGTCTATTTTTCTCTCCTCCTCTCTGTCTTCCCCTCCTCTCTCGATTTAGTCAGTTTGGTCAACCCTTTAGTCAATTTATTTGTTTTTGATATTGATTTATCTATTTAACAGAGACAGGCAGTGAGGGGACAAGAGAAGATAGAGAGGATTAGAGAAAGACAGACACCTGCAGCACTGCTCCATGGCTTACGAAGCTCCCCCACTGCAGGTGAGGACCAGGGGCTTAACCCCAGGTCCTTACACATGAGAATGTGTGTGTTCAACCAGATACACCACTTCCTGGCCTCAAATTTATATTTTTTCTTTTTAACCAGAGTACTGCTCCGCTCTGGCTTATGATGGTGCTGAGGATTGAACCTGGGACCTTTGGTGCTCAGGCATCAAAGTCTTTTTTGCAGAACCATGATGCTACCTCCCCTGCTCTTCCAGTCCTTTAAAAACTCCTTTCTTCCTAAGCTTATTACTAACAAGCCCTCTGTTTAAGAGCAACTGAGTCTTTATTTGAGTTGCTGGAAAAAGTCATGACTGACTTTTTTATGTTTTTCTATACAAAAGTATGTCATGACATTACCAGCAACCCAACAGATAGGTCGCCATTCGTTACCTTAGCACCACTTCACAGATTCCATGGGGTAGGGCAGTAGGGAATTAACTGCAAAGTTTCCTCTTTGGAAATACCTAACTCAAAGGCAGTAGCCACCCCCCACCTTAAATATCCTAGGCAGTGCAGAGAATGTTCCAAGTTCTTGGCCCTGTTTTCCACAACACTTAATTTCTAATTAGATAGAAATCATAGTAGTAAATAGTCACTTACTTGTGGTCGATGCCCTCCCAGTGAAAACTGCAGGCTGCATGGGGTTTTCCCTAGCTGTGCATTAGAAATGCACATCTTCCTGTGGACTTAGGAGCCACAGCAGAGAAAAAAAGCAAAACTCATAAGCTCAGGGTCAGGCGGTGGTGTACCACGTTAACACACACATTAGCGTGCCCAATGATCCGTGTTTGAGCCCCAGCTCCCAACTTGCAGGGGGTGGGGCACTTGACAAGCAATGAAACAGGTCTACAAGTGTCTTTCTGTTTCACTCTCCATCTCCCCCTCCATTCTCAGTTTCTCTCTGCCCTGTCAAATAAAATAGAAAAAAAAAATGGCCACCAGGAAGGGTGGATTTGTAGTGCAGGCACCAAGCCCCAGTGATAACCCAGGTGGGGGGGGGGGGCTTTTCAACTTTTTAAAATCACCCTTCAGGGAGTCAGGTGGTAGCACAGTGGGTTAAGCGCACATTGCACAAAGTGCAAGGAGCGGCATAAGAATCCCGGTTTGAGCCCCCAGCTCCCCACCTGCAGGGGAGTCGCTTCACAGGCGGTGAAGCAGGTCTGCAGGTGTCTCTCTTTCTCTCCCCCTCTCTGTCTTCCCCTCCTCTCTCCATTTCTCTCTGTCCTATCCAACAACGACGACATCAATAACAACAACAACAACTACAACAACAATAAAAAAAACAAGGGCAACAAAAAATAAATAATTTTTTTTTAAATCACCCTTCAAACCTGTCAGGTCACTTGCAAAGACTGTTGGGGCCAGTCTGTATGTGCTGAAGAACCTTAAGTGAAGCAGACCGTATCAGGCAGAGCAATCAACATCTGCCTGGCTTCTGTCTCTCAGCATTTAGCTCTTAAGAGGTTCTCGGTGGCCAACAAAGCAAAGGACAGACAGAGCAGGTGCTTGGGTAACATTGAGTTTTCAGGTAGACAGAGAGAGGTTTTTTTTTTTTTTAAATTTCTCACTGAGGGAGACCACTCCATTAAATGAGGCGACGTCATTCTGTGACCTGCCACCTTTTGTCCCTCTGGGACCCAATACATGAAAATGTGTGTGCTTGTTTACTGTTTATTTTTCATTTGCGAAGCAAGCTTGTGTAGTAGCAGTGTGACATGTGATGGAGTCAGAGGGTGTCCCAGCACCTATCACGTCACAGGACACTCCTAAAATACTAAACAAATGGCCCCTCATTTAACAGCAAGAATAACATGGGGGGACAGTAGATCATAGGTAGCGCACAAGTCGCTATGCTCACGGACCAGGATTCAAGTCCCCAGTCCCCATGTGTATGTGTGTGGGAGGGGGGGAGCCTCATGAATGGTGAGGCAGTTTTGCAGATGTCTCCTTCTCTATCTTCCCATTCCAAATCTCAATTTCTACCTGTATTAAAAAAAAAAAAAAGAGCGAGAAAAGTTGAATCAAACAAGTAACACGGTTCACAAGAAACAGCATGAGGCTCCTGGTTCGAGCCCCTGGCTGCCCACCTGCAGGGGAGTCGCTTCACAGGTGGTGAAGCAGGTCTGCAGGTGTCTGTCTTTCTTTCCCCTCTCTGTCTTCCCCTCCTCTCTCCATTTCTCTCTGTCCTATCCAACATGACGACATCAATAATAACTACAACAACCGTAAAACAAAGGTAACAAAAGGGAATAAATAAATATTTTTTTAAAAAGTAGCATGGTTATAAGTAGCAAGGCGAGGCATGCTAAGAGATGTCTGCAAGAGCAATTGCAAACAAATGTCAGTCTTCACGATGAGGATCTTGGAACACGTGTTTGTGACACACACACACACCCACCCCGTCTCTCTCCGTATCACACACACACACACACACACACACACACACACACACACACACACACACACACACATTGTCTTTCTCTGTCTCTCTCTGAGCCCAGGAAAGAGAGTGTGCCCGTCTTACCTGGCTGTCCTTTTCAAATTCACGATGGGCTGCCCACACGCAGGGTAGGACTGAGCCCTTCTCTACTAAGACAAAAAATAATAATAATAACAATAATACAAAGAGGAGACCCCAGCCCCCAAAATAATTTTCAGAAAAACCTCCAGTGCGCAGGCTTACCGGGCTCAAGCGTGAGTCAGGACACCCACCATCCAAAGGCCTGGCGGCAGCAACTCCTTCAACTCTGTCTGCTCACAAGCACCCTTTCTCCAGAGCTGGAAACTGAGGCCTCAGAAATCATGGGACGCGCCTCAGGGGTCACCTGACAGCTGGGGGGTGTGGCCAGGGTGACCAGAAGTGCCCGATCCACCTGGGCTCACAGGCTGCACCCCCAACGCATGCGCACATGCACTCACGCGCGTCCACGCGCAGGTCCTGGGCCCCTGACTGTGTGTCCTCTGCCCGCAGCTGCGTGTGCAAAGCAGGCTACGAAGGCGACGGAGGTCTCTGCACCCAGACTGATCCCTGCGTGGCCCTGGCCCCCGGGGGCTGCGGCCCCAACGTGAGTGTGGGCTGGGCTGGGCTTCCCAGCTGCCTGGCTTTGCTGCAAACCCTGATGAGGGGAGATGTCCCCGAAGGCAGAGATGAATTGGCTTTTGTTAAAAAATAATAATAATAATTAATTTAATTTAATTAAGTTAAATGCAACCTCGGGGCCGGGTGGTGGCGCACCTGGTTGAACGCACATTTTACAGTGCACAAGGACCAGGGTTCGAGCCCCCGGTCCCCACCTGCAGGGAGAAAGCTTCACGAGTGGTGAAGCAGGGCTGCAGGTGTCTCTCTGTCTCTCTCCCTCTCTATCTCCCCTTCCCTCTTGATTTCTGGCTGCCTCTATCCAATAAATAAATAAAGATAAAAAGTTAAAATAATTAATTAATTAAATGAAGCCTCAGGGGGATGCATTTAGAGCCTCGAGCATGTGCCGTACTGCTGAGCAGCCTCCCAAGCTCAGTCTTTTTAAAAAGTAAAAATTTAAATTTTTTATTTATATATTATTGGATAGAGACAGAAAATGAGAGGAAAGGAGAAGATAGGGAGAAAAAGAGAGAGACACCTGCAGCCCTGCTTCACCACTCGTGAACCTTTCCCTCCTGCAGGTGGGGACCAGGGGCTTGAAACTTGGTCCTTGCACACTGTAATGTGAGCGCTTAACCAGGTGCGCCACTGCCTGGCCCCCTTAAAAATTACTTTTAATATTTTATCTACTTTATTTTAATGAGAGTGAGAGAGAGACCAGAGCACTGCTCAGCTCTGGCATATAGTTGTGCTGGGGATTGAACCTGAGACCTCAGAGCCTCATGCATGAAAGTTTTTTACATTATGCTGTCCTTTCCAGCTCCCCGCCCCCTTTAATTTCTCCTTATTTGGTGAAAGGGGAGAGCCCTCAGCACCATTCCTCCAACCATGGTCTGCCATGTGGTGCCAAGACTAGAGCCAGGGACCTCTTAGTAAGATACCTGCTTTACCAGTTGACCTGTCTTCTGCCCTGGAACTGGACATTTTAAATGTGGCAGGTGCCTTCTGTGAGTCTCCACTTGCTAAATCCACATAGGCAGGTGGGGTACCCCAGGTCTACATGGGGAATCAGGATGGAGGTTCTTAAGGGACTGGGAAGATAGCATAGTGGGTATACAAATAGACTCATGCCTGAGGCTCTGCAGTCCTGGGTTCAGTCCCCAGTAACACCGTAAAAACCAAAGCTGAGCAAAGCTCTGATGTCTGTCTTTCTATCTCTGTCTCTCTGTGTGTTTGTCTGAATTTCTGTATCTCTCAATAATGTAGTAAATACAGTGTTTAAAGAGAGAGAGAATGTGCCATGGAAACCCTCTGTTTGCATCAGGTAGCTGGACTGGGCTCTCAGAGGTTCTTCTTTGCCTCCTGCAGGCCCAGTGCCTCCAAACTGGTGCAGGGACCCACTCCTGCGTGTGCCAGCAGGGCTGGACCGGGGATGGTAGGGACTGCTCAGCCATCAACAACTGCCTGCTGCCCGGTGCTGGCGGCTGCCATGACAATGCCACCTGTCTGTATGTGGGCCCTGGGCAGGTAGGTGAGGTATGTCTCTCTGCTCTCAGGATCTGAGCAGGGTCAGGTCTGATGAGGACTTCAGCAGGAGAGGAGCTCCTCATCTCTGGACTGGTAGGTTTGTAGCCATGTGAACAAAAGAGGGGTGACAGATAAAGGTCCCAACCCACACCCTGTCTATCCCCTCCTGCTTCCACCTGAACTCTTTGGTAGGACATACAGGTAGGACAGCAGATGCACTCTGTGAGGTGAAGGGGGTCAGGAGAACTGGAACGAGGATTTGAACTCATATCCATCCCCTTTAAATTTTTGAAGATTAAAAATAAAGAAGATTATCTGGGTTCTTGCTTGTGCCACCAGGTGCACTACTACCCAGCCCTGTAAGTCTGAACTTTATTTATTTGTTTATTTATTTTTGCCAGGGGTATCATTGGAGCTCAGTGCCAGCACTACAAATCCACTGCTCCTAGTGGCCGTTTTTTCCTTTTTTTTTTTTTTTTTCTATTTTATTTGCTAGGACAGAGAGAAATTGAGAGGGGAGAGGGAGATACAGAAGGAGAGAGAAAGATACCTGCAGACCTGCTTTACTGTTGAGGAAGCATCCCCGCTCCCGCTGCAGGTGGGAAGTGGAGGCTCAAACCTGGATCCTTGCATGGGTCCTTTGCATAATACTCTGAGCACTTAAGTGGGTGTGCCGCCACCCAGCCCTTGTAAGTCTAAACTGTATAAAAAAAATTTTTTTTTTAACCTACCGAGTGATTTTTCTTCTTCTCTGACAAATGGGGTTGCCCCTATAAAGATAATCACTGCTTATGGCAACACCTGATCTTGCTCATCCCAGAACATGCCAGGCTTCTATCAGGAACCTTTTCTTGCACCTCTCCTTTCTGTGATTGTATTGATGATCAAGGACCCCCAGAACTTGGATAGAACTTGAAGGCCCATTCAAAATACAGACTGTGGTACCTCTGTGAATGGATTTCCACTGAAAGATATTCCATTGCTTCCTTCATTTGATCTTTCACACTTAGAGACCACTTTTTTACAATAAAATGCTGTGTACAGCCTAAATGGGTTCCAGAGTTCTTCAGATGGACTGTAACTTAGAAAGTGTAGCTTAGAATGCTCTGCAGTCTGAAATACAACAGACAAAAGACATTGACACTCTTTCTAGGAGGGTCTAGTGGCTGTGGTTTCAGTAACCCAGGCCAGGAATAGAAGGAGGTTGTTTTCCAATATTCCTCTTGACTGTGCTTGGAATTCCAGAACGAGTGTGAATGTAAGAAAGGATTCCGAGGCAATGGGATTGACTGTGAACCAATAACTACATGCTTGGAACAAACTGGGAAATGTCATCCACTGGTGAGTTACATGGTCTCCTTTATGGTTCCTCAAAGAGGGGTGGGGAATGCTTAAGAAAGAAAGGTTAGGGGGACACACCTGGTTAAGTGTACACTTTACAGTGCAGAAGGACGTGGGTTCAAGCCCCTGGTCCCACCTGCAGGGGTAAAGTTTCAGGAATGGTGAAGTATAGCTGCAGGTGTCTCTCTGTCTCTGTCCCTCTCTGTCTCCCCCCCCAATTTCTCTCTGTCTCTATCCAATAATAAAAGTTTTAAAATAAGAAAAAAGAGAAAGAAAGGTTAGGGAGGTGTCTGAATGGTAAAGTGCAGGACTTGCATGACTGAAACCAGAGCACCACTCAGCTCTGACCTTTGGTAGTGTCGGGAATTGATCCTGGTACCTTGGAGCCTCAGGCATGAAAGTCGAGGTCCTGAATTTGATCCCCAGCACCCCATATGTCATTTGTGGTTCTCACAAATGACAGGAAAGAACAAAGAGTTACAACAGGGGAGGACAAAATGGGCAGAGAAGTACAATCAAACATTGGTGGATCAAAACCAAATTAACAAAGACCACTGTAGACATTATAAATTAAATACAATAATCATGGTAACCACAAAACAAAATGTAGAGCCATAAGAAGTGTTATATACAGGCTGAGAGTATGGATCGACCTGTCAATGCCCATGTTCAGCAGAGAAGCAATTACAGAAGCCAGACCTTCCACCTTCTGCACCACATAATGACCCTGGGTCCATACTCCTAGAGGGCTAAAGAATAGGAAAGCTATCAGGGAGAGGATGGGATACAGAGTTCTGGTGGTGGGAATTGTGTAGAGTTGTACCCCTCTTATCTTATTATTTTTGTCAATGTTTCTCTTTATAAATAAAAATTATATTAAAATTTTTTTAAATAAATAAAATAAGAAAATAAAAAAGAAGTGTCATATAAGGAGTTGGATAGTAGCACAGTGGGTTAAATGCAGGTGGCGCAAAGCACAAGGACCTGCGTAAGGTCCCGGTTCAAGCCCCCGGCTCCCCACCTGTAGGGAGTCACTTAACAACTTCAATAACAATAACAATAACTACAACAATAAAAACAACAAGAGCAACAAAAGGGAATAAATAAATATTTTTTTAAAAAGTGTCATATAGAAGCAAACAGGAAAATAATCAGGAACATAATGCAACCTCAAAACAGAAATCAAAATGACTATAAGTAAACTACATATGTCAGTAGTCACCCTAAGTGTGAATGGCTCATATTCACCAATCAAAAGTCTGTGGTACTCTTTCTGTGTGTCTGTCTCTTTCATTAAATAAATAAATCTAGGGGGCAGGTGGTGGTGCACCTGGTTTAGCGCACACATTACAGTGTGAAAGAACCCAGTTTCAAACCTCTGGTTCCCACCTGCTTCACGAGTGATGAAGTAGTACTGCGGGTATCTCTATCTCTGTTTGTTTGTTTGTTTGTTTTTCTTTGCCACCAGGATTATTGCTGGGGCTCGGTGCCTGCACTATGAATCTGCTGCTCCTGGCGGCCATTTTTTCCATTTTTTTTTTAGTGGCTAGGACAGAGATATTGAGAGAGAGAGAGAGAGAGAGAGAGAGAGAGAGAGAGAAAGATAGACACCTACAGATCTGCATCAGCACTTGTGAAGTGACCTCCCCAACCCCCACAGGTGGAGAGCCAGGGGCTGGAACTGGGATCCTTGCATGGGTACTTGTGCTTTGTACTATGTGCACTTAACCCAGTGTGCCACCACCCAGCCCCCTCCCTTTCCCTCTCTATCTTCCCCTCCCTTCTCAATTTTTCTCCGTTTCTGTCTAGTAAGTAAAGAAAAATAAATAAAAGTTTTTAAATATATCAAAAAGTAAGAGTGAAGGTTAGATTGTTTCTCATGTGGGTCTAGTAGGGAAGAGAGTCTCTCTTACTTCACTTAAGCCCAGCCAACACCTGATGTAAGTATGCAAAGTGGCTGCAACTTTTACTTCATTCCAAAGTTGGGAAGAACCAATACAAGGTTGCCAGTTAAGGGGTAAGACACAAGTGAATTTCAGAGACACAGTGAATAATTTGTCAGCACTGACATAACCTAGGACAATATCAGTTATGTACCAAGGCTTATCCATTGTTTGTGTGAAATTCCAGTTCAGTTACTTGGCCTGTACTCAATTATTACATCTGGAAGGGGGCTAAAGGAAAGGATTCAATCTGAACTAAAGAAGAGCTGCACCAAACCCACACATGGGAGCCTTTGGGTGCAATATTGAAGGGCCTGCAGGTTACTTCTCTCAGTGGGTTCAGTCCCACGTTTGCAATTCTCACCTTAGATGAAGCCAAGTTATCTCCTGGGGGTCACTGGTACCTGATTCTTCAGGTAAAAGCAAACCCCTTCTTCTGTTTTTGTTTTTTGTTTTCTTTGGTTTTGTTTTTAATATTTATTTATTCCCTTTTGTTGCCCTTTTTATTATTGTAGTTATTATTGTTGTTATTGATGGCATTGTTGTTGGATAGGACAGAGAGAAATAGGAAAAGGAGGAAAAGACGGGAGAGAAAGAGAGACACCTGCAGACCTGCTTCACTACCTGTGAAGCAACTCCCCTGCAGGTGGGGAGCCGGGGGCTCAAGCCAGGATCCTTACACTAGTCTTTGCACTTTGTGCCACCTGTGCTTAAGCAATTGCGCTACTGCCTGACTCCCTCTGTTTGTTTTATCAGGCAACCTGTCAGTTTACTTCTGGCATCTGGAGCTGTGTTTGTGAAGAGGGTTATGAAGGGGACGGCCTTCTGTGCTATGGAAATGCAGCAGTGGTAAGTCCACTAAGATGAATGCCAGTGCAGAGAAATAGTCTTGGACCAGGCAGTGATGCCTCCAGTTGAGCATACATGTCACCACAATCAAGGAATTGGGTTCAAGCTCCTGGTCCTCACCTGCAAGGGGGAAGCTTCACAAACAATGGGGAGTGCTGTCTCTCTTTATCTCTCCTTCTAGCTCACCCTCCCCTTTCAATTTCTCTATGTCCTATCAAATAAAAAGAAAAAAAGAGAGAGAATGGCTGCTGAGAGTAGTGGGTTCGTTGTACAGGCACCAAGCCCCAGCAAAATCCCTGGGGGAGAGAGGAAGAGACACAAAAAGTTTTCATTAGGGGCGGGGCTGTGGCACACCAGATTAAGCACACATGGTACAAGGATCCCAGTTCAAGCCCCAGTTCCCCACCTGCTCCCAACCTGGGGGTCACTTCACAAACAGTGAAGCAGGTCTGCAGTTGCCTGTCCTTCTCTCCCCCTCACTATCTTCCCATCCCCTCTCAATTTTTCACTGTCCTATTCAACAACACTAACAACAACAAAATATAAAAAATGGCTGCCAGGAGCAGTGGATTCATAGTGCAGGCACTGAGCTCCAGCGATAACCCTGGAGGCAAAAGGGAAAAAAATTCATCTAGGATTTCATTTTTAAAAATAATTTTAGCTTTGTTTATCTAATTTGATAGGACAGAGAGAAATTGAGAGGGAGGAGAGAGAGAGAGAGAGAGAGAGAGAGAGAGGAAAAAAGAGAAAGACACCTATAGCACTGCTTCACCACTTACATAACTTTCCACCTGCAGGTAAGGGTCAGGGTTTTGAACCCAGGTTCTTGTGCATGGTAACATGTGCACTTAACCAGGTACACCACCACCCAGACTCTCAGCTAGGATGTCTTTAACATGCTTTATAAATCATTTGCTCTGGTAGATACTATACTCAACCACAGTGGCTATTCACTGAGCTCTGTTACCTTCTATAAGGTTGAGTACCTTATTCTTACAACCTAAATTCTGATTCAGAAGAACTGTACATTATTGACTAATTTGTTTGAGTTTCTAGAATTATTTCTTTCATTAGGGAGGATAATTGAGTTCCTCGGCTAATCAAACCACTCTAGCAACATGGAAACTCGGTTAGCTGGGGCCCCATTTATGTTGGCATGAGGAGACTGACAATATAAATGAGTCCAGCCCCAGGCAGGCTAAATGCAAGCTACCCAGAAATGCTCTGTGATTGTGTGTCTCATTGTTCCTTCTCCTGTGTTCTCTCTCATCTCTGCCTTCTTCCCTTGAATGATCTGAATAAGGAATTGTCGTTTCTCTCCAAGGCGGCTATTTTTAACCATTGGATAAATGTGAGTACCTTTTTTTAAATTTATGCCTGTAATGTATATAATTTTAGAAAATTGAGGTGCATGTGATAGAAGACTGGAAATGCAGTTGTGAGGAAGGGAGAAAAATGGTCTAAATCAATGGTTCTCCACCTGAATAACACTTCACAGTCACAAGGAACATTTTTTAACAATATCTATGCCTAGGATTCTGCCTGAAGATGCTGGTTTGACTTATCAGAGGTTTATCCTGGGCATCAATGAATTTTTTTAAATTTTTTAATTATTTATTTTCCCTTTTGTTGCCCTTTTTTATTGTTGCTATAGTTATTATTGTGGTTGTTGTGAGAGAGAAGAGGGGAAGATAGAGAGGGGGAGAGAAAGAGAGACACCTACAGATCTGCTTCACCGCCTGTGGAGCGACTCCCCTGCAGGTGGGGATCCAGGGGCTTGAAATGGGATCCTTGCCCCAGGAACAGTAGATTCATACTGCAGGCACCAAGCCCCAGCAGTAACCCTGGAAGCAAACTAATAATAATGCCAAATGTAACCTGATCAAGAAAATTTATCTTTTGGGGCCAGATGGTGGCATACCCAGTTAAGCACACATAGTACTATGGGCAAGGACCTATACAAGGACCCAGGTTGGAGACCCAGCTCCCCACCTGCACTCAGAAATACTTCCCGAGTGGTGAAGCAAGTCTGCAGGTGTCTATCTTTCTCTTTCCATTTTTATCCCCTACCTCCCTCTCAATTTCTCTCTGTCCTATCAATGGAAGAAAAAAAAAACTAAAAAAATGACTACCGGGAGTGGTGGATTCATAGTGTTAACACCAAACCCCAGCAATAAACCAGCCTAGTGCAACCTAGTGGGGGGGGGGGGGGAGTAAAAGTTGTCTTTTGACAAAGAGCATACATTTAAATCAAAGAAATCAGCTGCAAGAGAGGATCCAAAGCACAGCCCACTGGATGGGGAACTACCCCAATATTCCTAAAACTGTATCCCATGGGCAGCAGTTTTTTGTGCCAGGTTTATGTCAGCCCTGTTTGTGCCCTCACTCGAATCAGGCCACTGTCTCTTTCTTCCGACATTCAGAAGGCTTCTCTGCAAGCCATGCTGGCTGCCACCTCCAACCTCACTGTGCTTGTCCCTTCCCGGCAAGCTGTGGAGAACATGGACCAAGATGAGAAGGACTTTTGGCTGTCCACAAGCAACATCGCAGCCCTGATAAAGTGGGTACCCAGGGTTGTATTCTTCATGCCACTTTATTGGCATCAGTGTGCACAAAGGGAAACCATGGGCTCCTTTACACACAGCATGTCCTAGAATCTGCCTCCCTACTGTCCCAGAAAGGACTAAGGGGGTCCAGGCGGTAGCATATCTGCTTGAGTGCACACATTATAATGCACGAGGATCCAGGTTCAAGTCCCTGGTTTCCACCTGTGGGAGGGGGTGTTTCATAAGTAGTGAAGCAGGTCTACAGATATAGCTTTCTCTCTCCTTCTCTGTGTTCCCCTTCCCTCTTGATTTCTCTCTGCTTCTATCCAATGAATATAAATAAGGACATCACAGGGACCAGGGGGAGGGCTCAGTGAAAGAGTGCCTGCTGTCCATATTCAGTCCCTAGCACTGTGTGGATTAATAAGGACAATACTAATAAAGCCCCGTGGATGGTAGGACAGTTCTTTCCTTGTTCTCATGCTCCCTCTCCGTCTCTCCCCCTCTCCCAACCTGTCTACCTACCTGCCTCTACTCTCTCCCCACAATAGTTCACATTCCTCACAGCCAGCTCCATGCCAAGCACTGTGCTGTTTAACACAATTAACTGGGCCAGTCCTCCCAAGAACCCTGTGAGACTGGCATCATCATTAACCCCATATTAAGAGATGCAGAAGTTGGAACTCAATGACGATTGGGTCACTAATTCAAGTTTCTGTGGTTGGTCATGGGCTGCTGCTGGGGGCATATTTTGAGGCCGGGGGCTGGCTACAGAGCCTGTTTTCTATGCCCCATGGTGCTACCCCTTATGTACTGATATCTCGTTCAAGCTCCTGTGAACCTTTGTTCCAGGCACCACATGCTACAAAGCATGTACAGAGTGTCGGATCTGCAGGCCCTCACACCTGCGGATATGCTGGCCACATCCCTGCAGGGAAACTTCCTACACCTGGAGAAGGCAGGCGAGGTAAGAGAGCCCTGAGGGGTGGCCCATCTACCCTACTGGGGTCAGCCAACCAGCACTTTGTCTTTCAGTGAAAATGGAATAAAATAACAAACATCTCAAGAATATGTATGGGAGTTGGGCAGTAGTGCAGTGGGTTAAGTGCACGTGGTGCAAAGCCCAAGGACCGATGTAAGGATCCCAGTTCGAACCCCCGACTCCCCACCTGCAAGGGAGTTGCTTCACAAGTGGTGAAGCAGATCTGCAGGTATCTATCTTTCTCTCCCCTTCTCTGTTTTCCCCTCTGTCTCCATTTCTCTCTGTCCTATCCAACAATGATGACATCAATAACAACAACAATAATAATAACTACAATAATAAAACAATAAAAGGGAATAAATAAGTATTAAAAACATTTTTTAAAAAAGAATATGTATGTGGATGGTGGCTAACAGGCTTTTTTTGCTGTGTTTTAATTGATTTAACATTTTATAATATTGGAAGATTATTGTGGTGTGATGATGATGATGATGATTACCACCAGGGTTATCTCTAATGTGAAGTGTGCCAACACTATGAATCCACTGTACCCAGCAACCATTTTTTTCTTTTCTTTTTTTTTTTTCTATTTTATTAAATCGGGCAGAAAGATATTGAGAGGGGAGAGAGAGATAGTGAAGGAGAAAGAGAGACTCCTGCAGCACTACTTTGCTGCTCATGAAGCTTCCCCCCTGCAAGTGGGAACTTGAACCTGGGCCACTGTGGATGGTATTGTGTGTATTTAACCAGATACATACCACTTTGTTTCCTTATTTGGGAGGTTAATAATTTACAGTATAGTTGTTGACACATGGGTCCAGTGTCTCAACTCCCTGTGACAGGTGTCTGCCAAACTCTTTCACCCCCAGCTTAGGTCCATTACCACCACCACTTTCACTTCTTATTGCTCTTAGCATGATCATCTTGAGGGCCATCTCTTTCCATTTTTATCCCCAAGGGCACAACTTCATCTTTTTAATAACAAGTAGTTTTCCATTGAGTATGATTCCCACTGTCTTTGTTTATCCAGGCATCTGTCAATGAGCATTTAAATTTGCATATTTCAACTACTGTGAATGTACGTAGGTTAGGGAGTGGGGAGAAGGGAAAAGCGTGCAAAACAGTGAGGATTAAACCAATGCCCTGGAGGCAGAGTGGTGCTTAGTTAACAGTGGTTATGTAAATAGAATATAGTGTTAAGCAGGTGGGATTAAACCAATGAAACAGAAGGGGTCTTAGAAGCAGAATTTAGAAGCAGACCAACATTTCCCCCTTTCTTTTTAACTAATGGCCATAGTATCAGGAGTGTAGGGTGAATAGAAACCTATATCGTGCAGGCATTTTCAAAAGAACTGGCAGAAGACGTGGAGGAACAAATAAGAGAGCAGCAAGAACCAATGTGATGCCAAGGGGAGGCCTGAAGGGGTGTTTCCTGTCTCAAAGGGCAGTGCCTAGCAGGTGAAAGGGCATTTCTTGCCTCTGGGGGCATCTATTGCCTCAAAGGGCGTTTCCTGTCTCTGTGGGCATCTCTTGCCTCTGGGGGCGTTTCATGCCTCAAAGGGCATTTCCTGCCTCTGTGGGCATGACCTAGTAAGGAGGGGGGAGTTTCCTGACCTAGTAAGGAGGGGGGAGTTTCCTAACTCTGGGATCAGTGCCTGCAGGCGAGGAGACATGGCGTATAGAGTCCCAAGGCAGATGGCTGCAAACTCCATACTGCTGCTGTCAGTCTTTGAGAAACCCAGCACCATAAAGGGAGGCTGCTGTATAGCTGTATAAAGTGTCCAAGAGGTGTACCAGTAGTGTGTCCAATAGAAGTGTCAGTCCAAAGCAGATGACCACATAAGAAATGCCAGGGGATGAAACACTGCACGTCTGTCTCGATGGGGAAGGTCATCCACCAGAATTCCGCTTTTCTGTAGAGAGTGAGCTTTGGAGTCTGTGAATCTGTTTCTTCAGGTCATGCCATGTCACATCATTGGTTTCGGGGGGGGAGGGGCTGCTGTAGTCATGCCATCTTTTGGGCGATGTCAGAGAACAGGGGTCCAAATGGATTTCCAGGGATTTCATTTGAGCAGATGCTTTTTCATGTGAAGACTTGACAGCTGAAATTCACTTACTTGTCAAACAAAACTTGTAGCACATTAGAAGTTTACTTATAATTTATAACTCCATTATAATTGGTTTAAGTACCTTTATAATCTTGGAAGTCCTTTCTAGTATGATTTTAAGGTTGTTTAAATAGTTTGAACTCAATAAAATGTGAAAAGGTAAACAGAAGAACCATGGTTAGAAGCCTCAAGCATGAGAATCATTAACATAACCATTCCTTTATCTACCCCATCCATACCCACACAGTTTTCAGGATTAAATGTTTCCAAGATGTAAAAAATCAAAAGAGAAAAAAAACAATTTTTGGACTGTTTCTGGATGTCTCTAGAAATCATGGCTGTGTCCAGCTTTTTTTTTTAAGTCAATGTCATACAAAAATTCAGTCACTCAAATCACTCTCTTATGAAACATAACTGAAAGCAGACAGCAAACTTAAGATATTCAGAGAGAACAACAAGGAGAGGAATCGAGAGAAAAGCGGTAGGCAGTTTTTGCTTCTTTCACCTTTCACCAGATTATCCAGATCTCACCATGTAGCATCATGAGTCCCTGGAGGGCATCCTAGTCCAAAAAGCTCCTTGAAATTCTATTTAGGATGCTTCTGATGGTTCCTGCTGGATTGCTGCAGGCACCCATTTTTAAAAACATCTTCCCATCGAAGAAAGAACCGAATCAGGAGAGTAGAACTAACCACATGTCTCCATTCTTGGGGACTTCCAGGGTACTGGAGAATGTGCTTCAAGTTAGAGTAGTCCTTCTCTGCAGGAAACATGTGAGAGGGAGTCCAGAAAGTCCCAGGGGAAATCTCTGTGCATCTTCCAAGCTCTACAATCACAGTCATAAGAAACCAAAGTTCCCGGTCAGGGAACCAAAGTGTGGCCCAGAGAAAAATGTTCCAGAGACAGAGAAACTGTCTCATGAAGAAAGAGTAGAGGCTTTGGGAAACCTCTTCATAAGTAGAAAGCCAGCCCATGGTGGATAGGTAGCCAAGTTTGCTTATCTGGGGGATGGGCAGGTTAGGTCCCATGTTGGTTGGGCACCATATGCCAGTCCCTGTTCAGGGTGCCATTATGCCAGGCTAGCTTCACTAGTGGGAGAGAGAGAGATGACCAGGGACTCACGGCTGAGTGGTACGCAGTTCAGTCTTTATTCATGTGGAACACAGGGAAATCTAAGCCATCTCTAATCACAGTCTTGTCCTTATATATCCTGAGGCAGAAGTGTCTGGTCCCAAGAGGATGTAAGTAGGTTAGAGGGTGGGGAGAAGGAAAAAGCGTGCAAAACAGTGAGGATTAAGCCAATACCCTGGAGGCAGGGCGGTGCTTAGTTAACAGTGGTTATGTAAATAGAATACAGTGTTAAGCAGGAGGGATTAAACCAATGAAACAGAAGGGGTCTTAGAAGCAGAATTTAGAAGCAGACCAACAAGTAGGGCTGCTATGAACATAGAGGCACGAATATCTTCTTGAATTAGTGTGTTTGTGAACTTTGGATCAGTGCTCCAGCATCCTATAATGGGATCAAAAGGTATTTCTACTTTAATTTGAAGAGGACTTCCCACGTCATTTCCCATAAGAGCTTTTGCAGTTTGCGTTCCCACCAACACTGTGAAGCAGGTCACAGTTTAACGATAGTGCTTAGAGCAATTCATGGCTGCTCAAAATTTAGAAAGCCCAGAAATCATTTGAGTCTGTATGCTCCCTGGAAACTCACCTCCCTCCTTCCCCTGCTTATTTGCATTTACAGAATGTCACAATAGATGGGGCATCGATCATCGATGGGGACAATGCTGCCACCAATGGTGTGATTCACATCATTAACAAGGTATGGCATCTTGACCTCCCACAAACAAAGCAGCTTCTCTCACTGGGGTATTTACCCTGCAGGGTGGCATTATGAGGCAGGGAGTACATAGCTTTAATATAAACACAACTTGTATGATAACTTGTTGCTTTCATTTTCTTTTTTTATTATTATTTATTTGTTATGAATAGTTTGTTATAAGGTTGTAAGATTATAGGGTATAGTTCCATACCACACCCACCAACGAAGCTCTATATCCCCACCTTCCCAGAGATAACAACCATAGTTCTTGAAAGTCTTAGAAGTAGTTTGCTTGCAAACCTGGGAGGTGGCACTGTGGATAAAGTGATGGGCTTTTCAAGCACGAGGTTCTGCATTCAAACCCCAGAATCTGCATGTGTCAGAAATAGTTTGCTTGCTTCTGCTTTTCTGTTTGTTTGTTTGTTTGTTTGTTTGTTTTGTTTTTGCAAGTTCATATGAATCAAATCACATATGAGTAAAGCCATCTGGTACTTGGCTTTTATCTCTTACTTTGCAAAGTGTAATTATCTCCACTTCAGATAACTGGTTAAAGACCTGATAGGATACATATATTCCGATGAAATTACTCTGCAGTCAAAAAGGTGATATTGTGTCCTCTGGGACAAAATGGATGGAATTGGAGGTGATTACTTTCATTTTCAAACCTCTTAGAGACCCAAGTCAGACTCAGCCACTATTTCCTCTTCTTATTTCCTTCAGCCAGTCCCAGATCAAGTATGACTACCTATGTGGGATGTTTTATGTATTGAGACACCTCACAAGGCCTATGAGAACCAGAGTATTGGGAAGTCCATAGTCCAGGTGGGATGGAATCAAGAATTGGAAAAGATTGGCCCAGGAGGTGGCACAGAAGATAGTGTACCTGGTTTCCATGCAGGAGGCACCATGTTCAATCCCCAGCACTGCATGTGCCAGAGTGATGCTCTGGTGCTCATTCTCTTTCTCCATTTTTATTACTAAATAAGTAAATCTGTAAAAATAAGAATGGGGGGCACATCTGGTTGAGCACACATGTTATAATGCACAAGGACCCAGGTTAGAGCCCCTGGTCCCCACCTGCAGGGGGAAAGCTTCACAAGTGGTGAAGCAGGGCTGCAGGTGTCTCTCAGTTTCTCTCCTTCTCTGTCTCCCCCTTCCTCTCAATGTCTGGGTATTTCTATCCAATAAATAAATAAATAAATATAATTTTAAAAGAACTGGAAAAGAAGCAACTGGTAATATATCACTTTTCAGCTCTCCTCTTTGTATGATTGTACCCTTAAAAAAGATGAATTCGTGGGCTGGAGAGAACCATGAATTCATGTTTCTGTAAAACTCTTTCATGCCCAAAGTTTTGAGGTTCCCAACACCACCATAAGCCAGAGTTGAGCTTCTCTCTTTGTTTTCCTCTCTGTATATCTCTCTCTCTCTTTCTCCCTCCGTCCCTCTCTCCCTCATTAAAATAAAATACATATAAAAATATAGACTGAGGGCAACCCAAGGGGAAGATGGAAAAGGGTAGACAAATATTGTGCCTTTTTAACTTTCTTCTACTATGTAATTCAACAATATCAAAGGTGTAGAATAAGGGGAAAAATCTTAATGGGGTTTTGAACTATCCTATAATTTTCAGTAACTATATTAGGATCTTCATTTAATGTTCAGGTTAGGGCTTAGGATATGTCAGAAACTTTTGCCAGGTGGAAGGTTAGAAAATAATTTGCTAATTGCATTTATACTGAAATTATTTTCACTTAGCACTTATAGGGTCACTTTTTTTTTAAGTTACAGAAAATGTCAGCTATTTCTGTTCAGGTCTAAAGAGATGTCATATCTAAAGGTTCCTGGGTCAATTATTTTGCAATCACCCTGCAGCTCTCTCTCAGTACCAAGCAGCATGAAAAAAGATGACATTTGGGATCTAGTGATTCATCCCTTGCAGGGAACTCTGATGGCATTATGGCTTGTGCATGATTAGATTATTGATTGAGGGTATTTCTCTTCTCTGATTCTGGCTTTTAAAAATCATAGGTAGATATAGATATATCTTTTAAATATATATATATATATATATATATATATATATATATATATATATATATATGAAGTTAGGAGATACAGCCCATTAGCACATTGGTACCTCTGCCCATCTCATAGGCTGAACTTCATTCTCATGTTCTAGGGTCCAGTTCAGATCACACCTCCTTTGTGAAGCCTTACCTAATCACTGCAGCCTCCATTTGAATGCCATGGCCTAAGAGCCACACAGAATCTTAACCTGAGCAATATGGTTAGCTGTGTGACCTTGGACAAGTTGCATAACCTCTCTGAGCCTCATCTTTCTCCCCCTGTGGTGATTAAACATCTCTCTCCATGCCTTTCTCAATACCCTTGATAAATACTTATAATATTCCTTTTTCCTTCCTCTGAAATCCCATAGCCTCTTGTGTTAATAGCTGTTCCTTATGGAATCGGTATGTCCCCTATGGGCTGAGCTGTCCAGTAATCTCTAACTCCAGCACCTCACCTGTGTCCAGTAGTGACCAGAATGATTGACAGCTCACTAGGCACCAGGTACTGTGCCAGCTACCAAGGGCTGCATCATCTCATAACCCTGTAAAAGAGTCCTCACCTCCCCCAGAGAGACAACTGAGGCTCCTCATGGTTAAGGGACTGAAGGAGAATTGACGTGAACGTCAGAGCATCATGGACACGTGTCAACAGAGTCAAGATTTCTGCTTAGCCTCTGAGCTGGACTGTGTCCTGCAGAACTCCTCTTTGTCCCCGTGGGACACCATGATCTCTCTCTGGGTCACCAGGAGTTCTGCAAGCGGTGCCTGCCTCAAGGTTTCTAACCCTAAGGTTGGATTGGGATTGAAATTCAGCACGTCACCCCCAATCTATGCCCCCCTACTAATTTGAAAACTATGTTTCCTATTTTTAAAATAATTTTATGCACTTTTTGTTTTATTTATTTTTACCAGAGCACTGCTTAGCTCTGGCTTATGGTGGTGCTGGGGATTGAACCTGGGACCTTGGAGCCTCAGGCATGAGAGTCTTTTTGCATCACCACTGTTCTATCTCCCCAGCCCTCTTTTCTGTTGTTGTTGTTGTTGTTGTTTTAACTAGCAGGGGCACTAAGTGAACTTGCAACATCTCTCACAGTTGCCTGTTGTCACATGACGTGAACCTATATGCTGCTATATGCTGGCAGACAGCATATCCACCAAACATGCTCACAGAATTGGGGGTGGGCACTTCTTTTCACAGGTTCTGGTTCCCCAGAGAGGTCTGACTGGCGCCTTACCAAACCTGCTCACCCGGCTGGAACAGATGCCTGACTATTCCATTTTCCGGGGCTACGTCATTGCAAGTACCACAATCCCTTCCCATCCTGCTGGCTCGGGTGGCCCCCATATGGAAACCCCTCACCCTTCTCTCTCTTCTCCACAGCAATACAACCTAGCCAGTACCATTGAGGCTGCCGACGCCTACACTGTGTTTGCTCCCAGCAACAAGGCCATTGAGAATTACATCCAGGACAAGAAGCTGGCATCCCTGGTAAGTATTGGGAGCAAGAGCCAGGGAAATTGTCTTCTAGAAATTCAAACAAATTCAAATTGATTTCTCAGTTCATCAGCCATATGCCATTTCATGGTTTTCATTCCTCCTTGCTCAGGTTCAGGTACTTATTAACCCACACAGAGATTTCTCTGAGGCACAAAGCTTCCCTGTCCATGGCCCAGCAGCCCCGGTGTATAGTCTTATACCCCTGGAATTGTTTGCTTGGGGGCATCTACACAAAGATACAGACACTGGAGGCCGGGCAGTAGAGCAATGGGTTAAGCACACATGGTGTGGAGCATAAGGACCTGCATAAGGATCCCAGTTCAAGCTCCCAGCTCCCCACCTGCAAGGGGGTTGCCTCACAAGTGGTGAAGCAGGTCTACAGGTGTCTGTCTTTCTCTTCCCCTCTCTGTCTTCCCCTCCTCTCTCAATCTCTCTCTGTCCTATCCAACAATAACAACAAGGGCAACAAAATGGGAAAATTGGCCTCCAGGAGCAATGGATTTGTAGTGCAGGTACCAAGCCCCATAGATAACCCTGAAGGCAAAAAAAAAAATACACCAGGTAACCTAAAAATGTCCTCAGAGTTTCCTCTCCTCGCTGGTCCTTTGGCAGGGACTTAGAGAGAGTGGCTCATCTCTTTATTTTTTTTTTAAGTTTAGTTTATTCAATAGGAGAGAGAGAAATTGAGAGGGGAGGAAGAGATATAGAGAGGGACAGAGAAAGAGAGAAGCTTACTTTGTGGGCCATATGCTTGAACCAGAGCCCTTGTGCATGGTAACAAGTACCCTCAACCAAGTGGGCCACTGCCCAGCTCCCTCATCTCTGTCTTGCTCCTGTTCCCTCCTTCCCTCCCTCCCGACCTCTGAAGCCAAACACAGTTTCTTTACATTATTGTGTGAAACAAAGGAAAGTTGCCGTGGCTGCCTGCCCCAGGGCTGACTGTCAGTTCTGTGTGTTGTCCAGCAGGAGGACGTATTGAGGTATCACGTGATCATGGAGGAGAAGCTCCTGAGAAACGACCTGCACAACGGCATGCACCGGGAGACCATGCTGGGCTTCTCCTTCCAGCTTGGCTTCTTTCTGCACCATGACCAGGTGCGGTGCAAGTCCTTGCTTCACACCCAGGATCTAGGAATGCCTGTCTTAGCACGAGTTTCCCATGGCCCCCAGGGTGGACTAGCCACACCAGAACTTCCTAAGCAGAATCAACCACAGAGACTGTGTCTTCCCAAAGGGATGACTCAGTCCAACTGTCAGGTTCAAGCCCCTGGTCCCCACCTGCTGGAGGAAAGCTTTATGAGTGGTGAAGTGGGACTGTAATTGTCTCTTTTTACCTCTCCCTCTCTCTCTCCCTCTCCCCTCTAAATTTCTTTCTGTATCCAATAATGAATACATAAGTGTTTTTTAAATGAGAAAATATATTTTTAGAAAAGAAAATAAAAAATGGCTGATGGGAGCAGTGGAGTCATAGTGTCAGTACCAAGCCCCAGAAACAACCCTGGTAGCCATAAAATAATAATAATAATAATTAATACTAAGCCATCCTACAAGAAATCCAAAACAAACTTTAAAATCGAATTTGACAACATTTAAGTATTTAGGTTCTGACTTAATCCCTGTGTCATAGATGCTCATGGACTTGGCAGGCAAGATGGATGAGAACTGCCCATGAGCTCACAGTAGGGTGCCAGAGCACAGAGTGATACAGACCCCTCAACAGTCTGAATAACGGTGCCAGCTGCTGGAACACCTTTTACAAACGCACAAATGCCATTTGCTGATTTTCTTTTTTCTTTTTTTTTTTTTTTTTTGTTATCTGCCACCGGTCTTGACTTTCTGAGGGTGGCTTACAAATCAACCCCGAAGTGTTCATACACTGAAAGGAAGACAGGTTCGATCCTTCACATCTCGGTTTAAAAAGACTTGGGAGTTGGGCAGCAGCAGGTTAAGCACATGTGGTGTGAAGCGCAGGGACCGGAGTAAAGATCCCGGTTCAAGCCTCCGGCTCCCCACCTGCAGGGGAGTCGCTTCACAGGCGGTGAAGCAGGTCTACTTGTGTCTTTCTCTCCCCCTCTCTGTCTTCGCCTCCTCTCTCCATTTCTCTCTGTCCTATCTTACAACAATGACATCAATAACAACAATAATTACAACAACAATGAAAAACAACAAGGGCAACAAAAGGGAAAATAAGTAAATAAATATAAAAATAATTTTTTTAAAAAAGAGCGCATGGTGCAAAGTGCAAGGACCAGCGTAAGGATCCCACTTCGAGCCCCCAGCTCCCCAACTGCAAGGGAGTCACTTCACAGGCGGTGAAGCAGGTCTGCAGGTGTCTATCTTTCTCTCCCTCTCTCTGTCTTCCCCTCCTCTCTCCATTTTTCTCTGTGCTGTCTGACAACATCAATAACAACAACCATAACTACAAAAAAAATTTTTTAAACCCACCAACGGCAACAAAAGGGAAAATTAATAAATAAAAAATTTTAAAAAAAGAAGACATTCACTCGTACCTCCAGGACCATAGCACAGCTGTGCATCACCATGGAATCTTTTTGCTGATGGAAATTAACTTCATGACCATGAGAGAAGTTTTCAGACAATCATGCCCCAGTTAATTTGAAGGGTAGAGAGGAACCTCAGAGATTATGGAAAACAAGTAGAATAACCACTTCCTCTTATGCTCCCCACTACCACCAAAAAAAAAATACATTAAAAGCATTTAGCCCAAGCCATGCAGCCACATGGTACCTAAAGATGGAGTACTTATTCCTCAGACTGTCTCTCCCTGGACAGACCCTTTCCATGGCAATGTGCTACCTTCCAGGTGAAGAAAGTTGGAATAACTCTAGAGCTGCTGTCATAGTCACTGCTTCCAAATCCAGTCTTCCTAGTTCCCTTAAGGTCATGACAATGAAAATTCACATTCAGTGCTTTTGTTCACAGCTCTACGTAAATGAGGCTCCGATAAACTACACCAACGTAGCCACTGACAAGGGGGTAATCCATGGCTTGGGGCAAGTTCTGGAGATTCAGAAGAACAGATGTGATAATAACGACACTACTATCATACGAGTAAGTTATGTCCAAGGGCAGCGAGGTGGCTTGAGTGCCATTTTTTTTTTAATCTTTATTTATAAAAAGGAAACACTGACAAAAACCATAGGATAAGAGGGGTACAACTCCACACAATTCCCACCACCAGAACTCCATATCCCATCCCCTCCCTTGATAGCTTTCCTATTCTTTATCCCTCTGGGAGTATGGACCCAGGATCATTATGGGATGCAGAAGGTGGAAGGTCTGGCTTCTGTAATTGCTTCCCCACTGAACATGGGGATTGGCAGGTCGATCCATACTCCCAGGCAGTCTCTCTTCCAGGGTTCTGGGGAAGTGGAGCTCCAGAACACATTGGTGGGGTTGTCTGTCCAGGGAAGTCTGGTTGGTATCATGCTAACATCTGGAACCTGGTGGCTGAAAAAAGAGTTAACATATAGAGCCAAACAAATTGTTGACTAATCATGAACCTAAAGGCTGGAAAAGTTCATATGAAGAGTTGGAAGGGGTCTCTGTTTTGTAGATAGCTAGTGGGCATATTTTAGTTATATTACAAAGAGCCCATGACTATACTAGTTTTTTTACTTGTTTTTTTTTTTCTCCTTAGCCTGACATCTGATATGCAGGTGGATCCAAGTTATTGTCCAGGGAGATGATGTCATGGCTGGGAAAAGGACCAGAAAGCTGGATCAGGGAAGAAAGTAGCTCCCAAATATGGGAAAGGTGTATAAATATTGTTGACTGTAAAACCCATCGATTTGATATGGTCTGGGGCCCATATTCAGCTTGGGAGCCTATGTGACCTCTGCATCCCTGTAGATCTAAGTTAATGTTCTGTGGTCATGAGTAGGAACGTTCCAAGGTGCCCCAATTTCAGGACCCATTTTCCTTAGGTGTAGCATAGAGTATGTTGTCCAGCCTCCCTTCAGAGGATGGAACATTCTCTACTGTTGTTAATCCGGGTTGAGGGCAAGGTCCTATGGGGGTCCACAAAGCGGTCTGTTGTGTTGTCCCTGATAGAGATGACCAGTAACAATGGAGAGAGGGATCAATTCAAGATCTAGGACCATCATGTCTGTTTGGGACTTTCAGGACTCCCCAACTAGGGCCCCAACTGATGAGGTGGCCTGATAATGACTAAAGAGTCATCATTAAAGTATGCCAGTCTCTTGCCCTTATTCAGCTTTTAGTCCTTACTGATCTAGTTTTCTTTGGAGTGAGTGAGGGAAGTATAATAGGAAGTAGGTGAGGAGGGTATCTAAGTCTGAGTAGAAACTATTTCATTAGGAACTGTATGGTATCTTTGTAGGTCTGCCATTATTTTTTTATACTTTGTTACTGGTCTTTTAAGCAGAAGATAAGTGATAAGATACCTAAAAGAAGTGGTGTCAGGATGACTGAGCAGTCTAAGATATCTAAAAGGGAACCAAAATTCATACGGAAAACCAAGTGAATATCACAGTTGGCCATGACCCAACAGAAGTAAGTTAGACAGAACCCTGCCCTCTATGGGCTTATGATCTAGAACCTGAACTTTGCTTAGCCAGATTCAGAAGCCATGATCTTCCAGAAAGGAAAGCCATGTGGTGTCTAATATAATTGCAAGGAGGGAGTTCTGCTTCCCCTCTGGCAGGTGGTCTAACAGAAGGGAGCGTGGTGGCAGTGGATTATTTCACTGTAAGACAGGCTGCAATAATGGATGCTTTTCACTCCAGTTCATGGGATGTCGGGGGGTGGGATTTTACAGGACTAGTAAGAGTAATAACTGCTGACATTTCCTGGACACTTGCTATGTGCCAGACACCACTCTTAAGTGTTTTATGTGGCAGCTAGGGGGAAAGCTCGACTGACAGAGCATCTCGGGTTCTCATGCTTGGAGTTGCCAGTACAGACCTTGGCATATACCCAGAGTATATGCTCTGGTATCTCTCTCTCTCTCTGTCTATCTAACGGCCTCATGTGACACACATTCTTTGCATCTATTTCTCTCATATGTAATAAACAAAATAAATTTTTCAAAGTAAGTAGAGGCTTGGATGGTGGCATATCTGGTAAAGCACACACATTACCATCCACAAGGACCCAGGTTCAAATACCCTGTCCCCACCTGCAGCAGGGAAGCTTCCCTCTCAATTTATCTCTGTCTCCATCCAAAATAAAATATTTAAAATGTATTTAGATTTATTTTAAAGTAAATAAAGGGGTCTAGGCAGTGATGCACCCAATTAAGCGCACATAGTACTAGGTACAAGGATCTGGGTTCAAGCTCCTGGCGCCCCACCTGCAGGGAGGATGCTTCACAAGCAGTGAAGCAGGTCTGCAGGTGTCTCTTTCTATCTCCCTCTCTATCTCCCCCTCCTCGGTTTCTCTCTTTCCAGTAAAATAGGGGGGAAAAGTGGCCACCAGGAGCAGTGGATTCTTAATGCTAGCACCAAGTCCCAGGGACTTGGTAAAAAACTAGATGCATTGGCCTCCTCCTGTTTTGTGAACAGACTCCACATTTAAAAAAGTGTTTTTTTTTTCATTCTGAGCTCATGCTCTTCTCTGATGGTAGTGTTCATGTGTAATAATATGTCCAAATATATATGTATCTATATGTTACATATAGTGTGTGCATATGTGATGTGTGATATGAATGCTTTCCACCCCTACATTCTCAGCTGGACCTTGTTCGTCCGAGCTGGGTGTTGTATGCAACACATCTGAATCTGGCCCAATTCACTATGGCCTGGATCTTTAATCAATGAGAGTTTTTATGAAAGGCATTTGGTTTTAGATAAAGCCTCCGTACTTGAAAGGACCACTAGAAGAATATCATGGAGCAGAGCAGTGATCCAACCTCCAGTACTTGAAGTGGTAGAAGTGCTTATCTCAAAGGATATTAAAGAGGTCAACTTGTTGAACTGACCCAAGTGTCTTCCTGATTGTCAATTCTGAATCCTGAAGTCTGAGCTTCAAGGTCTGAAGATATTTGCCATCTCATTTTCCACTAAAAAGTAAATAACCATGCAATGTTCTCTTTGCCTCTGTGTTTTGCCAAAGGGAAAATGTGAGACGTGTCACCAGCAGCCAGTCTGCCCATATGGAATGAAACTACTAGTAAGTATTTTTGTCTGCCTGAATAATGTCACACAGGGGAGCTATGAATGAGAAGAGAAATCTCACACATATTTCCTCTCCACTGCCTTCATTCCTTCACTTCGTTTTAATTTCATTTTGCTTTCTTCTGTTGCATACATTTCTCTCAAGTCTTAACAGCATTCATTTTTAGAACAAAGCAATAGAAAGTCGGGTTCCTGTCCATACTTATATAATGCAGGAAGGGATTTTTTTTCTTTTTAACTTTCTGCACTTTTCCGAGCCTAGAATCCTGAGAGTAGGAACAAGAAGTCTCTATGGAAGAAGCCAGAGTTCATAGCAAAACTATGACTTATCCAATCTGCATGAGATGCACCTGTCTGATTTAATAGTTGGGAGTTACAAATAATTTCCTTTAAAAGAACATCTTATCCTATGGTTTTCTCAATGTTTCCTTTTTATAAATAAAATTTTTAAAAAAACAGATGGCAGATTTAGAGGAGATTGGCATGCCTTTGAACTAATTCCCAATCTAAGCTCCTTGTAGCTACTTAGTATGATAGATAAATAAATAAATAAATTTCAGATATTGGTCCAGCCATTACGAAGAATCAAGGCTCATGCTCCTTTCCTTCACATGATGATAATAAATTATATTAGGAACAGGGCCAGTTTCTCACATATGAGCTTTTAAGTTCTTTTTGTTACACAATTATAGCTTTTTGCCCGCAACCTTAATCCTACCTCAAACGAAGGCAAAATATAAACTGGTGAATAAAATATGAGCTTGGTGGGAGTCGGGTGGTAGCGCAGCGGGTTAAGCACACGTGGTGCAAAGTGCAAGGACCGGCATAAGGATCCCAGCTCAAGCCCCCGGGTTCCCCACCTGCAGGGGGGTCGCTTCATAGGTGGTGAAGCAGATCTGCAGGTGTCTATGTTTCTCTCCCCTTCTCTGTCTTCCCCTCCTGTCTCCATTTCTCTCTGCCCTATCCAACAATGACAACATTAATAACTACAACAGCAATTTTAAAAAGGGCAACAAAAAGGGGAAATAAATTTTAAAAATAAGAGCTTGGTTCACAAAGATTGGTGTTTAGTGCTGAAGGGGCATTTTTTCTGGGGTGCTCTAGGAGTCTTCCTGAGTTAGTCTTTTAGAGGAAAGGTCTAGGACAGTGCCATGAGGTGTGATTACTGGAGTTTCACCACCTGGAGTTCTGGCAGCCAGCACTGCATCTTTGTTTATCTTGTGTACCAGCTCAAAGAAGTCATCTCCTTCCCTTTCCAGAACACTTCAGTCAAGGGACTTGCTTTGGGAAATGGAAACACTTCTCCCTAACTAAAAAGGTGACCTGTTCATTTCGATTTTACAGAGCAGAGAGATGAAGAAATGCATCTATACCATTTATTTCCATGGCAGGAGAACCCCCTTCTTTGGGTGCCAGGCAAAATGTGTGAAAACGGTCATTGTGAGTATGATGAGAGACTCTTCCTTCCAATTATTACAAAGGGCTTGAGCATGTTAATCTCAGTTTATGCCTTCAGAATATTTCCACGTGTATTCTTTCTGTCTCACCTCTCTCTTCCTTACCATTCCACGAAGCAGTAGTAGGTAACCGTGGATCTCAGGACAGCTGTATAAGTCTGAAAATAGGTAGATACTGTGGTGTCCAGTTGCGCAATAAAGCAACTGAAAGACTGAGATCCCCCAGTCCCATTCTGATAGTAGAGAGAAATGTCCTGTGAACCTTCTGTGAGCAAAGGAAACAGAAGAAAAATCCATCTCAGAGTTGGGGTGGTAGCATCATGGTTACACAAATGACTTTCATGCCTGAGGCTCTGAGATCTTAGGTTCAGTCCCCAGCTCCACGATAAGCCAAAGCTGCAGCGCTCTGGGATCAGCCAAAATATCTATCTCTCTCTCTCTCTCTCTCTCTCTCTCTCTTTCTGTCCCTCCCTCTCCCCTCCCCTTCCCCTCCCCTTCCCCCTCCCTCTCCCTCCCCTTCTTCCCTCCCTCTCCCTCCCTTCTTCCCTCCCTACCCTTTCTCTCAGTCTCTGTCTCATTAAAATAAATAAATATGGAGCTGGGAAGTGGGTTAGGTGCACATGGTGCAAAACACAAGGACCAGCGTAAGGATCCTGGTTCGAGCCCCCAGCTCCCCACCTTTATGGGGGGGAGGGGGAGTCGCTTCACAAACAGTGAAGCAGGTCTGCAAGTGTCTATCTTTCTCTCTCCCTCTCTGTCTTCCCCTCCTCTCTTGATTTCTCTCTGTCCTATCCAGCAGCAACAACAGCTATAACAACAATAATAATAGCAACAAGAAGGGCAACAAAATGGGGAAAATCGCCTCCAGTGGATGCTGACACTGAGCCCCAGAGATAACCCTGGAGGCAAAATAAATAAATAAATAAATAAATAAATAAATAAATAAATGGGGCCAAGCAGTAGTGCAGCAGGTTAAGCACATATGGCATGAAGCACACAGACCAGTGTAAGCATCCTGATTCAAGCCCCCAGTTCCACACCTGCAAAGGGGTCTTCACAAGTGGTGAGGCAGATCTACAGGTGTCTGTCTTTCTCTCCCCCTCTCTGTCTTCCCCTCCTCTCTTCATTTCTTTCTGTCCTATCCAACAACAATGACATTAATAACAACAATAGCAACAACAAAGGCAACAAAAATAAGGGAAAAAATAACCTCCAGGAGCAGTGGATTTGTAGTGTAGGCACCAAGCCCCAGCAATAGCCCTGGAGGCAAGAAAGAGAGAGAGAGAGAGAGAGAGAGAAAGAAAGAAAGAAAGAAAGAAAGAAAGAAAGAAAGAAAGAAGGAAAGAAAGGAAGGAAGGAAGGAAGAAAGAAAGAAAGAAAGAAAAAAAGAAAGAAGGAAAGAAAGGAAAAATATTAAGAAAAGAAAGAAAAATCCAGCTCTCTAAGGAAAGGGAAGGAGTGCCTGCTCATTTAGGGAACTGGACCCTCCGCCCCCCAGAACTAAGTGCCTCTGTGCTGTTGTTTTGGAAAAAGTCTTTACAACTTCCTGTCTTTCTCTCTTCTCAGAGTGTCTACCTGCCCATAACAGCCAAAGTGATTTGACCCATAGAAGATGCAGAACTTGAGGCAGCAGGAGGCTGTGTGTTTAAGTGAACTCAGGAATGAAGGCAGGGCCAAGCCAAGCATACTTCTCTGAACTACAAAGAGATTGGTTTTTAAGATGTCACAGGCCGCCCTCCCACCACCCACACACCCCCACACTTTACCAGGAGAAGCAGCATACACACAAACTCTTGCTTGCAAATCCCATGTATTCTCACTGTGCTATCACTCAGCCTCTAGCCACCAAGATGTCCATTTTTTAGTGTTGCACTTTAAATAGAATGTAATCAATTTACCCTTTACAAAACTTTGGAAATCAACTTCGACATCTCTGTATGTGTGGATGCCTCACCACATCCAGCCCCAAAGTCCTGGTACTGTCCAAATACCCTCTTCTTATCCATTACTCCTGACCCCTGTCCCCTTTTCCTCTGGTAAACCCCATATTGTTCAGAGTCAAAACTCATGTTCTCTGTGCTTTGCCAGTTCCCTGCCATTGTTTGTATTCCATGTAGGGGTGAAACCGTATGGCACACCTTTGGTATGGTATGGTATGCCTTTCACTTTCTAACTTACTTCACTTGGCATGATCACCTCCAGTTCCATCTGTGTTGTCACGAAAGGCATAGTTTTGTCGTTTTAAAAGCTGAGTAGTATTCCACTGGATGGATGCACACACACACACACACACACACACACACACACACACACACACACACACATTTTTTTAAACCAGTCATTCAGTGATCATTTGAGTTGGTCCCATATTTCTGGCTCTGGCTCTTGGGATTAATGCAGCTATGAACATAGTGGTGCAAATAAGTCTTTCAAATAAGAGTTTTCCCTTCTTCCAGCTAAATGCCTAGGTGTTGTTTTCGCCGGGCTGGCTTCATGGGCGGGTAACAGACGACCCAGCACTCATGGCTGGGTTGTACACAGTATCTCTTTATTCATGCAGGATGCAGCGCAATCTATACCAAGCTAAGCTAAACTAAACTAAAAAACTACAAACAATCTTGTCCTTATAAATATACTAGCCCAGTAGGGTAGGAACAGGATGCAACACAGAGAGGGTGGAGAGAAAAGTGACTGGTGAAAATCAGAGTATGACAAGGAGAGGGGGCAGAGCAGGCAAGAATTCTACCACTGAACCACCAATGCCCTGGAGGGAGGGTGGTGCTTGTTAACAGAGGTTATGTAAATAGAATACAGTGTTATGTAAATAGAATGCAGGGGGGATTAAACCAAATGAAACAGAAGGGGTTTTTTTTAAACAGAATTAGAAGCATACCAACACCTAGGAATGAATTATATGGTATTTCTTGTTTTCCTCTTTTTGCCCTCAGTTTTTCTTTTTTGAAAGGATTCTCAGGTGGGGGGGGATAGCATAATGTTTATATGGAGATGCTCATGCACAAGCCTCCAAGGTTTCAGTTTCAGTCCCTCACAATACCATAAACCAGAGCTGAGTAGTGCTCTGGTAAATAAAAAAGGAATGGAGGGAGGGAGAGAGGGAGGGCAAAGGAAAGGATTCACCATTTTCCTCCCCACCCTGGGCCATATTTGTTTCTTTTCTTTCCAATACAGTTCTGCATGTTTCTTTCCTTTGTCCTTACTGCCCTACATTCTTTTTCCTTCTTCGTCTTCTATTTTTTATTACCTTTGTTTATTAGATAAAGAGAGGCAGAAATTGAGAAAGAAGGGGTGATAGAGAGGAAAAGAGATAGAGAGACAACTGTAACATTGCTCCACCACCTGCAAAGCTTTCCCCCTGCAAGTGGGGGCCAGGGACTCAAACATGAGTCCTTGCACATTGTAACATGTGTGCTTAACCAGGTGTGTCACCACCTGGCCCCTCTTCTTCATTTTTTTTTTTTTTTTTGCCTCCAGGGTTATCACTGGGGCTTGGTACCTGCACTGTGAATCCACTGCTCCTGGAAGCCATCTTTTTTCCATTGTTGTTGTTGTTGCTATTACGGTTGTTAGAAGGACAGAGAGAAATTGAGAGAGGAGGGGACAATAGAGAGAGGGAGGAAAGATAGACACCTACATACCTGCTTTACCACTTGCAAAGTGACACCTCCCAAAACCGGGGTACTTGCATGGGTCCTTGCGCTTTGCACTATGTGCAGTTAACCCACGCACTACCACCTGCCCCCCCATCTTCTTTTATTTCTCTTTTTCCTTCCTTCTGACTACTTGACTGAAGCCCCCACACCGCTCCTGGAAGCTCTGTAAATTGTTCTGTGTTGGGAGTCAGTGGTGTGCCCAGTTGAGTGCACATGCAGAAGGACCTAGGTGTGAGCCCCTGCTCCCCCGCTGCAAGGGAGACGCTTCACAAGTGGTGAAGCAGCTCTGCAGGTGTCTGTCTTTCTCTCTCCTTCTCTGTCTTCCCCTTCCTTAACAATTCCTCTCTGTTCTATTAAATACAATAGAAAGGGGGAGGGGGAAAATTGCCATCAGGCACAGTTGATTCATAATGCTAGTACCGAGTCTCAGTGATAACCCTGGTGGAACGAAAGAAAGGGAGAAAGAGGAGATCAGGCAGTATCACAGCAGGTTAAGTGTACGTGGCACAAAGCACAAGGACAGGTGTAAGAGGAGTCACTTCACAGGCGGTGAAGCAGGTCTGCAGGTGTCTCTCTTTCTCTCCCCCTCACTGCCTTCCCCTCTCTCCATTTCTCTCTGTTCTATCCAACAGCAACATCAATAACAACAACAATAATTACAACAATAAAACAAGAGCAACAAAAGGGAAAATAAAATAAACAAATAAATAAATATTTAAACAAAAAAAAAGGAAGAAAGAAGAGGTCAGGTAGTGGTGCACCTGGTTGAACATACATGTTACAATGCACAAAGACCCAGGTTTGAGCCCCTGATCCCCACTTGCAGGGGAAAAGCTTTTTAAGTGTTGAAGCAGTGTTGCAGTTGTCTCTCTGTCTCTCTCCCTATCACCTCTTTCCTTCTCAATTTCTGGCTGTCTCTATCCAATAAATAAATATTTTTTTAAAAAACCTGAAAAATCTAAAAAAAAGAAGAAAAAGAAACAGGTCTGTTCTGCTTCACCCTTTCCTCCCTATCTCTCGAAACTCTTCAAGGTAGGGTCCAAGCCCTCTGCACATGTCCAGTCCCACCAGCAGCATTTCTTCACCACAAATGGGCAGGACCAGAAGATGGACATATGGTCTCATCTAAGTCCAGTCCTGTCCTTCCCGTTTCAGAAGAGAGAATGCTGTGCCGGCTTCTTCGGACCCCAGTGCCAGCTCTGCCCACGGAATGGCAAGGACATCTGTTTTGGAAATGGGGTCTGCCTGGACGGGGTGAATGGCACAGGCATGTGCCAGTGTGAAGAAGGCTTCAGTGGCACAGCTTGCGAGACCTGCATGGAGGGCAAGTACGGCCCCCACTGCGACCAAGGTACACGCACGTGCTCCCTTGTTAGGAGAGGATCAGAGTGTCCACATCCTATGATTTGTACAGAGCAGGCCTCTCTAACATTGCCAAGGGTTTGCCTATACATTTACCTGAATTATCCTCTCAGATCTGCATGTTGCTTGACCACTGATGGATTTTCTGTTTGTTTCTTTATTGCATAGAGACAGAGAAACTGCGAGGGAAGGGGGGCCAATGGTGGGGCTCTCAGTTGAGCACATCCATTACCATGCTTAAGGACCCAAGTTCAAGCCTCTGCTCTCCACGTACAGGGGGGATGCTTCACAAATGGTGAAACAGGTCTGCAGGTCTCTCTCTCTCTATCTTTTTCTCCCTCTCCCTCTCCTTCTATTTCTTCCTTGCTCTCAATTTCTTTCTGTCCTATCAACTAAAATATAAAAAGAAAAGGAAAAAAAATGGCCACTGAGAATTCTGGATTTGTAGTTCTGGCACCAAGCCTCAGTGATAACCTGGTGGCAATTAAAAAAGAGAAAGAAAGGGGCTGGGTGGTGGCACAGCAAGCTAAGCACACATGGCACGAAGCACAAGGAGTGGCGTAGGAATCCTGGTTCGAACCCCCAGCTCCCCACCTGTAAAGCAGGTCTGCAGGTGTCTGTCCTTCTGTCCCCCTCTGTCTTCCCCTCCTCTCTTCATTTCTCTCTGTCCTATCCAACAACAATGACAGTAATAACAACAATAATAATAATAATAACAACAACAAAGGCAACAAAAAGGTAAAAATAACCTCCAGGAGCAGTGGATTCGTAGTGCAGGCACCAAGTCCCAGCAATAACCCTGGAGGCCAAAAAAAAAAATTGTAAACGAAAGGAAGAGACACACCTGCAGCACTGCTTCACCACTGGTAAAGCCCCCCCTTCAGTTGGAGACCAGAGACTTGAACCAAGGTCCTTGCACATGGTAACATTTGTGCTCTACCAGGTGTGCCACCACCCAGCTGTGATTTATCTGTTGTTTTTTGAGAGACCAGAAGACCGCTCAGCTCTGGCAGGTGGGATATCCGCCAGGGGTCAGAACCAGAACCTCCCACATGCACATCCTGTGCTTTGCTAGCTGAACTTGATAGCTGAAAGAAGTAGGTCTGTGCACGTTCACTTAATCCACACGAGACCCATGTGTATGTGTGTGTGTGTGTGTGTGTGTGTGTGTGTGTGTGTGTGTGTGTGTATTGTCAGACCTAATTTACAGATGAGACTGTTGAGGCCAGGGGGTTGAAAAGGACACCCCGCTAGGGTCACAGCTGCTGAGAGAAGCAGGACTGAGATTTGAATGTATGTCATGGTCCCCTTTCTGAAAAGGTAGTTTTATTTATTTATTTATTTATAGGACTAGAAAAGATGGAGGGAAGAAGGGAACAAGCACACCAGAGCAGTTCCAGCTCAGCTCCAGCATAAGGTGGTGACAGGGATTGAACCTGTAGCCTAAGGTTTTTCTAATCTCTGCTAACAGCTGGGACCTTGTTTGGGCACTCACGGTTTCCTTTTTTTTTTTTTTTAATGTTTTGCTTTCCTTATTATCTTTTTAAATATTTATTTATTTTCCCTTTTGTTGCCCTTGTTGTCTTTTTATTGTTGTTGTAGTTATTGTTGTTGTTATTGATATCGTCATTGTTGGATAGGGCAGATAGAAATGGAGAGAGGAGGGGAAAACAGAGAGAGGGAGAGAAAGACAGACACCTGCAGACCTACTTCACTACCTGTGAAGTGACTCCCCTGCAGGTAGGGGGCTCAAACCGGGATCCTGATGCCGATCCTTGCACTTTGTGCCACGTGTGCTTAACCCACTATGCTACCGCCCGACTCCCGGGCACTCACTGTTTTCTCAGCAGCTGATCCAAACCAGACAGAGATCTATGAATATCTGATTGAGTATAATCTGGCCCTATATTATTAGATATATATCCTAGTTATAATATATATATTAGGTATAGATAACTAGGATTATAGTTCTCTCTCTCTTATGTGGAAGACTCCTCTGTCTGCATTTGTGTTAGGGTTCCTAATCCCTTGATGATTTTCATGGAGTCCTGCAAAGCCCCAAGGCTAAAAGCTTTTTTTTTTTTTCCCTTTGCTGAGAATGGTATCAATGCCTTTCATCTGATTCTCAACAGAGATTCATGATGTCTGTGTAATAAGCAAATCATCATTTCTTTAAAAAAAACATTAATTTATTTACCAACTTACTTATTTTATCAGTGAGAGACCAGAGCACCACTCAGCTTGGGCATAAGCAGTTCTTCTTCTTCTAGCGTTTGCCCTTCTTCTGTAGCCAGTCAACAGCATCAGGTTGAGCCTGATGTAAAGTTTCGAGACCTCCTTTGAATCTGGAGAGGTGGCAGTCGTTGACTATGTGGGTCATAGTCTGTCTGTAGCCGCAGGGGCAGTTCGGGTCAGTCTCTGGCTCCCCAGCGATGGAACATAGCGGCGCACCAGCCATGGCCTGTTCGATAGCGATTGAGGAGGGCCCAATCATAACGTGCTAGGTCAAAGCTAGGCATAAGCAGTGACAGGGATTGAAACTGGATCCTCAGTCCTGTGAGTCCTGTGCTCTACCACTGAGCTACTTCCTCAGCCCAGGGTCAGACATTATAGTATTGCTAAAGAAAACAGTGCTATGCCAGGTCTCTGAAAACCCAGTGTCCAGTGTGCTTCAGGGACAAGCCTAGTTCCACTCCACGGGGTCCCTTAGAACCCTGGACGCTCAATTGGCCTTAGAGAATTCTCACCAACACCCATTCAGGCTACTCAATCTGTGGTGTTTGTGGAAGAATGACCTAACCCGTGAGCCAGCTCAACTCTCTCTGGTCTGTCGCTGCCCTTCCTGGAAATCCTGCCCATCATTCAGAGATGGAGAATTATGTGCAATGCATTGACCACGGAGTCAGTGAACACGGGTCAGAAGCCTGACAGTGCATAGGCATTTTTCCACTTAGTGTGCTCCTGTGTGCATGGGAGATGCAACCAAGGACCCTCAGGCGATGGCTCCTGTGAGTGTGACGTGGGCTGGAGAGGCGTGAACTGTGATGTCGGTAAGAGAAAGCCTTTTTTTTTTCTCTCTCTCTAAAGCTGGAATGGCATCTTAATCCCTTTGGGGAGGGGAGAGGGGAGGGGACAGAGGGAAAGAGAAGAAAGGAGAAGGGTGGGGTGGGGGAAAGGAGAGAAAGGGAGGAAGGGGTGGGGTGGGGGAGAGTAGAGAAAGGGAGGAAAGGGGAAAGGAGGGAGGGAGAAAAGGAAGGAAGGAAGAAGGAAAGAGAAAGAAAGAGAGAGGAAGCCTTCTGTTTGTTAAAAGTCACTCTCCTGGGGGGCAGGTGGTAGCGCAGCAGGTTAAGTGCATGTGGCACAAAGCGCAAGGCCCCATGCAAAGATCCCGGTTTGAGCCCCTGGCTCCCCACCTGCAGGGGAGTCGCTTCACAGGCGGTGAAGCAGGTCTGCAGGTGTCTATCTTTCTCTCCCCGTCTCTGTCTTCCCCTCCTCTCTCCATTTCTCTCTGTCCTATCCAACAACAATGACATCAGTAACAGCAATAATAACCACAACAAAGATCAAAACAACATGGGCAACAAAAGGCAAAAAAAAAAAAAAAATAGCCTCCAGGAGCAGTGGATTCATGATGCAAGCAATTAACTCTGGAGGCAAAAGAAGAAAAAAAAAGTCACTCTCCAGACCAGGTGGTGAGTGGCATACCTGGCAGAGTGCCTACATTACAGTGCACAAGGACCCAGGTTAAAGTCCTGGTGTCCACCTACAGGGTGATGGGGGAAGCTTCACAGGTGGTAAAGCAGGGTTGCAGGTGTCTATCTCCCTCTCTGTCTTCCTCCCTTCCTCTCAATTTCCCTCTCTCTCTCTCTCTCTCTCTCTCTCTCTCTCTCTATCATCAAAAGAAGGAGGAGGAGGAGAAGTAGTCACTCTCATTCTCCTCATCCTCATCTCTTGCCAACCACTAATATTTATGGGTTTGTCTAATGTGGACATTTCATATCAGAGAAATCATATGCTGGAAAGAAAAGAAAGTGAGGCCTGGCAGTGTATGGCCGGTAAAGCACATACAACCATGAGCAGAGATCTAGGTTCAAGCCTCTGCTTCTCAGCTATAGGGGGAAAGAAAGCTTCATGAGTGGCAAAGCAGGGCTATAGGCATCTCTCTTTCTCTCTCCCTCTTTTTCTCCCTCTTCCCTCTCAATTTCTGTCTCTATCCAAAAGGAGAAATTTAAGCCAAAAACTGGAAGCTGGGAACAGTGGGTTTGTCATGCAGGCACCATGTCCTAGTGGTAAACCTGGTGGCAATTTAAAAGAAAGAAAGTGTGGGAGTCAGGCAGTAGCACAGTGGGTTAAGTGCAGGTGGCACAAAGCACAAGGACCAGCGTAAGGATCCCGGTTTGAACCCCCAGCTCCCCACCTACAGGAGAGTCGCTTCGCAGGCAGTGAAACAGGTCTGCAAGTGTCTCTCTTTCTCTCCCCCTCTCTGTCTTCCCCTCCTCTCTCCATTTCTATCTGTGCTATTCAACAACAATGACATCAGTAACAACAACAATAATAACTATAACAATAAAACAACAAAGGCAACAAAAGGGAATAAAAAATATTTTTAAAAAAAGAAAGAAAGGGGGTTGGGAGGTAGCGCAGCGGGTTAAGCACACGTGGCACAGGGCACAAGGACCAGCATGAGGATCCTGGTTTGAGCTCCCGGCTCCCCACCTGCAGGGGAGTCGTTTCACAGGCAGTGAATCAGGTCTACAGGTGTCTCTCTTTCTCTCTCCCTCTCAATCTTCCCCTCCTCTTTCCATTTCTCTCTGTCCTATCCAACAACGAACAGCATCAACAACAATAATAACCGCAACAAGGCTACAACAACAAGGGCAATAAAAGGAGGGGAAGAAATAAAGAAAGTAGGGGGAGAGAAGTTGAGGAAGGGGAAGGGAGGAGTGCGGTTCGGTGAGTGAGGGCTGACACAGCAACGGTTCTCATTTTCAGCCATCACGAGTGACAGCTGCAATGGGACATGCCACACCAGCGCCAAGTAGGTTCCCTCCGGGCCTCCTTTGGAGACAACTTGAAGGGGACCCTTTGCTGATAGGTCCCACCCCAGGCTCTGTCCCCAGCAGTGTAACTTCCTGAGATAGCAGGAAAAACTGATATCTCTGGAAAAAAAAAAACGCCCTTTGGAGCAAGCTGCCACCTGAGTTACCCAGCACCTGGGCACAGTCCCCATTGTCACCCCAAGTCTATGTCATGGGGGTTGGAAAGGGTGGGTCTGACTGTCTGTCCATACACAGACAAGTCTTACCTTCTTTGTCGTCCCTACCTGAAGCTTGACTCCTGATTAAGAGTCCAGTTGCCCAGGTTATTCCTGCATGCAAACCAGTTCCTATCACTGTCCCTCAACACTCTGCCTCACCCTGGTTTCCTGTCTGTCAGCAGGTAGAATAATGGCTGCCTTTGGGGGCCAATGACTCCTATGCAGCTGGCGTGGTGCCTGCTACAGGGGAGCTTGAGAGAGGAGAGATGGGTAACTTCTACTATCCCTGGGCCCACAGGGACTCAGTGATGACAGAAGTCTCAGCTGCCCTGGGCAGGGGTTTGTTCCCAAAATACTCATTTCCAAGCCCTCAGGGCAAGGCAGAACCATAAAATGTCTCACAACAGGCAGGAGCTGGGGACCCAGGGGCTTGTGGGTCCCTTGATGGGCTGTTACAGATTTTCCTACAAGAGATGTTTGTCCTGTCACCACAGCTGCCTCATCAACCAGGATGGCACAGCCTCGTGCAGATGTGCAGCAGGATTCCAGGGGAATGGGACCGTCTGTACCGGCAAGTGAAGGGAACCTGTGTAGGGCTGGCCTCAGCTGCAGCCTGAACAACGGGGAGCTGTTGGTGGGGGTGCTATTGGGGCTGCTGAGCCTGCCAGGGGCACCCATTCATACAGATGCCCAACTATCCAGGGGGGCAGTGGGGGGAAATTGAACCCTCATTTTCTTCTCCAAGCAGTGGATTACAGCCTCATTCACAAGACTGCAATTGGAATCACCTGGAAAATTTTAAAAGTTAGGGGATGTGGAAGGGTGGTTAGAGGGGAGGGGCAGGCTGTGGCACAGCTCTGTAGACATAGGTTCAAGCCCCTGCCTACAGCAGGGAAACCTCTCTCTTTCTCTGTTACTCTCTGTCTCTATTATCATTTTTTAAAGGGGGGGACTGGAAATGTAGCTCAGTGGTAGAGTACATGCTTTGCATTAATGAAGCCTGGAGTTCAATCCCAGTATTCATCCCCCATTAAAAAAAATTAAAAAAAAAAGAATTTGATTGACCTAAAGAGTGATCTGCATACAGGGACCTTGGAGAGAAATAGGAAGAGGATTGAGACCTGGTTCTTCCTCTGACCACCCACACAGTCATGGCTCGGTCTCCCAGCTGCTCTGAGCCCTGTGCTCTGTGACTGTTAAACACAGTCCCAGAGGTGTAGGTAGTGGTGCACCCAGCAGAACACTCATGTCACTATGCATGAAGTCCCACGTTCAGGCCCCCACTGGCAAGGAGAAAGCTTCCCATGTTGCTGGCACTCCCATGGAGTGGATCCAGCCAGAAGATAAGTCACCAACCCTCCCTGGATGCCAGGATAGCCTGAGGGTGCTTCTTCCCAAGCAAGTGCTCTCTGGGTTGGAGAAAACTCGACTGGAGCCAACCTAGGCTGCTGCATGTGAGAGGGATCAGGAACTCATGCCAGGCTAGCATCACAGGAGAGAGACTCTGGGACTCTCAGAGCCAGAAGGCAATTCCAAGTATGTTTAATCAGAAGAGAATCTGTATTTATACTCGCCAAGAAGGAAATAGGATGGAAAACAGGATGTGATGTAGAGAGGGTGGAGCAAAAAGAGAGTTTGAACCAGTGGGATTAAACCAGTGCCGTGCAGGCAGGGCAGTTCTCAGGTAAAGCAGTGATTATGTAAATAGAACACAGCATTAAGCAATGCAACGGAAGGGCTCTTAGAAGCAGAATTAGAAGCAGACAAACACCTCTCTGGCTCTAAGGGTCCCAGAGATTCAGAAAAGAGACATCAGGGAGTACTTTGGTACAAATACTCATTTATTTGAAGGTGGGTTTGGGTTTATATAGAAAGTTAAACAAAAAACATTTTTCAAACACATCAGAAATTACAGGTTTCTTAAAGGTCAGCTTGCCCCTATGGTAGGGGGCTGGTATGACAAGAATTGATGAGATACATAAAGGTAAAGACGATTAGTCTCCATGATGCAAGTGAGTTAATTATCCAAAGGCATTTGAGAGAAGCATAGGGGTTAAACCAGTAAGGTGAGATAGAAGAAAAACAAGACTTGATGTAAATCATAGATATCAAAGGACACAAGGAAATAAGATTTTGGGGTTTCTCTGTCTGGTATTGGGGAGGTGTATGATAGAGTGTGTTCTCCTTTGTGATCAGAAGGTGAAGTGGATGTGTGAACTTTGAGTGACTATCATGAACTTTGAGTGAACCTTAAAGCAGGCAACCATTTGGCCTGTCAGCAGGGGAAACTAAGTATGAGAGGCCTGTAGGATTTCTGTGAGCTTGAGAGGCTAACAAGGAGAAACTGAGTCTGGGAGACTTTTCCCTCTTGGCTCATCTCTATAAGGAGAGAGGCTAACAAGTGGGGTGTCTTTCCAGACCTCCATCCGAGGATGGGGGAGCTTCCCTAAGCTCTACCAAGCTTTCATATAGTCCCACAGCATGTGATGGAGCAGTGCTGCAGGTGTCTCCCCTCTCTCTCTCTCTCTCTCTCTCTCTCTCTCTCTGTCTCTCTCTCTCTCTCCTCTCCTTCCCTCTACCAAAAAAAAAAGAAAGAAAGAAATGAAAGGGGCAGTAGCACACCCAGTTAAATGCACATAGTACGAAGCACAAAGATCCCAGTTCAAGCCCTCAGCTCCCCAACTGCAGGGGGTCGATTCACAAGCAGTGAGGTAGGTCTGCAGGTGTCTATCCTCTCCTCCTCTCTATCTTCCCCTCCCCTCTCAATTTCTCTCTGTCCTACCCAATAAAAAAAATGGCTTCCAGGAGCAGTGGATTCATAGTGTTGGTACCGAGCCCCAGTGATAACCCTGGAGGCAAAAAAAGGGGAGGAGGAGGAGAAAAAGAAGAAATAGAAGAAGGAGAAGGAGAAGTAGAAGTAGAAGGAGAAGGAGAAGGAGAAGGAGAAGGAGAAGGAGAAGAAGAAGAAGAAGAAGAAGAAGAAGAAGAAGAAGAAGAAGAAGGAGAAAGAAGAGGAAGAAGAAAGAAGAAGAAAGAAGAGGAAGAAGAAAGAAGAAGAAGGAATAAAGAGGAAAAAATGGCTGCTAGGAATGGTGGAACCATGCAGACATGGAGCCCTAGAAATAACTATAAAAATCCTGGTGACAAAAGAGGAAAAAAAATAAACAGTCTCAATATTTGATTCCCTGGGTTTGAATCTAGGTCCTTAGAGTCTTTCATAAGTGGTCTGGAGCCTAGAAACTCAAAGGACGTCAGCCTATGCTCCACTTTGAATTAGTTTTTGGATACATTGTGAAGTTCAAGTTCAGATTTACTCCTTTGCATAAGTCTATCCAGCTGTCTTTGTATCGTTTGTAGAAAATTATTCTTGAGGGCTGGCCAGTGGCGTACCAGGTTAAACACACATAGTACAAAGTGCAAGGACCTGTACGAGGATCTGGGTTCAAGCCCCAGGCTCCCTACTTGCAGGGGGAATGCTTTACAAGCAGTGAAGCAGGTATGTAGTTGTCTCTCTCTCTCTCCCTCTCTCTCTCTCTCCCTCTCCCCTCTCAATTTCTCTCTGTCCTATCCAATTAAAAAAAAGAAAGAAAAATGGCCTCCAGGAGCAATGGATTTGTAGCCAGCACCAAGCCCCAACCATAACCCTGGAGGCAAAAAAAAAAGAGAGAGAGAAAAAGATTATTCTGGGCAGGGGTAATAGCATAATGGTTATGCAAAGTGACTCTCATGCCTGAGACTCCAAAAGTCTCAGGTTCAATCCCTCTGCACCACCATGAGCCAGAGCTGAGCAGTACTCTGGTTAAAAAAAAAAAAAAAAAGATTATTCGTTTCCCCCACTGAAATGTATTGGCACTGGTGTGAGGAATCCATTGAATATAGTTATGTAGGCTTAATTGTTCAGCTCACAGTCCTATTCCAATATATTCTGTGTTGTGCATATATCTTATTCCATATGTCTATGTACGTCCATTTACACATATATTTATTTCATGTATATATTTATATTCTGTGTATATACTGGGTTGTTGGAAAAGTCATGATTTATTTTTCTGTTTGTCAATGCAAAAATGCATCAGGACTTATCCGACCGCCCATATATACATCCATAGAGCCTATAGATGTGTGTGTCTGCATGTGTGTTTGTGTATGTGTATATAAACATGTATGTTCTGACACCAGTACCAGTACACTATCTTTACTACTGAAGCTTTGTAGAAAGCTTTGAAATTAATGAGTGCGAATCTTCTAGTCATATTGTTCATTCAAGGTTCTTTTGACCATTCTGTTTCCTTTGAACTTGCATATGAATTGTTTTTTGTTTGTTTTTTGTGCTACCAGGCTTAATTTATCGCTGTGGTTCAGTGCATGTCAGAGAACTTCACTGCTCCTGGCAGATATCTTTTACTATTATTTTTTATAGAGAATGAGACAGAGAGATAGAGAGAGACAGAGATGCCTGCAGTATTGCTCCACCACTTAAGAAGCGTCCCCCCTGCAGGACTGGAGGCTTGAACCTAGATCCTCATACATGGTGATGTGTGTGTGTGTGTGTGTGCCAAACTGGACATGTTACCACCTGAATTTTATTTTTTGAGATGAGTTTGTCAGTTTTCTGTCAGCTGGGATTTGGGTCGAGGCTACACTGAGATCAATTTTAGAGGTGGTGCCACTTTAACAATATTAATTCTTCAGATCAGTTAGTATGTGATGCCTTCCCAACGTTTATATTTCTTTCATTTCTTTTGGCAGCATTTGTAACTTTCAGGGTGCAGATTTTATGCATTTTGTTAAATATATTCTAATGGAGTTCTGTCTACTTGATGCTGTTGTAAATATAATTTCCTTACTCTTATTTTCATTTTTTCCATTGCCTCTATACAGAGGTACAGTTCATTTCAGTGTGTCTGATCCTGTATCCTGCAACTTCATGATTGGTGATTTCATTTATTGGTTCTAATAGTTTCTAGAGGATTCCTTGGGGTTTTCAATCTGTCAGATTATGTTGTCTGCAAATTGAGGTGGCTTTCCTTTTTTCCTAGTCAGATGGCTTCCTTATCTTTTATTTTATTTTTTCTGCTGGTTTAGTAGCCCTGGCAAGAACCTTCATACAGCATTGAGTAGACAAAACAGGAATGAGAACAAGAGCAGACAGTTTTGTCCATTGTCATTAGGGAAAGGATTCAGTCTTTCACTATTAAGTTTAATTTTGCTGTGAGTTTTTCACAGTTGTCCTTCATCAGGTTAAGAAAATTCCCTTTTTTCCCCTAGCCTGCTGAACACTTTTATCAATGGAGGTACTGAAATTTACCAGATGCTCCAATGAAATGATAGCATTTTTCAATTCTGTTGAGGTGCTGTGTCACATGGATCAGTTTTTAAATGTTAAACTACTTTGTTTGTATTCCTGTTTTTTAAAAAATCCATTTGTCTATGGTGTGGTGCGGTGTGTCATCCTTTTTATATATTACTGAAGTTAATTTGCACCTGTTTTCTTGAAGGTTTCTGTGTTTATTTTAACAAGGGGATATTATGTTGTCTTGTAGTTTTCTTGAGGTGGATTTTTTAAAATATTCATTATTTATTTAGTTACCTAGTGGGGAGGGGAAAGTGAGAGAGATGATGGGGAATCGAGATGGAAAGAGGGAGAGGGAGAAGAGAGGAAGCAGAGTGCCACTCTGGTAAATGTTCTGTTCAGGATCAAACTCAGAACCTCATGACTGAGTCCAAAGCTTTATCCACTGCGCCACCTCCTGCTCCATTACTGGTGTTTGTTTCATCTGGTTTTAGAATCAGAGTAATACTGACCTCTGAGGATGAATTGGGAAATCTTCCCTATTCTTCCAGTTTGGGGAAGAGTTTGTGAAGATTTGTTATTTATTCTTCTTTACATGTTTGGTGGTGTTCATCAGAGAGACACCTAATGTTTTGCATTCTTTCAAAGGTCCACATTGCATCCAGTGCCTGCCGTCTTGACGTCTCTTCTGTTTTCCTTAGTGCCTCAAATGAAAACACATCCATGTTTTTTTTTCTCTCCTCTTCCCCTTTTCTCTTCTGTGTTGCCTCTCTCTTCTGTAGCAATCAACGCTTGTGAGACCAGCAATGGAGGCTGCTCTGCCAGAGCTGACTGTAAAAGGACCACCCCAGGGAAACGGGTGTGTGTGTGCCAGGCGGGGTACACTGGTGACGGCATTGTGTGCCTGGGTGAGTGCTTCCTCCCTCCCTCCCCCACCCCTCAGTTAGCAATGGGCTCAGAATCAGAGGCCTGCTGACAACAGTGTGGAGGATCTTTTTACAGGACACAGCACTCTGGTGTCACCGTTCAGTCTGTCATGTCATGCAGGGACATGACAGCAGGGATTGGGGTGGTGTGTGACCTCCACAGATCACTATGGAAGGTGAAAAGGAGGACATTTTTTTCCACTTAAGCATTATAACATAACTGGAGTGTGTGTGTGTGTGTGTGTGTGTGTGTGTGTGTGTGTTTCATTTATATTTTATTTCTTATTTTATTGGGGGGTTCAAGGATTGACAGTGCAGTTACTGATCCATAGGTAGAATTTCTCATCTCCCCATAAGTGTCTGCAAAACACTCTCACCACCCCCACACAAATTTAGGTCCTTTTCTACCATCATGAACCAGGTCCCCAAAGCCTTTTCCAGCCCTCTTCCTTCCTCTGTTTCCCCAGAATCCTTTGCTTTGATGTAACTGAATCTTTAGACTATCATTGTGTGTGTGTGTGTGTGTGTGTGTGTGAGAGAGAGAGAGAGAGATACAGAAGTAGTACAGAAAGAGATCCATTTAGTTTTTTTAATAAAATTTTTAAATCATTATTTTAATTTTTTATTTATTTTTTTGGGTAGAGAGTCAGAAATTGAGAGGGTAGGGAAAATAGCAAGGGAAAGTGACAGAGAGACACCTGCAACGCGGCTTCACCACTTGCAAAGCTTTCCCCCTGCAGGTGAGCACCAGAGTCCTGGTGTCCTTGCACATTGTAATGTGTGGTCAACCAGCTACACCACCACCCGGTCCCCCACTTACCCTTTACCTGTACTCACATATGGCTTATGTTTTGCTATCATTTGCTGTGGGGGAGGGGGAAGAGAGAGAGAAAGTGTGTCTTTATCCTCAACTACTTGAGTGTATTTAAGAATAAGGATAGACTTTAATCACAGTCAGCTTGGACTCCAAGATGCTATTATTTCAAGTCCTTAGGCAGGCAAAACAGCTCACTTAAATAGTGCACTGTTTTCCCATGTGCACAATCCAGGTTTGTTGGATAGTATGCCAGCTCCCCCTGGCTTCTGCTTAACCATATGCCTATATAGGGATAGATTTAATCCCATTCAAAGCTTTGGTCTATTTACATAAATCACTGTTACATTTACATAAAGCACCACACTCCCTCCAGGGCATTGGTGGTTCAGTGATAGGAATCTTGCCTGCTCCGCCCCCTCCTTGTCACACTCTGATTTTCACCAGTCACTTTTCTCTCCACCCTCTCTATGTCACATCCTGTTTCCACCCTACTTGGCAAGTATATATAAAGACAGCATTGTGAGTTTTAGGGTACTTTACTTTAGCTTAGCTCGGCTTAGATTGTGCTGCGTCCTGCATGAATAAAGAGATACTGCGTACAACCCAGCCATGAGTCCCTGGTCGTCTGTTACCCGCCCGTGAAGCCAGCCCAGCGAAAACAATAGACCAAAGCTTTGAATGGGATTAAATCTATCCCTATATAGGCATATGGTTAAGCAGAAGCCAGGGGGAGCTGGCATACTATCCAACACAGGTTCAAGCCCAGCCCCTGTTACATTAAAGAAAGTTTCCATGCTGTGGTCTCTGTCTCTCTCTCCCTCTGCTCTCTCTCTCTCTCTCTCTCTCTCTCTCTCATTCTCATTCTTTGATCTCTGCCTCTCTGTGCCTATCTAACAAAACGGAACAAAATCAACTCCATGACTGCAAGTGCTCAGACTCATTCACTCAGCAGAGAGAGACAGCATCAAACCCCAAGGTGCCCCTGTTGACACAGTCCCAGTGGGAAGATGAAGTTTGAGAGACCATACCTGGTCCCTCTCTACAAGGTTACTTTTACCTCCCAATTGTCATCTGCACCTCCATCAGATAACTGCCCAAGTGGCCCTTCAAGATGCCTTTCCTTATAAACAATGCTAGATTCTCATGGCAGGTGTTGGCATTTTGTTTTTAAAGAGATCAACCCGTGTCTGGAGAACAATGGTGGCTGTCACCAGAATGCTGAGTGCACGCAGACAGGACCCAATCAGGTGAGCTGGGACCCAGAGCACTGAAGGGTTCCCAGGAGAAAACAAACGCCCTCAGTCTTTCAACTCAGGCCTGAGGGAAGGCAGCTGTGGACAGAGCCCTGTGGAGCTGCAGCAGAAAATAGACACATTAGGGGAAATAGTGAATGAGTTCACTGGAAGGCCATTCATCAGCAGTAAGGAGTAATGGCAGGAAAAGTAGGGAGATATCTCCATGGTGGAGCACAGGACTAGCATGGTGAGAACCTGGATTCAGTCCCTGGCAGCACATATGCCAAAGCTGAGCAATGTTCTGCTCTCCCGCTCCCTCTCTCTCTCTCTCTCTCTCACACACACACACACACACACACACACACACACACACACACACACACAAATAATGGGGTGGGGAGACAGCATAATAGTTATGCAAAAAGGTGTTCATGCCTGAGGCTCTGATGTTCCAGGTTCAATCCCCAGGACCATTAGAAACCAGGGCTAAAGCACACGTGGTGTGAAACACAAGGACCAGCGGAAGGATCCCAGTTCAAGCCTGGGCTCCCCACCTGCAGGGGGGGTCACTTCACAATCGGTGAAGCAGGTCTGCAGGTGTCTATCTTGCTCTCCCCCTCTCTGTCTTCCCCTCCTCTCTCCATTTCTCTCTGTCCTATCTGACAACGATGACATCAATAACAACAATAATAACTACAAAAACAATAAAAAGACAACAAGGGCAACAAAAGGGAAAATAAAAAATTTTTTTAAAAAACTGTTTGAAAAAAAAGAAAAGAAACCAGGGCTATGGTAAAAATAGTAATGATAAAATGATAATTATGATGATAATTAGAAGTCCAGTGAGATAGCTCACTATTAGAGCAGAAGAATTGCATGCATGAGGCCCCAGGTTCAATCCTGGATCTACGTATGCTAGAGCTGAGTGCAGCTCTGGGGTTTCTGTCTCTCCTTTCTCATCTTCATTCTTTCATTAAAAATAAACAAGGTGGTAAAGGGGGTTGGGATATAGCACTCTAGTGGTGGGAATTATGTGGAATTATACCCCTCTTATCCTACAATCTTATTAATCATTATTAAATCACTAATAAAAATAAATAAACAAGCAAACAAGGAGGGACCAGGCAGTGGCACACCTAGTCAAGCACTCACATTACAGTGCACAAGGATCAAGTTCAAGCCCCCAGGCCCCCACCTGTAAGGGGAAAGCTTCACAAGTGGTGAAGCAGTGCTGCAGGTGTCTCTCTGTCTCTCTGCCTCTTTGTCTCTTTGTCTTTCCCCCTCCTCTCTCAATTTCTCTCTGTCTCTATCCAATAAGAAACAAAGAAAATCCCAGTAAAGCACAGGGATTCAAACCTCCACTCCCCACTTGGAGGAGCTGCAGGTGTTTCTCCCTATCTCTCTCCCTCTTTATCTCCCCCTTCCCCTTCAGCTTCTCTGTCTCTATCAGAAACAAATTTAAAAATAAATCAATAATAAGAAGGAACAAGCACAGAAGACACAGGCAGTCTACACCGTGACCATAACCATGTGGCCCTGGGGTGCAAGTGGCAGGCTGCCTGGGAAATGACCCTGCCCTCCTCCCCTGTGCAGGCCACTTGTAACTGTTTGCCCAAGTACACCGGAGACGGGAAGGTCTGCATGCTCATCAACATCTGCTTAACTGTGAGTCTCACCCTGGGATGCCTCCTCATCCCATCTTAGGGCTGGGGGCTGTGTCTCATTTTTCCAGTCGTTCCCATTGTGGTGTTGCAGAGGCCCTTCCTCCGCCCCAGAGCTGCTCCTCTGAGCAGGATGATGTGGACCATTTAGGCTGCTCTCCTCAAGCTCGTGGCTACATTAGAACAAGTTAGACTAAGAATGTGACTATGCCTTAGAGAAGTCACAGTACATTCCACTGCAGACTGGAGGAGTGTGACGTCCAGAGCTTGGACTTAAGCCTGTCGACTCAGAGACCACAACCATGGCCACTTTCCTGGTCCCTCCCAGGAGCTGGCCCACCCCAGACACCCCACTTCCCTTATATGCCCAGCTGAGAGCCTTCCACAGGGGGCAGGGAGCAGTTCAAGTTTCCTGGAATCCCAACTTTTCCTCTCCAGTGAGGTGTCCATTGTCCCCTCTGTTGGTGTGCAAGCCTCTTAAGGGAACCATGCCCCCACCTGAAATGCCTCCTCCAGTTGCTAATTCTATTGTCTTTGCTATTTTAATGACCGCCTGGATTTGGCCACTAATGCAGTAAACCCACTTGTAACCGACACTGAGTATAAGGTTAGCAGCTCCTAAATTTGAACTATATTCTGCTTTATTGATATGTTCTGTATCTGATAGCCCTGCCACTATTTATAAGCTCTACAAGGACAAGAACCATGTGTCCGTCTATTTGATAGCAACTTTCTTCTACTGGTGGCAGTTAAATTTGATACAATGGGAGTTTAGCCAAAGGCTGAGACATGGCACACAAGCTTGAATAGGTTTCTCTCCAGTGAATAGATTTCTTGCCAGCTACTAAGACATTTCCCCTTTGGCAATTCTAGGCTTTTATCTGTATAAAGGGTGTACCTGCTGTCTTGTCTGGGTGACTTACTGTAGGGAATTAGAAAGCAAGTTCAGAAAAGGGCATATAATGTTTCTAGACCAGTCAATTAGGGAGTGATTAAATTTGGAGTCTGCAATGAAATTTCAGCCTGGAATTGCTTTAGGAATGCTGGCACACTAGCTGACCCAACACATGTTCCCCACCCTTTGGAACGTTTGCCAGAAAAATGGTGGCTGTAGTGAATTTGCTGTCTGTAAACACACGGGACTGGATGAGAGAACCTGTACATGCAAGCTGGGCTACGTCGGAGATGGGATCACCTGCAGGGGCAGCATCTTCCAGGTAACTCAGGGCCTGTACCCTTGAAGGAAGCTCTAGGGGGGCGCCCACCCTCACTGTGCTGAGAACACTGGAAGCCAGGGAGTGTGCATGAGTTGGGGGAAAGGGAGGGAGCCTCTATTAACATGTGAAAGACTGTTGATATGAACCAACAATAGGACTTTAAGCTCCCCAGGGGCATTTCTTTGACAGTCCTTCAGATCAGCAGTTCTGTGGTCAGAACTCCTCCTTTGAATTCATAACTTTGCCAATTTAGTAATGTTGTTTGGGGCAGATTATACCACTTCACACTACCATTCTTTTTTTTTAATTTCTTTATTAATAGTTTACAGTCAACAGAAAACACAATAGTTTATACTTGCATAACATTTCTCAGTTTTCTACATAACAATTCAGCCTCCACTAGGTCTTCCTCTGCCATCATGTTCCAGGACCTGAGCCCCCCCACCCCACCCCAGAGTCTTTTATTTTGGTGCAATACACCAACTCCAGACCAAGTTCTGCTTAGTGTTTTCCCTTCTGTTCTTTTTCAACTTCTGAGTGAGATCATCCCATATTCATCCTTCTGTTTCTGACTTATCTCACTTAACATGATTCCTTCAAGCTCCACCTAAGATGAGGTGAAGAAGGTGAATTCACCATTTTTAATAGCTGGGTAGTATTCAGCTATATAGACCACAACTTGCTCAGTTGTTGGACACCTGGGTTGCTTCCAGGTTTTGGCTATTACAGATTGTGCTGTTATGGACATAGGTATACACACATCTTTTTGGATGGGACACACCACCTTTCTTGCTCTCTTGTGTTTTTTTTTTGGGGGGGGGATGAGGTGGGGAATTGGTCTGTTTTTTTTTTCAGCTAGGAACAGAGAAGCAAAGTGAGAGAGGGAAAGAAACCATAGCACTGAATCTTCCTTCAGTACTGTAGGGGGTGGGCTCAAGGGTATCAGTTTTCTAATGTAAGCAACATAATAAAACAGTTGTAATAGGGAGTTGGGCAGCAGCACAGTGGGTTAAGCGCAGGTGGCGCCAAGCGCAAGGATGAGCTTAAGGATCCCCGTTGGAGCCCCGGCTTCTCACCTGCAGGGGTGTGGTGAAGCAGGTCTGTCTTTCTCTCCCCCTCTCTGTCTTTCCCTCCTCTCTCCATTTCTCTCTGTCCTATTAACAATGATGACATCAATAACAACAACAATAATAACTACAACAATAAAAAACAACAAGGGCAACAAAGGGGAAAATAAATTTTAAAAAAACAGTTGTGATATAATTATTTCATTACATTAATATGTAATGTTATTTAGTGTGTTATAATATCTAGCTTCTAGCAATGACTAATATGTTATATAAAAGGCAATATGTGTTCCATACAGTTGTGATAGTAACAGGAAATAATTGATATTGTGTTGGGAAGATGACAATAATTGCTACTGTAGTGAATATTATAACAGTAGTGGCAGTCATGTCAGGTTGAATATAAAAGACTTGCTGATCAAGGGCTGGGCAGTCAACTGCAGGGTGGTCACTTCATAGGCGGTGAAGCAGGCCTGCAGGTGTCTATCTTTCTCTCTACCCTCTGTCTCCCACAGTCAATTTATCTCCTATCCAACAATAACAGCAGCAATAACAACAGTGGGAAAAAATGGACGTCAGGAGCAGTGGATTCATAGTGCAAATACCAGGTCCCAGTGATAACCCTGGAGGGCAAAAAAAAAAAAAGTTGCTGGTCATTGTGGTCCTGATTTCAGTTGTAATTCATTGCCTGTGCTTATACACACACACACACACACACACACACACACACACACACATCTGTACTGGGCAGAGAGGGGGAGGTGGTGTGAATCCTATAACTTTCTGTTATAAAGTAAATGCTGTGCTAGTTTTTTTTTTGTTTGTTTTGTTTTGTTTTTTACTTACTGGATAGAGGTAGACAACAAGAAATAGAGAAGGGGGAGGGTGGAAAGAGAGAGACACCAGCAGCACTGCTTCACCACTTGTGAAGTTTCCCCCCTGCAGCTGGGGACCAGGGGGTTGAACCTGGGTCCTTTCAGGTAGTAACGTGTGCTCTACCAGCCGTGCCACCACCAGGTCCTACTGCTTGGCTTTAAGGCATTTTGGCAGATCAAATACCTTCTTAATGGAGTACCTGAAATCTGCCATAAATCTATAACAATAATAATAATAATAGAATGCATGCTTCTGGAATTGTTGGGCCACTCCAGAAAGACTTTAGCAGAGTATACATCACTTGAAAGGCTATTGATGGAACTTCTAAAAAGCCCATTGTAGCAGATTTCCAGTTGAAAAGAGGCCAGCGACATTACTCACTCACCTGGGAAGATGTCTGCTTTGCCATGGGCATGAACCGTGTTCCAGCCCCCCCACAGCAGTACTGTACACCACACAGCGGTACTGTGGCACTGAAGGAAGCTTTGATACTATGGCCTCTCTGTCTGTCTGTCTGTTTCTCTCTCTCTCTCTCTCTCTCTCACTCTCTCTTGCCTCTTTGTCCTGTTCTTTCTACCTGAAAAAGTTGGCTCAGAACAGTGAAACCCCAGCAATGGAGAAAGAAAAAAGAACGGAGGGGCCAGGTGGTGGCACACCTGGTTGAATGCACATGTTACAATGCATAAGGACCTAGGTTCAAGTCCCCAGACCTCACGTGCAGGGAGGAAGCTTCACAAGTGGTGAAGCAGGTCTGCAGGTGTCTCTCTATCTCTCTTCCTCTCTATTATCTGCTTCCCTCTTGGTTTCTGGTTGTCTCTATCCAACAAATAAATAATGACCCTGGGTCCATACTCCCAGAGGGATAAAGAATAGAAAAGCTATCAGGGGAGGGGATGGGATACGGAGTTCTGGTGGTGGGAATTGTGTGGAGTTGCGCTCCTCTTATCCTATGGTTTTTGTCAGTGCCTCTTTTTTATAAATAAATATTTTAAAATATATGTATAATAATTAAAAAAATTTTTTTAAAGAATTGATGATAGATACCCATGATCTTGGAGAAATTGCCATGTCTCTCATTCACATATCTGAAATGAACTTACCTTGTCTTTGTTTCCAGGAGCTCCCCAAGAACCCCAGAACTTCACAGTATTTCTTCCAGTTGGTGGTAAGAGCATGCATCTGTAAGAGTTTGGGGGGGGGGACTGGGTGGTACACCCAGTTAAGCACACACATCATCATGCATAAGGACCCAGGTTCAAGCCCCCTCTCCTCACCTGCAGGGGGGAAACAGTGAAGCAGGTCTGCAGGTGTCTCTCTTTTTCTTCTATGTCTGTTATCCCCCTCCCCTCTGAAATTCTCTCTGTCCTATCAAAGAAAAAATAAAAATGAAAAATGTCCTCCAGGAGTGGTAGATTCATCATGCAGGCACTGAGCCCCAGCAACAATGCTAGGGGGGGGGAATTAGGTCTGAGCCCAGATGCGGGATCAATCAGTAGCCCCTGGAAGGGGTGAGAAGAGAAAGAAATGTGGGAGCTGGGTTTCTGGTCAAGGTTCTAGCATAATCATTTGAGAGCTTCCCTGACCTCAGATGGCAACCTGGAATATGGTGCAGTGGCCTGTTGTACACAGAAAAATGTGATCTGTAAAAGCACCGCCATCGTACTAGGGGAGAAAAGAAGTGTTACAAGGGGAAGCTGGCTAACTTTTATGAGGCTGTCATGCCCAATCATTCTGTATAACATATGATATATGATTATGTTTTAGATCTATCAGAGAGTAAAGGATGAAAGTCTAGAAAAACAAAAATCCTAAAACCTAAAAGAAAATTAGTAGCCATATAATCTAAGCATCAGGGGCCAGGCAGTGGCGCACCTGGTTAAGCACTCACATTACAGTGCTCAAGGACCCAGGTTCAAGCCCCTGGTCCCCACCTGCAGGGGGAAAGCTTCATGAGTAGTGAAGTAGAGCTACAAGTCTCTCTCTCTCTCTCTCTCTCTCTCTCTCTCTCCCTCTCTCTCCCCCCTCTCTCTCCCTCCTTCCCTCTCTCTCTCTCCCCCCTCTCTCTCCCTCCTTCCCTCTCTCTCTCTCCCCCTCTCTCTCCCTCCTTCCCTCTCTCTCTCTCCCCCTCTCTCTCCTCCTCCCTCTCTCTCTCTCTCCCTCCCTCTCTCCATCCCTCTCTCTCCCCCTCCCTCTCTCTCTCTTTCTCTCTCTCTCTCCCTGTCTCTCTCTCCTCCCTCTCTCTCCCCCTCCCTCTCTCTCTCTCTCTTTCTCTGTGTGTGTGTGTGTGTGTGTGTATGTGTGTCTCCCTCCCTCTCTGTCTTCTCCCCTCTCAATTTCTCTTTGTTTCTATCCAGTAAATATATATATATTTAAGTCTAAGCATTGTCAGGAAGACTATTAGACCAGTGAGATAAACCATCTTATTACTTACATTAGAATTATCACTCCAATTACATAAATTTTTTCTATGTGGAAGATATACTAGAAAAAGAAGACCTTAAGGAGGTCAGGCAGTGGCACACCGGGTAAGTGCACAGAGTATGAAGTGCAAGGACCACCACAAGGATCCCAGTTTGAGCCCCCAGCTCCCCACCTGCAGGGGAGTCACTTCACAAGCGGTGAAGCAGGTCTGCAGGTGTCTTTCTCTCCCCCTCTCTAGCTTCCCCTACTCTCTCAATTTCTCTCTGCCCTATCCAATAAAACAGAAAAAAATAAATGGCTACCAGGAGCAGGGGATCCATAGTGCTAGCACCAAGCCCCAGCAATAACCCTGGAGGAAGAAAAAAGAAAAAAAAAGAACACCTTAAAATGACAAGAGATCCTTCTGGATGGTGAGGTTAGAGATTCTGGAGTTAAAGTTTGTTGTTGTTGTAACTGTTGTTTTTGGTGTCTTTTTTTCCTTTGTGCTGTATGTTCTGATGTTTAATACATTTAGGCAGACACCAACTTTACAACTAGATTAAGAAAAGACGGGGGGCAGGCGGTAGCACAGCGGGTTAAGCGCACATGGCGTGAAGCACAAGAACCAGTGTAAGGATCCTGGTTCAAACCCCCTGGCTCCCCACCTGCAGGGGGGTTGCTTCACAGGTGGTGAAGCAGGTCTGCAGGTATCTATGTTTCTCTCCCCCTCTGTCTTCCCCTCCTCTCTCAATTTCTCTCTGTCCTCCAACAATGACAGCAATGACAACAATAACAGTAATAACAACAAGGGGGAAAATATGGCTGCCAGGAGCAGTGGATTGGTAATGCAGGCACTAAGCCCCAGCAATAACCCTGGAGGCAAAAAGAAAAAAAGAAGACTGAAGGTAGTAACAGTGACTCTGAAGGGTTATTGCCTACTCTGTAAACAGAGTCCCCATCCACATCCTGCTCCCCTCTGTCCCCATCTACTCTTCTCTGAGCCCCCACCTCTGTGGTAAAGGACATGACACATGGCCCCGTCTTCCTTACTCCCCACAGGAGCATTCCGTGCGAGACCTGGCTGGCCGAGGTCCCTTCACTGTTTTCGCTCCTTTGTCCACAGCCTTTGAGGAGGAAGCTCTGGTAAAGCATGAGGCCCTGGGCTGATGGAAGAGGTCTGGGGCTGGGATGGTGTTTGGAGGCTTTACCCTGGACCCCTGCACTGGGAATATTTCTGGAAAGGAGATTCAGGCTCAGCTGAAGTTGACCAGTGAGGGAAAACAAGAGTATTCCATTATCAGGGGGAAACCGTCAAGTGGGTTTTGGAGTCACTGAAGGCCAGAGGCCCACTAGAAGACACTCCTGAGTAGAGTAGGAGGTTGAAGAAAAACAGTAATTTCTTTTTTTTTTTGGAGGGGGGGAAGTAAATAGTCATCATTTTAGTAAACTGAGTGTCTGCATAATTAGAAAATAAACAACTTTCAAATGGAATATAATCTGTTTGTAAAAATAGACATTTTTTCATTAATATAATAAATACAATAGAATACTATACAAGGTCTGCTCAAAGTTCACAAAAGGGCATGACATTCTTAGCAGAGAGTAATATAACTGTTTATGTTATGTAATTGAATTGGTTCATTCTGTGTATTCTTAACTCCCATTGACCCCCAAAGTAGAGAGCAGAAAGATGGGAAAAGGAGGAAGAAAAGGGTGAAATGAGATTAAAATAGCTTATTTCTGGGGACCCAGTGGTGATACATCTGGTTGAGCACACATGTTACCATACACTAGGACCTGGTTTAAGACCCGGTTCCCCCCCACACACACACACACACAAGGAGGGAAGCTTTAGAAGTAGTGAAGGAAGTCTGCAGGTGTGTCTCTCTCCCTCTCTCTCTCTCTTTCCCCTTCATTATCTCCCCTCCCCTCTCAGTTTCTATCTCTGTCCTAAATAAATAAAAAAGTTTTTTAAAAAGTGGGGGTTTCTTTCCCTTTCAGGGTTTTTTCTGTTGTCCTCACAGTCACTGGAGACCTTCATGCTAGGTTACCCCTTAATGTATAATAAAGAAGCAAATATTTGGGAGGGGCATACTGCCAGATGTAGGTTGCATCTCTCTGGGTACCCTTGACCTTGGACCACAACAAGTCCAAGTCCTCGTCTCCCCTGAGATCCTGCAGTGGAAGCAGGGAAGGGATGGGCCCCCTGCTCCCTGTGGCCTGAAGCTCTGTGACCCAGACCACAGGGTCTGGGTCAACTTCCCAGGTAGGGACAGAGGTGCAGGGAGAGAACAGCAAAAGGGACAGCTGGTAGACCATGTTCCCTTTCTTCCTCTTCCAGGTCCATGACTGGGATAAAAAGGGCATAATGCCCCAGATCCTGCGCTACCATGTGATTGCCTGCCACCAGCTGCTTCTGGAAAATCTAAAGGTCACCCCAAATGTCACCACCCTCCAGGGGGAGTCACTTAATATTTCTGTGTCTCAGGTAAAAGGAGCCACTTCAGGAGGGTGTCCTCGTCCCCTGGAAAGATAGACACCTGCAGACCTGCTTCACTGCTTGTGAAGCGACTCCCCTTGCAGATGGGGAGCCAGGGACTTGAACCAGGATCCTTGCACAGGTCCTTGTGCTTCACACTATGTTTGCTTAGCCCAGTGTGCTACTCCTGACCCCTGAAACCCAGGTGTAAGGCCCAGCAGTGCCTGGGGGTTTGAGGAGCAGTACTATAACAGCAGAAGAAGCTTCTGTGGGATTCTCTCTCTCTCTCTCTCTCTGCCTCTGTCTCTATCTGAAAGCAGTGCTGCAGGTCTCTCTCTCTCTCCTTTCTCTCTCTCTCTCCCCAGCTCTATTTCCCCCTCCCCTCTCAATTTCTCTAGCTCTCTATTAAAAAAAAAAAAGTGCTCCAACCACTTGGAGCTTCATATGTTGCCCACAGCTCTGTTCTCAGAAGGGAAACTTCATGATGATTTAGTACACTGGTGAAACATGCTGAAAGAAGCCATTTTGTGTCTGTTTCTCTTCTAACTCATTTGCGTGCTTTCTTTCCCGCCCCCCCTTGTTGGTTACTTCAGGATACAGTGACTCTAAATAGTAAAGCTCAGATTATATCCAGCGATATCATCAACTCCAATGGGATCATCCACATCATAGACAAACTGCTGGCCCCCCAAAACTTGCTCATCACCCCGAAAGATGCCAATGGAAGGATTCTGGTGGGTGCACTCCTCATACTCAGGATTGACCATCTCAGTTCTGACTGTAAGGCTTTCCTCTGAGACATTCTGATTTTGCCAGTTCGACTTCAAGCTAATATTAGGAGTCTAGTAAATAGTAATCTTAGGGAGAATAAAGAGGGCTGGTAAAAATAGCTCACTTGGATAGTGCATTGTTTTGCCATGTGCATGACCCAAGTTCAAGCCCAGCTTCCTCTTCTGCATTGAAGGAAACCTGGGCATTTTCTCTCCCCTCCCCCCTCCCCCTCCCTCTCCCCTCTCCCTCTCCCTCTCCCTCTCTCCCTCTCCTCTCTTCTGCTTCTTCTCCAGAGTCCCAGGTTCTATCCCCTGCACCACCATAAGTCAAATCCAAGTGGTTAAAAGCTCTGGTAAAAAAATTTTTTAAAAAAAGTGTCTTTGTCTCTCTGTGTTTTTCTGTCTGAAGAATCAGCCCAGAGTGAAGCCCCAGCAAAAAAATAAATAAATAAAGTAAAAGCCTATGCTGAACAGTTAAATAAACATCACAACTTATTCTTGCATTTCCAAGTAGATGACTTCACCCAGCTTTGGAAGATGAAATAATTGATAAATGAATGATATTCAGGTAGATGGATTGGCAGATAGCTAGAATCAGTGAAATAGCTCACTTGGATAGTGTGCTGCCTTGCCATGTGTGTGACCCAGATTTGAGCCCATCCCCCACCACACTGAAGGAAGTTTCATTGCTGTAGTCACTCTTATCTCTTTGTCTCTCTGTCTCTGTCTCTCCCTCCCTCTCTCTGTTCTCTGTCTTTAAAACAAGTAGATACAGATGATAGGTAGATAGGTAGGTAGGCAGATGAGTGACGGAAGACAGTGATAGAGGATATGTAGGTAGGTAGGTAAGTAGACAGACATTATTATAGCTTAATCTGAGTAAAACACCTTCTCAAATGACAGAAGAAGCAGCCGTATAATCATTTTAGGTTGTTTGTTAATATTGGTCTGTGCTTTTCATTGCAGATAATAGAATCTACTGGATTTAACCTAAACCAGAGGGAGTTTTTTTTTAATTAGCGATTTAATAATGATTGACAAGATTGTGGGATAATAGGGGTGTAATTCCCACCACCAGAGCTCCATACCCCACTTCCTCCATCTGAAACTTCCCTATTCTTTAACCCTCTGGGAGTATGGACCAAAGATCTTTGAGGGGTACAGAAGGTGGGAGGTCTAGCTTCTGTAATTGCTTCTCCGTTGGATGGTGTTGGCAGGTAGATCCACACCCCCAGCCCGTTTCTGTCTTCCCCTAGTGGGACAGGGCTCTGGGGAGGTGGGGTTCCAGGACACAGGGGTGAGGTTGTCTGCTCAGGGAAGTCAGGTTGGCATCGTGTTAGCATCTGCAACTTGGTGGCTGAAAAAGCATTAAGCTATAAAGCAGGACAAACTGTTTAATAATCAAGAAACTAAAGGTAAGAATAAAGGAGATGAGACTTGGGGTCTTCATATTGGAAGAAGCTAGAAAGTCTATTTTAGGTATATTCCAAGGGGCCCATGACTTTACTAATTTTTGCCTGACCCACACTGATAACATGCAGATGGGCTAAAAGTATTGTCTGGGAAGAAAGTATCAGAGTTGGGAATAGAAAACTGTATCAGGGCAGAGAGTAAGTCTCAAACATGGGGAAAGTATATAAATAGTATTAACTGTAAACCCCATCAATCTGACCTAGGGCCTATGTCTATTCATATGTAGCACAGGAGCCTGTGTGACCTTTGTAAGGACATCATGAGGTTTCTTGGGAAGCCGGGACACCCAGTCCCAATGTGACAGATCTGGAAGGTGACATCTGCCAAGGGAGGGGGTCACCTGGCTCCCTCTCCCACAGGGTTGTCCTCATAGACAATTACGCTAGAGCCATCTGCCTTCAGCCTCACTACTCAGACACCACCATGCTGAGTGGATCCCGTGTCACCTGTGGGGCTGCAGCCACAGGACAGTCTGGGAGGTGCAGTGCTCAGTCCCCTGCCAGTATGGAGTAGAGAGGCATCGGAGTGGATGTTCCTATGTCTGTACAATCCACTACTTCACCTCACCCTGATGTCAGCTGACCTTTCATGAAAGTGCTTTGAGAGCTGTCTGAGAAAAGAGCTGGGAAGATAGCATCATGGCTCTGCAAAATGACTTTCTTGCCCAAGGCATCAAAGGTGTCAGGTTCAGTCCCCAGCACCACTATAAGCCAGAGCTGAGCAGTGTTCTGGGAAAGGAGAGGAAGGAAGACTGGCAAGTAGGAAGTAATCATCTCCTCAATGTCTTTGCAGCAAAATCTTACCACAGTGGCAGCAAACCATGGCTATGTCAAATTCGTCAACTTAATCCAGGTAAAAAAAAAATAATAATCTGCCTAAAGATACTTGCTTTTTGAAGGGTTATTTGGTTTTGGTGGGGGTTTTTTTGGGGGGGCAGGGGATTGGGGGATGGCATGGGGATTGACTTACTATTCTTGCTAGGGGGTGCTGGCCAGCCTTTGCAGGGTCTGTGCAGGGAAGTCCTGATTCTTTACTCCTCATTCTCAAGATTTGGTGTGTTTTGCTCAGCTATAGAATGTCCATTGACCAAATTAGAAATTTTGATTTTGGGAGCTGAGTGGTGGCACACCTGGTTGACTGGTGTGGAAGAACCTGTGTTCGAGCCCCCGCTCCCCCACTGCAGAGCGCAAGCTTCATGAGCAGTGAAGCAGGTCTGCAGATGTCTTTCTCACTCCCTCCCCTCTCTGTTTCTCTGTCCTATCAAAATACAGAGAGAGGAGGAAGAAGGAAGGAAAGAAAGAAGGGAAGAAAGGGAAAAGAAGGAAAGGAGAGGGGAAAGGAGGGGAGGGAAGAGGGGAAAGGAATAAGGAAGGAAGGGAAGGGAAGGGAAGGGAAGGAAGGAGGAAAGGAAAGGAAAGGAAAGGAAAGGAAAGGAAAGGAAAGGAAAGGAAAGGAAAGGAAAGGAAAGGAAAGGAAAGGAAAGGAAAGGAAAGGAAAAGAAAGGAGAGAAAAGGTCGCTGGAAGTGGATTCATAGTGCCAGCACCAAGCCCCAGTGACGGGGGGGGGGGGGGGGGGGGGGGGGGTGTGAGAAATAGATACAAAGGAATTTCAGCCTTTGTAGCTGGTGTGAGAAGGGATTTACCACGCTCTGCCCCCTGAAGCAAGTGCTTCACCCCTGCCCCTTGTCCTCCAGATGGAGATAGGGAAGCTGGAGTACAAAGCATGGAAATCACACCTGTGAGACAGACCAAAATGCCTTTATACCTAAGCTTTTTGGTGAGAGATCATTCCCATGAAGCAGAAAAATTTTTTATCCAAACAAATATTTCAGAGTCAGGGAGATAGCATAGTGTTACAGCCCAGGACTTACCTGAGGCCCAGAGGCTCTGGGTTCAATCCCAGGCACCTCCATATGCCAGAGCAGAGATATATCTATCTGTCTATCTATTTTTCTGTTTATCTATCTTGCATAAAAATAATCATTGGGGACAATTATTGAAAAATTAATAAATTATAAAATGCAAAAAGCAAATTCTTCAAGGATGGGACAAAGAGCAAGGTTCCAGAAACTTCCTCTCTCTCCTTCTCTCTCCATTTCCACCCTAAGAAGTCCAGGGAGTTCTCAAGACTCCTGGGTCCCCCCACAGCACAATATGCAAATCTCTGATAGATCAGGATTGTCCAGAGTGAGGGAAGGGTCAGACACTCTGGGGTACTTTCTAGAAACAGCAGTTTGCAAGGAAGGTAAGAGAATTTCCAAGAAAGTTAAACATGAGTATCCTTGCCCCCCCAGTAACCCCTCCCCCAAACCTTATAGAACCCCTCCCTATACACACAGACACACGGGCATCTAGTCTGTTTGAACACAAAATTCTGTAGCACGTTAGCAAACTCTCTGAGGCTGAGTCATAGGGAATAATAAAGCCTACTTCATAGAGTTGTTGGAAAAGTTATCAGAAAAATGCTTGTGGTGCCCTCAGGTTATAGAGAACTTGAGGAATGATTGTTCCTTGCTTATGTGGAAGTTTCTTTCTTGAGTCTGTGTGATCTAGAGATTTTTTTTTTAATTATAAAATAGAAAGTATTGGGAGTGGGGCTGTAGTACAGCGGGCTAAGCGCATGTGGCGCAAAGCACAAAGACCAGCATAAGGATCCCGGTTCAAACCCCGGCTCCCCACCTGCAGGGGAGTCACTTCACAGGCGGTGAAGCAGGTCTGCAGGTGTCTATCTTTCTCTCCTCCTCTCTGTCTTCCCCTCCCTCTCTCCATTTCTCTCTGTCCTATCCAACAACAACAACAATAATAACTACAACAATAAAAAACAACAAGGGCAACAAAAGGGAAAAAATAAATAAAATAAAAATATATTTAAAAAAAACAATAAAAATAGAAAGTATTGATGAAACCATAGGATAAGAGAGGTAAAATTCCACACATTTGCCACCAGCAGAAGTCAGTATCCCATTCCCTCCATTGGAAGCTTCCCTATTCTTTATCCCTCTGAGAGCATGGACACAGGATCATTATGGGGTGCAGAAGGTGGGAGGTCTGGCTTCTGTAATTGCTTTTCTGCTGAACATGGGCATTGGCAGGTTGATCCATACTCCCAGCTTGTCCCTATCTTTCCCTTCTTCTTCTAGCGTTTGCCCTTCTTCCGTAGCCAGTCAACAGTGTCAGGTTGAGCCTGATGTCTGCTTGTTGCTGGCGATTGGGTTCCAGGACACATTGGTGAGGTTGTCTGTTGGGGGAGTCAGGTTGGCCTCATGGTAGCATCTACAACTTGGTGTCTGAAAAAGCAGTAAGATACAAAGGATGGGGTCAGGCATTAGCACATTGGGCTGAATGCACATGGCTCAAGGATGGGTACAAGAATCTCAGTTCAAGCCCCCAGCTCCCCACCTGCAGGAGAGTCGCTTCACAGGTGGTGAAGCGGATCTGCAGGTGTCTTTCTCTCCCCCTCTTTGTCTTCCCCTCCTCTCTCCATTTCTCTCTGTCCTAACAACGACACCAAATAACAACAACAATAACTGCAACATCAATAAAAGGGGCAACAAAAGGGAAAATAAATATAAAAATATGTAAAAAAGAAGAAGAAGAAGAAGAAGAAGAAGAAGAAGAAGAAGAAGAAGAAGAAGAAGAAGAAGAAGAAGAAGAAAGGGCTGGGGAGAGAGCATGGAGGTAGATAGGACTTGCATGGCAGAGGCATCATATCAAAGAGAACTAGGCTCTGGCTTCTCTCTCTCTCTCTCTGTCTCTCTCTCCCTCTCTCTCTCCCTCTCTCTCTCTCTCCCTCTCTCTTTCTCTCTCTCGGTTAGAAAATAAAATCAGTCTTTAAAAATACGAATAGAGAGAGGGGGAGAGGGGCTAGCAATGGGGCACCCTGGGTTGAGCACACGCATCACCATGCATGAGGACCAAGGTTCAAGTTCCAGCTCTCCACCTGCAGGGGGCAAGTTCTTCACAAGCGGTGAAGCAGGCCTGCAGATGACTCTTTCTCTCTCCCTATCTCCCCTTCCCTTTCAATTTCTCTCTGTCCTGTTACATAAAATTTAGATGAAAAAATGGCCACCCAGAGTGGTGGATTTATAGTGCCAGCACCAAGCACCAGCAATAACCCTGGTAAGAATAAAAAATAAATAAATAGGGGCCAGGCAGTAGCGCAGCTGATTAAGCACACGTGGCGGGAAGCACAAAGACTGGCGTAAGGATCTTGGTTTGAGCCCCCGGCTCCCCACCTGTAGGGTAGTCGCTTCACAGGCGACTAGATGTAGATGTAGATGTCTATCTTTCTCTCCCCCTCTCTGCCTTCCCCTCCTCTCTACATTTCTCTGTGTCCTATCCAACAACAACAATAATAACTGCAACAACAATAAAACAAGGGCAACAAAAGAAAAAATAAATCATAAAACATTAAAATTAATTAATTAATTAAAAATAGGGGCTGAACAATGGCACACCTGTTTGAGTGCATACATCACCGTGTGCAAAGGACACAGGTTCAAGCCCCTGCTCCTCATCTGCATGGGGGGAGAGGGGAAAACTTCAGGAGCAGTGAAGCAGATCTGCAAGTCTCTCTCTCTCTCTCTCTCCCCCCACCTCAATTTCTTTCTGAGTTATCAAAGAGAAAAAAAGAGGAGGAAGAAATGACTGCCAGGAGTGGTGAATTTTTAGTCCAGGCAGTGAGTGCCAGCAATAACCCTGGTGGAAATTTATGATAATACAAATAAATAAGAGCCAGGTGTTAACACACCTGGTTAAGCACAAATATTACTAAGCAAGAAGACTAGGGTTCAAGCCCCAATTCCCCACCTGCATGGGGGACATCTCATGAATGCTGAAGCAGGTCTGCAAGTGTCTGTCTTTCTCTCCCTCTCTATCTCGCCTTGCCTCTCAATTCTTTCTGTCCTAGTAAAAAAAAAATTAGAAAATAAAATTTTAAAAAGGAAGGAAAATATTACAAAAGAAATAATGGGGCGTCTGGCAGTAGCACAACGGGTTAAGTACACATGGTGCAAAGCGCAAGGACCGGTATAAGAATCCCGGTTCGAGCCCCCATCTCCCCACCTGCAGGGGGGTCGATTCACAGGAGGTGAAGCAGGTCTGCAGGTGTCTATCTTTCTCTCCCCCTCTCTGTCTTCCCCTCCTCTCTCCATTTCTCTCTGTCCTATCCTACAACGACAACATCAATAATAACTGCAACAACAATGAAAAACAAGGGCAACAAAAGGCAAAATAAATAAATTTAAATAAAAATAAATGATGATCAAGAAGTCTAGAGGAGTGAGCCTCTAGTTTAATGCTATGTGCACACACACCCCCAGCTCCTAGAGTACCAATGAGACTGGGGGTGTGTGGAGGGACCCCCTGGCTGGCTTGGCCTTGCAGGTAAGCAGCCCCTTGTGTCTCAGGAAGCAGGCTTGCTGGGCCTCATCACGGACCCTATCCACACCCCGGTCACCCTCTTCTGGCCCAGCGACCAGGCCCTCCAAGCCCTCTCAGCTGAACAGCAGGACTTCCTGTTCAACCCAGACAATAAAGACAAGCTGAAGGAGTACCTCAAGTTCCACGTCATCCGGGACTCAAAGGTATCCTGGAAACAGAACATGCAGGGACCTGGGAGCCGTCTGCTATGGCGGCAAAACTGTGCCCACTGGGGCTCTTGGAACCACATGTGTCTGTTTTAAGGGGAGGGGGGCGCATTGGCAGGTCCCCCTTGAGCCCTGGGGGTGTTCACGCAGAGCCACCCTCCTGTAGGTGTCCGCTGTGGATCTCCCTAAGCCCGATCCCTGGAAGACCCTGCAGGGCTCAGTGTTGAGCATCCAGTGCGGGACTGGCAGCCACATTGTGAGTAAGAAGGGGGGGGGCTGGAGCACATGATCAGCATCCCCCTGCTGACTCTCCCTTCAATGAAGATGTCTTCCTTTCCCCCTCCTGGGTCTGCAGGCTTTCCCTTCCTGTCCTCAGTCATTCTTTTCCCCACTCCCAGTTAATTAAAAAAAAAAGGGGGGGGGACATGAAAAAACTTGAGAAATGGGGGAACGGGAAGTCCATATGATACCATGTACAAGAACCTGGGTTCAAGTCCCAGCCTCCACAGCACTTAGGGAGAGCTTCAGTGCTGTGGTCTCTGTCTATGTCTCACTGTATCCAAAAACATCAGCCCAGAATGTTGAAGGCCTGGTTTCAGTGAGAAACAAAAGAAGCAGGGCCAAGGCCATGGTGCATGGACCTGGGTGAGGGCAAGGACCATGTTTCAAGGCCCTGGTCCCCACCTGTGGGGGGTGGGAGGGATTCACAAGCAGTGAAACAAGTACTGCAGTGTCTCTCTGTCTCTCTCCCTGTCTCCATCTTTCCTCTCAATCTCTCTCCTATCAAATAAAAAAGAAAATGGAATAAGATGGCCACCAGGAGCAGTGGATTCAGAATGCCGGCACCAAGCCCCAGTGATAACCCTGGTGGCAAAAACTAAAATCACTGAGAAATGCTGACCAGCTCAAACTGGACACACACACACACACACACACACACACACACACACACACACTCACACACTCACACACTGGAAGAGAGCAGTTTTGCTGAATTTTTTTTTCCTTTAATTCATTCTTAGAACTTTTTTCTAATTTTTTTTATTGGGGGATTAATGGTTTACAGTCAATTGTAAAATACAATAGTTTGTACATGCATAACATTTCTCAGGTTTTCACATAACAATTCAATCCCCACTAGGTCATCCTCTGCTATCATGTTCCAAGACCTGAGCCCTCACCGCCCCCCCCCACCCCAGAGTCTTTTACTTTGGTGTAATACACCAGCTCCAGGCCAAATTCTGCTTGGTGTTTTCCCACCTGATCTTGTTTTTCAACTTCTGCCTGTGAATGAGATTATCTCATATTCGTCCTTCTCTTTCTGGCTTATCTCACACAAAATGATTCCTTCAAGCTCCATCCAAGATGAGGTGAAGAAAGTGAATTCACCATTTTTAACAGCTGAGTAGTACTCCATTGTGTATATGGACCACAACTTGCTCAGCCACTCATGTGTTGTTGGACACCCAGGGTTGCTTCCAGGTTTTGGCTATTACAAATTGTGATGCTATGAATATAGGTGTACACACATCTTTTTGGCTAGATGTGTTTGGTTCCATAGGACATATCCCCAGGAGAGAAATTGCAGGGTCATAGGGTAGGTCCACTTCTAGCCTTTTGAGACTTCCAGACTGCTCTCCACAGTCTAATTGACATTCCTACTAGCAGTGCAGGAGGGTCCCTTTGTCAGAACTTTTTTTTTCACCAGAGCACTGTTCAGCTTTGGTTAATGGTGGGATGAGTCAGTTTGCTTTTTTCTCCATCCCCTTAGAGCACCCCCCCCTTAGTGAGCCACTTGCCCAAAGCAGAAAGCACACCCTCTCTCTGTTCCCAGCCCCTCTACAACCCACCTTCCGTTGCCATTAGTCAGCTCTGGGATGCACCTGCTTCCACCAGGCAGCACAGAGTAAGTCAGCAGTTTTCACCTCCTGTGGCTACTTCCAGAGCAGTCCTCCTAACTAGAATTGGTGTATTGCATCAAAGTAAAAGACTCTGGAGGGTGGGGAATAATACAGGTCCAAAAAGGATGACAGAGGACCTAGTGGGGGTTGTATTGTTATATGGAAAACTGGGAAATGGTATGCATATACAGACTAATGTATTTACTGTTGAATGTAAATCATTAATTCCCCAATAAGGAAATTAAAAAAAAAAAAAAGAACAGTCCTCCTTCATGAATTTCCTATGATGGATGGGCCTGACAGGGTAACAGGAACTGTGTACTGTACCCTGCATCCACTAGAAACCCCCAAATGAGAGTGGCTCAATTTTTATAATGCTCTTGTAAAAGAGATCTAAGGGGAGTCAATCTTGAGCTAGAGTGGTGGATCATTGGAGATGTTCATTATATCTTTCTACTCTGGTTCCAACCTCATAGTCATCTCAAAATCCAATATGGCTGCTAGACCTCCAGCCACCACTTCCACTTTCCAAGCAGTAAGAAGGAGAAAGTTGGGAGTTGGGCAGTAGTCCAGCAAGTTAAGTGCACATACCGGCACGAGGATCCCAGTTTGAGCTCCCGGCTCCCCGCCTGCAGGGGAGTTGCTTCACAGGCAGTGAAGCAGGTCTGCAGGTATCTTTCTCTCCACCCCCCCACCCCCGTCATCTTCTCTCCTCTCTCCATTTCTCTCTGTCCAGTCCAACAACGATGACATCATCAACAACAATAAAAAAAAAAGGGCAACAAAAGAGAATAAATAAATACAAAAAAAAAGTAGAAAGTTGATGTAGCTTCCTACTAAGGTGATTCCCTTCCAGGAGGCTCCTGAGAAGAGCCATACTGTGGCCTGTGTACATTTTAGGACCAGCCAGAATCCCTTTGGCGTTTGGATTAGAATTCACACCGAATATGAGAATTATTGGCTTCTTTACATTGCAGCTACAATTGAGGTCAGCTGTACTATTTCTGTAGACCAACTAGAATACCTGACAAAGAAATAAAATGCCCACTGTTCTTCTGTGTGTCCAAATCGCTTCCCGGGCACTTTGCAACATGTTCTTTCATTTATTATAACAACCGCATGTAGCCAAACCATTAACCCATTTTCCCTAAACTAAATATACACATATATATATATATATATATATATATATATATATGTATGTATTTATATGAATGAAACTTCAGACAAGGGAGTCAGGCGGTAGTGCAGCTGGTTAAGCACAGATGAAGCGCAAGGACCAGCATAAGGTTTCTGATTCCAGCCCCTGGCTCTCCACCTGCAGGGGGGTCGATTCACAGGCGGTGAAACAGGTCTGCAGGTGTCTATGTTTCTCTTCCCCCTCTGTCTTCCCCTCCTCTCTCCATTTCTCTGTCCTGTCCAACAACAATGACAATTATCAATAACGACAATAAGAATAACAACAAGAGCAACAAGAGGGAATAAATAAATAAATATTTTTTAAAAAAGAAACTTCAGACAAGTCCTGTGATTTGCTCATAGTCCCACAGTATATAAGTGAAGTCTTAAGAATTTAACCAGTTGTCTCAGTGTTTTCCCCCACTGAGTCACCAGCCTAGAACATTTTGCTTCCTGGAGGAACACAGAAATGTACCCCTGGGCTTATTACCCAGGTGGACCTTGGGGTTGTTGCAAGCATGCAGTGATGTAATGACTCTCAAACACAATTTAGACAATGCCTAGTTCATCTAAGAAGTTACTAATATTGTTATAAAGTTTAAGCCCTAGGCTGGGCAGTGGCTTACTTGGTTGAGCACACACATTACCATGAACAAGGACCAGGGTTCATGACCCCACTCCCCATCTCCAGGAGCATAAATGGTGAAGTAGTGAGTGCTGCAGGTGTCTCTCTGTCTCTGTTCTTCTCTATCTCCCTCTCCCCTCTCAATTTCTCTCTGCCCTATTAGGAAGAAAGAAAAGGAGGGAGGGGAAAGGGAAGGGAAAGGAAGAAAATAGGAGGGGAAAGCAGGGGAGGGGAGGGGGAAGAGAGGAGAGGACATGGTGTCTCTGGAGACAGCATGGCTGGAAGTTTTCAGCAGTCCTGCTAAGTGAGAAGTCAGGAAGTGAAAAGACAATCACTAGACAGCTTTTCCTGCATCTTACAGGTGCTGGTCCCAGTTTATGTTCTATGGGGGTATAGCTCTGGGGTAAAGCATTTGACTGCACATTGTACTCCGTAGGGAAAAGAGATGTCTTAAGAAAGATTGCTCACTGTTTCTCCTCTGTTTCTGTCTCTCTCTCTTAGGGTGACCTCTTCCTGAATGACCAGGCGTGCAGGATCGTGCAGCGGGAGCTCTTGTTTGACCTAGGCGTGGCCTACGGCATCGACTGTCTCCTTACGGATCCCACACTGGGAGGCCGCTGTGATTCTTTTGACACACTCGAAGTTTCGGTCAGTCCTCAAATCAGTACTGCAGTAGGAGGACCTTGAGGCAGAGAGCAGCCCTCATGCTCCAGCATAGACCATGAGGTGGAACCACTGAGGGCCAGTTAGTCATGTTCTTCAGACTCAGAACCACAGGCCAGTTAGTCATGTTCTTCAGACTCAGAATCACAGGAGTTCGCTGAGTCCTCCATCAACTTTGCGTGCTCTCATTTCTTCCCACACCTGCCCCTGCCCCTCCACTCATTTAACACTGGGCAAACATAGGCCCTGCTTGTGTGGAGTATGTTCACAGTTCACACTCAGGCGTCCGTCCTGTACCATTTGGCTCTCTGTTCATCTTAACCCTGAAGTTGTCATCAGCTCTAGCATGTCCGCTCAGGAGCTGTTTTTCAAAGAAGTGAATAGCTGGTGTGATGAAAATCTGTTGTCAGTTAATCTCAGTCCCTGACAATTTGTAGGTATTCGGTAAATTATTCAGCTCCCAGACAACCAAAGTTGTCAAAGGCAATGGAATACCAGCTGTCCTTTCTCCTAATGAGGATTTGTATTAACTTCCAAAGTATATTCACATAGATGTATTCAATTAATCATTTTCCTCTCCAAGCACCTGAAGATCAACTAGTAACAACAATAAGTAGCCTTCTGTTATATATTTTTTTATTTCTTATTTACTAGTGTGAGAGATAGGAGTGAGGAGACTTGGGTTTTTTTTTTTCATCTTTATTTATTTGATAGATAACCATAAATTGAGAAGAAGAGGGAGCTAGGGAGACCTGCACTCCTGCTTCACCACTTTTGAAGCTTTCCCCCTGCAGGTGGGAACTGGGGGCTTGAATTTCGGTCCTTGCACATTGTAACATGTGTGCTCAACCAGGTGCACCACCACCCAGCCTCCAGATTTATTTCTTTACTTTTGTCACCAGGGTTATCACTGGGGCTCAGTGACTGTACAATGAGTCCTAATAGCCATGTTTTTTTTTCTTTTTCTTTTTTTACATAGAGAAAGGGATAAATTAAAGGAGAAGAGATAGGTAGGAAGATAGTGGAACTTTTAGCACTGTTTCACAACTCATAAAGTCTTTCCCACTGCAGGTGGGAACCTGGGGCTTGAACCTGGGTCCTTGCACATGGTAACATATATCTTCTACCAGGTGCACTACTGCCCACCCACACTTCCCCCCTGTTACAGACCAAAGAACTAAGGTTCAGCCAGAGTGGCCAGTGATGTCAGCACTGTATATCCCTATACAGCCAGCCCTGCCTTTGTCCAGCTCTGGCTAACAGGGAATGTCTCACCTCAGAGAACTAAACCACGAATTTGAGGCCCAAGACCTTGAGAATCCGCCATGGCAAAGTCACATGTGTTTCCTTTTCTATCTGTGATCACAGCATCTGGGTCAAGACTTTGAACTTCTAGTTCATCAAGGCATTAACCACAGGTGTGTCCTTGAGTTTCCCAATATTCCTAATCTTTCTCATTGTTTCTTTTTCTTTTTTTTTAAAGATTTTTTTAATATCTATTTATTTCCTTTTTGTTGCCCTTGTGGTTTTATTGTTATAGTTATTATTGATGTCGTTGTTGTTGGATAGGACAGAGGAAAAATGGAGAGAGGAGGAGAAGACAGAGAGGGGGAAAGACAGACACCTGCAGATTTGCTTCACCGCCTATAAAGTGACTCCCCTGCAAGTGGGGAATCGGGGGCTCAAACCTGGATCCTTACACCGGTCCTTGCATTTTGAGCAACCTGCGCTTAACCCGCTGTGCTACCACCCAACTCCTCTTTCTCAGTGTTTCTTTTCTTGCCTGACAGGGAGTGTGTGGAAGCTGTATCAATACTCCCAGCTGCCCCAGTTGGAGTAAAGCAAAGGTAACAATGGCTGTGGTGATCATGTTTGGAGAACCACAAGTTGTTTTCCTCAGCAGATCCCTACCTGCTGGGGGGGGGGGTGTAAGTGTACGTGTGTGTGAGTGTGCGTGTGTGTACACATGTACCCCCTGAGGGTGTGCTGTGTTCCTATAATATATACCAAGCTTTCAACAGCTGAGCTACAGGGGTAAATGATGAACATTCCTAGTCCAGGCAACCTGTGAACCTGCAACCCCACCTCTAGGAACTATCTAGAAAAGTCTTAGGAATATAGACCCAGAAAGAACTTCAGAGATCATCAGACTATAAAGAAAAGATCTGCATAGTAAGGTAGAGGGAGACATGGTAATGCTTATGCAAAAATACTTTCCTTCCTAAAACACCAAAGTCCCAAGTTTAATCCTCTGCAGCATCATAAGCTAGAGCTGAGCAGTGCTCTCATAAAATAATAAAAAAGAAAGGAGAGGAGAGGACAGGGAAAAAATATACAGGGGCCAGGTGGTGGAGCACCTACTTAAACACACACATTACTGTGTGCAAGGTTGCAGGTTCAAGCTCCTGGTCCCCACCTGCAGGGGGGAAAGCTTCACAAGAGGTGAAACAGGGCTGCAAGCATCTCTGTCTCTCTCTCCCTTTCTACCTCCCCCATCCCTCTCAATTTCTGTCTATCTCTATCCAATAATAAATATATATTTATTATATAGTGCAGACTCAGTGCCTACACTACTAATCTACTGCTCCTGGAGGCCATTTTTCCCATTTTTGTTGCCCTTGTTGTTGTAGTTGTTATTATTGTTGTCATTGCTGTCGTTGTTGGATAAGACAGAGAGACATCGAGAGAGGAGGGGAGACAGAGGGGGAGAGAAATAGAGACACTTGCAGACCTGCTTCACTGCCTGTGAATCAACCCCCCTGCAGGTGGGGAGCCGGGGGCTCGAATCGGGATCCTTAAGCCAGTCCTTGAACTTTGTGCCATGTGCCCTTAGCCTGCTGTGTTACCACCTGACCCTCAATAAATATATCTTTTAAAAATTCATGTCCACTTAAAAAAAATAAAACTATATATATGAATACATATGTTGCTGCCCATGCCTCTGACTCTGTACTGATCCCTCGGTTTATCCATTACTTCTTTTATTTATTTATTTATTCCCTTTTATTGTCCTTGTTGTTTTATTGTTGTAGTTATTATTGATGTCATTGTTGTTGAATAGGACAGAGAGAAATGGAGAGAGGAGGGGAAGACAGAGAGGGGGAGAAAAAGATAAGACACCTGCAGACCTGCTTCACTGCCTGTGAAGCAACTCCCCTGCAGGTGGGGAGCCGGGGGCTCGAACCGGGATCCTTATGCTGGTCCTTGCACTTTGTGCCATGTGCGCTTAACCCACTGTGCTACCACCCTACTCACTATCCATTATTTCTAGTCCTCAAAGGAAATTAATGTTATCTCCACTTCTGGAGAAATGAGCCTAAGAGAGGGTAAGAAATCAGCCTAACGGGGGTCGGGCGGTAGCACAGTGGGTTAAGCGCACGTGGCACAAAGCGCAAGGACCAGCATAAGGATCCCGGTTCGAGATCCTGGTTCGAGCCCCCGGCTCCCCACCTGCAGGGGAGTCGCTTCTCAGGCAGTGAAGCAGGTCTGCAGGTGTCTTTTTCTCCCCCTCTCTGTCTTCCCCTCCTCTCTCCATTGCTCTCTGTCTTATCCAACAATGAACAACATCAACAACAACAATAACAACCACAACAAGGCTACAACAACAAGGGCAACAAAAGGGGGGGAATGGCCTCCAGGAACAGTGGATTCATGAGCCCCAGCAATAACCCTGGAGGCAAAAAAAAAAATCATCCTAACACCAATCAGTAGATGACTGGCAGAGCCAGAACTAGAACCCAGAAAAGTCATGTGCAGGTAGTGGGAAAGCCAATGGAACACAGAGATGAGTCAGATACCTGGAGGCAGTCCTTAACAGATCCCATCCTCTGTAGAGTGTTGCCTCTGTGAAATGGAGCAAAGAATTTTGGGTGTTACTGGAAGGAAAAGATAGTCTTTAAAGATGGGTAAACTGAGGGGGCGGGTGGTGGTGCACATGTTATAATGTACAAGGACCCAGGTTCAAACCCCTGATCTCCACCTGCAGAGGGGAAGCTTTGCAAGTGGTGAAGCAGTGCTGCAGGTGTCTCTGTCTCTCTCCCTCTCTATTTCCCCTCTTCCTTCTCAATTTCTGACTGTCTCTATCCAATAAATAAAGATGGGTAAACGGCCAGGCATAGAGTAAGTCACCTGTTAACTAGTGATTTTATTACTTATCACAAACTAAATTCTCTCTGTTCTCCTAGTAAACTTCTAACATCCCTCCAAATGGAAATACAACACATACCTTCCCTAAGGATGAGAAGTGGGGGTGGCGACGCCCTCTCCAGGCAGTCACAACCCCCATTACAAACTGCTCGAAAGGGACAGTCCGTTTTTCCTGTGAAACTGGGGAGAAATCCTATGTGGCTCTAGCTCTGCCCTCCCCCATTAATTGGTCTATATAAGCCCCTAAGCAAAGATTTACCTGTAAAAGTAAACTGATTCCCATATTCTACTTGTGCAGTACCTGATTTCCCCCACTGGGGGCAGATTAGAGCTCAAGGGTGCCAGTCCAGCTCTGGGCTACAGAATGACGGTTCTCTCTCTCCCTTCAGGGCACGAAGCAGAAATGTTTGTACAACCTGTCCTTCAGGAAGAGCCTGGAGGGCTGCCGGCAGCTGTGCGCCCTGGTCGTCTCCATCCCCAAGTGCTGCAAGGGCTACTTTGGCCGAGACTGTCAGGGTGAGGGCAACTTGTGATTCCCAAGGGATTGTGCAGCATTTGAAAATACTGGTGATATGGTGAGGCCTGGAGAGTGAGGGTGGGAAGGACTCCAAAGGATTTTGCTACGAAACACAGTGCCATCTTATTCTGGAGAAGCACATGGCTCTCCTGCTCTGTTCTTTTGCATCTTGCAGAGTCAAGGGTCAGTAATGCATGTTTTGTAATGGCAAATTGTCCCTCCTTTTAAAGAAAATATGGGGGTGGGGTCGAGCAGTAGCGCAGCAGGTTAAGTGCACATGGAGGAAAGAGGAAGGACCGGTTTAATGATCCCAGGGGAGTCGCTTCACAAGCACTGAAGCAGGTCTGCAGGTGTCTTTCTCTTCCCCTCTCTGTCTTCCCCTCCTCTCTCCATTGCTCTCTGTCCTATCCAACAACAACAACATCAATAACAACAACGATAATAACCACAACAATGGTAAAGCAACCAGGGCAACAAAAGGGAAAAAATAGTCTCCAGGAACAGTGGATTCGTAGTGCAGGCACTGAGCCCTAGCAATAACCCTGGAGGCAAAAAAAGAGAGAGAATATTGAGGGGCTGGGTGGTGGCACATCTGGTTGAGTGCACATATTACAGTGCACAAGGACCCAGGTTCGAACCCATGGTCCCCACCTTCAGGGGGAAAGCTTCACGAGTGGTGAAGCAGGGCTGTAGGTGTCTCTCTGTCTCTCTCCTTCTCCCTCTCTATCACCCCCTTCCCTCTTGATTTCTGGTTGTCTCTATCCAAATAAATAAATAAAGATAATTTTTTTAGAACTACTTTATAAAAAAAAGAAAATATTAAAGGGTCAGGAGGTGATGCATCTAGTAAAGCACATATTACAGTGCACAAGGATCCTGGTTCAAGACTCTGGCCCCCACCTACAGGAAGGAAATCTCACTAGCAGTGAAGAGTGAAGCAGGACTACAGATGTTCTCTCTCCCTCCCTCTAAATCTTCCCTTCCCCTCTCAATTTCTTTCTGTCTCTCTATCCAAAGTAGGGGAAAAAAAGAAAAAATATGCTTTTACTTCATTTATTGGATAGAGACAGAAATCAATAGAGAAAAGGGTTCATCCCACAAAGAACCAGAGGGTTCTGAACTCAAATTCCATCAGGACCCAGAAAGAAAAGGGGGCGGGGTAGAAGATGACTCAAAAATAAGACAGGCTCATAGAAAACATAGGTAAATGTAGATAAATAGGTAGATGGATGATAGTTGTAGAAATAATAGCCATCCTCTATCTGTGATCTTGGGAGATCTAATGCGGTTATTTTCTTTTTATTTTCTTCTTACTTTTATTTTATTACCATCAGAGTTGTCGCTGGGGCTCAGTGCCAGCACTATGCATCCACTGCTCCTGGCGGCCATTTTTTCTTTCTTTTTTTTTTTCTACTCTTTTTTTTTTAATTGGATGGATTGGAGAAAATTTGAGGAGGGAGAGGAGCTAGAGAGAGGGAGAGAAAAATAGACATTTGTGGATCTGCTTCACCACTCATGAAGCATCTACCCTGCAGGTAGTGAACAGGGTCTTGAACCTGGGTCCTTGCACATAGTAACAAGTTTGTTTATCGGAATGCACCAATGCCCAGCCTAATGCAGTTTCCAATGGAAGGAATGGGGACACAGAACTCTGGTGGTGGGAAAGATGTACAATTATACCCCTGTTATCTTATGATTTTGTAAATCAACATTAAGTCACTAATAAAAAAAAATAAGAGAAAAGAGAGGGGGAGAGAGAGAATGACCTGAAGCACTACTTCACAGCTCAGGCAGGTAGAAACTGGAAGTTTAAGCCAGGGTTCTGTGCATAGTAACATGGGCACTCTACCCGGTGTGCCACCGCCTAGCCCCTTGGCATTATTTTAAATCAGTTCTCAGTTGAATATGATGCTTCAGATCTCTCAGTACACTTAAAACTCACAACAGTCCCTAAGCAGTAGGGTATATGGGGCATCCTCGTTTCAAATCTGAGGAAATGGAGGTGCAGAGAAGATGAGATATAAGCCCCAGGTCCCACCTGTGTCCCCAGAAGCCATGATTTTAACACATGCTTCCTTCAGCTTGGTCTAGTTCAGAAAAGTCCTTCTCTTAACTCATTTGTCATTGGCTTACAGCATGTTGGCAGAAGAATCTGGGCAGAGAGCCCAGTGATATCACTGGGTCTTCCCTGACCATCGCCAAACAGGCACCATCTTTTACTTTGGTTAAGGAATCCACTGCTGCTGGAGGCCATTTTTCCCATTCCGTTGCCCTTGTTGTTATTGTTATTGTTGCCATTTCTGTTGTTGGATAAGACAGATAAATCAATGGGGGGGAACAGAAAGGGGGAGTGAAAGATAGACACCTGCAGACCCGCTTCACCACCTATGAAGCAAGCTACCTGCAGGTGGGGAGCCGGGGGCTCGAACCAGGATCCTTACACTGGTACTTCCACTTCAGGCCATGTGTGCTTTACCCGCTACACTACCACCTGCCCCCAAACACCTTTTTTTATTATTAACTATTTAATTTGTTGGACAGAGACAGAGTAATTGAGAGGGAAGGAGAAGAGAAAGTGAGTGAGAAGGTGAGGCAGAGAGAAACCTACGGCACTGCCTCACTACTCATTAAGCTTCCCCCTGCAGGTGGAAACCAGGGCATGAGCCCCAGTCCTTGTGCACTATAATGTCTGCTCTACCAAACATGCCATCAGCTGGCCCCAGAGCTCATCTTTATTCATCCAGAGCTCAGATCTAGTCAAGCCCAAATCTCATGCACCTCCCAGTCCTTAACACAGTGAACACTGCAGTATGTCCCTCTGACCCAGACGACCCTATCCTCCATTGACGTGCATGCCCCTATAACCACATTCCCTTGTTGTGAACACAAAGAAACAATGTGTGTGTCCCCAGGCCTGCAGTCCCTTGGGGACAGTGGTGGCTAGCTCCATGGCCAAGAGTGGTTCAACAGCGTAGGTTCAGAGTTGCTGGGCTGCTCTGTTCTGGGAAGATGGTTGAGTGGCTGCTGCCTGGTCTCTTGCAGCCTGCCCTGGAGGCCCAGAGGCCCCATGTAACAACCAGGGAGTCTGCCTCGACCACTACTCATCCACGGGACAGTGCAGGTGCAACGTGGGCTTCAACGGGACGGCGTGTGAGCTGTGCCTGCCAGGAAGATTTGGACCCAACTGTCAGCGTAGGTGGCCAGACAACTTCATTCGTTGGTCCATTCATTCATCCATCCTTCCATCCACTCAACCACCATGTATGAATTGAGTCTTTGCATATACTGGTAGCTAATGTTGATGGAGTTCCTACTGTGTACCAGATAGGAAGGGTTTTTTTGTTTTGTTTTGTTTTTTGCCGGGAGGGGTTATTTTACAGTATAGTTGTTGATACATGGATCCAGTTTCTCCTCATGATAGGTGTCTGCAAAACATTCTCATCCCCACAACTCCACAAACCCCCCTCCCCCCAAAAAAAAGAGGCCATCCCATGAGTTTGCCAGCTGACGCACCACTTCCAGTCTGAGTTTTAGCAACAAAACACTCTCACCCCCAACTTAGGTCCTTTTTTTTTTACCATTAAGCACCGGGATCTCACCCCTCACCCCCACCCCAAGTCCCCTTCCCACCTCCTTTCCCAGTGCCTTTGTTTTGGTACAATGCACCAAACCCAGTCCAAGTTTCACTTTGTGTTTTCCCTTTCTGTCCCTGTATCTTAGTTCCACCTTTGAGTGATATCATCCTATATTCAACCTCCCCCTTTTGGCTTGTCTCATTTAACATAATTCCTTCAACCTCCATCCAAGATGAAGCAAAGACATGTGCACAGGTTACCAAGCACAAAGACCTGGGTTCGAGCCCCTGCTCCCCACCTACAGGGTGAAGCAGGTCTACAGATGTCTCTCTTTCTCCTTCTCTATCACCCCTTCCCCTCTCAATTCCTCTCTCTCCTATCCAATAAAAAAAAAAAAATTTAAAAGGAGAAACATGACTGCCAGGAGCAGTGGATTCATAGTGCTGGCATCAAGCCCCAGCAATAATCCAGGTGGCAGATAAAGAAGGAGGAAATAGGTGATGATGAAGCAGACAGGTGAGGCCTGGCAGTGCCTTTGTTTGTGGCAGTAGAGCCAAGGCCACAAAAATGGAGGAAACGCTGCATGTTTCAAAGATTTTCCTATTGGGTAGCCTTCTCTGTTAGCAGGCCCTGGGTGAAGTTCACAGGGTCCCCTTCTATTCTATTACACGCCCCCTCAACTTCTGGGTTTATCACACTCACCAGCTCGAGGCCAGCTCTTCCTGGACTGCTGACTCCACAGGGACAGGGACCTTCTCCCAATGCAACTTCCCTACCTGGAAACTCTGACCCCAGTGCAGGCACCAAGTTATTTTCTTGACTATTTCTATGAATGAATGAATGAATGAATGAGTGGTGTTGGCAGCTGTCTCCTGCACTGTTCCCACAGCTATAGCATTTCAGTCCCTGACCACATCTCAATTGCTTTGCAGCCTGTGGCTGCTCGGAGCATGGAGTGTGTGATGAAGGCATCACAGGCTCCGGGCAGTGCCTCTGTAAGACGGGCTGGACCGGCCACTTATGCAGCACGCAGGCAGGTATGTTGGAACAAGCAGTGCTGGCCTACAGGGAAGCCAGTTAAGAACATCCAATGTGGGGGGGGGGGGGTCGATCGTCTAAAGTTTTCATTGGTCTCCTCTCAAGGTAGATATTTGTATTCCAATTTAGATAATGTTACACAGGTGCTATATTAACATAAAGGAGTAATTCAAAGGGGCTAGGCAGTGGTGCACCCGGTTAAGGACGAGGACCCATACAAGGACCGAGTTCAAGCCCCTGGCTCCCCACCTGCAGAGGGAGATGCTTCACAAGCATTGAAGCGGTTCTGCAGGTGTTTTATCTTTCTCCTTCTCTACCTCCCCCTTTCCTCTCAATTTCTCTCTGTCGTATCTAATAAAATGAAAAAAAAATGGCCACCAGGAGCTATGGATTCATAGTTCTGGCACTGAGCCCCAGCGATAACCCTGGAGACAAAAAATAAAAGCGGGGAGCGGGTAATTCAAAGGCCTCTAGTTCCCTGGACTGGGAGGGAGCATAGCCAGTCTCCCCATCCTCCTGTTGTTGGAGGTCACTTCTGAAACCCAGCAGCAGACCAGGGAGAGTCTTGGAAGACAGGTGGGTGCCAAGTCTTCCCCTCACCCCATGACACAGGATAATGAGGGTCTTTCTCATTGCAGTGTTGCCACTAGTGTGCACGCCTCCATGTTCTGCTCATGCCACCTGTAAGGAGAACAACACCTGTGAATGCAACCTGAACTATGAAGGGGACGGAATAGCATGCACAGGTGGGTCCCCCTCATGCATGTGTGAGACGGCAGCGCAGGCACAGGTGTGTGTGCAAAACGGGTGTATTGCAGGGGCATGTCAAGCAACAGGTGCATTGCAGCAGTAGGTGTATATATAGGAGCAGCTAGCTGCATAACAGGAATAGATGCATTTCCAAGCAGGTACCTTGCAAGAGCAGGTGCATGTACAGAACACTGGCATGGCCAGAGCAGTAGGAAGGGGTCAGAATGCCTGTGCTCCATTCTGCAGCTTCTCCTCCCTGCCTGAACCTTAAAAAAAATGCCAACCTAGGGGCCAGGTGGTGGCACACCTGGTTGAGCACACCTATTACAATGCCCCAGGACTTGGGTTTGAGCCCCCAGTCCCCGCCTGCAGGAGGAAAGCTTTACAAGTGGTGAACCAAGGCTGCAGGTGTCTGTCTCTTTCCCACTTTACCACCCCCTTCCCTCTTGATTTCTGGCTGTCCCTATCTGATAAAGATAATTAAAAGAAAAATTTGTGCAAGAACTGGCATAAGGATCCTGGTTTGAGCCCCCAGCTCCCCACCTGCTGAGGAGTCCCTTAACAGGCAGTGAAGCGGGTCTGCAGGTGTCTCTCTCCCCGTCTCTCTGTCTTCCCCTCCTCTCTCCATTTCTTTCTGTCCTGCCCAACAATGATGACATCAATAACAACAACAATAAAACAACAAGGGCAACAAAAGGGAATAAATAAATATTTTTTAAAATAATTTTTTAAAAGCCAACCTTCTCTGTGACTCAGTTTCCTTAATGGACTTGTTTCTGTTTCACCTGTCTACCTCCCAAGCCATGGTTTTGAAATTGCTTTGCAAACTCTAATGTACTTTTTTTCTACTGTTTTTCCAAACATACAATGAATGCGTTCTTATTTCCAGATTTTCAGAAAATAGACCATTTGAGGAGGTAGCATAATAGTCATACAGAAAGACCATCCTATCTGAGGCACCAAAGACTTCAGGTTCAAATCCTAGTGCCACCAGAAGCAAGAGTTTAGCAGTGCTCTGGTGAAGGAACTCAGAAAATGCACTATCCTTTTTTTTTTAAGCTACAATTACTCCTACACATACTCTCAGCACTTGGTGAGATTCTCTCTGAACTTTTCAGTGTCTGTCTGTTGTACTTCAGATACAGATTCTGCCATAGAGACACACAAATGAGTTAGACAGGTATTGATTTCCATCTCACACAACGATGTGGATATAGGTCTCCAGGATTTGCAGAGCCCAGAGTCCTCCTAGCTTGTTGCTGTGTCATCACTCACTCATTGGCCTGGCCTCAGATAACCACCCCCATTAGCACACCTCAAGCTGCAAAATGGAGAGCAGCAAGGAAAGAAGGGTCTTTACTAGCTCTGAGGACACAGGGAGTTAGGGAAGGGGGCGGGGGGGGGGGGGGGGGAGGGAAGAGTATGTCTCTTCCCCTCCCATAAGCTGCAGCTTCATCCTCTGTCAAACCTAAGTGCAAAGGAGCCTGGGAAATGTAGTCTTTAGTTGAAAAGCCATGAGCCATCAATATTTATTTATTTATTTATTTTCCTCCAGGGTTATTGCTGGGCTCAGTGCCCACACCATGAATCCACAGCTCCTGGAGGCCATTTTTCCCCCTTTTGTTGCCCTTGTTGTTGTAGCCTCGTTGTGGTTATTATTATTGCTATTGTTGATGTTGTTTGTTGTTAGATAGGACAGAGAGAAATGGAGAGAGGAGGGGAAGACAGAGAGAGGGAGAGAAAGATAGACACCTGCAGACCTGCTTCACCGCCCATGAAGCGACTCCCCGGCAGGTGGGGAGCCGGGGGCTCGAACCAGGATCCTTACGCCGGTCCTTGCACTTTGCACCACATGTGCTTAACCCACTGCACCACCGCCCGACCCCCCGATATTTATTTCTATAGAGAAAGTTGACTATGGGCATTACAAAAGATAGCAATCTCAGCCACCAATAATTTCTAAATTATTTCCTGAATGAATTATCTTGATAAAAATATTATTGGGGAGCCAGGCAGTAGCACACCAGGTTAACCACACATGGTGCAAAGCTCAAGGACCAGCATAAGGATCCCAGTTTGAGCCCCAGATCCCCTTCTGAGGGGGGCCTCTTCACAAGCAGTGAAGCAGGTCTGCAGGTGTCTATCTTCTTCTCCCCGTCTCTTGTCTTTCCCTACTCTCTGGATTTCTTTCTGTCCTATCCAACAGCAGTGACAGCAATAACAAAAACAATAACAACTGCCAGTCCCTGTTTGGGCGCCAGATGCCATACTAGCTTCACGGGCAGGAGAGAGACGACCAGGAACTCATGGCTGAGCAGGAACGCAATCCCTTGTTCATTAATCAGATACATTGCATCTCTTCACTGGAAGTGGCAAGGGGAAAGGAAATGACTAGGAGAGGGGACGGAGCAAAAAAAAGAGCACAAAAAGAACATATAAGGCTTCCATCTAACCAGTGGGGATTAAACCAATATCCTGCAGGCAGGGCGGGTCTCAGGCAAAACAGTGATTATGTAAATAGACCACAACATCAAGCAATGCAGCAGACCTGGCATAATGAACAACAAACAACAACAGCAATAAAATGGAAAAGATGGCCTCCAGGAGCAGTGGATTCATAGTACAAGCATAAAGCTCCAGCAATAACCCTGGAGGCAAAAAAAAAAAAAATGGAGGTTATTGCATGAAAGTAAAAGACATTGGAGGGGTTAGGGGGGTTCAAATCCTGGAACATGATGGCAGAGGAGGACCTAAAGGGGTTGAATTGCTATGTGGAAAACTGAGAAATGTTATACATGTACAAACTACTGTATTTTACTGCTGCTATAAACCATTAATTCCCCCCATTTAATATATATATATATATATATATATATATATATATATATATCCCTCTAGATTTTTCACTGTCATATCAAATAAAAGAAAAAGAATAAAATTAAAGAGAAAAGGGGAAAAAAAGGTTACCAGGAGTGCTGGATAGATTGTGTGAGTACCAAGACTCAGTGAGGGGAAAATTGTGTGTGTGTGTGTGTGTGTGTGTGTGTGTGTGTGTGTGTGTGTGTGTGTGTGTGTGTGTAAAGAGCTCAATTTTTTAAAGTGTTGGAGCACAAACTTGCATGCCTGGGGCATCAGAGGCTCCAGGTTTGACCCCAAGCATCACTGTATGCTGAGCTGAGCAGTGTTCTGTGGTCTATCTCACTCATTCCCTCTCATTTATACTAAATAAACCTTTTAAAATTTGTATTGGTGCAAAGCACAAGGACCAGCATAAGGGTCCCAGTTCAAGCCCTCAGCTCCCCACCTGCAGGGGAATAGCTTCACAAGCGGTGAAGCAGGTCTGCAGGTGTCTATCTTTCTATCCCTTCTCTGTCCTCCCCTCCTCTCTCCATTTCTCTCTGTCCTATCCAACAATGATGACAACAATAAAACAAGGGCAACAAAAAGGAATAAATAAATAAATATTTTAAAAATGTATTGATCTGCCACTGGCTTACAATCGTGCACAATGCCAGGGGTACAGTTCTACACCTCAGCATGTCTGTTACCCTCACCTTACCCACCACTAAGAGTTCTAGCACCTTCCTACTGTCTAAACGACCATCCCCGCACCCCAGGAACCTCCCATGAGTAAGTATTCACGGAGAGAGAGGCATTTCCTTTACAGAAATGAGATCTTGTGTTACCTGCTGTTTTCTAATCAGCTCCCAACAGCCCAGAAGTGGGTCAGTGCTCCGCAAAGGTCTCAGAGGCCCAGGCTCTGCCTCTTGCTCCAACCTCCTCAACAATATCTCTATGCCCACATTCACTCTCTTGAGGTCTCAAATAGCTTGAGGTATAAAAACAGGCAAGAGAGGGGGACAAGGACGGTGACTACAGAGTGCAAGGACCCGGGGTTCAAGCCCCCTGTCCCCACCTGTGGGGGGGCGGGGAGCTTCACTAGTGGTGACGCAGGCCTGCATGTGTCTCTTTTTTCCTCCCTCTAGATTTCGCTCTATTCAATAACTAAAATATTTTGTTAATTTGTTATTATCATTATTTATTTATTGGGTAGAGACAGCCAGAAATTGAGAAGGAATGGGGAGATAGAGAGGGTGAGAGATAGAGAGACACCCACAGCCTTGCTTCACCACTTGTGAAGCTTTCCCCTTGCAGGTGGGGACTGAGGGCTTGAATCTGGGTCCTTACGCACTGTAACGTGTGCGCTCAATCAGGTGCACAACCACCTGGCCCCGATAAAATATTTTTTTAATAAGCAGGGGACAGAGATGAGGTGGTTGTCTAGCCGCTCCTGAGGCTAGCGCTCATCTGTTACTGTTCTGGAACTTGGGAAAGCCCTGAGAGGCAGCCCAATATGGTGGGGGAGGCAGGAGCAGGCACATGTGCTGGAGCCATCTGGGACCTGGTCTAAGTAACAAGTATCTGCCTCAAAGTGCGCTCAGTGATGCACTCGCTCTATATGTATTTAGGCCCTAATGCTAAAAACCCAGACTCAGAATCAGGGAGGAGGCAAGCACAAAAGGGTGTATGCAGGACTTGCTATTTGCTTATTTGCTTATTTGCTTGTTTATTTTTAATTGTCGCCAGGGTTATTGCTGGGGCTCAGTATCCACATGACGAATCCACTGCTCCTTGTGGCCATTTTGTTACTTTTGCTTTTTACTTTGCCTCCAGGGTTATCACTAGGGCTCAGTGCCTGCACTGTGAATCCACTGCTCCTGGAGGCCATCTTTTTTCCATTGTTGTTGCTGCTGCTGCTGCTACTATTGTTGTTGCTGCTGGATAGGACAGAGAGAAATCGAAAGAGGCGGGGAAGACAGAGGGGGAGAGAAAGACAGACACTTGCAGACCTGCTTCTTCGATAGTGGCGTGACATGGGGAGCCGGGGGCTCAAAATGGGATCTTTATGCTGGTCTTTGTGCCTCACACTATGGGCACTTAACCTGGTGCACTACAGCCCAGCCCCCTCCTTTTTCTTTATTTTTTTTCCATCTATTTTATTTGATAGGGTAGAGAGAAATTGAGAGCGTATGGGGAGATAGATAGAAATAGATAGATACCTGAAGCCCTACTTCACCACTTGTGAAGCTTACACACACATATGTGGGGACCAGGAGCTCAAACCCAGGTCCTTACACATGGTGATGTGTGCGTTCAGCCAAGTGTGCCACCATCCAGCCCCCATCACTTGCCTCTTACATGCAAAAGGTCCCAGGTTCCATCCCTCACACCAGCAGCAGCCAGAACTGGCCAAAGGGGAAAAAATTAAAAAATAAAAAATGCCCTGGGAAGCTATCCCGGGACATCAGTGTGTGCAGAAGAGGGGTGCTCTGAGACCACAGCATGTGAGGAGAGAGGGAGCTGGCAAGTGGGGTCCCTTTTACTTCCCCCAGTGCCGTTCATCCTAGTGGGGGCGGGGAAGTTACCTGTCTACCCTGATCTGACACCAGTTAGAGATGGGCAGTGACTGAATGAGCCCTCTCTCCTCTGTTCTTTGCAGTTGTGGATTTCTGCAAACAAGACAACGGGGGCTGTGCCAGGGTTGCCAAGTGTTCCCAGAAAAACACCACAGTCTCCTGCAGCTGCCCCAAGGGCTACACGGGGGATGGCTACAGTTGCACGGAGATCGACCGCTGTGCCGACGGCTTCAATGGCGGCTGCCATGAACACGCCACCTGCAAGATGACTGGCCCGGTGAGCCTTGGGGGGGACAGGGGGAGGGGGGAAACTTTCCATTCCTTGCCCTGATGTGCATCTCTGCTAGGCTTCCCACCTCTCCTCCTAGTAAGTTGTCTTCCCACTGCAGTCTCTTTCTTACCAAGTTAGGGCATTCAAACACATTCATTCATTCACATAAGAGCTGGTGAAATCCACATCAAATGCCCAAGGGCCCAGGTTCATGCCCACAGTCCCCACCTGCAGAGGGGAAAGTTCCATGAGTGGTGAAGCAGGTCTGCGGGAGTCTTTCTCCCACTTTCTCCCTTCCCTATCATCTTCTCTCTGTTCTATCAAATGAAAGAAACAAACAAAATAATCTCCTGTCTTTGTTAATAAAGACCTAGACTTCTTGGTTTGGACAGATAAGCTCTGGTTTTGTAAGATGCTCAACTTTGGAAATTGGGTAATGAGAAGAGGGGATTTCTTTCCCCCCCCCTTTTGTTTATTTAAGAAAGGATTAATTAACAAAAGCATAGGGTAGGAGGGGTACAATTCCACACAATTCCCACCACCCAATCTCCATATCCCACCCCCTCCCCTGATAGCTTTCCCATTCTCTATCCCTCTGGGAGCATGGACCCAGGGTCATTGTGGGTTGCAGAAGGTGGAAGATCTGGCTTCTGTAATTGCTTCCCCGCTGAACATGGGCGTTGACTGGTCGGTCCATACTCCCAGTCTGCCTCTCTTTCCCTAGTAGGGTGGGTCTCTGGGGAAGCAGAGCTCCAGGACACATTGGTGGGGTCTTCAGTCTAGGGAAGCCTGGCCAGCATCCTGGTGGCATCTGGAACCTGGTGATTGAAAAGAGAGTTAACATACGAAGCCAAACAAATTGTTGAGCAATCATGGACCCAAAGCTTGGAATAGTGGAGAGGAAGTGTTAGGGGGTACTCACTGCAAACTCTAGTGTACTTCTGCTTTCAGGTATATATTTTGCAGTACTTTATGGATACGTGTGAACATATGCTCTCTCTCACAGAAACTGGTGTATATCTAGGTTTTGGGACTTTGTTAGAAAGTGAACCACCTGAGATGGAATTAGAGTATACTATGAAAGGAAAGCTCTCACCCAAGTAGTGAAACTGAAGGGTTGTCATTCCACACGTGAAGTCTCTGGACACAGTCTGAAGTGAAGCATGTTGAGGTGGCAATCGTTGTGTTGGTTAGGTTGTGATCGGCAGATGCAATATTTTTTGATATGGATTGGGAGAGGCATACAGGAAAGTGGGCCCTATCCAGTGGTTCCAGGACTGGGGGAAGTAGAGGCTCTATAGTGGAGATGTGAGGTTCCTGCTGTCTTAGGGTTCCAAAAGACAATCGATAGTTAATGTTATCATCACATTATTTGGTAATTGGGTTAACTTTGAAAAGTCCTTTTGTTAGGGTTTGCTGTACAGTACCCAGTATCTTGTACATATCTGTGCTATTGGATGCTTCTGATCTACTTGGTCTAGGCTTTTGAGAGAGTCTGCATATCAGTTGCACAGCCTATATATTGAAAAGATTCAGTTTGTGTTTTGAAAAAGTTCGAGACATACAATTAATTTTTCCCCTCTTGTATTAATTAACTAGTGATTTATATGACTACATTTTACTAGGAGTGTACATAAACACCATTCCCACCACCAAAAGACTGTGACCCATCCCTCCCACCCACTCCCACCCCCCACTGGCCCAGGAAGCTGCATGTCTAACCCTCACCACAGGGCTTTTACTTTGGTGCCCTACTTACAATTTGGTCAGGTCCTGCTTTTAGTTTCCCTTTCAGATCTTCTTCCTCAACTTCTGTTGATGAGTGGGATCATCCCATACTCATCTTTATCTTTCTGACTTAGCTCACTTAACATAATTCCTTCTAGCTCTGTCCAAGATGGGTCAGAGAAGGTGGGTTCATTGTTCTTGATAGCTGCATAGTATTCCATTGTGTATATATACCACAGCTTTCTCAGCCACTCATCTGTTGTTGGGCACCTGGGTTGCTTCCAGGTTTTAGCTATTATGAATTGTGTTGCTATGAACATAGGAGTACACACCTCTTTTTGGTTGGGTGTTATGGAGTCCTTGGGGTATAACCCCAGGAGAGGAATTACTGGATCATATGGAAGGTCCATGTCTAGCCTTCTGAGAGTTTTCCAGACTGCTCTCCACAGAGGCTGTACCAATTTACATTCCCACCAGCAATGTAAAAGGATTCCTCTGTCCCCACAAGCTCTCCAGCATTTGTTGCTGCTGTCCTTTTTGATGTATGCCATTCTTAAAGGAGTGAGGTGGTATCTTAGTGTTGTCTTAATTTGCATTTCTCTGACAATCAGGGACCTAGAGCAGTTTTTCATATGTTTGTTAGCCTTTTGGATCTCCTCTGTAGTGAATGTTTTGTTCATATCCTCTGCCCATTTTAGAATGGGGTCATTTGCTTTTTTGGTGCTAAGTTTGCTGATCTCTTTATTTATTTTGGTGATTAGTTTCTTGTCTGATGTATGGCATGTGAAGATCTTTTCCCATTCTGTGAGGGGTCTCTTTGTTGGTTTAATAGTTTCTTTGGATGTGTAGAAGCTTTTCAATTTGATGTAGTCCCATTGGTTTGTTTCTGCTTTAGTCATCCTTGCCACTGGGTTTGATTCATCAAAGATGTCCTTGAGGTGTATGTGGGAAAGTGTTTCACCAATGTTTTCCTCTAAGTATTTGATTGTTTCTGGTCTGACATCTAGGTCTTTGATCCATTTGGAGTTGATTTTTGTTTCTGGTGAGATAAAGTGGTTCAATTTCATTCTTCTGCATGTTACAACCCAGTTTTCCCAGCACCATTTATTGAAGAAAGCCTCCTTTTTCCATTTAATCCTTTGGGCCCCCTTATCAAAGATTAGATGTCTATAGGTGTGGGGCCCTTTTTTTTTCTTTATTTGAAACAGACAGAAATCAAAATGGAAAGGGAAGACAGAGAAAGAAAGACATGGGGGTCTGGGTGGTGCATCCTGTTCTTCTTCTTCTAGCATTTGCCCTTCTTGCGTAGCCAGTTAACAGCGTCAGGTTGAGCCTGATGTAAAGTTTCAAGACCTCCTTTGAATCTGGAGAGGTGGCAGTCGTTGACTATGTGGGTCATAGTCTGTCTGTAGCCGCAGGGGCAGTTCGGGTCGTCTCTGGCTCCCCAGAGGTGGATCATAGCGGCGCACTTAACACCATGTGAAAGAAGGAGGGGGAGGAGAGGGAGAGGGAGAGGGAGAGGGAGAGGGAGAGGGAGAGGGAGAGGGAGAGGGAGAAGGAGAAGAAGGAGGAGGAGGAGGAGAGGAAGAAGAAGAAGAAAGGATTAAAGTCAAGTCAGTGCAAAAGGATGAAGAGCAGGATGGGGATGTGGGGGGGGGGGGTGGCAAGGAGGGGTCAAAGATGGAATGGGTGAAGGTGTCAGGTCCAGAGATGAAAACACCTGAACCAAAGGAAGATGTAGCAGTCACTGAATTCCCGCTGCAGAGAAAAGACTGAGGGCCAGATGGCTCACCAAGTAGAGCCTTGCTGGGTCTGTAGGAGGCCCTGGTTCTGAATCCCAGCACCCTATGGGGGCACCATAGTTGGCATGGGGTAGGAGGAGGGTTCTGTTAAGGACATTGTCATGACGTGGTGTCTCTCTTCTGTCTCTCCATCACTCCTCTTGTCTCTCTTAGTCACTCTCTCCTCTTCCTTTCTTCTCTCTCTCTGTCTTCCATTTTCTCTCCCTTTAAATAAAGAATATATCACAAAGAATAGCAAATTGGGCTGGAGAGGTTCATTTATTTCCTAATGTCATATGAAAAATAATAAAAGGGAGGACCAGTGAAATAGCTTACTTGGAAAGTGTGCTGCTCTGCCGTGTGTACGACTCAGGTTCAAGCCCAGCCCCCACACCATTGAAGGGAATTTCGGTGCTGTGGTCTCTTTCACTGTGTCTCTAAGTAACAATTATAATAGGGAAAGAGGAGACTGAACATTCTCAGTCCTGCATGTCTCTTTTGCTGGGAGGTAGCCAATGGGCTTGGGGGCCCTGGGGGGACTATAGCAAGGTCCCCATTATCACAGTTCTCCCACTCCCCACAGGGCAAGATCAAATGTGAGTGTAAGAGCCACTACGTGGGCGACGGGCTGGACTGTGAGCCGGAGCAGCTGCCGGTCGACCGCTGCTTGCAGGACAACGGGCAGTGCCACGCGGACGCCGACTGTGCTGACCTCCACTTCCAGGGTCAGTGGGGGTGCAGAGAGGGACCTGTACAAAAGCAGGAGGAAACATTTGTTCATTCATTCATTCATTCATTCATTCATCCATCCATCCATTGAATGCAGCTCCAGGGAAAGAACCAAGTATCTCACACCTGCACAATACTGCCAGGCATACATAGACTTAGAGGGATCCAGGAGAGAGGAAGAGACAGACAGAAAGGAGAGACACAGTAGGACTGCTCCACCAGACACCTTGATGAGTGTTTGGCTTCAGATGTGACTGAAGAGGCTCTGACCCTATCACAGCCTTAGCCCTTTTTTCTGGTACAGAGTGTTCTTTCATGCCTCCTTAACTGGCTTCAGATTAGTTTGCCACTTGGTCATGAATTTGAAACTGTAAAGCTGTGACTTGCTTCTTGAGCCTTTCTTGGGTCTCACTGTTCAACTGTAAAGTATGACAGCTATGAAAATATGATTTAAAAAATCAGCCAGTGGGGGTCAGGCAGCAGGTTAAGCGCACATGACATGAAGCGTAAGCACTGGAGTAAGGATCCTGGTTCAAGCCCCCAGCTCCCCACCTGCAGGGGAGTTGCTTCATGGGTGGTGAAGCAGGTCTGCAGGTATCTGTCTTTCTCCCTCTCTGTCTTCCCTCCTCTGTCAATTTCTCTCTGTCCTATCCAACAACAACAGCAATAACAACAACAATAATAATGACAACAAGGGCAACAAAATGGGGAAAATGGCCTCCAGAAGCAGCAGATTCATAGTGCAGACACCAAGCCCCAAGCAGTAACCCTGGAGGCAAACAATAAAAATAAAAATAAAAATAATCATCCAGTGTCTTTCCAGGGGACAGTGACAAGAAAGCTTATTAAAGGCATCATGGAGAGGCTGATGGTGGCTCATCTGCTAGAGCACACACATTGCCATATGCAAGGACCCAGGTTCAAGCCTCTGATGCCTACCTGCAGGGGGGAAGCTTCAGGAGTTGTGGAGCAGTGCTGCAAGTATCTCTCTCCCCTTCTCTCCCTCACCCTTCAACTTTGTCTCTATCAATAAATAAATATAATTTTTTTTTCCTCCAGGGTTAGCACTGGGGCTTGGTGTATGCACTCGAATCCACTGCTCCTGGAGGCATTTTTCCCTTTTGTTGCCCTTATTGTTTATCATTGTTGTTATTATTGTTGTTGCTGTTATTGCTGTCGTTGTTGGATAAGACAAAGAGAAATCAAGAGAGGAGGGGAAGACGGGGAGAGAAAGACAGACACCTGCAGACCTGCTTCACCACTTGTGAAGTGACCCACCCCCCCGCAGGTGGGGAGCTGGGGGCTCAAACCAGGATCCTTATGCCAGCCCTTGCACTTCACACCATGTGCACTTAACCCACAGTGCTACCACCTGGCCCCCATAAATATAAATTCTTCAGGGGCTGGGCAGTAGCACGGCAGGTTAAGCACACAAAGCGCGAAGCACAAGGACCAGTAGAAGGATCCCGGTTCAAGCTTCCCGCTCCCCACCTGCAGGGGAGTCGCTTCACAGGCAGTGAAGCAGGTCTGCAGGTGTCTTTCTCTCCCCTTCTCTGTCTTCCACTCCTCTCTCTATTTCTCTCTGTTCTATCTAACAATAACAACAACATCAACAACAACAATAATAACTACAACAATAAAAAAACAAGGGCAACAAAAGGGAAAATAAATAATAAAAAATTTAATATATGTATATATACATATAAATCAAAAATAAAAACAAAGGCATCACGGTGATCAGAAAACACAGTCATGGGCCAAAACTTACCTAAATACATTCCCCTCATCACTCCTAAGTTCACAAAAATTGTTCAGTTATAAGTATCAGTATCATGTTGCCTGAGAAATCATATAACACTGAGAAATATTCATGACTGAATATTGTAAAAAAAAAAAAAAGATAAATAAATAAACTAAAAGTGTTCCAAGGCCCAGAGAGTTAGCTCACCTACCTGGCCCAAAGTCCACCCCAGGTCTGAGCTCTGACTCCTTATGAGAGGGCTATGCCAACAGAGGGAGCTGCAGTGCTATGGTCTTTCTCTTTCTCTTTTTAAAAAATATTTATTTATTTATTTTCCCTTTTGTTGCCCTAGTTGTTTTTTATTATTGTAGTTATTGTTGTTGTTGTTGTTGTTGATATCATCGTTGTTGTTGGATAGGACAGAGAGAAATGGAGAGAGGAGGGGAAGACAGGGAGGGGGAGAGAAAGACAGACACCTGCAGATCTGCTTCACTGCCTGTGAGGTCTTTCCCTTGCAGGTGGAGAACCGGGGCTCAAACCGGGATCCTTACGCCGGTTCTTGCGCTTCGCACCACGTGCACTTAACCCACTGCGCTACCTCCCAACTCCCTGTCTTTCTCTTTTTATGGACTAAAAAGTAGCCCCAAGTAGTGAAACTGCACATTCAGGAAGCCCCAGATATGCAAAGAAGAGAGGGAAAGGGAGAGGGGGAGAAAGCGATAACACCTTACATACTTAGTATGCTGCTACATTTGTAACATAAATGACACACATGAATAGGAAAAAAAAAAAAAACAGAAAGGTGTGAAATTATGTCCAAATCAGAGGCTCTGAAAGATAAAGTAAAAATTCTGGCAGGAAGTACATCAAAATGTTAGCTCTAGAGTAAAGATGATTTCCAGGGAGCAGGACTCCAGGTAAATCTGCCTTGATCCTCCCTGACTGTGCGGCCCAGAGATCTGTGACAAGGACATGCTTACGTTTTATCATGAGCCCACACACAGTGCTCTGTCGGATGACATGTAACCTGGAGGGAAAGTGGCTTCCCAGGATGCTCTGGGAGGCAGCTGGCCCCCTGCTTCCAGAGCCCTTCACTGCCTGACTTAGAGCACTGCCCTGCCCTCCTTTCCTCTCCTCTCCCTCCTCTCTCCTGACTTCCCTCTCCTCCAGACACCACCGTGGGAGTCTTCCATCTCCGCTCCCCACTGGGCCAGTACAAGTTGACCTTCAACAAAGCCCAAGAGGCCTGTGCCAAAGAGGCTGCAGCCATGGCGACCTACAACCAGCTGGCCTATGCACAGAAGGTAGGGCAACCCAGCACACTGGAGGGGGACATGGGGTGGCCTCTTTCCAACCTGGGGGAGGCTGGGGCAGCTGGATGCTTACATGGGAGTTCAGAGAGCTGCTGAACCAGTAATGAAAGGGGCAGGAGGGGAAGCTGGTGCTGGCTCACTCGAGAGAGAGAATTTTACCATGTATGAGGAGCTGGAGTCAAGCCCCCAGCTGCCACATGAGAGCACTGTGCAAAGCAGGCATGTCATGAGCAGTAGAGCCATGCTGTGATGTCTCTCTCTGTCTCTTACCCTCTATTTGAAAGGGGGGGCAGAAAGTGATGGTGCACTTAGTTGACGAACATATCACGATGCTCAAGGACCCAGGTTAGAGCCCCTGCTCAAGCTTCAGAAGTGGTGAAATGGGAGTTGGGCGGTAGCGCAGTGGGTTAAGTGCAGCTGGCGCAAAGCACAAGGACTGGTGTAAGGATCCCGGTTCGAGCCCCTGGCTCCCCACATGCAAGGAAGTCGCTTCACAGGTGGTGAAGCAGATTTGCAGGTGTCTGTCTTTCTCTCCCCCTCTCTGTCTTCCCCGCCTCTCTCCATTTCTCTCTGTCCTATTCAGCAACAATGACATCAATAACCACAACAATAAAACAAGGGCAACAAAAGGGAATAAATAAATATTTTTTTTAAAAAAGAAGTGGTGAAGCAGTGCTACAGGTATCTCTCTCTCTGTCTTTCTCCTCTTTTTATATCTCCCCCTCCTTCTCTCAGTTTCTCTCAGTCCTGTCAAATAGGAAGAAAAAACAAAAAAAAAAAGAACTCCACCTGCTAGAATCATGCAGAGTCCTGGTGCAAAATAATAATAATAAATCAGAGAAGTAATAAAAGTCATTCTGATTATTACTATTACTATCATTCAGCAGATTTATGAGGCATCTTCTCTGAGTCTGACACCCTGCAGGGAGCCTCAGTAACACTGCTGTACACTCAGACAGCTCCCCTGGGTGTCACTGTCCCCAGGGCTCTGAAGACACAGTCCTGTATTATTAAACAATGGAGTGAGGTCACCCAGCCAAGGGGTGGCAGACTCTGTGTGCAAATGTCACCCTGACTCCAAATGTCTTTTTTTTTTTTTTGCCTCTGGGGCTTGGTACTCATACTATGAATCCACTGCTCCTGAGAGAAATTGAGGGAAGAGGAGATAGGAAGAGAGAAAGGGAGAGGAGATAGGAAGAGAGAAAGGGAGACACCTGGAGGCCTGCTTCACCATTTGTGAAGTGTCTTCCCCTGCAGGTGGGGAGCAAAAGCTTCAACCTGGATCCTTGCACTTAGTACTGTGTGCACTTAACCAGGTGCGCCACCACCTAGCCTCCCCTGACTCCAGATGTCTGCTGGCATCTGTGCTGTCCAGCCGCCCTGAAGGGCATGACATAGATTGGCCTCACTGCCAGAAGCCAGAGAGCAGCAGCTCATGCTCCAGTTTCCCTGAAGCCATGGTGCAGCCATGCTCTCCTCCGTGTCCATGGGGACTGTGGGGGGGGGGGGGCTCTGCCATTTGCAAAGGTTGGTCCCTTGGGGCCGCCTGCCTGTGGCTCTTCCCAAGAGCAGAGACCAGAGACACACGGACTGACTGCACAGGGACCCTTCCTCAGGCTCTGTCTCTCCACAAAGAAATTGAGGGGGAGGAGATAGACAGGAAGAGGGAAAGAGAGACACCTGCAGGCCTGCTTCACCATTTGTGAAGTGTCCCCCCTGCAGGTGGGGAGTAAGAGCTTCAACCTGGATCCTTGCACATGGGTCCTTTTCTCTTTTCTTTTTTTTTCTTTCTATTTTTCTTTAATAGGAAAGAGAGAAACTGAGATGGGAGGGGAGATAGGGAGAGAGAAAGACACCTGCAGACCCACTTCATCACTCATGAAACATTCCCCTTGCAGGTGGAGGGTGGGGGCTCAAACCCAGGTCCTTAAGCATGGTGATATATGAACTTAACTGGGTGCACCACCACACGCCTCCCCCTCCAGTTTTTTGTTCCTCTGCTGTGTCTCAAGAAAAGAGATATAAACGTGAAAGACTCATGTACCTGTAACACAGGGCATCTCTTCCATCCACCCATATGACAGTCCAGTCAACAAAGTTGATTTGTTAGTTTATTTTTACCAGAGCACTGCTCAGCTCTGGCTTATGATGGTGCTGGGGATTGAACCTGGGCCCTCTGAGCCTCAGGCATGAAAGTCTTTTGCAGAACCATGATGCTGTCTCCCTTACCCAGCAGTGTTTGAATGAGCGGTGACTATGTTCCAAGCACAGGAGTTTGAGGTTGCCCTGCCACAGGCAAAATGAGTCCTAAGCTCTGACTCCATGGACTGTCTAGTGTATTCAAGGAAGCAGCCATTAACCAAGTGCCCCCGCCCCCCCCCACACACACACACACCAGCAGTGGGACTTCGCAGCTGAGCCCCAGCCCTGTGTGTGTGTCCCTGCAGGCCAAGTACCACCTGTGCTCAGCAGGCTGGCTCGCAACAGGCAGAGTCGCCTACCCCACAGCCTACTCCTCCAAGAGCTGCGGCTCCGGTGTAGTTGGGATCATTGACTATGGGCCAAGGAACAACAGGAGCGAGCTGTGGGATGTCTTCTGCTACCGCATGAAAGGTAATGGCCCCAAGGGTGGTGGTACACCTGGTTGAGCGCACATTACAATATGAAAGGACCCAGGTTCAAGCCCCTTTCTCCATCTCCCCTCCCTCTCCTTCCCCCTCCCCTCTCAGTTTTTGTGTCTCTATTCTAAATAAAGAAAAAGGAAGAGAGGGGAGGGGAGGGAAGGGAAGGGAAGGAAGAGAAGAAAAAGAAAGGAAGGTAGGAAGGTAACACCCCAACTGCACTCCCCTGGCCCAGTGTGGCCCTGCTGAGCAGACCCACCAGTCTCCAGGGCTGAGCCAGGGCAGCCCCAGTCCCCATCTCACCAGGTTGGAACCCCCTGTGTTCTGCCTTCCAGATGTGAACTGCACCTGCAAGGTGGGCTACGTGGGAGACGGCTTCTCGTGTAGCGGGAACCTGCTGCAGGTGCTGACGGCCTCCCCCTCACTCACACACTTCGTGACGGTAAGTGCCTCCTCATCTGCTTAGTGTTGCTGCAGAGAGGGAGGGCAGACATCGAAGAGCTGAGCCACGAGGAAAAGCCAAAGGTGCACAGTCACAGGTGAGGAGCATGGGCCGTGACCTATGCTGCCTGCTCTTGACCTTAAACTTGCCCAGCTTGGCCACCTGACTGCTTCACCCACCATCCACTGTCTGAGTGTTTGGCTCCAGAAATGAGTAAAGAGGCTGTACGGCCTGAGGAATGTAGTACTGGGCTCTGGTGGGGTGCCAGGCTAGCTTCACTGGAGAGAGAGAGACGAGGAACTCATGGTAGCATGGTAATACAATTCTTTATTAATGTGGATGCTCCAGAATCAGGTGCGAGCACAGTGGGTTTAGGCCATGTGGAGTTAGCAAAATGGCCCCCTCCCACTATGCACGCCAGCCCTTCTCCAGGTCTTCTCCAGGTCGGGACGCAGAAGAGAAAAAGGAGAAAGAGCGGAAACAAGTGACTTTTATAGGAGAATTCCAGAAGTGGCAAGTCAGAAACAGAAATGGCTAGGAAAGGGGGTGGAGAGAGGCAAAAGGCATGCTGGGAAGGTGGAAGCGTCTTTAGCAACTGTTGAGATGGTTTTAACTGAATTAGCAATACCCTGAAGGGATAACATGGTGGGGATCTTTCAGGCAAAACAATGATTATGTAAATAGACAATAGTGTCAGCAATGGAGCATGGAGTGGATAAGGGGAGGGCTGGCTTTAAGGCCCGACAGTAGGAGAGTCGGGCGGTAGCACAGCAGGTTAAGTGCACGTGGCACCAAATGCAAGGACCAGCAGAAGGATCCCAGTTTGAGCGTCTGGCTCCCCACCTGGGGGGGGGGGGTTGATTCACAGGCGGTGAAGCAGGTCTGCAGGTGTATGTCTTTCTCTTCCCCTCCTCTCTCCATTTCTCTCTGTCCTATCCAACAATGAGGATATCAATAAATAACAACATTAATACTACAACAATAAAAACAAGGGCAACAAAAGTGAATAAATAAATAAATAAATGCTCTGGTGGTTCCCTCTCAATTGTTCATAAGTTAATTTAGGGGAAAAAAATGATAGTTTTACCTTGCGGCCCAGGATCTGGCACAGTGGATAAAGTATTAATTTCTAGTATGATCCTGGGTTCAATCCCTGGCATTGCATGTGCCAGAGGGACGCTGTTGTTCTCTCATTTCTACCTCTCTCTCTCTCTCCCTCATAATTAAATAAATAAGTCTTGAGAAGATAAAAAGATGGGGGGCTTCCCTGGGCAGATGACCCCACCAATATGTTCAGGAGCCCCGCCTCCCCAGATCCCTGCCCCACTAGGGAAAGAGAGAGACAGGCTGGGAGTATGGATCAACCTGTCAATGCCCATGTTCAGCGGGGAAGCAGATACAGAAGACAGACCTTCCACCTTCTGCACCCTATAATGATCCTGGGTCCATACTTCCAGAGGGTCAGAGAATAGGAAAGCTATCAGGGGAGGGGATGGGATGTGGAGTTCTGGTGGTAGGAATTGTGTGGAGTTGTACCCCTCTTATCCTATGGTTTTGTCAGTGTTTCCATTTTACAAATAATTTTTTTTAAATATGGGGGCAGGGAGGCGCATCCTGTTAAGCACACATATCAATCACCATGCTCAAGGACCCAGGTTCAAGCCCCCACACCCACCTGCAAGGAGGACATTTCATGAGTGGTGAAGCAAGTCTGCAGGTGTCTATCTTTCTCCCTCTCTCAATTTCTCTCTGTCCTGACAAATAAAAATAGAAAGAAAAATAAAAAAAGGGGAAAAAATGGTCGCCAGGAGCAGTGGATTCATAGTGTAGGCACCGAGCCCCAGCAATAACCCAGGTGGCAAAAGTGAAAAATAAGATAAAAATTGGGAGTCGGGCAGTAGTGCAGCGGGCGGGTTAAGCGCATGTGACGCAAAGCTCAAGGACCGGTGTAAGGATCCCTGTTCGAGCCCCCGGCTCCCCACCTGCAGGGGAGTCACTTCACAGGCGGTGAAGCAGGTCTGCAGGTGTCTATCTTTCTCTCCCCCTCTCTGTCTTCCCCTCCTCTCTCCATTTCTCTCTGTCCTATCCAACAATGACAACATCAATAACAACAACAACAATAAATGCAACAATAAAACAACAAGGGCAACAAAAGGGAATAAATAAATACATTTAAAAAATATAAAGATAAAAATAAGATGGTTGGGACCTCATAAACCACTGTCAGCATGCTGACTTTACCTCTGGGTGAAGTGGAGGCAGTTCCCAGGTTGTGAAAAGGAGGAGACTATGTAAGCTGCCCTGTTGGAGGTGCTCTGGGCTGGGGCTTAGCAACACAGGCTTCACTGAAGAAGGAAAGAGCCCCCCCAACTCCCCAGAGCAGTCAGTCAGAAGAAAGATCAGGGGGCAGCCCATGGGAAGCTAAGGTCAAAGGTATTTCTTTTTTATTTTTGTTTGTTTGTTTGTTTGTTTGTTTTTGCCTCTAGGGTTATCACTGGGCTCAGTGACTGCACTAAGAACCCACTGCTCCTGGCAGCCATTTTTTCCCTTTTGTTGCCCTTGTTATTGTTGCCATTACTGGCATTGTTATTGGATAGGACAGAGAGAAATGGAGAGAGGAGGGGAAGACAGAGAGGAGAGAAAGAGACACCCACAGACCTGCTTCACCACTTGTGGAATGACAGCCCCTGAAGGTGGGGCAAAGGGGGCTTGAACTGGGATCCTTACACTGGTCCTTGCACTTCCCTCCATATGCACTTAACCTGGTGTACTACAGCCCGGCCCCCGGTCAAGGTGAAGTGTATTTCCAGCACATGGGTGGTGCTGCCCTCACACCCACCCCGAGGCTCACACACCAGGCAGGGCTGGCTCATCTGACCCCTCCCTCCCTCTCTCCCTCTTCCTCCCCAGGACGTGCTGGCCTACTCCACTAGTTCCCCCAAAGGCCAGGCCTTTCTAAAACACCTGAGCAACCTGGACATCCAGGGGACCCTCTTTGTGCCCCAGAACAGTGGACTAGAAGAGAACAAGGTGAGATGATCCCCTGCCCAGAGCCGGTGCTTCCAGTGAGCCCTTCAAAACAGTCCTTTCTCAAGGGCTGGCAGTGGCATACACTTTGAGCACACACGTTACCCTGTGCAAGGACCCAGGTTCAAGCCCCTGCTCCCCACCTTCAGGAGGGACACTTCACAAACAGTGAAGGTCTGCAGGTGTCTCTTTCTCCCTCTCTACCTGCTCCTCTCCTCTCAGTTTCTCTCTGCCCCCTCTAAAGATAATGAAAGAAAGGAAGGGAGGGAGGTGGTGAGAGAGGAAATGAAAGGGAAGTGGAGGGGAGGAGAAGGGAGGGGAGGGGAAAGGAAAGGCAAGAGGAGGGGAGGGGAAAGGAGAAGAGAGGGGAGGGAAGGGGAGAAGAGGAGGGGAGAGAAGAGGAGAAGAGAAGAGAGGAGAGGAGAGGAGAGGAGAGGAGAGGAGAGGAGAGGAGAGGAGAGGAGAGGAGAGGAGAGGAGAGGAGAGGAGGAAAAAAAGGGGGGAAAATGGTTGCCAGAAACAATGGAATTGTAGTGCTTTGTTTTCTCTCTTCCACCCTGACTGCCTGCCTTCCTCTCCCTCCTTCTATCTCTCCCTCTCTTTAAAAAAAAAAAAAAACATTAATAGGGTTGGAAAAATAGCTCAACTCAATAGTGCCCTTGCTTTGTCATGTGTGCATCCCAGGTTCAAGCCTGACCCCCTGGGGAAAGCATAGGTGCTTTTTCTATGACTCTCTCTCTCTGTCTGAAGAAGTCAGCCTGGAGCTCATGACCAATGGAGAAATAGCTAAATAAATTATCATTATTATTAATTGTCTGGGAGGTGACTCTATATTATTAGAGCACATGCATGAGACCCTGGATCCCATCTTTGACACTACATTGAAAATATGGCTTGGCCTCTGTGTCCCTCCTTTTCCTCGTAGACCCTGTCTGGGCGGGACATTGAGCATCACCTCACCAATGTCAGCACCCTCTTCTACAACGACCTGGTCAATGGCACTGTCCTGAGAACCCGGCTGGGCAGCCAACTGCACATCACCTCCAGCCAGGGCCAGAGCCAGCAGGTAGCTGAGCGCCAGCCCCAGGAACCACCAATGAATTAGGGACTCAAAAAGAAGCCTTTGTAAAACTATCTGCTTCTCTGCCCTGGTTCCTGTCAGTTGGTCTGTCTATCCCATGCACGAAGACATGAGCCTTGAGGCCAGTGGCTAGCTGCAGGAACTTAGACAAGCTGTCCAACCTCCAGCTGTCTTAACTTCTTCATCCAAACAAATGGTGGTCATGGTGGTATATATGATGCTACTGGTGATGATGTTGGTCTTGATGGTGATGGTGCTAGTGGTTGTGTTAATGGTGGTCTTGATATTGGTGGGGTTGATGACAACAGTGGCAGTGATGATATTCATGGAGCTGATGACAATGATGTTAGCGGTCATGATATAAGAAGTGAGAGATGCTGGGGGTGGAGGGAAGGCTGATCATGAAGACCAAAGCAGTCACAAAACCAAAAAACATAGGCTTTTGTGGAGAGTCAGTGACTTAAGGCTTGTGACATGGATAAGCAATACCCACTGTGTAAAAAAAAAAAAAAAAGTGCTAGTGAATGTTATTTATAAATGACATGAATTAGGGGATACATGGTTTTTCTTGTGTGGAAGACTAGCAGTTTAGCAGTTTAGTTCAGTACTTCTGAAGTTTTAGCATACATTTGAAACACCTGGAGTCTTTTGTTGTTTTTGTTTGTTTGTTTGTTATGATTATTATTGTTGTTATTGATGTCATTGTTGTTGGATAGGACAGAGAGAAATGGAGAGAGGAGGGGAAGACAGAGAGGGGGAGAGAAAGATAAAACACCTGCAGACTTGCTTCACCGCCTGTGAGGTGACGCCCCTGCAGGTGGGAAGCTGGGGGCTCAAACTGGGTCCTTACTTGGGTCCATGTGCTTCGTACCATGTGCACTTAACCCGCTGTGCTACTGCCTGGCCCCCTGGGTCTGCATTTCTAATGAACCTGTAGATCACATTTTAGACTAGTGAGGGACTAGATCACTGAAAACCGTCTTTCTGACAGTTTGGCATGATGTTCAGAACAGTGGACGTGGGGCCCAGTAGCATAAGGTTTGTCACTTCCTACCTGGCAACCTCAAACAAGCCTTTTACCTTCTGGGCGCTCACCTGTGAGACAGGTGGGCTGAGTTTGCTGGCACAGGGCCAACGAAGGTGGGCTCAGCTGTCAGGATAGAGAGCTGAAGGCCCTTTCTGCCTGTCGGTGAAGACATGTCCAGGCTCCAGACATTAGGGAACGTCAGCTTCTACCCATAGGAGGTGGCCACTGGGGACAGAGCTAGTCACAGATCTGCACCCCTCTGCTCATGTCCCAGGAGACCTGGTTTGTGGATGGGCAAGCCATTCTGCAGTGGGACATCTTTGCTTCCAATGGGGTCATTCACATCATTGCCGGGCCTCTAAAAGCACCCCCTGCCCCACTGGTGAGTATCCTTGTAAAAATGGAAATGAGAATAATTGCCCCCCACCCTCATCTCTCTGGGCTATTACACATTTAAAGGGATTACTACCGGGGCCAGGGGCTAACTCACCCAGAGAGCACAGACCTTGCTGAGCATGAGGTTCAAACCATTACAACACGGGAACACCATGGACAGCACGGGGAGGGGAGTGGTGGTGGAGAAGTCATGCTGTGGTGTCTCTCGCTCTGTCTTAAAGATATAATAGAAAAAGTCAAGGGAGCCAGGTGGTAGCGCAGTGGGTTAAGCACACACGGTGGGAAGCACAAGGACCGGAGTAAGGATTCCAGTTCAAGCCCCCGGCTCCCCACCTGCAGGGGGGTCACCTCACAGGTGGTGAAGCAGGTCTGCAGGTGTCTGTCTTTCTCTCCCTCTCTCTATCTTCTGCTCCTCCCTCTCAATTTCTCTCTGTCCTTTCCAACAGCAGTGATAACAATAACAATACCACAACAAGGGCAACAAAAATTGGGGGGGGGGGAATGGCCTCCAGGAGCAGTGGATTCGTAGTGCAGGCACTGAGTCCCAGCGATAACCCTGGAGGAGGAAAAAGAAAAGAAAAAAAGAAAAAAAAAGTCAAGCTAGGGAGACCTCTCAGTGGTGGTGGGCTTATTTCATATAAGGTCCCGAGAACAGACTTAGACAGTAGTCAGAGTTAAATTCATGGTAATCACGTCACCAGTATTTTTACCCCATCTGGCCTGGGACCAGCAAGGAGGGGTGGGCCCCAGAAGGACATTCAGCTCCACAGTGTCAAGTCCCCACTCCTCTCTCTCTTTCTGTCCAGGCCTCAGTTCACACTGGCATGGGGACGGGGATCTTCTTTGCTGTCTTCCTGGTCATCGGGTCCCTAGCATCAGCTGTCTATACTTACTTCAGACTAAAGCGGAGAACCACCATCGGCTTCCAGCATTTTGAGGTGAGAGGGAAAAGGGGGAGAGTGCTGCTGGGCTCCCCTCTGAAACCCAGCCCCTGGCTCCAGCTCATATGGCTGACAGGGTGCTGCAGAAAGCGCACCCAGCCAGCAGGAGGAGCACACACTCCCTGCCTCCAGGTGAGGTCTCTGCACCCCAGAAAAGCAGCCCCTCTTCCTGGCTGAGCAGCCATGGTGAGGAGAGAGATGGCTGGGGGATCTGGCTTGGAGGCACATTTCCCAGGAGCCAGAGGCTCAGGCACCTTTTTCAGTTAGAGATGAGCTTTGAGGCCAGCTGGGGGTAGGGAGGGAGGGGGCCGGGGCCGAGCACTGTGTGGACAGAGGCCCCAGTGCAGGCGGTGTGCACAAGCCATCTAGATTCAGCTCTCCAGTCCACAGCCCAGTCTGGTCCTGGGACCCAGCGACAGAGGCACAGCAGCAGAGCAGCCTCCCTTGTGTGCTGCATTCTCCCTAGAGGCCTCCCTGAGGTGCTCCATTAGGTACTGTGCTGTGTCCTCCTTGGGGTCCTCCATTAGGTACTGTGTCCTCCCAGGGTCCTCCTTCATGTGCTGTGTCCTTTCTGAAGTGCTCCATTAGGTACTGTGTCCTCCCTCCTCCTGTAGGAACCCATTTTTTTTAATAAAAAGGAAACATTGACAAAACCATAGGATAAGGGGGTACAACTGGGGAGTCAGGTGGTAGCACAGCGGGTTAAGCGCACATGGCACAAAGCACAAGGGCCAAGTAAAGATCCTGGTTCAAGCCTCCGGCTCCCCACCTGCAGGAGGTCGCTTCGCAAGCGGTGAAGCAGGTCTGCAGGTGTCTATATCTTTCTCTCCCCCTCTCTGTCTTCCCCTCCTCTCTCCATTCCTCTCTGTCCTATCCAACAACAGCTATGACAACAATAACTACTACAACAAGCACAGCAACAAGGGCAGCAAAATGGGAAAAATAGCCTCCAGGAGCAGTGGATTCCTAGTGCAGGCACTGAGACCCAGCAATAACCCTGGAGGCAAAAAAAAAAAAAGAGGGGTACAATGCCACACAATTCCCACCACCAGAACTCCATATCCCATCCCCTCCCCTGATGGCTTTCCTATTCTTTAACCCTCTGGGAGTATGGTCCCAGGGTCATTATGAGGTGCAGAAGGTGGAAGGTCTGGCTTCTGTACTTGCTTCCCCACTAAACATGGGTGTTGACTGGTTCATCCATACTCCCAGCCTGCCTCTCTCTTTCCCTAGTGAGGCAGGGTTCTGGGGAATCAGAGCTCCCACACATTGGTGGACACATTGGTGGGGTTGTCTGCCAGGGAAGTCTGGTTGGCATCGTCTTAGCATCTAGAACCTGGTGGCTGAAAAGAGAGTTAACATACAAAGCCCAACAAATTGTTGACATCATGAACCTAAAGGCTGGAATAGTGCAAATGAAGATTTGGGAGGTCTCAGTTTTGTAGATAGCTAGTAGGCCTATTTTAGTTATATTTCAAAAGGCCTGTGGTTATACTATTTTTTTTTCCCCTGAGCCTGAAGTCTGGAACCCTTCTATATGAAAACCAGTGACCAGGAAACCACTCCTTGTGGTTAGAGTCAGGTTACCCTAGGTGGGGTGGGGAGAGGTGGGCAAGGGGAGAGCCCCTTCTGGGGATGCCCTGTGCTCACTAGGGTGGTGGTCACAGCTGGGTGGAGGGTGAGAAGGGAAACATGTGAGACTGTACATGTTCTTATGTGTGATCAGACCCAAGGCAGGACTGTTAGGAGCAAGTGAGCTTTTAGATAGTTCTTCTTCTTCTTCTAGCGTTTGCCCTTCTTCCGTAGCCAGTCAACAGCGTCAGGTTGAGCCTGATGTAAAGTTTCGAGACCTCCTTTGAATCTGGAGAGGTGGCAGTCGTTGACTATGTGGGTCATAGTCTGTCTGTAGCCGCAGGGGCAGTTCGGGTCGTCTCTGGCTCCCCAGCGATGGAACATAGTGGCGCACCGGCCATGGCCTTGTTCTATAGCGATTGAGGAGGGCCCAATCATAATGTGCTAGGTCAAAGCCGGGTTGACGCTTGCAGGGGTCTGTGATGAGGTGTTTGTTCTTTACCTCAGCTGACTGCCAACTCTGTTTCCAAGAGTCTGGAACAGAGAAGTTCAGTGTAGGCGTAGGAGACCAGATTGGATGACGAGACAGTAAGGAGGAGACAGTGGTTAGCAGGTGAGGGAGGAGGCGCCTGTGAAAGCAGATCAGAGGCGTCAAGTTCACAGTGATGGACAGAAACTGGAATTCTGGTGGTGAGCAAAGTGTAGTCCACAGAGATGGTGATTCAGGGGCCAGATGGTGGCACACCTAGTAGAGCACACAGGTTGCCATGTGCAAGGACCAGGGTTCAATACCCTGGTCCCCACCTGCAGGGAGAAAGCTTCCTGAACAGTAAAGCAACAATGTGTAGGTGTCTCTCTTTCTCTGTCCCTCTCAGTCTCCCCCTCTCCCTCTGTGTGTGTGTGTGTGTGTGTGTGTGTGTGTGTGTTATTGTCACTAGAGATATCACTGGGGTTCAGTGCTGGCACAAAAAAATCCACTGCTCCCAGTGGCCATTTTTTCTTTTTCTTTTTTTTTTTTTCCTTTCTGTTTTATTTGATTTGGCAAGACAGAGGGAAATTGAGAGGAAGGAAGGAGAGAGAGACAGAGAGACAAAGACACAGCTGTGGACCTGTTTCATCACTCAGGAAGCTTCCCCCCTGCAGGCAAGAAGTAGAGACTCAAACCCGGATTCTTGTATGGCGATAATGTGTATTCAACTGAGTGAACCAAAGCCCAGCCACCTTTCCTCTCGATTTTTTTTTCTTTATTTTTTTTTTCCTCCAGGGTTATTGCTGGGGCTCAGTGCCTGCACCATGAATCCACTGCTCCTGGAGGCCATTTCTTCCCCCTTTTTTTGCCCTTGATGTTGTAGCCTTGTTATGGTTATTATTGTTATTGCTGATATCATTTGTTGTTGGAAAGGACAGAGAGAAATGGAGAGACAACGGGAAGACAGAGAGTGAGAGAGAAAGATAGACACCTGCAGACCTGCTTCACCACTTGTGGAGCAACTCCTCTGCAGGGAGCCTGGGGCTCCAACCGGGATCCTTAAGCGGGTCCTTGCGCTTTGCGACACGTGCGCTTAACCGGCTGCACTACCGCCCAACCCCCTCCTCTCGATTTCTATAAAGAAAGAAAGTCTTCCAGGAGCAGTGGATTTGCCATGGTGGCAAAAAAAAAAGGGTGGGGGCCAGGCAGTGGTGCACCTGGTTGAGCGCACATGTTACAGTGTTCAAAACCCCGATCCTCACTTGCAGGGAGAAAGCTTTGCAAGTGGTAAAGCAGTGCTGCAGGTGTCTCTCTGTCTCTCTCCCTCTCTGTCTCCCCCTTCCTTCTCGATTTCTGGCTGTCTCTATCCAATAAATAAATAAATATAATTAGAAAAAAAAGGTGGGGTGAGGGTAGAGAATCATGATTCATATGCCAACACACTGGAAATATCTTGTTATACACAAGTGTTCCTTGAATGAACAGAAAAGTTCTCACCACAAGATAAAAATGTAATTATGAAAAAAAAATTGGTGACAGAACTACATTTTTATTTCTTTCTTTAGAAAAAAATCTTTGGCCACCAGTGATTGCTGGGCCTTGGTACCTGAATAGTACCACTGTTCTCCCTGTTTTTTTTAGAAGGTGAGAGACAGAGGAGAGAAAAACAGAGAGACACCTGCAGGCAGGGAGCAGGGGCTCAAACCCTGGTCCTTGCACATGGTAATAATGTGTGTGCTCAACCAGGTGTGCCACCACCCAGCCTCTGAGAACTGCACTTTTTTTTCTTTTTTTTTTTTTTTGCCTCCAGGGTTATTGCTGGTACCTGCACTATGAATCCACTGCTCCTGGAGGCCATTTTTCCCATTTTGTTGCCCTTGTTGTTACTCCTGCTGTTGTTATTATTGTTATCATTGCTGTTGTCGTTGTTGGATAGAACAGAGGGCAGACAGACAGAGTTGGAAGACAGAGAGGGGGAGAGAAGGACAGACACCTGCAGACCTGCTTCACCGCTTGTGAAGCGACTCCCCTGCAGGTGGGGAGCCGGGGGCTTGAACCAGGATCCTACGTTGGTCCTTGCACTTCGCGCCACATGTACTTAACCTGATGCACTACCGCCCACCCAAGAACTACATTTTTAAGATGGGAAGAAGTCTACAGCATACTATATGTAAAGAAGTTACTATATACTAAAATGATGGCTTTTTGTATGTATTTGAACAAAAGAAAAAAAGTTGGTATAGTCTATCAAGAGAGATGGGGAGAGGAGAGGGAAGGAGGGAAGGAGTAAAGAAATTAAGACAGGAGTGGGGATGCCAGGAGAGCAGGGGAGGTGGTGAGCCTCACTTGATGGCATGGTGCTGCTCCTGCGTGCCTTGGGCCCCTGGTCACTACCAGCTGCCTGTGTCCCAAGCAGTCAGAAGAGGACATTGACGTCGCAGCTCTTGGCGAGCGCCAGCCACAGGAGAACTTCTCAAACCCCATGTATGAGAGTGCAGGCTCAGCGCCCCTGGAACCTTCCTGTGACCCCTTCAAGGTGAGTCTGCATTCTTCTCTGGGGGCAGGTTCACTAGAGGGGAGCAGGGGAGTGGAGTGCAAGTCCAGACTTGCATGCAAGGCTTCACACCCAGGAAAGCTCCCAGTCTCCCACAGTGTATTGGGGGAGCAAGTCCTGCTGGCCAGACAGCATGCTGAGTGAAGCCAGAGGCTGTCCAGCATTACAGGGTACATCCAGTGGAGGGTAGGGGTGCAGATGCCTCCAATAAGGAGAGGCAGAGGGGGTGTACCCAAGTTCAAGCTCACGACAGGTTACAAAGAGAAGCCCAAACTCTGAATCCTGCCATAAACTTTGATGGGGTAGCACATGTGAAAGAAGCTATAAGGCTGGGGAGTGTCTCTCCCCTTTGTTCTTTAAATACTGGGGGGCCAGGATTTGCACACCTGATGTGAGAGCTACATCCCATTCATGAGGGGCTTTCTGGCCAGAGGCACATGTTCTGCTGCTGGCTCCCTTGAAAGGCCAGTTTGCTCCTGGAGCTAAGGATCCTTGAGCTCACATGGGGTCTCCTGACTTTAACCCAGGGGAATCTAGTGGCAGTAATATATACTGACTGTGGTTGATTCTCTCTTTGAAAAAGAAATGCAGTTTGTTTACGTGTGTATATGTATGTATATATACATATACATATTTGTGTGTATATATAAATATATATTTGTGTTTGATAGGACAGAAATTGAGAGGGGAGACAGCCCTACTTCACCACTCATGAAGCTTCCCCCCCTTATGAAGCTTTCCTGCAGGTGGGGACCAGGGACTTGAACTCAGATCCTTGTGCATCAGAGCATGTGCACTCTACCAGATGTGTCATCACCTGGTCCCCATGGTTCATTTTCAATTGTGGCTGCTATGGATGAAACCCACTTTTTCCTTTATATATAAAAATCAGGGGCCCATGACTACTAAATTGTGCCTGAATCCAATAGCTAAGCTTCCAGTGGAGGAAATGGGATGCAGAACTCTGGTGGTGGGAATTATATCCCTCTTGTCCTGTGGTCTTGTTGATCATTATTTTTTTATATATTTTGTTTATTTTCCCTTTTGTTGCCCTTGCTGATTTTTTATTGTTGTTGTAGTTATTATTGTTGTTGTTATTGTCGTTGTTGGAGAGGACAGAGAGAAATAGAGAGAGGAGGGGAAGACAGAGAGGGGGAGAGAAAGATAGACACCTGCAGACCTGCTTCACCGCTTGTGAGGCGACTCCCCTGCAGGTGGGGAGCCAGGGGCTCAAACCGGGATCATTCTGCCGGTCCTTGCGCTTTGCGCCATGTGCACTTAACCCACTGCTCTACCGCCCAACTCACTTGTTGATTATTATTAAGTCAATAAAAAATAAAATAACTAAATAAAGCTTAAGCTAATAATAACAAAAAAAATCAAAACATCTGGAAGAAATAGCATAGTGGTTATACAAAAAGACTCTCATGCTTGAGACACCAAAGGTCCCAGGTTTAATCCTTAGCACCACCATAAACCAGAATTGAGCAGTGCACTGATAAAAATAATAATAAAAGGGTGGTAGCACAGTGGATTAAGCTCAGGTGACGCAAAGCACAAGGACCAGTGTAAGAATCCCACTTCAAGCCCCTGGTTCCCCACCTGCAGGGAGTTGCCTCACAAGCGATGAAGCAGGTCTGCAGGTGTCTGTCTTTCTCTCCCCATCTCCGTCTTCCCCTCCTCTCTATATATTTCTCTCTGTCCTATCTCACAACATCAATAACTACAACAATAAAACAAGGGCAACAAAAGGGAATAAAGAAAGAAATAATTTTTTAAAAAGCTTTAAAATAATAATAATAAATTCATGGTTTAGCATTCTTTTGTGTCTAGCAGGCCAAGTGAACCACATTATTCAGATCCAAGGAAATACTTCTTTCCCATAACCTGAGTTAATACTGGGGCTCAGTGCCTGCCCAACTCCACCAGGAAATACTTTCCATTGACCTGTGTAGGTCTAGAATCTTCCTGCAATCTTATCACAAACCCGAGAGGCGCTGTGATCATTTTGCACATTTAATATGATGACCCGCCCTGCGGCTATATTATGCTTTTGAGTATTTGTTCACTGGCACTGAAACACTGCAAAAATATTCAATTGCACCACCTTTTAGGTTTGTATAGTTCAACAGATGTTACTGTTTTTCTGCAGTGAATACCTTATGGTGCTCAGTGCTAGTAGTATTGGATTCAATTGTAAGAGATTGTAATATAACCAGAGCATGAATCCCATCTTGTTTTTTTAAATATTTATTTATTCCTTTTTGTTGCCCTTGTTGTTTTATTGTTGTAGTTATTGTTGTTATTGATGTTGTCATTGTTGGATAGGACAGAGAAAAATAGAGAGAGGAGGGGAAGACAGAGAGGGGGAGAGAAAGATAGACACCTGCAGACCTGCTTCACCTCCTGTGAAGCGACTCCTCTGTAGGTGGGGAGCCGGGGATTCAAACTGGGATCCTTATGCCAGTCCTTGTGCTTAACCCGTGGCGCTATCGCCTGACTCCCCCATCCTTTTTTTTATAAATTAAGCCCATGTAAAGGTTTTCAGTCCAAATTTCAGGGGGAGTGCAGTCAGAATATGCCTGACGACAGATAATTTCTCTGAGAACTGTTTTGTTGAAATCTTGGAAAGTGTATTGTTTTGTCATGTGTGCGGCCCAGGTTTGTGGCTAGTCACCACTGTGTTGAAGGAAGCTTTAGTGCTTTTTTTCTCCCTCTCGCTAAGCAAAAAAAAAAAAAAAAAAAAAAAAAAACAGCAGGGAGTTTTCAAAAAACCAGACTTCCTTTTCCAGACTCACCTGTCTGCTCAGAGCTCCATTAACACCATGCATGACCGACTGACCCTTGGCAGGGGAAAATATACTCAAAGTGCAAGAGTCATCCACAACCAGTTCATGAAACCCAGTGGAGAGAACACAAATTCCTGAAGCAGAGTTCCTTAATCAGGACTCCTGTCCCCAAAATCCCACGCTAGAGTCTCCCACCTTTCACACAATAGAAGTTAGGGTTTCCAGTACAGTAAGTGCAGCTGGTCTAGACCCCTCACACACATCCACTGTGCTGAACGATAGAACTCTATGCTGACTGGAGCTGAAGACAGTGGAAGGTTCTGTAGTATGTCTTTTGAATCAACTCTCTCAAAGGCTCCAGAGCCACTGGGCACTTTACCGCTTTGGGTTGGCTTTTTTTTTTTTTTTTTAATAAAAAGGAAACACTGACAAAACCATAGGATAAGAGGGGTACAACTCCACACAGTTCCCACCACCAGAACTCCATATCCCATCCCCTCCCATGATAGCTTTCCTATTCTTTATCCCTCTGGGAGTATGGACCCAAGGTCATTATGGGATGCAGAAGGTGGAAGGTCTGGCTTCTGTAATTGCTTCCTCACTGATCATGGGCATTAGAAGGTTGATCCATACTCCCAGCCTGTCTTTCTCTTTCCCTAGTGGGGCAGGGCTAAAGGGAAGTGGAGCTCCAGGACACATTGGTGGGGTTGTCTGTCCAGGGAAGTCTGGTTGGCATCATGCTAGCATCTTTTCACCTGGTGGCTGAAAAGAGTTAGCATACAAAGCCAAACAAGTTGTTGGCTAATCATGAACCTAAAGGCTGGAATAGTGCAGATCAAGAGTTGGGGGGTGGGGGTCTCTGTTTTGTAGATAGCTAGTATGCCTGTTGTAATTATATTCCAAAGGGCCTGTGGCTATACTAGTTTTTTTTTTTTTTTTTTCCTGAGCCTGAGATCTGATATGCAGGTGGATCCAAGTTATTGTCTGGGGAGATGATGTCATGGCTGGAAAAAGGACCAGAAAGCTGGATCAGGGAAGAGAGTAGCTCCCAAATATGGAAAAGGTGTATAAATATTGTTGACTGGGCTTTTTAAATAAATAAATAAAAGCCACCACCACACTGGAACTTCCTCTAGTGAGCTAGGGCTGAGCTTGGACTTCAGTCAGACAAAGCAGGTGCCTTCCCTGGGGAGCAAACTCCCTGCCCCCAGACCTGCCTTGATGCCTAAGTGTTCACTTAGCATCACCACAGGTTCTTGGTAATCTGTAATTAAACAAAGAAGGAAACCTAGCTGACCACAGGCTGATGCAAACAGTGCTCCCATTGGACCACATCAGTGCTCAGCCTCTCAGTAAAGACCCCAGACACTTAATATTCAACAGTCATCAGTTCCCTCTCATTTGTCTTCCCAGCTGATTCCAGTTCGGGGGCCAGAAAGGACCCACCTTAGACAGGATGGGACTCCTTTCCCCACCCTTTCTCTCTCTCTCTCTCTCTCCCCTCAGACCCCCCTCACACACACACACAATCACTCAGACCAAGACACCCCCTCAGCTTCACACAGAGCCCTGAGACATGGGCAGGAGATACAGACTCCTCACAGAGAGGTCTGGCCAGGAGTCAGTCCCCAGTCAAATCCCATAAATGTTGTGAAGCAGCAACACCACATACATTACCATGTGCAAGGACCCAGGTTTGAGTGCAGGGGCTAAGCTTCATGAGCAGTGAAGCAGGGCAGCAGAGTCTCTCTCTCCCTCTCCCTCCCCCTTTCCCTCTCTCAATCCCTCTGTCCTATCAAATAAAATAGAAAGGAACACACACAACAACTGAAGATGTTTGAGAACCAGCTAGATGTTTGAGAACCCCCCCTCGAAATGGGCAGTCTTATGACCCTTTCTAGAGGAAGAAACCTCAGTGGGTTTGGAGTGGTTTGTGGGGGGGGGGGGGCACACAAGCTTTCAGTGGCAGCTGCTGCCCCCCTTAGGTAAGATGGCCCAAACCACTGCACCATCCTGCCTCCCAACAGGAGACAGGACACAGCTCACAGCTCACAACTCACAGCATGCTTTGAGAAGACCTGGGTTTCAGGCTGCAGGGGAGAAATGTTTTACTCCAGTCTCTAGACTCCCCAGCTGGGTCTGAAAAGTAAAGAGACAGATGTATGTGGGGGGGGGGGGTGTGGAAGTCTGTATGTTTTAGTAAGTGGACCTGGAAGCTTTCATGAGATGCTGAAGACTTTGGGTCAGGGGACTGGTAGTGGCACCACTAGCAGAATGCACGTATCACCGTGTGCAGACTTGGATTCAAGCCCCAGGTCCCCACCTGCAGAGGGGAAGCTTCAGGAATGTGGAAGCAGTGCTGGAGGTATCTCTATCCCTCCCTCTCCAGATTTCTCTGTCTCCATCAAAAAGATAAAAGGGGGGTGGGGGAAGGCCGCAGGGAGCAGTCTGTGGTGCAGTGCTCCACCTGGGAAGATCCCAGAAACAAGCCGGTCCTTTTGGGTGTGAGTGTGACTCGACCTCCTCTCTCACAGGACTCTGAAGAGCAGCAGCTGGAGAGCAGTGACTCCCTGGGGGCTCTGTGAGGCCACCTGGCCATAGAGCCGCCTCAGGAAGGCAGCCAACTGTGACTCCTCAGCCCCAGCTGCCCTCTGGGGACATCAGGTCAAGGAACATGCGAAAGCACCCAGAAGCTATACCTCACCTCTCCGGCCGGCATGGGGTCTTCAGAGATATCCACCCAGAGGGACTGCACCCTCCCATCCTCCCCGTATGCCTTGAAATGTGACATTTTGCTCCTGCCGGCAGTTAACTGTAACCTTGACTTATCTCCCTGTTCTACTGTCGGTGCCCCACCTCGACAGTGTCCAACATGTGAAGTGTGCTCAATAAATGCTCGTATGGCAGTTCTTTTCTGGTTTCCCAGCCACCCCACCCCCACCCCAGGGGGAGCTTCATGAGCAGTGAAGCTGCTGCAGGTCCCACTCCTTGTCTCACCCTTTCCTCTCAACGTCTCTCTCTGCCAGATCAAAGGAAGGAAAATGGGAAGGAAAGAAGGGAGGAAGGGAGGGAAAGAAAAGAATAGGGGATTCTCTGTGCAGGCGTGGAGCCCCAGAAATAACCCTTATGGCAATCTCAAAAGATCAGGCCGGATGGTGGCGCACCTGCCTAAGTGTTGACTTTACAGTGCACCAAGGACCCAGGTTCAAGCTGCTGGTCCCCACCTGCAGGGGGAAAAGCTTCACAAGTGGTGAAGCAGGGCTGCAGGTATCTCAGTCCCTTTCCCTCTCAATGTCTGTCTCTATCCAATAATAAACTGAAATATTTAAAAATGATAAGAAAATAAAAATTAAAACATTTTCGAGATACCAGAACAGCTTAGCTCTGCCTTGTGTGGTGCCAGGGACCAATCCAGGGGCCACAGGCATGCCAGTTCTGTGCTCCGCCCCACAATACTCAACCATCTTTTGCCCACATCCAATAGATGTGCTCTGCCTGTCACTGTGACAACCAAGCACCCTCAAACACACATACACGCCCCCCACACACACACACTTTCACACGGCAGCATGGGTGGTGCTGGCCAGGCCTGGGAGTTGACCACCGCTGGAGACAGAAGAGAGGCAGAGCTGAGCGCGAAGCTGAGCAGAAGTTACACGGCTCCTTGCTGCCCTCAGGCGCAGATAATCTCCTCCATCAGGGGTGTGTGTCCTGACCCCAGCTGTGCCAGGCTCAGGTGGGTAGGCATGGGTGGGTGTGCAGGTGAGGTAACTCACTTGGGTAGTGAGTTGCTTTGCCGTGTGCCAGACCCAGATTGGAGCCCGCCCTCCACTGCACTGGAGGTCTCTTTCAAACAGGATATGCAGGAAAGTGGAGATTAAGGAGCAGGCACGAAGGTCCAAGGTCCAAGAGTAACACACATGCTCACACACCATTTTCTTTTTTTATTATTATTTTTCCCTTTTGTTGCCCTTGTTTTATTGTTGTAATTATTACTGTTGGACAGGACAGAGAGAAATGGAGGAGGGGAAGACAGAGGGGGAGAGAAAGACAGACACCTGCAGACCTGCGTTACCACCTGTGAAGCGACTCCCCTGCAGGTGGGGAGCAAGGGGCTCGAACTGGGATCCTTATGCTGGTCCTTGCGCTTTGCGCCACCTTTAGTTAACCCGCTGCGCAACCGCCTAACCCCACCATACACCATTTTTTAAAATTGTTTTATTTATTTGTTATTGATAGAGACAGAGAGAAATTGAGAGGAGAGGGGGAAGATAGAGAGCCAAAGAGACACCTGTAGCCCTGCTTCATCACTCATGAAGCTTCCCTCTACAGGTGAGGGCTAGGGCCTTGAACCCAGGTCCTTGGGCACTGTAATGTGAGCGCTTAACCAGGTGCGCCACCACCTGGCCCCATACACCATTTTTTAAAATAAGTGCTTCTGAATACTGGGTTGTTAGGAAAGTCATGAGGTATTTTTTTTTTCTTTTTTTCTTTTTTTTTTTCCAGGTACTTTGGCTTTATTTGGGAATATTGAGAACATATGCATGTTAGGCATGGGAGACAGAGAATAAAAAAGATCAAGTTACCACTTATATGATGGTCCCAGCAGAGAGACCCAGGCATTTTTTTCTAGGCAAAAATGCATCATGGCTTTTCCGACAGCATGGTATCTGCAAAACTGACTGAAAATGAGCCGTGACCCTCTCTCCTTGCCCCCAGGAGGGAAGTGGAGCAGAGCGGAAGCGTGGGGGCTGGAGGGGTCCTCACCTATGGCCACTCAACTAAGGTCACAGTAGTATCCCACCAGTGGTTCAAGTACAGCCTTCAGACTGTGAACACAACATGTATAGCCAGAAACAACACTAATAACAATAATAATAACCACAATGACAAAGCAACAAGGGCAACAAAGGGGGAAAAAAATGGTCTCCAGGAGTAGTGGATTGGTGGTGCAGGCATCGAGCCCCAGCAATAACCCTGGAGACCCCCCCAAAAAAAGAAAAAAAGAAACGAGCCATGAATCCTTCACCTCGTCTCTGGGGGGGGGGGGGGTAGCAATAGACTTCAATACGGTTTGGCCACTCTCGAGGTCGCAAAGTAGAGGCTTTATAATAAACGGGGTAAAACGATCCAAACTTTTATTTCGGCAGTAGATTCAAGACCATCTAACATAAAATCAGCGTGGGGAATAAATAGTGAGTCCATATGGAGAATAAATACTGGGGTGCTGACTTTCTGGGTGCAGGTGCCTGGTCTCACACAGGCGCGATTTGCCGTTCTAATAAATCATTAGGAGACAGTTCTTCCCAGGCCAGAGTTCAAGGACCAGGAACACAGCAGCATTGTGGAAGAGTGGAGGGCTCCCCCCACAGCAATCAGACATCAAGATGGTATGAGTTGGTGGGCCAGTGCCTGGGGATAGGGAGGAAGCAGGGACAAGAGACAGCCTGGGTAGCAGCACAGACAGAAAGGGGAGTCCCAGGTACCAGCCCCAGGGCCCAGGCTTCAGCAGGACCAGCACTACAGGGTGGGTCACAGCTTGCTCAGTGTTGGGGGGTATAAGTTGTTCAGTCTTTTAAAAGACCACAGCACTGGAGCTGCCTTCCTTCGATGAGTGGAGGCTGGGCTCGAACCTTGGTCACAGACATGGCAAAGCAGCATACTATCCAAGTGAGACATTTTGCTGGAACTTTTTTTTAATTCAGAGAGACACCACAGTACTGGAGCTTCAAAAATGCCACAGCATCTAACACACGCTGGGGCTTGAACCTGGGGCTACACATGTGGCAATGGACACATTGCCACGCCTGAGCCAGTGAGCTCTCGCGTTCTCTCTCTGGCCCTCAAGTTCTTCAGTCTTGAAAACTGTTCTGGGCAGGCCAGCCCAGTGCCTTCTCCTGGTGCAATCACAGAGCCAGTGTTACTGGAGGCCTGTGTGCCTGAGCCCGCAGCTCCCCTGCTGGTGGTGACAGGGACACCATGTGCTGGCAGCAGTGATTTCTTACCTGTCACAGTGAGAGCAATGCCCAGGCAGAAGCACCTTGCTCCTGGTGCCAGTCAACACGCAACACTAAGGCTGCCCATCTGTCCGCCTCCAGCAATGTGACCCAGACACAGTTTGGAGAGCAGGGGCTGAAAATTCTACCCTAGGGGCCAAGTCCAATTGCTCCTGTTTTCATGAAGCAATGTGGGGGATGTAGCCAGGCCTGTCTCTGGAGTACTGGCAATGACCAAGCTGAAAATGTTTGCTTACTACCTGGCCTCTCACAGAGCAAGTTGCTAACGCTAGCACTAGAGAAATGTCATTCCCTCCCCCTTTCCTTTCCTCCCCCCTGCTAGTGATGGTCAAGGCTGGTTGAACCCAGAACTGAGCTTTCAGATGCTACAGGAGGGGAAATACAGAGAGAGGGGACTGGTACAAAAGATGAGCAGGAGCTGGTGCGCCAGGTTAAATATACATAGTACAAAACACAAGGATCCCGGTTTGAGCCCCAGCTCCCTACCTGCAGGGTAGCTGCTTCACAAGTGGTGAAGCAGGTCTGCAGGTCTCTCTCTCTCCCGCTCTCTCCCTCCTCTCTCAACTTCTCTCTGTCCTACCCAATAAGTGGTAAAAATGACTGCCGGGAGCAGTGAATTCGTAGTGCTGGCACAGAGCCTCAGCGATAACCCTAGAGGCAATAAAAGGGGTGGGGAGTAGGAATCAGAATGAAGACAGCAGGGGGAAGCACAGGTTCTCCACGAGTTGTACAGAGCTGTGTAGCTGTGTCTCTTGCCAAATTCTCAAGAACATTCTTGAAAAGGGCCCCCCCCCAAGGGGGTCTTTGGCAGCAAGGGAGTGTTCACAGCGGGAATGAGTCCTATATTTAGCACACACCCGACTGCTTGGAAGGCCTTTTGGGAGGAAAAGCTTTTTGGCTCACACAAAGCTAAATTAGCTGGGAGGGGAGATCCCTTTTGATGAAGAGGGCTGTTGCAGTCAAAGCAACTAGTCATTTAAGGCCCGAGACTATTTAAATCAGTTAGTAACAGGTGGTTCCAGACAAGAATGCAGCAGCAACAGCAAAACAAGAGCGGAGGGGAACTTCTCAAAAAGGGAGGCTGGGGGGACAGGCAGTAGCGCAGCGGGTTAAGTGCACAAGCAACGGCGTAAGAATCCCAGTCCCAGCCCCTGACCCCACCCGCGGTGGGGGGGGGGGGTCGCTTCACAAACGGTAAAGCAGACCTGAAGGTGTCTGTCTTTCTCTCCCCGTCTTCCTCTCCTTTCTCCATTTCTCTGTCCTATCCAACAACAACAGCAATGGCAACAATAACAATAACGACAACAAGGGCAACAAAATGGGAAAAAATGGCCTCCAGGAGCAGTGGATTCATAGTGCAGGTACCGAGCCCCAGTGATAACTCCAAAGGCAAAACAAACAAAAAACAGGGTGGGGGGTTGTCAATGTTAGGAGGCAAGTAGGAGCATGAAGCCAACATCAGAAACAACTTTTCTTCTTCTTCTTCTTCTCCTTCTCCTTCTCCTTCTCCTTCTCCTTCTCCTTCTCCTTCTTCTTTACCAGAGCACTGTTCAGCTCTGGCTTATGGTGGTGTGGGGGATTGAACCTGGGACTTTGGAGCCTCAGGCATGAGTCTGTTTGCATAACCATTATGCTATCTACCCTCCACCCCAGAAACTTTAAAGCCAGATCTTGTCTGTAAAAGCAACCTGGGGGAAAAAGTGAGTTGTGCAGGGTCCTCCACATTGACGGAGAGCAGAGCCTTGCATCCAACTGGCACAGACTACCCTGGGCTAGGCGTTTTATTTGTGCGCTTCCTAGAAAAACAGCCTGGCTTGTGCAGGCTTTAAGCGTGCATACTTTCCAAGCCTTTAAAAATGGTAACAAACAGGTCACTGCCCTGTGCTGGCGTGTCGTCTGCAAAGACAAAGCAAAGCGGGCCAGGGGGAAGAGGATGCCAACATGCTGTGCTGGCTCCCGGCCTGTACACCACCTTGGAGCCTGTTCGAGCAAGAACGAGGAGCCCACCTCTGTGACTCTGTGCAAGGGCTGTCCTGACCCAGGCTGCCAGCCCAGTGTGACCCATAGTCCATTGAGCTGTCCCCCACAATGGCCCAGGGACCTGAGCCTCGCAGGCGTCACTTGTGAGATGCCTTATTCATGCCCAGAAGAGGAAGCTTCTTCTCTCCGGCTTGTGTCACCCCACCCTGACATCTGTGAAAGCTGGTAGCATTAAAACCTGCTCTGGTTCTCTCTTGAGTAAACAGAGGCCGAAGCCCATGGCTGAGAGCTAACAGCTGAGGACTCCCTTCCAACACCTCCTGCCTCCACCCAGCAACTCCAGAGCTAAGCTCAGAAACAAGGGGGCGGTCCCCCAAAGACCCCAGCACACAGCAGTTCCAGGCACACACCCCCCTCCACACCTGTTTAATGCCTCCTAGGAGCGGTCAAACAGCAAATAGAGTGCCCGACCTGCTCCAGAAAAGGAGCAGGCACTGTGTTAGTAACATGATTTAGGAGGCAAGACTGGGCTTTTAGGGACTAAAAGGGCATTTTCACCATTACATTTCTTTCTTTTTCTAAGCAGAGCACTGCTCAGTTCTGGCTTCCGGTGCTGCAGGAGATTACATCTGGGACTTTGGAGTCTCAGACCATGAGTCTGCATAACCATTATGCTATCTGCCCCCCGCTTCACCGTTACCATTAAATATATCAAAACAGCACAAGCAAAACCCCACTCCACCAAGCAGCAGTACAGAGAATGAATTTCTGTATCCTGGTAGGTGACCAAGTTGGCATTTCACTCTTAGCTGGTTGTTAGGTTCTCATGTACCTGGCACAAAAAGTGGCGAACAAGCAGACACTCGCCACATGCCCTAGCTCGGTCCTCTAGGTTTAAGGATATAGGGTGCATTATCCAAGGAAATGAGAAACAGCTAGGTCAGTGCCGACCTGTTCTCTCTTAGCTGCAATGCAGCCTGTGTTCTCCTGCCTTAAAGAAGTTTAACGAACCCCCTCCCCCTCCACCCTAGAACAACCACGCAGACACTGCAGGAAAGAACTCCAAAGGGAGGAGAGAGTTGGCTAGGTGGTGAGGGCCACCCTCCCAAACTCCCTCCTCTAGCCAAATCTAAGCATCTCTCCTTGGCTGATAATTCACAAGAAAAGCAACCCCTGCCGGTTGCTATCTAGACAAAGATAGTTTCTGTCAATGCATGTGTTTTGGCAAGATCCCAACACGGCCCAGTGGGGTCTTGGTGTGGTGTTTGGTTGAGAGGATTTGTTCTGTCTCCTCTTTTTTCTCTCCTCCAGTGCTCACTGGACAGTAACCCATCTCTGGGGGTGTTTGCAGGTGCACTAGACTCTGGTTCTTCTGGCCTATGTCCTGCAGTCTGGCTCTGCATGGCCTGCTCCACTAGTGACTTCAACCAGAGTTCCCCTTCCTGGGGACACAAGTGAATCAGCCCATGTCTCATGGCACTGCTTGTCCTCCTCTCATATGGGACAGAGGGCAGGGGAGCAGGTATGGAGGACCCCCAAGGGTCAAGGGAGGCCACCTGCTTTGTGCTTGCTCATATGACTTTGCAGGTGGGAGGCTGGGCCTTCTTCAAGTGACAGATGCACTTGAACGCCAGCCAGGATCCCGGACACAAAGGAGGTGGGAGGCAGGTGCTGAGCAGTGCTAGTAGTAGATGTTCTCTCCAAGAACATCTCCTAGTGCATGTCACTGTTTCCTCATGGGACAGTCAAGAAAGGTTGAGAACACGTCACCTGCTGGAAAGCACAGGTGCCATCAGGAGCTCACCTGTCCCCGAAATGCTGACACCAGCTTCTGTCCATTGGTTGATGACAGGGCCAATCAGGTTCCACCCTAAGACAGTCCTTCCGCCCTCTGTGGACAAGATGGGGACCTGGTGGGCTGCTGGCTTCTGTCCCCAGGACCTGGGACACTGTCCTCAGAAAGTTCAAAATTACATCAGAAGGTACACTTGCGTCTTTTCCAAAAGCAACACTTAGGTCCACACCAGGTTGGCCCCGTCCCATCAGTCTCTGCCTCTCACCGCAGACAGACACCTGGCTACTTGGCCCGGGCCTCCTGCAAGATGGGGAGCCTGAAAGTGGGGGGGCCATCCGACCAAGCGGGCAGCTCGTGCTGCAGCGGAGTTCTCCGGGGGTAGAAGGTATGGCTGACATCGTAGTTCAAGAGGCAGCTCAGCGAGGCCATGTAGATGTCAGCAAAGCGTGACAGGCGTCTCAGGAAGTAGGTCGGATTCTGGTCTGTGCGGAACAGGCTTCCAAACTGGGTGTTGAAGAAGCCTTTGGTCATTTCCCTGAAGCAGCAAGAGAATGGCAGAGTAACATGCAGACTCAATCAGGTGTGCCACCACCAGGCCCTGCAGGTGGGCCTTCTTCACCAATAAACACTGTGAAGTGTTTAGAAAAACACACAGTGTTTTTCTAAACTCTGTGCTAAGCACTGTGGGAGCCTCAAGACTTCCCTGTGGCTCAGAGCCCTTCTCCAGTGTGATCCCAGTAGCCAGGCTGCACTGCCAGCTCCCCCAATAACTAGGCCCTCAGATGATTTCCTCAGGAAAGGTGGGAGAAGGGGTAGAAGGAAGATTCCTTCAAATGATCAAGTGGCTGAGGCAGGAGGTGGTGTGCAGACCCTGACCCTCCCTAGCAGGAGGCAGGCTGGCCACCAGTGGTCACTGGATCTGGGCACAGGAGAGAAGGGCTAGCCTTGGGAAACTGTGAGCTGGGGCCGTTTTATATATTTCCATTTATTGGATAAATATATTTCCATTTATTGGATAAAAAGAGAAATTGGGGGCTGGGTGGTAATGCAGTGGATTAAGTGCACTTGGCGTAAAGAACAAGGACTGGCATAAGGACCCCAGTTCCAGCCCCCAGTTTCCCACTTGTGTGGGGGGGGGGCGGGGTCACTTCACAAGCAGTGAAGCAGGTCTGCAGGTGTCCATCTTTCTCTTCCCCTCTCTCCCTCTCTGTCTTCCCCTCCTTTCTCCATTTCTCTAACAACGACAGCAATGACAACAACAACAATAACAACTACTATAAACAACAAGGGCAACAAAAGGGTAAAAACAGCCTCCAGGAATAGTCCCAGGGATAACCCTGGAGACAAGGGGGGGGGGGTGGAGAGAAATTGAGAGGAATGGGGAGATAGAGAAAGACATCTGCAACATTGCTCCACTCTTTGTGAAGCAGCCCCCCTTCCTGCAGGTGGGAACTGGGTTCTTGAACCCAGGTCCTTGTCATTCTAATGTTTGTGCTTTACCGGGCGTGCCACCACCTGGCCCCTCTGAAGCCATTCTTACCTCATCTCCTTCCGCTCCTTTTTCCACTCCTGCAAAACCAGCTGAGACTCCGTGTCTCTGTGAACCTGCAGGACATACGCTTATTAGCAAGGCTGTTTCGGAAGCAAATGAACTCACTAGATAATCAGACTCTCTCCCCTGAAGTGATAAAGTCTAGTCCTTGAAGTCTAAGGGACAGGCATGTGCTTTGTGAAGTAAGTCATGTTCAAACATTCTGGGTGCAACCCACCTTCACCCAAGTTGCTTTAAACATCCAACTGTTGTAAATATGATATAATCAAGCAGGAAGGATTAGTATGAAGCTATTAAACAGTTTTTTTTTCTTACCCCTGTGGCAGCACTACAAATCTTTATTTACTTATTTATAAAAAGGAAACACTGACAAAAACCATAGGATAAGAGGGGTACAACTCCACACAGTTCCCACCACCAGAACTCCATATCCCATCCCCTCCCCTGATAGCTTTCCTATTCTTTATCCCTCTGGGAATATGGACCCAGGGTCATTATGGGATGCAGAAGGTGGAAGGTCTGGCTTCTGGAATTGCTTCCCCACTGAACATGGGTGTTGACTGGTTCATCCATACTCCCAGCCTGTCTCTCTCTTTCCCTAGTAGGGGGGGGTTCTGGGGAAGCAGGGCTCCAGGACACATTGGTGGGTTTGTCTGTCCAGGGAAGTCCGGTTGGCATCATGTTAGCATCTGGAACCTGCTTTTTTTTCTATTTTTATTTGACAGGACAGAGAGAAATTAAGAGGGGTGGGAAGATAGAGGGAAAGAGAAAAATAAGACACCTGTAGACATGCTTCACCACTTGTGAAGCACCCCCTATGCAGGTGGGGAGCAAGGGCTTCAGCTTGGATCCTTGTGCTTGGTGATATGTACGATTAACCGGGTACACCACCACCCAGCCCCCTATAGATACTTTCTTTGAAAAAATGGCAACCTTCTAATTAATACATTAGGCTTGGCTCCAAAAAACACTGCCGGTTCCTTAAAAAAAAAAAAAAAAAAAAAAATCAAACCCAACCTCAGAGGGCATTTTTTCATCTCAGAAAAGAATTCAAGTAACATCCCAGGGAGTAGCACAATAAATAAATCCTTGGACTCTCAAGCATGAGGTTCTGAGCTCAATTCTTGGCATACCGTGTGCCAAACTGATGCTCTCGTGTGTTCACTCCCAATTAATGAACAAGTCTTTTTAGGGGGGAGGCAGTAAGGCCCAGTTGAGTGCACACATTACCATGTAAAGGACCTGGGCTAAATCTCCCAGCCCCTACCTGCCCAGTGAAGAGGGCTGGGGGTGGGGGCTGCAGGTGAAGCTGAGCTACAAGTGTTTCTCTTTCCTACTCTACCGCCTCCTTCCCCCTCAATTTCTCTTTGTCCTATCAAGTAAAAAAGAAAAATAAAATTAAGTGGGGGATGGCCAACCAGGAGCAGGTAGATTTGTTCATATTGCAGGCACTGAACCCCAGCAATAGCTCTTATAAATAAATAAGCCTTAGGGGCCAGGCGGTGGCACATCTGGTTAAGTGCTCACATTCCAGTGAGCAAGGACCCAGCTTCGAGCCCCTGGTCCCCACCTGCAGGGGGAAAGCGTCATGAGTAGTGAAGTTGTGTTGCAGATGTCTGTCTCTCTCCCTCTTTATCTCTACCTCCTCTACTCAATTTCTTTCTCTATCCAATAATAAAAATATTTTAAAAACCCCCAAAAATAAATAAGCCTTATAAAAAGTAAATAAAACTCAAATGGGAGCTGGGCAGTAGCTCAGCAGGTTAAGCATACGTGGAGTGCTGGGATATTGTACAGATGTGGTTGAGTTAGGCAGGACCCACAAACCACCATATTTCCATGCGAGTATTATTATTTACATATCAATCTTCTGCCTTGTTTTAGAGTGACTCCTCCGCCACCATATTACCCCCGGGGGTATCGCCCATTCCCACAGGAGCTAAAACCCTAGCAACCATTGCTACAGAAGCTTTCTACCTTCCCAGAGTGCCTTGTTTTCTCCACCCCCTTTCCTGGCCAATCCTGTTCTGACTTTCCACTTCCGGAATTTCTCCCATAAAAGGCCCTCCTGCTTCCGCTTTCGCTCTCTTGCTCCTTTTTCTCTTCTGCCACGTGACCCAGAGAAGGGCTGCTAGGCATAGTGGGAGGCGGCCATTTTGCTAGCTCCACATGGCCTAAACCATGTGAGCAGAGGCTCTCGCCCATTTCTGGGGTGCCCAGGTGAATAAAGATTTGTGTTCCCACTCCGCTCCAGTCTCTTCTCTCTCCCCCGCGATGCGATGCAACCCGACAGTGGAGCAAAGTGCAAGGACCAGCTTAAGGATCCAGGTTCGAGCCCCCGGCTCCCCACCTGCAGAGGAGTCGCTTCACAGGTGGTGAAGCAGGTCTGCAACTGTCTAGCTTTCTCTCCCCCTCTTTGTCTTCCCCTCCTCCCTCCCATTTCTCTCTGTCCTAACAACGATGACATCAATAATAACTATAATAACTACAACAATTTAAAAAAAGGCAACAAAAGGGAAAATACAAAAAAATAAATAACATGCTCTAAAAACAATTCTCTCAGAAAAGTTCTACAACTATCTGACAAAGTGAAATGTAGCTTTTCAGCTGAAAAACAGAATAGTGTGGGGTGATGATACTGGCAGTCAGTGAGAAATGACATGTTTCTACCTTGATCTGGTTGATACCATGATCTTAATAGCTTGGTTTCCAGCCCCAGGAGCTGAAGCCGCTCACCCCCAAAGCCTGAGCAAACTATTCTCTCTCTCTGAGCCTCCAGAGAGAGAGGACTAAAGCCAGTACCCAATTCAAACAGGAAATCTGGCTGCCAGCAACAACATGGACAGGTCTGAGGGTACTGGGTTTAGTGAACTAAGATAGAGAAAAACAAACCCTATGCCATTCCTTTGTGATATGGAAGACAAAAGCACCAAACTGGGGGCCAGGCAGTAGTGCAGCTGGTTAAGCACACATGGCGCAAAGCACAAGAACTGGCGTTAAGGATCCTGGTTCAAGCCCCTGGCTCCCCACCTGCAGAGGGGTCACTTCACAAGCGGTGAAACAGATCTGCAGGTGTCTATCTCTCCCCCTCTGTCTTCCCCTCCTCTCTCCATTTCTCTCTGTCCTATCCAAGAACAATGACAGCAACAATAATAATAACAACAAAGTTCAACAAAAAGAAAAAAATAGCTTCCAGGAGCAGTGGATTCGTAGTGCAGGCACCGCGAGCCCCAGAGATAACCCTGGAGATGGAAAAAAAAAAAAAAAAAAAAACCACACTGAAAAACAAACTCTTGGGTTATAAGAACAAAACAGGGGTCCCCAAAGGGCATGAGAAGGCAGGCAGGTGGGTTATGCAGGTGAAGGGGTGACCTGTAGGGTGGCAGGTGAGAACTGGACTTCCAGCAGGCCTGTCTGTAACAGGTGCAGGTGCTGAACTATAATCCTGTACACCTGCCGCCTACAAAATAGCACACAAACCAACACTACTTCAATAAAGTAAAAATAAAAAGAGCTGGGGCCGGGCGGTAACATGCTGGGTTAAGCACACATAGTATGAAGTGCAAGGATCCTGCTTCAAGCCCACCTGCAGGGATATCACCTCAGTGGCAGTGAAGCAGGTCTGCAGGTGTCTATCTTTCTCTCCCCCTATCTGTCTCCCCACCTTTCTCCATTTCTCTCTGCCCTGTCCAACAACAACAACAATGGGAAAAAAAAGAGGATGGCTGCTAGGAGCAGTGGATTTGTAGTGCAGTGACAACCCTGGAGGCATAAATAAATAAACAATAAATGAAAAGAGTTGTCAGAATAAATGTAAAAGCCTAACATTACTGTCTGGAACATAGTTATTAAGTTCTTGTGTCTCTTCTTGTTATTGTATGTTTTGTTTATTTTATTTATGAGAGAGAGACCAGAGTACTACTCAGCTCTGATATCTATGGAACCAGGAGTCAAACCTGGGACATCCCATGCTCTACATCCCATGTTTCTCTCTCTTTTTTTTTTTTAATATTTTATTTATTTATTTGTTTTCTTTTTTGTTGCCCTTGTTGTTTTTATTGTTATTGTGGTTATTGTTATTAATGTCGTTGTTGCTAGATAGGACAGAGAGAAATGAAGAGAGGAGGGGAGACAGAGGGTGACAGAAAGACAGACACCTGCAGACCTGCTTCACCGCCCGTGAAGTGACCCTCCTGCAGGTGGGGAGCCGGGGGCTCGAACCAGGATCCTTGTGCTTTGTGCCATGTGTGCTTAACCCGCTGCGCCACCACCTGACCCCCAGTTTCTCTTCTTTTTCTTTCTTTCTTTCTCCCTTCCTCCATTCCTTGCTCACTCACTCTCTCTCATGCTTTCGCTCTCTTTCTCTGTCTTGATTTCTTTCTTCCTTTTTTACCAGAGCACTGCTCAGTACTGGCTTATTGTGGTGCTGGGGATTGAGCCTGGGAACTCACAGCCTCAAGGATCAGAGTCTTTTGCAGAACCATTTTGCCTTCATCCCACATCCTTATTTTATTTTATGTTCCTCCTACCTGATAAAGAGTTTCACACGAGGGAAGGAGGAAAGCGGGGAGAAAGAGAGAAAGAGAGAGAGAGAGAGGTGTCAGAGCATCACTTCATATACATACAGCACCTGGGATCAAACCAGTAGCCTCAGGCATGCAAGTCCTATGCTCTTCCAGTTGAGCTATTTCCCCTGGCTGCTAAGCACTCACTTTTAAATAGTTTGACTCTGAGGTCCACTAATGTGGGGGCTCTGAAAAATGATATTGATCTCTCAGCTGATGCACTTTCCACTCCAATAAAATGAACAGGTATGGAGGGGGTGGACACACAACATAAACGCTGATGTCTGTTACTTCCCTTCTCAACCCCTGCTGGACCTTTATTTACTAAATTTACTAAATACCTAAATTTACTCTGTTGGTTATACACATCATATATTCTCAGCATTTCTGGCCTCTAAAACGCTCATTCCTTAATCATCAAATGCTTTGTATACGTCAAAGAAAAAAACAGTCCTCAGAGCAGAAGTGGAGCAATGCTGTTTCTGTGGAGAGAGAGAGAGAGAGAGAGTGTGTGTGTGTGTGTGTGTGTGTGCTGAGAGAAAGAAAGAAAGAACGAGAAGGGTCCAGGCAATGGTGCACCTGGTTAAGCACACACAGTACTAAGTACAAGGACCCGGGTTCAAGCCCCCACTCCCCACCTACAGGGGGGGTGATTCATGAGCGGTGACGCAGGTCTGCAGATTATCTATCTTTCTCTCCTTCCTTTATCTCCCCCTCCCTTCTCAATTTCTCTCTGTCCTGTCAAATAAAAATAGGGGGGGAAGGAAAAGAAAAAATGGCTACCAGAAGCAGTAAGTTTGTAGTACAGGCACCAAGTCCCAAAAGTAAATAACCCTAGTGGGGAAGGGGGGGTGGGGAAAAAGAGAGAGAGAGAGAGAGAGAACAGGCCCAGCATCACAGAGGTGTGAAGGCCTGGGTAACCGCTGAGCCAGATAGCAGGGCAGCTCTTCGGAGCAGCCACTCAGTCCGGGGTCACGTTTGGACTCTGTCACTGTACATGACCTCACCTCTCAAACATTCAGCTTCCTTATCCTGTGAAAAAAGGGTATCTCCCTGCCCAAAGCAACTGTGACTATTGACAATAGCGTGTGTGTCACAAGCCCTCAGCTTGGTGTCAGTCATATACAGAGTAACTGTGAGAGGAGAGTCAAGGACAGATGTGGCCCAGCCCCCCAGAAACAAGGCCAGGGGAGTTCAGGCTGTGCTCTGCAATGTGTGTGCCTGGGGGGAGGCCCTGGCTGCTCTTCCTCACATCCCTGCCCACACTTGCTGCCAGCTGGCTTCCCAGCCCATTTAAAGGAGGCCACGGCCAGAGCATTCAGTTGCTCACCAAGGAAGTGAGCATCTAGGCCCCTTTTTGAAAAGCCTGGGAGACTGACGTCTGGGGAGAGGCAAGAGGTTCAAGGGAAAGTTCACCCGTTAGAGCGGGCGCTTTATCATGCATAGGGCCCTGGATGTGAACCTCAGCACCACCATGGTGGGAACACCATGATACCAAAGGAAGCTCCATGGGTAGTGGAGTGGGGCTGATGACTCTCCCTCTTTCTGTGTCTGCCTGCGAGCAGTGGAATTACTCATGTGCAAGGTTCCAGAGCTACATATCCACTCTTGCCGAAATACACATATACAGCATCAAAAACTGCCCCAGGGGCTGAGTGGTAGCGTACCCAGTTGAGCACAAGGACCTGGGAAAAATCCCCTGGCCCCCACCTGCAGGGGAGAAACTTCAGAAGTGGTGGAGCAATGCTGCAGGTATCTCTCTGTCTCTCTCCTATCTCTATAAGGAAAAGGAAAAAAAAAAAAGATGCCACTAGGAGCAGTGCAGGCACCTGAGCCCCAGAGAAAACCCTGGTGGAAAAGAAGAAAAGAAAAAGAAAACTGAGGGAGTTGGGCTGTAGCTCAGCGGGCTAAGCGCAGGTGGAGCAAAGCACAAGGTCGGCATAAGGATCCTGGTTCGAGCCCCCGGCTCCCCACCTGCAGGGGAGTCGCTTCACAAGCGGTGAAGCAGGTATGCAGGTGTCTATCTTTCTCTGCCCCTCTCTGTCTTCCCCTCCTCTCTCCATTTCTCTCTGTCCTATCTAACAACGACAACATCAATAACAATAATAACTACAACAACAACGAAAAACAACAAGGACAACAAAAGAGAAAATAAATAAATAAAATTTTTAAAAAAATAAAGAGAAAATTGAGAGGACTGGTTGGTGGCACACTGGTTTAAGTGCACATGGCGCGAAATGCAAGGACTGGCATAAGGATGCCGGTTCGAGGCCCCAGTTCCCTACCTGCAGGGGGGGTCCCTTTACAAGCGGTGAAGCAGGTCTGCAGGTGTCTATCTTTCTCTCCCCCTCTCTGTCTTCCCCGCCTCTCTAGATTTCTCTCTGTCCTATCCAACAACAATACAACAACAATACAAGGGCAACAAAAGGGAAAAAATAGCCTTCAGGAACAGTGTATTGTAGTGCAGACACCGAGCCCAAGTGATGCCCGAGTGATAACCCTGGGGGCAAAAAGGAGGAGGAGGAGGAAGAAGGAGGAGGAGGAGGAGGAGGAAGAAGAAGGAGGAGGAGGAAGAAGGAGGAGGAGGAGGAAGGAGGAGGAGGGGGAGGCAGAGGAGGAGGAGGAGGAAACTGAAACTGGCTATGCAAGTTACAGAAAGGAAAAGATGAGTAAGGAAGGAGTGAGAACACAGGATTTTCACTGACAAAGAAACACAAACAGGATTACCTGCATTTTCAAGGATTCCACATCACTGTTTCACCAAATGGCTATGGGGGGGGGTAGAGTGGGGAGGGGGGCATCTTTAAAGGTCTCTTCAGGTAAAATGGCAAAACCTTTTTAGGGGAAACGTAAAAGCCAGTAAGTATTCTACAGTTTCCCAAGGATCACCTAAGCCCCGTGCCTCGTAATCCCAGTCAGAGAACATTTGAAATAACTCTGATGTATGGACTAGCTTCAGATTTCAAGGCAACATGAGGAAAAACTTAAAAAAAAAAAAAAAAAAAAGGAGTCAGGCAGTAGCACAGCGGGTTAAGTGCAGGTGGCGCCAAGCACAACGACCGACATAAAGATCCTGGTTCAAGCCCCGGCTCCCCACCTGCAGGGGAGTCGCTTCACAGAGAGTGAAGCAGGTCTACATGTGTTTATCTTTCTCTACCCCTCTCTGTCTTCCCCTCCTCTCTCCATTTCTCTCTGTCCTATCCAACAACGACATCAATAACTACAATAATAACCACAACAATAAAACAAGGGCAACAAAAGAGAAAATAAATAAATATTAAAAAACAAAACAAAAACAACCTGCATCTGCTCTAAGAGCCCGGTCAAGGTCTGCAGCCAGGTCATGGTTTGAATGTACTGCTCCGTGTTCATGATCTTGAGCTCCGATCTTAACTCCGGGATGATGGCACCAGTCCGCCAGCCATGCTTCAGGGTCAAATCCTGCCCACAGAGAGGTGACAAGAAAAAAAAAGCAGCATTAACCTCAAGGGAATTGCAATCACTTCATTGCCTTGTCCAGACTTGAGAGGCATTCACTGAACTACTATTTTGCTATAATGGTTAGTTATTAACTGAGTCAATTCAACAAATTCTATTTCATTAAAACCAGTCTGGCCCCAGTGTTTGACCAGCCCACCCCCAAGCAAGTTTCTGTTCTAGAAATAACTGCTGTGAACCACAGGGCCTGGAGTCATTAACCACGGTCTATAAAACAACAACCAGGCTCAACCTAAATTCAGTGGATCCCAAGAAGGAGCGCCTACTGTGTACCCAGTCTTGGGGACTAGAAGGAATCATAGTCACAGGCTTGGAATGACCCAAGACATAGACGATTGCAAACACTGTAACCCCACCTGTTTGACAACAGGCCAGAAGGCCTCGTATCAGTTATGTCCTGGAAAACCTAAGGTACTCACAATGGCCCCTAAGTGGCCCCTCTTATTCTCATGTGGCAAACACGTGTCCAGTTCTTCTATTTGCTAGGCCCCCCTCATGGAAAGTCCAGACAGGACAACAAGCAACTAAACAGACAAGGCAGTAGTGGCCTTGACGATTTTGAAAACATCACAAGCATTATAAGTATCTTTGCTGATCATAAGGAGTGAAACTAGAACTCAGGAGGAGGAAAAACTGGAAACTTCATAAAAACGTGGAAATAGGGAAGCTATCAGAAGGGGGGCATTGGATACAGAGCTCTGAGGGCGGGTATTGTGTGGAAATGTACCCCTCTTATCCTACAGTATTGTCAATATTTCCATTTTAAAAATAAAAATAAAATAATAAAGCATGGAAATAAAGTAACTGGTGGTTAAAGGAGAAAATATATAGGAAAAAAGAAAATATCTTGAGACTTCTTTTTTTATTTTCTTTACGATAGAGGCAGCCAGAAATTGAGAGGGTATAGGGTAGGGGGGTGAAGGGGGGTGGAGAGAAAGAGAGACCTGTAACACTGCTTCACATTTGCAAAGCTTTCCTCCTGCAGGTGGGGACCAGGGACTCGAACCCAAGCCCCGTAATATGTAATATGTAATGCGCATTGTAATATGTACACACTATAATTAGGTGCACCACTACTGACCCCAACACAATAAGCCAAAATTATAGGATATGTATGGCATAAGAAGGAAATTGAACACACTGCTAAGAAGGAAATCTGTAGCAATTATCTTTACACTAAAAAAAGAAGGCAGGTCTTAACTCCAGCTTTGCACCTTAGGGAATAAGGAAATGAACAAACTAAATAGTGCAACAAAGGAAATGAAGGTTGGAGAAAAAAAAATTAAAGAAAGAAAACTGCAAATAAAGAAAATTCAACAAAACCAAAAGGGTTCTAAAAAAAAAAAAATTAATAAATAATCCACAAACTTGATGAGCCCTTAGCTTGACTAAGAACAGAAAACAGAGAAAAGCCTCAAATTACTAAACTCATAAATGTTAAGTGGTGACATTACTGATTCCATAGAAGTAAAAAAGATTTTATTTTATTTATTTATTTTTCCCCTCCAGGTTATTGCTGGGCTCGGTGCCTGCACTATGAATCCACTGCTCCTGGAAGCCATTTTTTCCCCTTTGTTGCCCTTGTTGTTTATCATCATTATTATTGCAATGGGATGCATTGGATCGACCTTCTCGTGGTGCATCCCGTGAGTACCCATTCATTGGGGAAACTGACGATCCTTCCTAGCCGACTGAATCCACATGGATCCCAGTCACTTTCAAAGCCAGCAACAAGCAGCTCCTGACAGCTTTCAACCTGACCTGTTGACTGGCTACGGAAGAAGGGCAAACGCTAGAAGAATTATTATTGCTATTGTTGTTGTTATTGTTACTGTCATTGTTGTTGGATAGGAGAGAGAGAGGAAATAGAGAGAGGAGGGGAAGACAGAGGGGGGAGAGAAAGATAGACACCTGCAGACCAGCTTCACCTCCTGTGAAGCGACGGCCCCTGCAGGTGGGAGGCCGGGGGCTCAAACTGGAATCCCTGTGCCAGTCCTTGCTTCGTGCCATGTGTGCTTAACCGGCTTTGCTACCACCCGACCCCCGCCCCGAAAAGATTTTTAAGACTACTACTGTGGAAAACCTAGATCAAACAGGTAAGTACCTGGAAGAACAGGACCGAACAAGATTAGGTCATAAATAAACAGAATATGAGAACAGACCTCTAGCCAGTGAGACGATTGAATTAGTAATTGAAAATCTCCCAGTGAGTCAGGCGGCGGTGGCTTACCCAGTTGAGCACATTACCATGTGTAAGGACCAGGTTCGAGCCCCCCGCTCCCCACCTGCAGAAGGGAAGTTTCTTTTTTTTTTTTTCTTTTTTCTTTTGTCTCCAGGGCTATTGCTGGGGCTCAGTGCCTGCACTACAAATCCACAGTTCCTGGAGGCTATTTTTTTCCCATTTGTTGCCCTGTTGTTTAAGGAGGTAAGTTTCACAGGTGGTGAAGCAGTGCTGCAGGTTATCGCTCGCTCTCTCTATCTCCCCTCCTCTCTCAATTTCTCTCTGCTCTATCAAATAAAATAGAAACTGAAAAAAAAAAATTTCCCAGCAATGAAAAGCTCAGGCCAAAGGGCTCACTGGTGAATTCTATCAAACCCTTCTCAAACGAATCCAGTATGATCCTGCTCACACATCTGTGTGGACACAGGTGGCTGGGCCCTGTTCCCAAAAGTTACTAGCTCTGCAGGTCTGAGGAGAGGCCTGAAAGTTTTTTTTGTTTTTGTTTTTGTTTTTTTTTTTGCCTCCAGAGTTATTGCTGGGACTTGAATGCCTGCACTATGAATCCACTGCTCCTGGTGGTCATTTTTTCATTTTATTGGATAGGACAGAGAGAAATAGAGAGGGAAAGAGAAAGAGACACCTGCAGACCTGCTTCACCGCTTGTGAAGCGACCCCCGTGCAGGTGTGGAGCTGGAGGCTCAAACTGGGATCCTGGCACTTTGTTTTATATGAGCTTAAGCTGGTACACCACCGCCCGGCCCCCCTGAGAGCCTGCATTTCTAACAAGTTTCTGAAGCCATGGGGGCCACACTAGAACAACTTCACATCAGCAGAATCCCATATGCAAATTTGCCTCAACTCACAGGACCGTGCATCTCATGCCTCAAGAGGTGAGCATGTCAGTTCCACTATCAGGAGCCACAGACTCCATGACAGACCCTAGGTATTGGGCGAGTGCCCACAGCCTGCTGGCAAGACCTATTGTCTCCACTTCACAAGGCACTTATGCATGTATACTTTATTTTTGTTTAATATGGTGCCAGGTTGTTTTTTTTAATTTCTTAAAATTATCTTTAATTATTAGATAGAGACAGCCAGAATTAGAGAGGGATGAGGGAGATAGAGAGGCAGATAGACAGAGAGACACCCACAGCCCTGCTTCACCACTCGTGAAGCCTTCTCCCTACAGGTGGGGACCAGGGGCTCAAACCCAGGGTCCTTGTGCATTGTAACATGTGCGCTCAAACAAGTGTGCCACCACCTGGTGCCTGGTGGCAGGGTAGGGACCCCAGGTCTTCTGCATGCATATATGTGAGCTGCCTCCCTGGCCCGATTTTTATTTACTATTTATTTATTTATTCTCATGTGTGTCAGGGATCGAACCCAGGGCCTCAAGCATGAAAGGCATGTGCAATACCACAGAGTCACCTCCCTAGGCCCCTCTATACATCATCTCCTTTTTATTTTACCTATTTCTTTTTCTATTCACTTTTTTATTTATAAAAAGGAAACACTGACAAAACCATAGGATAAGAGGGGTACAACTCCACACAATTCCCACCACCAGACCTACCATCCCCTACCCTCCCCTGATAGCTTTCCTATTTTTTAACCTCTGGGAGTATGGACCCAAGGTCATTGTGGGATGCAGAAGGATTTTGTTTTGTTTTTTGTTGTTGTTTTTTGTTTGTTTGTTTTTACCAGAGTACAGCTCAGCTCTGGCTTATGGCACAATTGTAGCAGGGAATTGAACCTGGAAGCTCAGAGACTCCAGCATGAAAGTCATTTGCAGACCCATTATGTCATCTCCCCGGCCCCAACCACATTTCACTCTTAGAGATGAAAATGTCAAGGTTTCAGGGATGTGCTCCAGGTCACACCACAAACACAGCAGAGCTTGGGCATAAACCTCAGTCTTCTCACTCTGAATTTATGAGGCCTCACCCCTGTGGGCAGGGCTGACTGACCAAGAGCATGTAATGGAGTCACCTGGGTCCTGGGACCCACCCTGTCTCCCTGCCACCATCAGAAGGTTGCCTTGAGGGCTCCCTGGGGCTCAAGCTCTTCCTGGAAGGTGCCGTCGCAAAGCCCAAAAGAGCTCATAGCTTTCACAGATGTGCACAGAGGGACGGACTTGTGCACAGAGACTAAAGCAGATCCAGCATGGCCAGAATATTCAGACACAACCACAGTGGAAGAGCCTGGAAGGCGGCCACAAGTGCATACTTGGTGCCACTGATGCTGTGCTCCATTTAGACTTGGAATCTAGCCCTGGATCACCTGAAAACCTCTCGCCTAGATGCATAAATCCATTGCACAGGGATGCAAGGAAGATCCTCACCTAGTACAACCCAGGACAGGTTATGAATTTGTTCCTAATTCAAGGCCTGTGAGACTCATCTAGTCAATCCAAGGGGAAATGAAAGGGGTCGTTTTCATGTAGCCTCGAGAAGAAACTGGCTGGCAGAGCTGACGCTGCCATGTGTTCCTTGTGAGTAACAACAAAGGGAGAAGACAGGCACCTAGTTTTTGTGCAAACAGGAGATGGGCCTGAGTGAACTGCTGATTCCCCTTCCTTTTCAGAAACTGATTTTTTTTTTTTAGTTTATTTATAAAATGGAAATATCGACAAGACCATAGGATAAGAGGGGTACGATTCCACACAATTCCCACCACCAGGACTCTGTATCCCATCCCCCCCCACCCCCAATAGCTTCTTTATCCCTCTGGGAGTATGGACCCAGGATCATTATGGGGTACAGAAGGTGGATAGTCTGGCTTCTATAATTTCTTCCCCACTGATTCTGCTCTACCATACTAGGAATGGGGACATGGCCATGCAGTGGCGCCACCTGACTGAACACACACATTACCATTTGCAAGGCCTTGGGTTCAAGTCCCCAGCTGCAGGGGGAGAAGCTGCATGAGTGGGGACTCAAGTCTGCAGGTCTCTCTTTCCCTCCCTCTGTCCCTCTTCCCTCTCAATTTCTCTCTGTCCCACCAAATAAAGTGTTTTTTTTTTTAACTGTCTAAAATATAGGGCCCACGGCTCATTTTTATATAGTAGGAAAATGGTCTCAATCCTAAGAGAAGTCCCTTAATAAGGGGGACTCCATGTCCCACAGAGAACAAGAAGGGGTGTGTGTGTGTGTGGGGGGGGGTGCTCCTCACCGCCAGGTCGCTGTATATGTGATCACCAAAGTACAGCACCTTAGATCCTCTCCAGCCAGTCAGCTTCAAAAACTCATAGAGATTGCCCTGCAATGAGAGAAGGATGCTTAAAACAGAGGAAGGAGACCTCCCAAACTCAGGGCGCAAGTCATCTAGGTTTCCAAATCGACTTTAAGAGTGTTTCAGTTACTATTATTTGCTTTAGATCGCAACCTATAAAGATGACCACATTTCAATCTTTCCTCTGTCAAATGTACTTTTCAGAAAGAATCAAGAGTGCACCCACCTCTCTTTAAAGTTAACATTCTTGGGGCCGGAAAGTGATGCACCTGGTAGAGCACATACATTACAGTGTGCAAAGGACCCAGGTTTAAGCCCCCAGTACTCATCTTCAGGGAGAAAACTTCACAAGCAGTGAAGCAGGTCTGCAGGTCTCTCTCTCTCTCTCTCTCTCTCTCTCTCTGTCTCTCCCCTCTCTACTTTCCTCTTCCCACTCAATTTATCTCTGCTTCTCTACAAAATAAATGAAATTTTTTAAGTTAACATGCTCTGAGCATCTTTCTGTATCCAATATTAATCTGCCATGTAGTTTCAGTAGCTGGGAAATACTGTAATTTTATCTGATTATTGTTTCCTTTGTGAGCTATTTTTAAGCAGTTTTGTGGTAAACATTCTTGTAGCCTGGTGTCCGCTACATCTTAATAATTTCCTTAGGTTACTTTAGAGAAGGGAAATAGCTCTATCAAAGCTAATTTCTCAAGGTCTGGAAAACATACTTAGTGCTACATCTAGCAGCTTCTTATATAACCCGGAATGTATCGGTATTAAGTAGACAGCAAAGAGTCATCAATTCAATCATTTCATCTAACATTTTCAAGTGTTATATAATACCAAAATATATTAATACTATATATGCAACATTTTAGTGGGCACTATGCCATGTAATTAGATGTCTCTTTAAAAGACATGTCCAGGGAGCTGGGCAGTAGCACAGTGGGTTAAATGCAGGTAACGCAATGTGCAAGGACCGGCGTAAGGATCCTGGTTCAAGCCCCTAGCTCCCCACCTGCGGATGAGTCACTTCACAAGTGGTGAAGCAGGTCTGCAGGTGTCTACCTTTCTCTCCCTTTCTCTGTCTTCCCCTCCTCTCTCCATTTATCTCTGTCCTACCCAACAACAATAAAAAAACAAGGGCAACAAAAGGGAATAAATAAATATTTTAATTAATTAATTAATTTTTAAAAAGACATGTCCAAAGTTTACAACTGGCATCTTAAAGGTGACCATCCATCAAATGTATATGAGTCAAAATACAGTTAATTGAGATATAGCACATTAATTCAAGCTTAGGTTCTGCCACTGAATTAGAAGCAGCATCGTCCCCACAGAGCACTGAGAAAGGTGCCCGGGACTTGAGGAACTCCACAGATGGCAGCTATGCCCTTTAACCACTGACCACAAAGCAAGGAAAAAGGACCAACTGGTCGGTTGGGAAGTACCTGCTTGTAAATCTGGCCCTTCTGCAACTTGTGGATTTTATCCCAGAGTAAGACACCTTTCTCATTCACCTTTCGGAAAGGTCTAACAACAGAAATGAGAGACATTACAACATGTGAGGTTAGCATGGCTGCCTGCTCTGTGCACACCCCCAGATACTCGTGGGGAACAGGAAGAAGCTCCCCACACCTGAGAAAGCCCCCAAAACAGGCCTCCACCTCCATGACCCAAGGCCAAGTGAACTTACCCCACACTCCAGACCCCATGCCCCATTGTATACAGTGTAGAAAATAAGAATTCCAGGACCAAACCAATTTAGAAAAATACTACGTGCTGCACAAATCCCTCTTAGAAAGTTCCTGATGGCTCAGGAAAACTCCTGGAAAGCAACTCTCTTGAACCCAGATTTCCCAGATTTATTTAAATGTGCAGAAAATGTTTCAAGGGTGGTAAAAAAAAAAAAAGAAGGAAGGAAGGAAGGAAGGAAGGAAGGAAGGAAGGAAGGAAGGAAGGAAGGAAGGAAGGAAACTTGTAGAAATACTGCCTTAGCATGTTAATCCAGTTTGGTGACTAGGAATTTGGTAGAAAATAGGTCAGAGAACCAAGCATGGTATTTTATGGTGGAAAATGGGAATGAAGAGATTAAGGGACTTCACTCCTCAACCAATCTAAAATATGCAGAGTTTGTTTCTCTCCCCCCCACCACTATTTTTTAAGGTAACACTTACTTGGATTGTGTGCCAATATAAATATAAATTCATAGTTTAAAAAATGTAAATTCATGGCTTACAAATATAAATATAAATGTGGAAATGTAAATTATAATATAAAATATAAATTCAGGGGCCAGGTGGTGGTGCACCTGGCTGAGTGCACATGTTAAAATAAGCAAAGACCCTGGTTCTAGCCCCCCAGTCCCCACCTGCAGGGGAAAAGCTTTGCAAGTGGTGAAGCAGGTCTTCAGGTGTCTTTTGTTCTCTCTCCCTCTCTATCTCCCCATATCTTCTTGGTTTCTGGCTGTCTCTATTCAATAAATAAAGGTGGGGGTTCTTTTGGCGGGGGGGGGGGGAGAGGTTCTGGGAAATGAAGAAAAAGGAAATTACCCAGGTATAAACACATAACATTTCAGAAGATCACTCTACATATATGTCACCTTTCTCTTTTTCTTGAATGTAAAATGAAGATTTTGTTTATACTGAGCAATAGATTTTCTTCCTTGAGGAGGCCAGGTGGTGTTACACCCAGTTGAGCACACACATTACCATACACAAGGTCCCGGGTACAAGCACCTGGTCCCTACCTGCAGGGGTGAAGCAGACTGTGGGTGTCTCTCTTTCACTGTCCTTTTCTATTTCCCCTTGTCCTCTCAATTTCTCTGTCTTACCCAATAAATAAGTGAATAAATATTTTTCTGGGCAGGAAAGATAACGAATGATCATGCAAAAAGACTTTCATGCCTGAGGCTCTGAAGTCACACATTCAATCTCTTGCACCACAATAAGCCAGAGATGCACAGTGCCCTAATAAAAACAAGTAAGTGATGAAGCAGTGTTGGCAGGTGTCTCTCTTCCACTCTCCCTCCCCATTTCTATCTCTCCCTTCTCTCTCAACTTCTGCCTCTATGCAAAATAAATAAAATATATTTAAAAACTAAATTAGCTGAGTTAAAATTTTTGCTTTTCTTTTTCTTTATTTACTTTTGTTTGCCTCCAGGTTTATCGCTGAGGCTTGGTGCCTGCACCACAAATCCACTGCTCCTGGAGACAGACCATTTTTTCCCATTTTAATAACCTTGTTGTTACCCTCGATGTTGTCATTATTGTTCATTGTTGCCATTGATGTTCTTGTTAGATAGGACAGAAAGAAATTGAGAGAGGAGGGGAAAACAGAGAGGGGGAGAGAAAGATAGACATCTGCACACCTGATTCACCGCCTGTGAAGGGACTCCCCTGCAGGTGGGGAGCCGGGGGCTCGAACCGGGATCCTTATGCCAGTCCTTACGCTTTGCACCACTCGCTTAACCCACTGTGCTACCGCCCAACCCCCTGCTTTTCTTTTTCTAATACATCATTTCTAGTGGCTGTATGAGGTAAGCTTATTTCTGCACCACATGTGTCTATGTGTGACAAAGGAGAGGACCCTTTTTCTCCAGGCCATACCCAAGACTCCAGTAAGAAAACCCAGGGGGCGGGGTTTTGTCAGTGACAAGCAGCAAGTTTGCAGGTGCTTCTGATCAGAGCTCTTGCTTTCTTTTCATTCTCCTGAATTCTCAGTCTGCATACAAGGCTTAAGGGCTGGCATAACCTTCCAGAAGTCACTGTGACATTTGGGAAAAAGGAATCTAAGATCCCAAGAGGAAGTGAATCCACCCAACGGCAACCTCAGGGAGCTATGTTCCACTCACTGAAAGTACCCAGTGGAGTGGGGGGGGGGGGGGAGGTGGCCTGGTTTGTAGCTGCAGAGGAGATAAAATACAGCACAAAAGGTCTTTCAAAAGTTGGGTATGGGGGGGGGGGGCAGGCAGTGGCACACCTGTTTGAACATATTCAAGAACCTGGGTTCAAGCCCTTGCTCCTCCCCTATGGGGGAAGCTTCATGAGTGGTGAAGTACTTGCTTCAGCAAGTACTGTAGGTGTCTCTCTCCTCTTCTTCCCTCTCCCCCTGTTTCCCTCTGCCCTATCAAATAAAGAAAGAAAAGAAAACCAAAAAAAGTAAAAAATAGCCACCAGGATCAGAGAATGTGTTGTGTAGGCAAGAAGTTCCATTAATAACCCTGGTGGTAACAAAATAAATAAAAAATTTTTTAAAAAAGTAAGTCAGGGAACAGTTCCTGTTCTGGAGGCGGAGCTACGAGCAGCAGATCGCTTTCTCTCCTCTCCTCTCCTCTCCCGGATCAACTAGGAATACCAAAGGAGACCACCCGGACCGAAACAAGACAGGACTAGAATGACCACAGAAACCCAGTAAATCACCCGTGAGTACAAACACGCATGGCTGGTGACAGAGAGGAGAGAGGGGCCTAAGGAGAGATTAAGTGACTGCTAACAGTTCAACAGTTAATCAGTGGAGACACCACCTCCAGTCTGCTCCACAACAAGGGGACAGCTGAAGGGAGGAAAGGACTCCCCAGAGACTCACCAAGTGCAACTCTGAGTCTCCATTGCTACTACCCTCAGAATCTGGAGCAGTAACAGGGAGGGACACCAGGGGACAGAGATCTAACCGGCAAACTCAGGAGAAGACCTATACCTCCTTGGCATAGCTGAGGGGCTGTGAAAGTCTCTTTGCATAACCACTGGATTATCTCTGCCACACCCTGCTTTATCTCTTGGTCAGGAGTCAGTGATTAAGCCAAGAAGCCTATTGATAGTTTAAAAGCCCTCACGCTCCCATAGCCTACAGGGGAAAAAAAAAAAGGCTTTTACACCACTGAACTCCAACTCAGGGATTGAAAAAACTGTTAACTTCTACCACGGTAAACCCTTTATTAAATTACTTAGACACAAGTCAATCCAGGCAATAGTGATCAATAATTTGAAAAGTACTGATAAAGGGAACTCATAACATAATATATAAAATGGTTAAAACAACAAGAAAAAATATTGGAGACTCGAACCAGGACAAGAGTCCAGCTAAAAGTCCTTCCGAGGGTGAAGCACAAAACAACGAGTTCAACATCCAAACATTAGCTAAGGAAATAATAACAGGAGTGAGTAAAGAATTTGAAAAAATTGTAATCAGAAATGCAGGAACAACAAATGAGAATATGGACGAAAATTCTAATTATCTCATGGTTATTAGAGAGCTGAAAGCTGAAATCACTGAGCTAAGAAGGCAGCTAGCTGAATAAGCTAAAACAGTATCAGAGCAGGGCAACAAAATAGATGAACTCCAGAAAGCAGTAGAGGGCAGAGAGAATAGAATCTATGAGGCTGAAGACAGAATTAGCAAGATTGAGGATGAATTAGAGACAACTAAAAAAGAAGTAAGAGATCTCAAAAAGAGATTAAGAGATGCTGAAAACAACAACAGAGTCCTATGGGATGACTTCAAAAGAAACAATATATGCATTATTGGCTTACCAGAGGAAGAAAGAGAAGGAGAGGAAGAAAGCATTCTCCAGGCCATAATAGCTGAAAATTTCTCGTCTAGACAACACCAAAGACATAAAGATTCAAGAAGCCCAGAGGGTCCCAAACCTAAAGAATTAACCCAGACCTAAAGACACCAAGACATGTCATACTTAGATTGGAAAGGAATAAGGATAAAGAAAGGATCCTCAAGGCTGCAAGAGAAAAACAAAGAGTCACCTACAAAGGAAAACCCATAAGATTAGCAGCAGACTTCTCCATACAAACACTACAGGCCAGAAGAGAATGGCAAGATATCTATCGAGTGCTCAATGAGAAAGGCTTTCAACCAAGAATACTATATCCTGCTAGACTGTCATTCAGACTAGATGGAAGCATCAAAACCTTCTCAGACAAGCAACAGTTGAAGGAAGCAACCATCACCAAGCCTGCCATGAAAGAAGTTCTGAAAGGTCTCCTATAAACAACCAGACCACTACAAATAGGACATATATCAAAACACTCTAAAACTCTTCAAGAATGGCGTTAAAATATCTTCAATCTTTGACATCAATAAATGTCAATGGCCTGAATTCACCTATTAAAAGACACAGAGTAGGAAGATGGATCAGAAAACACAACCCAACAATATGTTGTCTACAGGAAACTCACCTAACTCAACAAGACAAACACAGACTTAAAGTGAAAGGATGGAAAACTATCATACAAGCCAATGGCCCACAAAAAAGGGCAGGAACAGCTATTCTCATAACTGACATGATAGACTTTAAAATAGATAAGATTAAAAAAGATAGGAATGGACACTACTTAATGCTCAGAGGATCAGTCAATCAAGAGGACTTAATAATTATTAACATCTATGCACCCAATAAGAAGCCATCTAAATACATCAAACTTCTACTGAAAGAGCTACAGCAATATATTAACAGTAACACAATCATAGTAGGGGACTTCAACACCCCACTATCTCAACTTGACAGATCATCCAGGAAGAAAATCAGTAAAGACATAAGGGAGCTAAATGAAGAGATAGATAAACTAGAACTATTGGACATTTGCAGAGTCATTCATCCCAAGAAACTGGAATACACATTTTACTCAAATCCACATGGATCATTCTCAAGGTTAGACCATATGTTAGGCCACAAAGACAGCATCAGCCTATTCAAGAGCACTGAAATCATCCCAAGCATCTTCTCAGACCACAGTGGAATTAAACTAACACTTAACAATAAACAAAAGACTAGTAACAGTCCCAAAATGTGGAAGCTCAACAGTACACTTCTTAACAACTTCTGGGTCAAAGAGGAAATCAAGGAAGAAATCAAAATGTTTCGAGAGTTCAATGAAAATGAAGACACAAGCTATCAAAATATTTGGGACACAGCTAAAGCAGTCCTAAGAGGGAAGTTCATAGCTATACAAGCACACATTAGGAAACAAGAAAAGGCACAAATAAACAGCCTGATTGCACATCTTAAAGACCTAGAAGAAGAACAACAAAGGAATCCTAAAACAACCAGAAGGACAGAAATCACTAAAGTTAGGGCAGAAATAAATAACATTGAGAATAGGGAAACCATACAAAAGATCAATGAAAGTAAATGTTGGTTCTTCGAAAGAGTAAACAAAATCGACAAACCTTTAGCCAGACTCACAAAATAAAAAAGGGAGAAGACCCAAATAAATGGGATACTAAATGAAAGAGGAGATATCACAACAGACATTGCAGAAATTCAACATATCATGCGAGGCTTCTATGAACAACTATATGCCACCAAGCTAGAGAACCTGGAAGAAATGAATGATTTCCTAGATACCTACCAACTTCCAAAACTAAGTAAAGAGGAAGTGGTTAACATGAACAGGACCATCACAGCTAATGAAATTGAAACAGTTATCAAAAATCTTCCCAAAAATAAAAGTCCTGGACCAGATGGTTTTAAAAATGAATTCTACAAAACTTTCAAAGAAGAACTAATACCTCTACTTTTAAAAGTCTTCCAGAAGATTGAAGACACTGGAATACTCCCTGCCAGCATCTATGAAGCCAACATCACCCTGATACCAAAAGCAGACAGGGACACAACCAAAAAAGAAAACTACAGACCAATATCTCTGATGAACATAGATGCGAAAATATTGAACAAAATTCTAGCCAACCGGATACAGCAGTATATCAAAAAGATTGTTCATCATGACCAAGTGGGGTTTATCCCAGGCATGCAAGGTTGGTTTAATATACGTAAGTCAATCAATGTGATCCACCACATCAACAAAAGCAAGACCAAAAACCACATGGTCATATCAATAGATGCAGAGAAAGCCTATGACAAAATACAACATCCCTTTATGATCAAAACACTACAAAAAATGGGAATAGATGGAAAATTCCTGAAGATAGTGGAGTCTATATATAGCAAACCTACAGCCAACATCATACTCGATGGTGAAAAACTGGAAGCATTTCCCTTCAGATCAGGTACTAGACAGGGCTGCCCACTATCACCATTACTATTCAACATAGTGTTGGAAGTTCTTGCCATAGCAATCAGGCAGGAGCAAGGAATTAAAGGCATACAGATTGGAAGAGAAGAAGTCAAACTCTCCTTATTTGCAGATGACATGATAGTATACATGGAAAAACCTAAGGAATCCAGCAAGAAGCTTTTGGAAATCATCAGGCAATACAGTAATGTGTCAGGCTATAAAATTAACATTCAAAAGTCAGTGGCATTCCTCTATGCAAACACTAAGTTAGAAGAAATTGAAATCCAGAAATCAGTTCCTTTTTCTATAGCAACAAAAACAACAAAATATCTAGGAGTAAACCTAACCAAAGAAGTGAAAGACTTGTATACTGAAAATTATGAGTCACTACTCAAAGAAATTGAAAAAGACACAAAGAAGTGGAAAGATATTCCATGTTCATGGGTTGGAAGAATTAACATCATCAAAATGAATATATTACCCAGAGCCATCTACAAATTTAGTGTTATCCCCATCAAGATCCCAAGCACATTTTTTAGGAGAATAGAAAAAATGCTACAAATGTTTATCTGGAACCAGAAAAGACCTAGAAGTGCCAAAACAATCTTGAGAAAAAAGAACAGAACCGGAGGCATCACACTCCCAGATTTCAAACTGTATTATAGGGCCATTGTCATCAAAACTGCTTGGTACGGGAACATGAACAGACACACTGACCAGTGGAATAGAATTGAGAGCCCAGAAATGAGGCCCCATACTTATGGACATCTAATCTTTGACAAAGGGGCCCAGACTACTACATGGGGAAAGCAGAGTCTCTTCAACAAATGGTGTTGGAAACAATGGGTTGAAACATGCAGAAGAATGAAACTGAATCACTGTATTTCACCAAATACAAAAGTAAATTCCAAGTGGATCAAGGACTTGGATGTTAGACCAGAAACTATCAGATACTTAGAGGAAAATATTGGCAGAACTTTTTTCCGCATAAATTTTAAAGACATTTTCAATGAAACGAATCCAATTACAAGGAAGACTAAGGCAAGTATAAACCTATGGGACTACATCAAATTAAAAAGCTTCTTCACAGCAAAAGAAACCACTACCCAAACTAAGAGACCCCTCACAGAATGGGAGAAGATCTTTACATGCCATACATCAGATAAGAGTTTAATAACCAACATATATAAAGAGCTTGCCAGACTCAACAACAAGACAACAAATAACCCCATCCAAAAATGGGGGGAGGACTTGGACAGAATATTCACCACAGAAGAGATCCAAAAGGCCGAGAAACACATGAAAAAATGCTCCAAGTCTCTGATTGTCAGAGAAATGCAAATCAAGACAACAATGAGATATCACTTCACTCCTGTGAGAATGTCACACATCAGAAAATGTAACAGCAGCAAATGCTGGAGAGGGTGTGGGGTCAAAGGAACCCTCCTGCACTGCTGGTGGGAATGTCAATTGGTCCAACCTCTGTGGAGAACAGTCTGGAGAACTCTCAGAAGGCTAGAAATGGACCTACCCTATGACCCTGCAATTCCTCTCCTGGGGATATATCCTAAGGAACCCAACACATCCATCCAAAAAGATCTGTGTACACATATGTTCTTGGCAGCACAATTTGTAATAGCCAAAACCTGGAAGCAACCCAGGTGTCCAACAACAGATGAGTGGCTGAGCAAGTTGTGGTATATATACACAATGGAATACTACTCAGCTGTAAAAAATGGTGACTTCACTGTTTTCAGCCGATCTTGGATGGACCTTGAAAAACTCATGTTGAGTGAAATAAGTCAGAAACAGAAGGATGAATACGGGATGATCTCACTCTCAGGCCGAAGTTGAAAAACAAGATTAGAAAAGAAAATACAAGTTGAACCTGAAATGAAATTGGAGTATTACACCAAAGTAAAAGACTCTGGGGTGGGTGGGTGGGTGGGGAGAATACAGGTCCATGAAAGATGATGAATGACATAGTGGGGGTTGTATTGTTATATGGGAATCTGGGGAATGTTATGCATGTACAAACTATTGTATTTACTGTTGAATGTAAAACATAAAAAAAAAAAAAAAAAAAAGTAAGTCAGGAGCCAGGCAGAGGCTCAGCGGGTTAAGCACACATGGCGCAAAGTGCAAGGACCAGCTTCAGAATCCCAGTTTGAGCCCCCGACTCCCCACCTGCAGGGGGTTCACTTCACAAGTGGTAAAGCAGGTCTGCAGGTGTCTATCTTTCTCTCCCCCTCTGTTTTCCCCTCCTCTCTCCATTTCTCTTTGTCCTATCCAACAACGACAGCAATCACAACCACAATAACAACGATGACAATAAACATGGGCAACAAATAAATAAAAGACCCATCAGCCCCACCCACTCAAAGCATAACACCCCCCACCTCCACTGTCACAACCCCAAACAGCCCACTGCTGACTCCACTAACATCAGCAGTGGAAACATTATATAAATCCTGGTGGGAACAGACGCCACCTGATGCTACACCTGTGTTACAGGGGCATCTTGCCAACTCCAAAGGCAATGCCAAGTGCACTGAGCAGAGCTCTGTTTAGAGAGACACCCATCAGGTGGTTCACTATTACTGCTGTTTGGCTATGCACCGTAATGTACCTGGAATATCTCATCTACTGTTTGACACCTGAGTTTTTCACTGCTGCCATGATTTTCTTAAAGAGCCCGCCTCACAGGGCTGATGTAGCTTGACCTAAGCGTGGCTTCAACAAATGCATGCTCTCTGCTATGTGCAAACCTCACCCTCCTTGCAAGAGCTGGGTTGACGGGGGGGCAGGTTGATGAGGTTCGGGAGGCGGTGCAGTGAAGGGGGGCAGGTTGGTGGTGCACCTGGTTGAGCACACAAGGACCCAGGTTTGAGTCCATGGTCCCCACCTACAGGGGGAAAACTTTGCGGGTGGTGAAGCTGTGTTGCAGGTATTTTTCTTCCTCTCTATCTCTCCCTTCCCTCTCGATTTCTGTCTCTATCCAATAAATAAAGATAATAATAAAAAAAAATTTTTTTTAAGAACTGAGTTAAAAGTCTAGAGCTCAATAGATTACTACTCAGCTACTAAAAATTAAAAATTATAAATTTTCGGTTCAAGTCCCTGGCTCCCCACCTGCAGGGGAGTCACTTCACAAGCAGTGAAGCAGGTCTGCAGGTGTCTATCTTTCTCTCCCCCTCTCTGTCTTCCTCTCCTCTCTCTATTTCTCTCTGTCCTATCCAACAACGACGACATCAATAATAACTACAACAATAAAAAAAAAACAAGGGCAACAAAAGGGAACAAATAAAAATAAAAATAAAATTATAAATTCACCTTCCTTACCTTATCTTGGATGGAGCTTGAACAAATCATGTTAAGAGAGAGCAGCCAGAAAGAGAAGGAAGAATATGGGATGATCTCACTCATAGATTGATGTTGGAAAATAAGATCAGGAGGAAAACACTAAACAGAGCTTGGACTAGAGTTGGTGTATTGCACCAAAGTCAAAGACTCTGGGGTAGGGGAGAGGATTCAGGTCCTGGAAGACGCGAGGTCCTAGTGGGGTTTGAATTGTTCTGTGGAAAACTAAGAAATGTTACACATGTACAAACTACTGTAATTTATTTTACTACTGACTGTAAACCATTAATTTCCCATTAAGAAAAAAAAAGTCTAGAGCTATTGTCATGTGGGTGACCAAAGTTCAAGCCCACTGAAGGAAGCTTTGGTGCTATGGTCTCTTTTACTCTATGTTTACCTTAAAAAAAAAAAAAAAAAAACCTCAGAAACTGGTTTCTAAAACTGGACTGAACCAAGATACACTAAACCTTCTTTGCTCCCAGCAGCATATGACTAGAAGCTGGTCTCCCAGAAAGCTCTCACTCACCTCCGCTTGTCGTTGAAGAAGCTGGGCTTCTCAGCCTGAACGATGACCACATCAAACAGGTCCCGCCAGTCCTTTCCCACAATATACCTCATGCCTTTGTCCCTAGAGCAAGCAACATGGCAACATGTCAGATGGTTAGTCTATCACACAAGAGGCTATTTCTTTCAAATGTCCAACTTTAAGAAATATATATATATATCGTTTCTTTCTTTGGGATAGAAACAGAGAGAAATTGAAAGGGAAGTGGGAAACAGAGAGGTACCTGCAGCACAGCTTCACCACTCATGAGGCTCTCCCCTACTCCCCCACAAATGGGGGCCAGGATTTAACCCGGGTTCTTGAGCTCTTTACCAAGTACATCACCACCCAGTTCCCCAACATTATATATATATATATATATATATATATATATATATATATATATATATATATAACCAGGAACAAGCTCAGGGCCTCACATATATTGCTGAGTGGCCTCCGAGATGCTTTTTTTTTCAATCTTTATTTTAAAAAGAGAGATAAAGAAGCAAGGGAAAGACACAAGAGAGGAGAGGAATGACAGGACTACTCAGTCATCCAGAACTCCCCCAGTGCCATCCATGGAATTCATTAAATTGGCTCCTGGGAGTCGGACGGTAGCACAGTGGGTTAAGCGCATGTGGCACAAAGTGCAAGGACTGGCATAAGGATCCTGGTTCAAGCCCCCAGCTCCCCACCTGCAAGGGAGTTGCTTCACAGGCAGTGAAGCAGGTGTGCAGGTGTCTGTCTTTCTCTCCCCGTCTCTGTTTTCCCCTCCTCTCTCCATTTCTTTCTGTCCTATCTAACAAGGACGACATTAATAACAACAATAATAACTACAACAACAATAAAAAGACAACAAGAGCAACAAAAGGGAAAATAAATAAATAAAAGTTACAAAAAAAATTTTTTTTTAATTGGCTCCTGACTGTCCTTCCAGCTCGTGGAATCATCTTAAGCAGCTCCCTTGGCCACCCTGAGCCCTTGTTTTCTCTCACTTTTTTAAAAGTTTTTTTTTAATCTTTATTTCTTCATTGGACAGACAGCCAGAAATCAAGAAGAAAGAGGGTGACAGAGAGGGAGAGAGACAGAAAGACACCTGTAACACTGTTTCACCACTCACAAAGCCTGGGGGGGGGGGGGTTGAACCTAGGTCTTTGTACATTGTAACATGTGTGCTCAACCAGGTGCGCCACCACTCAGCTCTTTGTTTTCTCTTTATGAAGCCAACAGAAAGAATAGTACTTACTACAGAAGTTGTGAGACACAAATGACAAAATGTACGTAAGTACTTATGAAATGTTCAACAAAAAGTTAGCTGGTATGATCACTTTCAGGTCTCTTGGAAAATGCAAACTGAGAATTAGTAAGACCAGAAATCAGGCCAGAAGTCCTAGTATAAAAACCAGTGGTTTCACCCTTCCTCCCTTCCCATCCCCACCCCTGTCCTCCTCCCCTCCTATCCATGCACACCATCACCACCCCCATCTCTTTTTCCAGAACACTGCTCAGCCCCAACTTACAGGGGATTAAACCTGGAACCTTGGAGCCTCAGGTATGAAAGTCTATTTGCATAACTTATGTTTCTTTCCCTCCTCCCTCCCTTTCTTTCTATATATCAAGCTAGATGAACCTGGAAAACTTCAGACTCTCTCACCCAAGTACTAACCAGGCCCAACCCCACTTAGCTTGGAGCATCAGAGGAGACTGAGCCCATGTGGTGCCAGAGCTTAAACCCAGCTTCTCAGGTGTGTGAGACAGCCCCCCGACTGTCTTTTATAACAAACGGATATAGGAAGTGAGTTGGAAGTTCACCAAGAAATGCTGGAGCACTTACACAAAGCTGCTGGGACTGTTGGTGATGAGAAACATCTTCTTGCCATGATCAGCCAGCTTGGCCAACACTGCACGGGTCTGCTCGGCGTAGCAGATGTACTTTTCTAAGAGGAGAGAGAAGTGCGCATGTGGACCAAGTGTGAAGTTCATGGGTACTTACTGAAGGGGATGGGGGGGACAGTGGTGGCTGGGACACCAGGGGCCAGAGAAGTTTTAGGGAAGCTCAGCTCAGGGTGCTGAATGGGTGCCCAGGAAGCTGGGGTCAGGGTGCTATATGAGTGCCCAGGAAGCTGAGTTCAGGGTGCTGTATGGGTGCCCAGAACTGGAGTCAGGGTGCTGTACAGGCGTCCAGGAAGATGAGTTCAGGGTGCTATATGTGTGCCCAGGAACTTGGGCCAGGGTGCTGTATGGGTGCCCAGGTCAGGAAGCTGGGTCAGGGCGCTGTCTGGGCACTGGTTCAGGTGACTACTGGGGTGTCTGGTATGTCAGTAAGCAAGACCTTGCCTAACCTCCTCAGTCTGGGGGAAAAGCAACTGGCATCAGCAGCCGCCAGCCCCTTTCCCTGGAGTCAGGATGTGTTGGCCTGAGACACAGGAGGCCAGGCCACTGCTCTGTGCTCAGAAGAGACACTGCAGGCCCAGTTCCTGGAGTGCAAAGGGCCCCACCTCACAATGACAGAGAAGTGAGTGCAATGCCCTCACGACCACAATGACCACGTACCGATATCTGCCTCGATTGCCCGGTACATGATGCCCTTGATGTGGACGTCCCGAATGGCATCCTGCCAAGAGACACACACTTAATCAGCAAGGCATACCAGGGTGGTCGGAGCAGCAGCACAAGGAACGCAAGTTCATCCCAGTGTCACACTTCCCAGCAACCCCAACGCTTGACGAAATCTGAGCTTCCGGAAATCCAAATGCTCAACTGATCTCTCAGGTGGCGGCCCTCGGGGACAACTTAAGTTTCTATGGTGGCAGTGACTATTTCCTTCACAACTGTCAAAAGGATCACATGGGGGAGGTGACTTGGGGGATCAGGCTGGGTCCCGGGGGGGCCCTGACAGGGCTGCAGGCAAGGCTGTGGCAGAAGGAGAATCTGGCAGGGTCAGCAGCTCTGGGATGTAATCTCAACCTCAATCCCCTCCAGGCTCAAGTCAAGGTCACAGCAGCACAAGGTCATGGTGAAGAACAAGCCAGAGTCAAGCTTCCTATCTTTAAATCCAGAATGTGCCACACACTAGCTGTGTGACCTTGAGAAAAGTTATCAGTGTTTATCGGTGTCAAGTTTCTTTCTTTCTTTCTTAATTTTGGATAGACAGGAAGAGAAAGAGGCCACAGAACCAAAGCTTCCTTCAATACAGTGGGGGAAGGGAGGGAACATGCAGGGGAGAGATAGCCTAATGATTATGCAAAAAGATTTTCATGCTGTGGTCCAGGAGGTGGCACAGTGGATAAAGCATTGGATTCTCAAGCATGAGGTCCTGAGTTCAATCCCTGGCAGCACATGTACCATAGTGATGTCTGGTTCTTTCTCTCTCTTCCTATCTTTCTCATAAACAAACAAATACTAAAACAAAAAATATATTCTCATGCCCAAGGCACCAAAGTCCTAAATTCAATCCAACATAATCCAAACAAAATCCAATACCAACATAATCCAAAAACAGTAAGGGTTAGAGTCAAACCTTGAGGGTTGTGTACATGGCAAAGCAGCAAACTATCCAACTGAGCTATTTCACCAGCCTCAATTTTTTTACATTTATAAATATAACATTCTAATGAATAATATACATACTAGGATTAATTATGAAAACATATGTATGCATATATGTATATTACATCACAGTATATTATCTAATATCACTTGTTAATTATCATATTATTAGTGTTCAAATCAGCTTCCCTTTTTTTTTTTAATTGATACTAGTGTTATTGCTATGGTTCAGAGCTTTCATGATTAAACTATTTCAAGAGGGTGTTTTTTTTTTTAATTAGAGGTGAGGAAAAGAGTGAGAGGAGAGTGTTCCATGGCTCTTAAAGTCCTGTGTCTCCCATCCCCTTCCCCTCAATAGGTAGAGACAGAGATTTGAGCCAGGAATGGGTAGCCTCTTATGAGAAGTCTCCATGCCTGCAAAGTGCCCCGACCCACCCCTCTGGCCAGATGCAGAAAGAATTAGAAATCCAGATCCTGGCACAAAGCGCCACCTGCACTTCTCAACAGATATGACTGAGTCCCACTTCTGATGTAACGTCCCACAAGTTCCAGGATAAACCAGAAATAGGAGAGACCCCGAAAGACAGAAACCTAACCAATGGGGGGGGGGGGCTGGCTCCCTGCGGTACCACCTTGACGTCCTTGTACAGGTGGACGGGCTCGTAGTCGATGTTGTTCTTGAGGAAGTACTCGTTCACGCATGACAGCAGGGTCATCTCGGGCAGGGAGAAGATGTCCATGAACTGCTTCATGGTGTTGCCATGAGAGCTCTGCAGGCAGGCAGGAGGGAGAGAGGCAAACAGGGACATCTCAGGAGCGGGTCCACTGCCATTCCTAAGACCATGTGTGCCTAAGACCAGGGAGGACTCTGGGAGCAAAGAGACCCATAAAATTGGAAAAACAGTAGTTCCTTCTAGGGCTCAAGAAGAGGGCCTGGGTCTCACACAGGCTGACCAGGCTCTCGAAAGATCTCCAAGGGCTCCATCTAGAAATTAAGGACATACCTAGGAGGTGATGGCCAACATGGAATTACTTCACTGCAGGTGTCTCTGTCTCTCTCCCTCTCTACCTCCCCCTCCTCTCTCAATTTCTCTCTGTCCTACCGAATAACAACATCAATGACAAGAATAATAACTACAGCAAAAAAAATTTTTTAAATGGCAACAAAATGGAAAATAAATAAAAAAAAAATTTAAAAATTAAAAGCCCAATTGCCTTGTCAAGTCCAAAAGAACAATGAGTCTGGTGGCCCGGGCTCCTCAGAGCTGCCAAGTCAAGTTCTGAGAAGGAAAAGGACAGGTTGTTCTCACAATAACTGAGTCCTTATTACCTTTCCATAGAAGTCGCTCATCTGCTCCAATGGCACATGGGATCCCTCGTACATCTCAATGACCTCTTCATCCGGGACAACGCCGAGGCCTCTGGGTGGGTGGGTGTTTGTGTGTGGGGGAAATCAAAGGCAGCATAGTTAGAGAGTTCAACCACAGGCAGCAAAGATTTGTGCAGACCTCTGCAAGCTGCTGTGATTGTCCAACCCAGGAGCACAGGTAACTATGACAGAGACCAGGTAAGAAGCCACTGCTACTATTATTCCTGCCATTCCCTCCAGCAACAAGAGCACAAAAGCTAATAGTCATACACCATGGCATTACTCTCTGCCAGAGAGGAACTGCAGAGTCACCCACTGAAATGCCAGCCATCCTACGAGGAAAGCATGATCATTCTTCCCATTTCCCAGCAGAAGTAACTGGGGCAGAACATGGTCATTACTGTGTCCAAGGAAGACAGAGGAAAGTGGTGGCCCCAGACCTGACACCAGGCTTTCTGGATCTAAGGCCCAGTTCTTCAACCTCTGCTTCCTGCTGCGCCCCCACCACCTGCAGTACTGCTTCATCACTCTTGAAGCCTCCCTCCCCCTTCTGCAAAGGTGGGGACTGAAGCCTTGAACCTGAGTCCCTGAACACTGTAACACATGTGTTCTACCAGGTGCACCTACACACACACACACACACACACACACACACACACACTTTTTTTAAAAACAAAAAAGGCAAACTCACCCAAAAGCAAATCACCGAGAGATAATGTACTGCTCTGCCGTTACTTGGCCCAGGTTCATGCCCAGCCCCTACCACATTGAAGGAAGCTTTGGTGCTGTAGTCTCTCACTCTATCTGTCTCCTTGTCTTTATCCAAAACAACAACAAAATATGTATCATTGCTCTTTGGTATTTAACTTAAATGAGAAGGTAATTTCAGCCTCTCTTCTTTCTTTATTCTCCACCCTCTTAGTACTTTTTAAAAAATTATTTTTATTTATTGGACAGAGACAGCCAGAAAGAGGGGATGGGAGATAGAGGAGAGAGACAGAGAGACACCTGCGGCCCTGCTTCACTGCTTGTGAAGCTTCCCCCCCTACAGGTGGGGGCCAGGGGCTCAAACCCAGGCCTTTGTACACTGTAATGTATGCACTTAACCAGGTGCACCACAGCCCAGCCCCCACCCTCTCAATACTTTTGGAGATATTAATAGTTGGTAAAGCCAGGACTTGGATCTTGATTAACCTGTGACACCAAAGGGCCTTTGAGAACAAAGAGGTGCAGTGCTTCCCCTTGTCTCAGAGCCAGGAGTCAGATGAGAGCACGTCCTGCCTAGCCCCAGACACACAGTGACCTTGAAAGGCAACTAAGCTAAAGTCAAGTCCACACAAGGCCCTGCACTTAGACAGGAAATATAAAGGCAAAAAGAAGTCAGCCAGATGAGGAATTCCTCCAGCCCTGCTTGGCCTGCCCTACCCTTCAGAAGCCTGGGCTCCCTCTAGGAGGCACCTACATGTCCTCACAACTGAGTCCTGCAGGGCCAATGCCAAAGGATGGCAAGATAGTGTCCACAGTCCAGCTGTGCAGGAAGCAGCTACAGGGAAGAACTACTGGGAAGGCTCAGGTCAGGAAGAGCCCAGGACTGGATGAGTCTGCCTGGGGTTCAAGGCTCAGTGCCCTTAATTACTAAGGGGTTTACCTTGGAAAGTCCCTTTATACCTCTGGGTTCCAGTGTCATTTTAAAAAAATATTGATATATGGGGCCAGGTGGTGGCACACCTGGCTGAGGACATGTTACCATGCACACGGACCCAGGTTCAAGTCCCCATTCCCCACCACAGAAAGGAAGCTTCACAAGCAGTAAAGCAGTGCTACAGGTGTCTCTGTGTCTCTCTTTCTCTAACTCCCTTTCCCTATTGATTTCTCTCTGCCTCTACCAAATAAATAAATATTTATTTTCACTGTCTCTGTCCAATAAATCCAAATTCACTAGGAGGCTGAATTTGCTCTTACCTCCTTTCTCTCTCTCTCTCTCTCTTTTTCTTTACCTCCAGGGTTATCACTGGGGCTCAGTGCCTGCACTATGAATCCACTGCTCCTGGAGGCCATTTTCTTCCCATTTTTGTTAGCTTTGTTGTTATTGTTATTGCTGCTGTTGTTGTCGTTGGATAGGACAGAGAAATCGAGAGAGGAGAGGAAGACAGAGGGGGATCAGAAAGACTCCTGCAGACTAGTTTCACCACTTGTGAAGCAATCCCCCTGCAGGTGAGGGAGTCAGGGGCTCGAACTGGGATCCGTATGCTGGTCCTTGTACTTAGCGCCATGTGCACTTAACCCGCTATGCTACTGCCCAGCCCCACCTCCTCTTCCTCTTACCTGTAGACAGTGCCCAGCTGGATGTAATGAAAGGCATCAATCTTCATCAGCACTGCCTTCAGAAACAGAAACACATGCACATGTAAATAGTGCAGACTCATCTGCATATTTAAGGAGCATCTGGGGTGTCGTAAGTGCTACCGACATTAGGAGGCAACACATGGAAGCCCACAGCATGCTCCTGGAAAACATCAGAAAACTCACTGAGGAAATGGGCTGTCTGCAAAAAGAAAACACATCTGCAACATCTCCTCCTGCAGACACCAGGAAGGGCAACTGGCCCAGCAGCTGAATGTATTCGTCCCTTGCTGGCCCAGAATGACCTGATCCAAAGATGGTTTTGATAACTCGAATCTGCAGCCCCAAAGAACACGATCTGTAATCTACTAATTTATAATTGACCAATGACCAGTGGAGAAAGGCACCAAGAGTTCAATTCATCCCCAAATAGCAAGCCACTGGTAGGAAGCAGGGAAGAGACTCACCCGCTGCACGTCATAATGGAGTCCACGGATGGCGAAATTTGGGTCGTACTCATACTTCCTGATCTCTGCCGGGTACTGCAGGAAGGAAAAAAGGAACTGGCTTCACTAGCTGTGTGCTAAGACCAGGCTGTTGCAATCCAGCTTTGACCCCGGCTCTTCTAGGGACCCCTGATTTCATATTGCTTCTTACCCATTTCTAAAATTCCTCATTTTTACCTTTGTCTGCTGCTTGTTTAGAACAGGCCAGCCTGTTGTTTTTCCTACTGACCTATGTGCAAGTTCTTAGGCTCTCCTTTGATATAAATAATCCCTGCCCTCTGAAGTTGGGGTCTGGAAGAAGTCACGAGCTAATGGATAACTAGGTCCAGACTAGAAAGGCCACAAGCCTGAATCCATATACTCGGACAGAAATCAGCGCCACTCCTAGAATCTTGAATGGTGCAAAAGGGACCTTAGATTAAACTCAGTGTTTCTCATGGTGTCAAAAGAACATACCTGATGTGATGACACTCAGACAATGGCATGTACAGTTAGGCTTTAATGACTCTGCTGCATCTATCTTGACATTATAATCTTTTCTTCACTGAACACTGCTCAGCTCTGGTTTATGGTAGTGTGAGGAACTGAACTTGGGAGTTTGGAGCCTCAGACATGAAAGGCTCTTTGCATAACCATTATGCTATCTGTCTCTGCCTATATTATCATGTTTTCTAACATTTATCGCTCTGACATATGTGTACTTGAAATGTAATGCATATTCTTGTCAATAAATACTCTGTTGGAGTTCCAGCTGGTGTCACACACTTGATATAGTCCCACTGTGGGGTGTGTGTGTGTGTGTGTGTGTGTGTGTGTGTGTATGTTTTCATTTTTAGACATCTTACACCACTGAGAGTCTGAAGGGAATCTCAAAGTGGTGTGAGATTCTATGGAGCTCAGGATCCCAGTTTCTAGTCTCCATAAGGTTCAAAGGCCCAAGTGGCTGACACACTCTGGTGGGACCAAAAGAGAGAGCCCATCTTTGGATTCCAAGTCTCCACCTGTGCTGAGCAGACAGAAGGAGGGACAGCAGGCACTTGAGCTCTTGGTCTGGAAGCAGAGGAACAAGTCCTGGTCTGTCCTAGGTAAACCCCCCCAAAGTGCACACCGCCCCTTCTTGCCTATCAGCCCTCCAACTTCTCTCATCTTAACTGCCCTTTCCCTCTGCCCTAGACTCCTGGACTCTTTTTTTTTTCCTCCCTTTCATGTTGATTAAATAGCGATTTAGAAGACTCTAAGTTAATAGGATTGTATATTAACACCATTCCAGGCACCAAAGGTCTGTGTCCCTACCCCCATCCCTCTATAGTGAAGCTGAAAATCTACCCTCACCCTCCACCCAGAACTTTCTACTTTGCTGCAATACTCCAGACTCAGTCAAATTCTACTGATTCTTAAGAGCCAGGGGTGTACCTGCTACTGATACAGTACCCCCTCCTTATGTGGTGAAGGATGCCCATATCCCCCTAGCCAGGGCAGGAGGGACCCCACTGTCAGCACAGCCTCTCTCCCACTGAGGTCTGGAGAAGACTTTTCCAGGTACACCCCCTCACTGCTGCCTCCAACACACACACACACACACACACACACACACAATTGCTGCTCCAGCACTGACTCAGAACATGCTGTGAGATTCTCAAACATGGGAGATAATTCACACTCACCTTTTCAGGATTCCCTAGATATTTTAACTATCCTTCCTCCAGCTATGCAAAGACCCCAACCCCAACCCCCTTCTTAACTAACCATCAGACACCCAAGTCTCCCTTCCCCCACTCCCTCCCCAAATCTCAGAGTGAGGCCGCCAGCACCTCTGTCAGCTCATGTCTTTATTGACAGGGTACCTGAAGGACTAGATAACTGGCCTGGCCAGGGTCACACATCTGGGGCTCTGTGGGGTGGGCAGTCAGCTCTCCCCATTGGCCCTGCTCCTGGAGCACAGAGCTTCAGGAAGAATACTCCTGAGCACTGAGGATTGTACTGTAGCTGCCCATCATCCTGCAAACCACTGAAGGAAACAGCCAGACAAGTTATGGGGAAACATAAGAGGGCCAGAGAGAGAGAGAGAGAGAACTCACTGGGTAGGGTGCCTCCATTAGCATGCTTGTGGCCCAGGATATGCCCTAGCACCACAGGGAGGAGCTATGGCATGGGGAAAGTTCCAGTGCTGTAGTGTCTCTCCTCTCAGCCTAAATGGAAATGTCGGGGGAGGGCACTGAAATCGCTGTCTTGGGTCGACCTGACATTTGTGTGAGAATGCTGGCGGATGCCATCAGGCTGCAGCACACACAGCAAGAGCTCCACTCCTGCTTCACAAAGGGCTGACTCAAAGGCCACATACGGGCTTGTTTGTCTGACACCTACCACCCCTACCAAGAAGTCACTATGTGCCATATCCACTCTGGGGCGTCTCCCAGGATGCTGCACAACGTGTCCGGTTCTGCACACACACACTCTTAGATGCACCTTATCAGCTCAGGAGACAAAGGAGGGTGGGAGCGGGAGAGCTACCGTGAACAAGAGGACATTCACATGGTGTTTCTGGCCGCATGTGTCACGGGTCCACAAAGTTCTAGGCAGGCTAGTCAACATTAGTTTATTTAGTCCTCACTGCTCCAGCTCACATGGAGAAGGGAATCACACCTTCAAAAAAAATGCCTGGGAGTCAGGCAGTAGCACATCAGGTTAAGCGCAGGTGGCCAGGTGGCGCAAAGCCAAAGGACCCGCGCAAAGCGAAAAGACTGGAGTAAGGATCCTGGTTCAAGCCCCCAGCTCTCCGCCTGCAGGGGAGTCGCTTCACAAGTGGTGAAACAGGTCTGCAGGTGTCTATCTTTCTCTCCTCCCCTCTCTGTCTTCCCCTCCTCTCTCCATTTCTATCTGTCCTATCCAACAACATTGTATCCAACAACAACGACATCAATAATAACTACAATAAAACAACAAAGGCAACAAAAGGAAATAAATTTTTTTTAAAAAATGCCTATTGGAGCTAGGTGGTGGTGCATCTGGTAAAGAACACACATGACCACACACAAGGCCTCAGGTTCAATCCCCCAGTCCCCACCTTCAGGGAGGAAGCTTCATGAGCAGTGAAACAGGAAACAGGTCTGCAGGTGTCTCTCTCTCTCTCTCACTCTCCCTATCTCCACTGCCCCTCTAACATTTTCTCTATCTCTATTCAAAATAAATAAATAAAAACATTAAAAGGAAAAAAATGTGCTCCAGGAGGTGGCGCAGTGATAGGGCTTTGGACTCTCAAGCAGGAGGTCTTAAGTTCAATCCCCGGCAGCACATGTGCCAGAGTGATGTCTGGTTCTTTCTCTCCTATCTTTCTCATTAATAAATAAATAAAATCTTTAAAAAAAAAAAAAAAAGGAAAAAGGAAAAAAAATTAATGAGAAAGGAAGAGAAAACAAGAACCAGAGCATCAATCTACCACTATGATACCTGGAATTGAACTTGGAACCTCATGCTTGAGAGTTCAGTACCCTAGTCACTTCCTGGTCTTTCTGTGTTTTAATGCATTGCCTTGGGTCTTGTACTTGTGCCCATCGCTCTGCTTGGTAGCCTTCCCCAGAAGCAATTCTTTTATTTTCAAAATGAGGAGACAGAGAGAGTGTAAGAAGAAAGAATGACAGCAGGGTGGGGGAAGAGACACCACAGAGCTGCCCCACCACCCAGAATTTCCCTCCAGGTATAATTCACGGTGTTAGGGCTCAAACTCAGGGTCTCCCTCATGCATGGTAAAGTGATCTCTTCTGTGTGAACAGTGTCCAGGCCCCATCGTGGTATGTGAATGGTGGATAATGTCAGGAGCAGAGTCAAGGAATGTGTGAAGGCTTGCAAAGACACAGAGCAGGCAGGTCAGTATTTAAACCCAGATCTGAGCCACACCAAGGCCACACCTCACGACCATGAGTCTCCACACTGCATGCCCATCGTCCCCTGTGATGGCAACCCCTGCCACCCCGGAAAGCTCAGCACATCTCCTGAAAGGACTAAAGGCTTCTAGGAATGTGACTGTTTGCTGAGAGACGGGGCGTGAGCAGAAGACACGTGTCTTCCCTGCCCCTGGACTGCTGGAATCACAAGGTGTCTGCTTTTTCCACAGTGCTCATCTGGGTTGTCCTAGCAGGTGACAGACACAGTGACACATGACACGCAATGTTTTTCAAATAGTTCGGAGATGAGAGCAGATACTTGTGAAACTGACAGAAGCAGCTGGAAAGGCTTCTAGAGGATGAGACCACAGTGACAAATATGAGGCATAAGTGTCAAGTCCTGTCCCACCAGCTACTGGTTGGGTGACTGAACCAAGGTGCTCTCTCTGGGGCTCTGTTGTCCCATCTCTAAAGTAAAGTCAGTATGAGTCTGATAGGCAAAATGGCCCATCTAGATAGTATGCCTGCTTTGTCATATGCATGACCCAGAGCTTCAAGTCTGTCCCCCACTGCACTGGAAGAATTTTTGGTGCTTTGGTATCTCCCTGTCACTGTCTCTATTCCTATCTGAAAAATCCACCTGAGGCCCAGCAATAACAAGAAATAATAATAAATCAAGGAGAATTAAGTTAAAAATACTCAGGGTGCAGTTAGGGAAAAGAACTCAGTTGATGGAACATAAGTACTTTTATTTTTTTTCACCCTTTAAAAAGTAAGAGACCAAAGCACTGAAGCTTCCTTTAATGCAGTGGGGGCCAGGCGCAGAGCTGGGTCGTGCACTTGACAAAGGAGAGTACTGTCCAAGGGAGCTAGTCTGAACACAAATTTTTTTTTTTTTTTTTTGCCTCTTCTGGGGCTTGGTGCCAGTGCCTGCACTATGAATCCACTGCTCCTGGAGACCATTTCCCTACCTTTTCGTTGCTCTTGTTTATCGTTGTTGTTGAAAAGGACAGAGAGAAATGGAGCGAGGAGGGGAAAACAGAGAGGGGGAGAGAAAGATAGACACCTGCAGACCTGCTTCACTGCTTGTGAAGCGACTCCCCAACAGGTGGGGGAGTCAAACGGGGATCCCTACCCTGGTCCTTGTGCTTTGCGCCACATGCGCTTAACCTGCTGTGCGACCACCCGGCCTCCTGAACAAAAATTTTGTACACTCGTGGCTCCAACTTCAATCCCAGGCACATATACCAGAGAGATGCCCTGGGTTCTACAACTCCTTCTCATGAAAGAAATTCTCTCTCATATGAAATTAATAAAATCTATAAATGCATACATACATGTAATTCCCTGAAGGTTGCCATTAAAAAAAAAAAAAAAAAGCTGGGGAGACAGTATAATGGAAACATGCCCAACTGTCATGCCTGAGGACTCAGAGGCCCCAGATTCAATCCCCAGCACCACCTTCATACACACACATACACACATACACACACACACACACACACACACACACAAACACACAAACAGACACGCGCACACGAAGAAACAGGGTTCTCTCCAGCACACAGCAATTGCTCAAGGAAACAGCTGTTCTGTGGACTAGGACCACGAGGTCTGGCGCTGCCCATCTTTCCTCGGGGTCTGAGGGTGAGCTCTCTACTTTTAAAAGAGATGGAAAAGGCGGTGAAGCAGCTCTGCAGGTGTCTTTCTCTCCCCCTCTCTGTCTTCCCCTCCTCTCTCCATTTCTCTCTGCCCTATCCAACAACAACAACAATAACTACAACAATAAAAAATAACAAGGGCAACAAAAGGGAATAAATAAATATTAAAAAAAGAATACTAAAATGGTCTGGGAGGTGGCGCAGTGGATAAAGCATTGGATTCTCAACCATGAGGTCCTGAGTTCGATCCCCAGCAGCACGTGTACCAGAGTGATGCCTGGTTCTTTCTCTCCTCCTATCTTTCTCATGAATAAATTCTTTTAAAAAAAAAATAAAAATACTAAAAAAAATGTCCTCATGATGCCCTCTCCCACATACATACATACATACATACATACATACATACACACACACACACACACACACACACACACACACACACACACACAGCATCTCTGGTTACCCCGCTCTCTAATGGCAGATTTTTGAACATTCCACAGCTCCAAAATGTTCCAGGAGAAAAGCATGATTCATGCAGTGCACCATGAAAACCTGTGTGTGTAGGTGTCTTAAGGCAGTAAGAAATGCACAAGTGGGGCCAGACCGTAGCACGTGTGGCTGAGTGCACATGGACCATTAACAAGGACCTACCTGTGTTCCAGCCCCAGGATCTACTGCAGGGGGTAAGCTTCAGGGAAAGTGGAGCAGGTCAGTAACTGTCTCTCTTTTTTTTCTCTCCCTCTCTATCTCACTCCTCAATCTCAATTTCTCTCTGTCCTATCAAGTAAAATAAAAAATAAGGGGCTGGGTGGTGATGCAACTCATTAAGCACACATATTACAATATGCAAGGACCCAGGTTCAAGCCCCCACTTCCCACCTGAAGGGGGGATGCTTCACAAGCAGCAAAGCAGGTCTGCAGAAGTCTATCTTTCTCCCTTTTTTATTTTTTAAATAGTTTATTTATTTTTATGTATTTATCTATTTTATTTATAAAAAGGAAACACTAACAAAACCATAGGATAAGAGGGATACAACTCCACACAATTCCTACCACCAGAACTCCGTATCCCATCCCCTCCCTTGATAGCTAATGAGAGGGATAGGAGTAAAGAGAGAGACAGAGAGAGAGAATAAGACATCACTCTGGCACTTGTGCTGCCAGGGACTAAACTCAGGACCTCATGCTTGAGAGTCCAACACTTTATCCACTGTGCCACCTCCCTCTCTAACTCCCCTCCACTCTTAGTTTCTTTTTGTCCTATTAAGTATAAAAGATAGAAAGAAAGAAAGAAAGAAAGAAAGAAAGAAAGAAAGAAAGAAAGAAAGAAAGAAAGAAAGATTGATTGACAGAAGCAACCTGTAGTAGTGCCAGCATGGAGCCCCAGCAATAACCCTGGTAGCAAAATAAATGAATAAATATAAATTTTTTCAAATAGTAATTTTAAAAGGCAGAAAGAAAGAAAGAAAGAAAGAGAGAAAGAAAGAAAGAAAGAAAGAGAGAAAGGAAGGAAGGAAGGAAGGAAGGAAGGAAGGAAGGAAGGAAGGAAGGAAGGAAGAAAGGGAAAGGGAGGGGAGCCCTGTGCTTAGGACTGCTGCTGGAGTCCAGTCTGCTTCCTTCAGTACATACTGAGTAAGTTGGGCAACCTGGGAAACAGTCTGGGCAAGCTCACATATGCAGACAAAGGAAAGGCAAAGCTACCCTTAAAATGGGAGCAAAACCAAGCCTGACAGCCTCTGGCCCAGTTAATAAATACTACAGTGCCTCATGAGAGATATCAACCCACAGTCCTGCCTGTGGGCAGCCCCGCACTCTGGACACGACCATCAACCTCTCCACTCCCACTGTCCACAAGCATCTGCACTCCTGATGGCTACAGACAAATGCACCTGCTGTCCAGAGGTTTTAGCGTGCCACGGAAGAAGGGCAAACACTAGAAGAAGAAGAAGAAGCGTGTCATGTCAAGTAGCTTGATCCCAAGTCTAACTGCAGACAAGGCAGCAGAGCATAAAGACCAAGCTCTTTGAAACCCACACGGTGTACAAAGTGAGGGGAAAATAGCCTGCGTCAGAGCAACAGCATGCTGAGCCATGGAATCCAATGCCAGCATTGGTCTTCACTAAGCACTGACACTAGGGCACAGCCAGGCAATCCAGCTGCCAACCAGACAGACAGATATGGCCTCTGTCCCCCCAAAAGCTTTATTCACTCTACAGGTAGGCAGACTATACACCAGCAGGCAACTGTACAGTGTACAAATGAGTAATACTAAGAAAGTGCAAATATGAGACTGGGCCGTGGGGCACACGTTACAGTGCACAAGGACCTGGGTTCAAACCCCACTTGCAGGGGAGAGAAGCTTCTGCCTGAGTGGTGAAGCAGTGCTGCAGGTGTCTCTCCTACCCGTTCAAATTTTCTGTCTCTATCCAAAATAAATAAATAAAATAAAATAAAAATAAAAACGTATTTTTAAAAATAGGAGTTTCAAGATGTGAAAAGGGTAGTCTCTCCCTGCAGGTACAGCGATGGCTCTGTATTTCTAACTTCATATTTATAATAATAATAATTTGTTCTTGTATAAAAAGAGAGAGAGAGGAGGCAATTAGGAAGGAGCTGGAACTTTTACATTCGCTTTGTGGGAGCTGAGAAATTGCAGGCTTGCATCCCCAGCAGCTGTCGTTCCATCTCTACGAGCACACTCAGTCTTGGAAGGAGAAATGGCACCAGGCTCAATGCATCTTGGAGGAATGATTTTGTATAATCAGAGCAAGAGAACAAAAATCTGCATTAGTGTAATTGGCCCTATTAATACGCTGGATATAATTAGGCCTATTAGGGCTTACTTCTTTGATCAAAGCAACAAACAGACATAATGGGAATGAGACATTAAGGGTATAAAATTGAGAAGCTTTTCTCACCAGAGTGAGTACTTTTCCCCAGCTAATTCATCTCCCCTTCTCCTCCCAGTTCCATAAATTTTTTATCTGCAGAAAGTTTTTCTCTCTGTGAATATTTTTATTTTTATCTTGGCAACAAAACAATAAAAGGGCTGATAGGAACCACATTATTAATCTCAAGAGGTGACAAGTGGAGGGTTGGGCGGTAGCGCAGTGGGTCCTGGTTCAAGGCCCCAGCTCCCCACCTGCAAGGGCGTCGCTTCACAGGTGGTGAAACAGGTCTGCAAGTGTCTATCTTTCTCTCCCCTTCTCTGTCTTCCCCTCCTCTCTCCATTTCTTGCTGTCCTATCTAACAACGACAACAATGATAACTACAACAATAAAAACAACAAGGGCAACAAAAGGGAAAGTAAATAAATAAAATTTTTAAAAATTTTAAAAAGAGGTGACAAATGGAATAAAGGGGGCAGCACATGTCCCCTTGGAAACAGACAGAGCTGGGTTCAAATCCTGGCTCTGGCTCATCCTAGCTGTGTAAACTTGAACTACTTACTAGCTTATTTCTTTTTTTTTTTAATTTGTATTTATCTCCTTTTTTTGCCCTTGTTATTATTTTTTTTCCTTGTTGTTATTATTGTTGTTATTATTGATGTCATTGTTGCTGGATAGGACAGAGAGAACTGAAGAGAGGAGGGGAAGCCAGAAAAGGGGAGAGAAAGATAGACACCTGCAGACCTGCTTCAACACCTGTGAAGCGACTCCCCTGCAGGTGGGGAGCCAGGGTCTCGAACCGGGATCCTTATGCCAGTCCATGCACTTTTCACCACCTGCGCTTAACCTGCTGCGCTACTAGCTTACTTCTTAACACCTCAGTTTCCTCGCCAACAAAACAGAGTAAGACTGTCAGTACAATCCAGGTTCAAGCCCAGACCCCTCTCCACTGAGGGACGCTTAAGTGCTGTGGTGTCTTTTATTTCTGTCTCTCTGATTCTATCTGAAAAAATAAGACTGAAGCAGTGAAGTCTCAGTGATAAACCCCCCCATACACATACGCGCATGAGCGCACACACACACACACACAGACACACACACACACAGACACACACAAAGGAAAGGATGGGGAAGGGAAGCTTTAGTCATCTTCAGGGCTGCCATACAGACTAAAAAGAATACTGATGTGGTCTGGGAGGTGGCACAGTGGTAAAGCTTTGGACTCTCATGCATGAGGTCCTGAGTTCGATCCCCAGCAGCACATGTGCCAGAATCATGTCTGGTTCTTTCTCTCTCCTCCTATCTTTCTCATAAATAATTAAAATATTTTTAAAAAAAAGAATACTGATAATGGTTAACATTTATGGAGTATTTTTTCTATATACCAGTCACTCTATGTGTCTAGTTTCACCATGGTATTGTGGGCTAAGTACTGCTACTGTGACCATTTCACAGAAAATGTTGTTGCTGACCTGAGACTAGAACACCAGCACCACAATTAATGTTTAGTAGCTATTCTCTGCCCTAATCCAACTTTCTAGCCCAATTCTCAACTGTGACACCATCTTCCAGACAATATTCTTAGTCCACCTGCATGTTAGAAATCAAGCTCAAGGGGAGTCAGGCAGTAGCACAGTGGGTTAAGCACACATGGCACAAAGTCCAAGGACCGGCATAAGGATCCCAGTTCAAGCCCCTGGCTCCCCACCTGCAGGGGAGTCGCTTCACAGGCAGTGAAGCAGGTCTGCAGGTGTCTATCTTTCTCTCCCCCTCTCTGTCTTCCCCTCCTCTCTCCATTTCTCTCTGTCCTATCTAACAACGATGACATCAATAGTAATAACAACAACAAGTGCAACAAAAGGGAAAACAAATAAATATTTTAAAAAATTTTAAAATTTAAAAGAAAAAAATCAAGCTCAGGCAAAAAATTACTAAAGTCATGGGCCCCTTGTAACATACCTAAAATAGACTTCCTAGCTTCTTCCCACACAACAAAGACCACTAGTTTCCTCTGCTCTATTCCTACCTTTGGGTTCCTGTTAATTAAACAATTTTTCCTGCTTTATATCTTACCACCTTGTTGGAGAGTGGGACCCACTGTTCTGAATAGCACAGGTCATTGTTTCCATGAGGTCCAAGCAGTTTGACCACCAACTCTCCCTTTGGGTCGAGACAAGGGCATGTCCCCGGGTCTCTGGAATTTATGATGGCTGGACCCCCGGACATGGGCGTCTTTCTACACATGCCACCTCCCCCCACCCTTCCTTCTTTAATTAGAAGCCATGGATTACTGTGTGTGGTTAGCCTTAAAACAGCCAGCAAACATCCTGATTGCTCAGCTGCCTCCCTTTCCCCCCTGCTGCCTGCAATCTACCTCCAGAAAAATGTACATTGTAAAGCTTGTGACCAAACAGTCTGTTGGTCAAATTGTGACTATGTATTGTGTTGTTCTGTGTTTGGGTTAATGATTACCTCAACCTTCCCCCCCAAGTTATGGGGGGCAGGTGGTGGTGCACCTGGTTGAGCACACAATGCAAAAGGACCTGGGTTAGAGCCCCCAGTCCCCACCTGCAGGGGGAAAGCTTTGCAAGTGGTAAAGCAGTGCTATAGGTATCTGTCTGTCTCTCTTTGTATCTCCCCATTGTCCCTCAATTTCTGGCTATCTTTATATCAAACAAAGATAACTAAAAAATTTAAAAATAAAGAAAAAAAATTTTAAATGTGTGTGCTCAACTGAGTGTGCCACCACCTAGCCCCATGTTAGCTATTCTTTTTATTATTCTTTTTATTGTCTTTATTCATTAGATAGAGACAGCCAGAAATTGAAAGGGAAGATAGAGACAGAGAGTGAGAGAGTGACCTACAGCACTGCTTCAGTTTGCAAAGCTTCCCCCCTGCAGGTAGGGGCTGGGGGGGGAGGGGGGTTTGAACCTGGATCCTTGCACAGTGCAGCATGTGCTCTCCAGGTATGCCACCACCCAACCCCTAAATATTCTTATTATGTACACACACAAACAATAATGACAATGAAGGAGGCAGAGGGGTTTGGAGGGGTGAAGGCTTCAGAGGTACATACTTTCCCCAAACTCATCTTTGAGTTGCATGCATGAAATATATACTGCACTTCACAAAATGGCTTAAAAGTGAAAAAAACAACAAAACAGGAGGCTGGGCAGTAGCGCAGCGGATTAAGCGCACAGAGTATGATGCTCAAAAACCGGCGAAGGGATCCCAGTTCAAGCCCCTGAGTCCCCACTTCACAGGCATTGAAGCAGGTCTGCAGGTGTCTCTCTTTCTTCCCCCCCTCTGTCTTCCCCTCCTCTCTCCATTTCTCTATGTCTTATCCAACAACAGCAGCAACAATAATAGTGGGAAAAAGATGGCTGCAAGCAGTGAATTTATAATGCAGGCACTGAGCCCCAACAATAACCCTGAAGGCATAAATAAACTAACAAACTACCTTCCACATGGAGTCACCTGGGGTGGAATGAAACCTATGAAATCTACCTGCTCGTTGAGTGATGACTCACTAATGTCTACGCAGCAGGCATGAGGCCAGGGGAGCTCACAACAGCTCTTCACATGGCAAAAGAGGAGGGGGACCAGAGGCCCCTGCTCTTACCCTGTGTTCATTGATGAGAAGGTCCCGAGCAGCATTGAATATCAGCGTGTGGAGATGCTTGGAATAAAACACCAGGGTATAATCATAATCAAAGCCGTAGATTTCAATGTCTGACAGGCTCATTTCATTGTTGGAGAAAATGGCATCTGGGTTCAACAAGTTGCTCATGATGGACGGGACCAATTCTAGAAGCACAGAGAGGGAAAAAAAGAAAAGACATCAGGCCATCTAATAAGGAAAAGTCGTATAAGATTCTGGGTCAAATGCAGTGCACAAGTGATTTGCTTTGTAGTTGCTATGGAAAATAGATGAAGACAGTCCTGATTTACACTGTGTGTTTGAGTGTGTGTGTGTGTGTGTGTGTGTGTGTGTGTGTGTGTGCGCGCGCGCGCGCACGTGCGTGCGTGTACATTAATTAATAAAAAGGAAACATTGAAAAAAACCATAAGAGGGGTACAACTCCACACAATTTCCACCATCAGAACTCCATATCCCATCTCCTCCCTTGATAGCTTTCCTGTTCTTTATCCTTCTGGGAGTATGGACCCAAGGTCATTGTGGGATGCAGAAGGTGAAAGGTCTGGCTTCTGTAATTGCTTCCCCGCTGAATATGGGCATTGGCAGGTCAATCCATACTCCCAGCTTGCCTCTCTCTTTCCTAGTGGGGTGGCGCTCTAGGGAAGCAGAGCTCCAGGACACCTTGGTGGGGTTCTGTCCAGGAAAGTCTGGTTGGCATCATGCTAGCATCTGGAACCTGGTGGATGAAAAGAGAGTTAACATATAAAGTCCAAACAAATTGTTAACTAATCATGAATCTAAAGGCTGGAATAGTACAGATGAAGAGTTCGGGAGGGTCTCCATTTTGTAGCTAGCTAGCAGGCATATTTTAGTTATATTCCAAAGGGGCTGTGGCTATACTAGTTTTTTTTTTCCCTGAGCCTGAAATCTGAAATGCAGATGGATCCAAGTTATTATCTGGGGAGATGATGTCATGGCTGGAGAAAGGACCAGAAAGCTGGATCAAGGAAGAGAGTAGATCCCAAATATGGGAAAGGTTTATAGATATTGTTGACTGTAAACCCCATAAGTTGATGTGATCTGGGGCCCATATTCAGCTTAGGAACCTATGTGACCTCTGCATCCCTGTAGATCTGAGCTCACATTCTGTGGTCATGAGTAGGAATGTTCCAAGCTGCCCCAATATAAGGACCCATCTTCCTCAGGTGTAGCATAGTGTATGTTGTCCAGCCTCCCTTGGGAGGATGGAATATTCTCTACTGTTGTTGATCCAAGTTGAGGGCAAGGTCCTATGTGTATATTTTAATCAATGTGCCTGGTAGAGAATTGTCTTTCCTCTGTGATGTGGAGACATATAGCCTAATACTGCATTTCCTTTGTGGTCGCTCTCCTAGCAATTAAAACAGTGGCTGTAGTTGCTACCCCTCCTCCCCCCCACATTCCTAAATTATTAATAGGCCCAAGACAACAGCACTTAAAGGTAAAGATGACTAGAGGGGAATCCAGCTGTCACAGGACTGATACACACCAGGCACTAGGCCTCCCCTTCTCTGCCCACACCAAGGGCACAGATAAGAAGCATGTATAGCAATTACGTGAAAGATTACCTTTGTCTGTTTCTACCTACTTTGTAATAGTGAAATAAGCCTGCTCCCTCCACCCCTTTGGGGAGGGGGACGGCAATAAATTGTGGGCTTTTCCAAGGTGTGGGGGAGAACTTTTCAGGGTGATACGGAGCACACTGTACACCGGTGTAATAAACTCCTCTTTTTCACCAAGACCCAGCTCTAGTCTTGTGCTTTGGGGATCATTTCTACAACACAGTGAAAGCATTATGCTGAATGGAAGAATCCAGTTCCAGTGGGCTGTATGTCATAGGTCTCTATGTATGAAAACCGTCTAGAATCACCAGAGACATGTGCCAGCTATAAAGAAAGAATCTTGGTACTATTTCACAAGGCTTCTACCAATGTGAGGGCTTCCAACCCTGTCAAAATCTAACTGAAGCTATAGCACCCCATCCCCTGAGAAAAAAACAAATACAGATTTTATAGAAAACTTCAAGGGGGACGGAACCAGATGGTGTCGCACCTGGTTAATAACACAAATTATAGTGTGCAAAGACCTGGTCCCCACCTGCAGGAGGAAAGCTTCTGAAGCTGTGCAGCAGGTGTCTCTGTCTCTCTCCTTCTCTATTGCCCCTTCCCTCTAGATTTCTGGCTGTCTCTAGCCAATAAATAAAGATAATAAAAATAAATTTTTAAAAATTTAAAAATTAAAAAAAAAAAGAAAACTTTAAGGGAGGCCAGATGGTGGCATGCTGGGCTAAGCACACATAGTACGAAGCACAAAGACCCATGCAAGGATCCCGGTTCGAGCCCCCAGGTACCCACCTACAAGGGGTCTCTTTCATAAGCAGTGAAGGAGATCTGCAGGTGTCTATCTTTCTCTTTCTCTCTCTACCTCCCCCTCTTCTCACAACTTCTCTCTGTCCTATCCAAAAAGAAAAAGAAATGAAAAAGAAAACTTCATGAAGGCTGATTCCTGACACCCAGTCATATGCCCCAGATAAGCTGCTGTGTTAACTAACTTGAAGCCCTGCTCCTATACATGATGTTCAGGACAATGAAGGCAAATTGGGAGTGAACAAGCGAGTGAGTGAACACATGAGTGAGTGACTCTCCCACTCACACCCGAAACACAACTGAGTCTACTGAAAATCCAGATAGCCATGATCCACCAACAATTCCATTTCTTCATTGTTCTCTTTTGCCAAAATCAATGAGACAAAAGCCTGGGTTTTTTGGTTTGTTTTTTGTTTGTTTGTTTGTTTGTTTGTTTTGTAAATGAGACCAATCCAAGGATATGAAACAGAGCTGACTTTTTTTTGCCTCCAGGATTATGGCTGAGCTCAGTGCCTACACTATGAATCCACTGCTCCTGGCAACCTTTTTTTTTTCCATTGTTGTTGTTGTTGGACAGGACAGAGAGAAACTGAGAGGGGAGGGGAAGATAGAGAGGGGGTGAGAAAGATACCTGCAGACCTGCTTTACTGCTTGCGAAGCAACCCCCCTGCAGGTGGGGAGCCAGGAACTCGAACCAGGATCCTTGCACAGATCCTTGTGCTTCACACCATGTGTGCTTAACCCACTGCACTACTGCCCGACAGGGGGCCAGGTGATGGCCACCAGGTTGAGCACACACATTACAGTGTGCAAGGACTTAGGTTCAAGCCCCCAGTTCCCACCTACAGGAGGGAAGTTTCTTCAGAGTTTGTTTGGAGGTTCTAGCAAGGCAGCGTAGCTAACTCAGTGACCCTCAACTTCGGGAGGGACGCACATGGAGTCATGAGGAAGAAAGGGAGCCAGATCAGCCAAATCAACCCTGGCGATCAATGGGGTGACAGATGTCGCAGCCAACTCGCCCTCACATCCGGGAAGCTTCTTAAGTGGTAAAGCAGGTGTGCAGGTGCCTCTCCATCTCTCTCCCTCTCTATGTCCTACTTTCTTCTCAATTTCTCTGTCCTATAAAAAAAAATAATATTTTAAAATTATAGAAAAGACCACATTATGGGAAAAGAAAAAGAGAGACAGAGACAGAGACAGGGAAAGAAAGCACAGCACCAAAGCTTCCTTCAATGCAGTGGCGGCCAGGCTGGAACCCGGGTCACCCGCACTTCCAAGTGAGCTATTTTGCCAGCACCAGCCAATAAGTTTTTTTCTTTTTTAAAAAATATTTGGTTATTTATTCCCTTTTGCTGCCCTTGTTTTATTGTTGTAGTTATTTTTCTTGTTGTTAATGATGTTGTCATTGTTGGATAGGACAGAGAGAAATGGAGAGGAGAGGAAGGCAGAGGGGGAGAGAAAGATAGACACCTGCAGACCTGCTTCACTGCCTGTGAAGCGACTCCCCCACAGGTGGGGAGCCGGAGGCTTGAACGGGATCCTTATGCCAGTCCTTGCACTTTGTGCCTCATGCACTTAACCTACTGCGCTACCACCCGACTCCCCAGATAATAACATTTTAAGAAATGTGGAGGTCCCCAAGGACCTCTGAGCCTCTATAACCAAACGGTCTTTCGGATGGTGTTATTTTCTGACCATGACCTCAGCGCTTTCCAGATGGAGGCGAGTGACACAGGACTTCTTCCAGAGTGACCCAGAGCTCTACTTTCACAGGTGACCTTTGCAAGGGGAGTCCTCACAGCCTCCCTAGATGAGAAGCTTATATTTAGCAGTCCACTGGCAATACTGTCTGTTTTCCTTCCTGCTGCCTGAGAAAACTAGGCAACGTCCTCAGGGAAGCACAGCTGTGATGGAAAAGCACTCACAGTCCGAGCATCTCCAAAGCTGCCGGGGACCTCAGGAGGGAGAGTCTGAGATGCACCTGTTGCATCAACTTCACCTTGTGGAGTGGAGCTGTTATTTATTTGTTTATTTATTTATTTTACCAGAGCACTGTTCAGCTCATGGTAGTCTAGGGAACTGAACCTCGGACCTAAGAGCCCTAGAGATCAGAGTCTACATAATCATTGTTAGCTGTTGGTATGCATGAGACCCCTTCTGTTTCATTTGGTTTAAATCCTCCCTGCTTAACACTATTTTATTTACATAACATATGGCGCCTGAACAGGGACTGAAATAAGCCCTGAAACATGGACCGGCATCAACGTGGGACCCTACCCACCCATCGTCCAGATAAGTAAACCCATCCACCATGGGTTGCCTTTCTACTTATGAAGAGGTTTGCCAAAGCCTCTACTGTTTCATCATGAGACAGTTACTCTGTCTCTGGAACATTTTACTCTGGGCCACATTTCGGTTCCCTGACCAGGAACTTTGGTTTCTTATGACCGGGATCATAGAGCTTAGGAGATGCACGGAGATTTCTCCTTGGACTTTCTGGATTCCCTCTCCCATGTTTCCTGAGGAAAAGGACTACATTTTGCTCCAGGCCACAGTTTGGTTCTTTATGACCATGATCGTAGACCTTGGGATATGCATGGGGATTTCCCCTGGAACTTTCTGGACTTCTTCTCGAATGTTTCCCATGGAGAAGGACTACTCTAATTTGAAGATCATTCTCGAGTACCCTGGCAGTTCCCAAGTATGGAGACATGTGGTTAGTTCTACTCTCCTGACTGGATTCTTTCTTCGATGGGAAGACACTTTTAAAAATGGGTGCCTGAAGCAATCCAGCAGGAACAGTCAGAAACACCCTAAATGGAATTTTGAAGAGCTTTTTGGACTAGGTCGCCCTCCGGGGATTCTTAATCCTACATGCTGTCAAAGTCTTCACATGAAAAAGCATCTACTCAAATGGAATTCCTGAAAATCCATTTGGATCCGGTTCTCTGACATCGCCCCCGGAAACCAATGATGAGACCTGGCACGACCTGAAGAAACAGATTCACAGACTCCAAAGATCACTCTCTACAGAAAAGCAGAATTCAGGTGGCCGACATTCCCCATCGAGACAGACATACAGCGTTTCATCCCTTGGCATTTTCTTCTGTGGTCAGCTACTTTGGACTAACACCTCCATCGGACTTACTGGTACACACTGCTGTGTTTCTCAAAGACTAACTTCAGCCAATTGCCTTGAGACTTTATAGACCATGTCCCTTCGCCTGCAGGCTCTGTCCCAGAGGCAGAAAACTCCCCCTCCTTATTAGGTTATGCCCACAGAGGCATGAAGCACCCCAAGAGGCAAGAGATGCCCACAGAGGCAGGAAACGCCCTTTGAGGCAAGAGATGCCCCCAGAGGCATGAAGCGCTCCCAGAGGCAAGAAATGCCCTTTCGCCTGCTAGGCCTTGCCCTTTGAGGCAAGAAAAGCTCCCCTTGACATCACACTGGCTATTGCTGCTCGCATATTTTGTTTTCCATGTCTTATGCCAGTTCTTTTGAAAACACCTGTACGATATACGTTTCTGTTCACCCCGCAATGGCCATTAGTTAAAAAGAAAGGGGGAATTGTTGGTATGCATGAGACCCCTTCTGTTTCATTTGGTTTAAATCCTCCCTGCTTAACACTATTTTATTTACATAACCACTGTTAACAAGTTCCACCCTCCCTCCAGGGCATTGTGGTTCAGTGATAGGATTCTCTCCTGCTCTGCCCCTTCTTTGTCACACTATGATTTTCACCAGTCACTTTTCTCTCCACACTCTCTATGTCACATCCTGTTTCCACCCTACTTGGCAAGTATATATAAAGACAGCATTGTGAGTTTTAGAGTACTTTACCTTGAGTTTAGCTTAGCTTGGCTTAGATTGTGCTGCGTCCTGCATGAATAAAGAGATACTGCCTACAGCTCAACTATGAGTCCCTGGTCGTCTGTTACCCGCCTGTGAAGCCAGCCCTGCGAAAACAACCTAACCCGTCGAAAACAACAGTTAGCTCCCCTGCCCTGGAGCTGGTTTTTTGTTTGCTTATTTTGTTTTGTTTTTTACTTATAAAATGGAAACATTGACAAGACCATAGGATAAGAGGGGTACATTTCCACACACTGCCCACCTCTAGAGCTCCATCCCCTGATAGCTTCCCTATTCTTTATCCCTCTGGGAGTATGGACCCAGGGACATTGTGGGGATGCAGAAGGTGAAAGGTCTGGCTTCTGTAACTGCTTCTCAACTGAACATGGAAGTTGGCAGGTCAGTCGATACTCCCAGCTTATCTCTCTCTTTCCCTAGTGGGGCTGGGGCCCAGGGGGGGGGGGGGCTGTTTTAATGCACCCTTGCTCAAACTAAACTCATGGCTCATCAGAAAACAAAAAGAATTAACCACAAAAAAGAAATGAAGGAAGAGAGAAAGATGAGGAACGAAGAGAAAAGAAAAGGCTGGGGGAAAGAAAAAGAAAACAAAGAGAGGTTCCAACAATACCTTCAAAATCTCAAAAAAAAAAAAAAAAAAAAAAAAAAAAAAAGGAAAGAAAAGAAAAGAAAAGAAAAGAAAAGAAAAGGAAAATGCCGGACTAGCTTTGCGGGTGGGAGACAGACAGCCAGGGACTCATGGCTGAGCTGTACGCAGTATCTCTTTATTCATGCAGAACGCAGCACAACCTAAGCCATCTAAACTAAACTAAACTATAATCACAATCCTGTCCTTATGTATATACTCGCCAAGTAGAGTGTAAACAGGATGTGACGTAAGAGGGTGGAGCGAAAAGAGGGTGTGACAAGGAGAGGGGGCGGAGCAAAAAGACATCGTGAACCAATGGGTATTAAACCAATGCCCTGCAGGCAGGTCAGTGCTTAGTTAACAGTGGTTATGTAAATAGAATACAGTGTTAAGCAGGGGGGATTAAACCAATGAAACAGAAGGGGTCTTAGAAGCATACCAACAGGAAAAAAGGCTGCTATGAACGTAAGGAATTACAAGGCAGAAGGGAAGAATACTGACCACTCTGGAGGAGAGAGTCTGTCTGAACTTGGGCTCTCAAGTGCAAATGGAAGGGGCCCTCATTGCTCAGTCACAGCCTTTCACAAAAAGCAGAAACGAGAGATTGGGTGTTTTCTGGGTTCTTTGTGTCCCTATGGATGATGACAACAAGACACAATCAGCACCAGGAAATGAAGAGACAGCTCCTTCTGGTGCTCTGGCCAAAGCCCTTTCCAGTTCCCCTGGACGGGCGGACACCAAGAAGCATGGTGAACAACCTACAGGAAGCATCTGCAAGCTTCTTAGGGATAGGAAGGAGGTGGCTTACTAGACTGTAGTAAAATGCGCATGACAGGCCAGGCATAGCACACCAGGTTGAGTGCACACATTAACCCTGCACAAGACCTCAGTCACTGGGACCTGCAGGGGGGGGGGCTTCGTATGCAATGCAGCAGGGCTGTAGGTGTCCTTTTTCTCCCTTCTCTATCTCCCTCTTCCTTCTCAATTTCTCTCTGACCTATCGGCTAAAAAGAAAAAATTGTAAAATGCTCATGACCAGGGGGCCAGGTGGTAGCACAGCGGATTAAGCACACATGGCACAAAGTGCAAAGACTGGCGTAAGGATCCTGATTCAAGCCCCCGGCTTCATGGGCGGTGAAACAGGTCTACAGGTGTCTTTCTCTCCCCCTCTCTGTCTTCCCCTCCTCTCTTCATTTCTCTCTGTCCTATCCAACAACGATAACAATAACAACAACAATAATAACAAAGATTAAGGGGAAAAAAAGGGCAAAAATAGCCTCCAGGAACAGTGGATTCATAGTGCAGGCAAAAAACTGCTCATGACCTCAAATTTGCCTTTTTTTTTTTTGCCTCCAAGATTATCACTGGGGCTCAGTGCCTGCACTATGAATTCACTGCTCCTGGCAGCCATTTTTCCCATTGTTGTTGGATAGGACAGAGAGAAATTTAGAGAAAAGGGGAAGATAGGGAGAGAAAGATACTTGCAGACCTGCTTCACCACTTGCAAAGCAAGCCCCATGCAGGTAGGGAGTTGGGAACTTGAAACGGGATCTACTTAGAATGTCCCTATGACTAAATACAGTAGTGCAATATATGGAGATAATGCCACAAAAAAATTTTCTCTACACTATCCTGCAAAATTACTACCATGTGAAACGAAGAGCTGAATTCCTTTTAAACATTTAAGAGGTAAGAAAAACATACAATCACTATTTACTTCATTTATCAACTGAACATAGCTTTTCCAAATGGAAACATAGTAAATCACAAGAAGAAAACATCAAGATTTATAATATAAAAATGTTTATTTCAACATGGGAATGGGGTGGTAGTGGAGTGGGTTAAGCACACGTGGCGCAAAGCAGGACTGGCATAAGGATCCCGGTTTGGGCCCCAGCTCCCCACCTGCAGGGGAGTCGATTCTCAGGCAGTGAAGCAGGTCTGCAGGTCTTCCTCTCCCCCTCTCTGTCTTCCCCTCCTCTCTCCATTTCTCTCTGTCCTATCTAACAATGATAACAATAACTACAACAATAAAAAAAACCTACCAGGGCAAGAAAAGGGAAAATAAACAAATAAATATTAAAAAATGTTTAAACATCTTTGAATCCAAAAATATCAAAAACAGGGCTAGGGAGATAGCATGATAGTTATGCAAAAAGACTTTCATACCCAGGGCACCAAAGGTCCCAGGTTCAATCCCCAGCACAAGGCAGAGCTGAGTAGTGCTTTGGTAAAATAAAGATAATAAAGTTAAAAAAATAATAATAACCTGCAAAACAAATCAACTGAACATGAAATTAAAAGACAAACAGCAAAGAGCTAATAAACTTATTAAAAACTCCATACTACTTTGTAATAAAAACAAGACTCTAATAAACAAGACAAAGGCCATCTCTCATAAGAGAGGAAATGAAAGGGCTAATCAATGTACATTTTCAACCATTCTAATAAACTGAAAAGGTAAAAGAGACAACTAACAATACTGCTCTCTAAAAGGCAGAATGATAAATGGTCTTATTGTCTCTACTTTTTTCCTATCAAAAGTAAATGTCACGTGGCTAAGAAAGAAAAGGTGCTATTCTCCTAACTGCAGTGGTGTTTTGAGTGGCAGCTATTACTGCTGCCACTTTCAAGATTTTTTTCTAATCTTATTTTGTTTTTAATAGCGGAACACAGAGTTGATGCTGATTCTGAGCTGGCCAGCTTCATTCCTTGTTACACACAAGAGTATGAATCAGGAGCAGTGTTCCTGAAAGTGTGTTGGCAATAATGCCTAGAGTCTTTTAAAGATATTCACAACCTCTGACCTAGTTAATCTCTTTCTAGGACGCTGTGCTAAGGAAATACTCAGAAACATTGAGAAAGGTTTCTACCCAGAGAATTCATATTGCAGTGATGTTAACAAAGCAAAATCCAGGAAACATGTTCCATTAGGAGACTCAAGTATGTATCTCAGATACCAGAACTCAAACCAAGGCATGTCACCAAGAACATGACCACCAGTGGGCAGAGGTTTGTACGCATGAGGCCCTTTGTTTGATTCCCAGCAGCAAATACGATGCAGCAGTGCTCTGCTTGCTTGAGTTCCATCTCTTTCACTTCCTTTCTCTCTCTCTATGTCTCTCTCTCCTTGTTCTCTCATAAAATAATGTTTTTATCCCACCTGCAGTGGAGTCGCTTCACAGGCGGTGAAGCAGGTCTGCAGGTGTCTATCTTTCTCTACTCCTCTCTGTCTTCCCCTCCTCTCTCCGTTTCTCTCTGTCCTATCCAACAACGACGACAACAACAATAATAACTACAACAATAAAACAACAAGGGCAACAAAAGGGAATAAATAAATAAAATTTAAAATATATATTTTAAAAATAATAATAATAATAATGTTTTTATTTAGAGAATATGATAAAATTGAAATGCTGCAAACTACTTGGAAATCCTTAAAACTCCATGTTTCAGTAATGCAAATGGCAACTCAAGAAGCGTTAAGGTGGCATTTGTCTTTAATTAAGATGTTCCCTTTGGTACACGCCCTACATGACAAATTGTTCTCTAAAACAAAAAAGAACATACAGATATACAGTCCCTGAAGAAGGAAAGGAAGGGGGGGGAGAGACAGGTTTTTTGCCTAGCGAATGCTATAGAGGTTGCAAAAGAGTGGCAAAGTCCTCACAGAACATGCCCAAAGTTTTCTGTGAACTTCCCAGCATTCAATGGGACAACAAATGATGCCAGCAGTTTACACTTAAGCACATTAGCTGTGTGTCAGGTACTATCTGAACATGGGTCTCAGTATGCCACAGTTGTAATGAGTCACCCTCCACAGGAGGAAGAAAATGAAGATGAGAAGACCAGTTCAAGGTGACATTTCTCTAGAGCTACAGTTCTACAGTTTCTCTACAGTTCCTAAATCAACAAAAGTTAAAACAGATTAAAAAAAAATTTGTTGTTTTCAAATCTGACCAAATCTCAACTTCTGTTTCTATTCCGTACTACTCACAGATATTCACGAATGTTCTAGATATATTTTGTGAAGTATTTTGCAGTATTTTAACACGACTTCAGTTTCTTCAAAACTCAAAGCAGATAAAAAACTAGGTTTCAGTTTTTCCTTTTCTTTTCAACTGCAGTGACACCACTTTTTTTTTATATTTATTTATTTATTCCCTTTTGTTGTCCTTGTTTTATTGATGTAGTTATTATTGATGCCATTATTGTTGGATAGGACAGAGAGAAATGGAGAGAGGAGGGGAAGACAGAGGAGGGGTGAGAAAGATAGATACCTCCAGACCTGCTTCACCACCTGTGAAGCAATTCCCATGCAGGTAGGAGGCCAGGATCCTTACACCGGTCCTTGTGCTTTACGCCATGTGCGCTTAACCTGATACGCTATCGACTGGCCCTCTCTCTCTCTCCTTCTGTCGAGAAGTGGTGCTGTGGATAAAGCATTGGACTCTCAAGCATGAGGTTCTGAGCTTAATCCCTGGCAGCACATGGACCAGAGTGATGTGATGTCTAATTCTCTCTCCCTCTCCCTGCCCCCTCCTCCTTTGTTCTTCACGAATAAATAAAATCTTTAAAAAAAAATGACAAGGAAAAAGCAACGCCCTCTTGATGACTTTCCCTAGGCAAAGCCAGCTGTATGGCTACTTCCTCCTGTCATTTCAGGCTCGGGCAAAAGTCAGGCAGGCAGTCCTACCACCAACACCTGTCTGAAGGCTGTGAACTTGACCTGGAATGATTCACAGGGTCGGGAACGGTCTAAGCGCTCCATACACTTCAGGTTTATGTTTAGAAACACTAGGCTTAGTGCCAATGAGTGTGATTCGATAGGTTTGTGTCCGCTTACCATCCTTTCTGCTAACACTCAGTTTCTCAAAGGGAAACAAGAGTCTAGGTGAAAATAGGACCTGAGATAGAAACAGTTCATAAACGGGTGCTAGCTGCATTTAACTTCAGAGATTGAAATCCAACCATTTTGGCTAGAAACACATGGCTTTTTTTTCCCAACAGCTCCAGTTTCTTCAATAACCATTAAGTTGGAAATCACTTCTACTTAAGCAACTGTCCGGTAAAAGAAGTCAAGGTGAAATGAAGTGTCCATTTCACACATCACATTATCTATGGGAGTGGCCTTCTCAGCACACCCCAATCTTTAGGTGAGAGACACGCAAATTCTGATTCCTCTGGCCCTGCCCCACCCTCCAGCCTGCTGTCAGTCCACACTGGGCCATGACTAGGATGAGACACATCCAGGTTGGATACCTGCCTCGAGTCAGGCTAAGTCCTTTTTTTTTTATTAAATATTTATGTATTTATTCCCTTTTGTTGCCCTTGTTTTTTTATTGTTGTAGTTGTTATTGTTATTGATGTCATTATTGGATAGGACAGAGAGAAATGGAGAGAGGAGGGGAAGACAGAGGGGGAGAGAAAGACACCCGCAGATCTGCTTCACCACCTGTGAATCGACTCCCCTGCAGGTGGAGCCAGGGGCTCAAACTGGGATCCTTACACCGGTCCTTGCGCTTTGCGTTGCGCCACCTGTGCTTACCTCATTGCGCTACCGCCCGACTCCCAAAATAAATATATTTTTTAAGGTAAGGGACTCAGCAGTAGTGCAACCAGTTGAGAGCACATGTCACCAAGTACAAGGATGGGGTTCAAAACCCAGGTCCCCCACCTGCAGGAGGGAAATTTCATGAGTGCTGAAGTAGAGCTGCAGTTGTCTCTCTCTCCTCCCCTCTCAATTTCTCTCTATCCTACCAAATCATAATAATTTTTAAAAAAAAATGTAAAGGTAAAAAGAATCTAATATCCCCAAACATTCTCTCAGACACTCTTCAAGACCCAACCCCTCTATCATCCCTGCCCATCCTCCTAGGCAACTATTAACCTTTTGGGCAGATCCTTTTGCACATTTGGGAATTGCACAGAAATGTTGTCGTGCAGCCTGTAGTACGGTGGCATATTGGTTTTCCCATTTACTAAACTCTCAAGAAGTTTTTCTCAGTGAGAATTGACTGCATGGGGCAGGGGAGATAGCACAATGGTTCATCTAAAGACTTCATTGAGATTCTGAAGTCCCAGGTTCAATCCCCTGTACCACCATAATCCAGAGCTGTGCAATGCTCTGGTAAAAAATGTTAACAACCAAAATAGTAATAAATTAATAGTAATAAATCAATGTCATAAATAAAAGAACTTACTGCAAGGGTAGAGAGATGTCTCCGTTGTAAAGCACAAGATTTACAGGCGTAAGATCCCAGAGGCCCCAGGTTCAAGTTCTAGAACCACCACATGCCAGGGCTGAGCAGTGCTCTGGTCTCTACACTACTACTACTCTACACTCTCTTCTCTCATAAAAAATAAATCTTGGTAGTCAAGCAGAAGTGCAGAGCAGGTTAAAGTGCAAGGACCAGCATAAGGTTCCTGGTTCGAGCCCCCAGCTCTCCACCTGCAGGGGAGTCACTTCACAGGCAGTGAAGCAGGTCTGCAGGTGTCTGTCTTTCTCTCCCCCTCCCTGTCTTCTCCTCCTCTCTCCATTTCTCTCTGTCCTATCCAACAACAATGACATCAATAAAAACAATAATAACTACAACAATAAAACAACAAGAGCAACAAAAAGGAATATTAAAAAAAAAAAAGATTTAAAAAATAAATCTTTTGAACAGGCTGGGAGTATGGACCTGCCAACACCCATGTCCAGTGGAGAAGCAATTACAGAAACCAGAACTACGTTCTGAACCCCAAAAATAATCTTGATCCACACTCCCAGTGGGGGAGAAGTGATAGGAGGAAAAAGGGAGGGATATTTGGGTGTAGTAAGAGGATCATGAATGGCTTGGAGGAGAAGAGATGACTGGACCTGAAGAAAAAAGGGGCAATTATGTACAAATATATAGACAGATAGTTGTAGAAATGATAGTAAACCCATCTCTTCAGCCTTGGGAGAACTACTATGGCTTGGAGGGATAGGGAAGTCAGAACTCTCTTGGTGGGAAAGGTGTGGAATTATACCTCTGTTGAATAATAATAAATAAATATTTTGGGGATCTAGTGGTGGCGCACCTGATTAAGCGCACATGTTATAGTGCACAAGGACCCAAGTTCAAGCCCCTGGTTCCTACCTACAGGAAGGAAGCTTCATGAGTGGTGAAGCAGGGGGCTGCAGGTGTCACTCTGTCTCTCTCCCTCTATATCTCCCCCACCCCTCTCAATTTCTCTCTGTCCTATCAAATAAGGAAAGAAAAAGGAAGGAAGGAAAGAAGGAAGGAAGAAAGAAAGGAAGGGAGAGAGGGAGGAAGAAAGAGATAAATGGCTGCCAGGAGCAGTAGATTCCTCATCATGAAGGCACTGAGTCCCAGAGATAAAACCCTGGTGGCAAAAAATAATTAAACTAAATTTAAAAAACATACTGAGGAGGCCGGGCAGTGGTGCACTGGGTTAAGCGCACATAGTACAAAGTGGAAGGACCTGTGCTGGGATCCCAGTTTGACCCCCTCCCCCCGGTTCCCCACCTGCAGGGGAATCACTTCACAAGGGGTAAAGCAGGTCTCTCCCCTCTCTGTTTTCCCTTCTCCCTCTCAATTTCTCTCTGTCCTATCCAAAAAATTGAAAACATGGCCACAGGAGTGGGGGATTCGTAGTGCAGGCACCAAGCCCCAGTGATAAGCCTGGAGGTAAAAAAACAAAAACAGAAAACACCAAATTGACACCTACTAAGTGTAGGTACTACACAGGGCACAGTGTGGGGACATAAATATAGACTTTCTGTACTAAGCGACATCAGATGTGGGGAGAGGGTTAGTACCCAGAACTGTCAGGCTAATTAGAGGAGGTAAAGTAGAATTAACATAGGTCTAGACATCCATCCCCTGCCATCCCTTCTAGAGAAGGTGACAATCATAAGACCTATTCGTCTAAAAAGCAGATTTGGTGTCCTTTAGCTTATGTTTTGCATTATCTCCGTGGGGAAATCAATTCATGACAAACAGGATTAGTCATCTGAATCATGAACAATGCTCGTGACATTTATACTACTCCCACCGAAAGTTAAAATTATAAGTCTGATTACTCGGTAAGTAATAGCTATAATCCTGACTGTTCCACAGCACATCTGTCACACGTCCAAAGTTCAAAAATAAAACTGGATGCAACTGTATGGAACTATAATCATCGAGGTACATGATTCAATGTCAATCTAATACTAAATCACTTAACAAAATCAGACAAACAACTTAGAACAAAAGTGTATTTGCTTCAAGGTAATCAAGAGAAGTGACCAATAATTTTTCCATTTATAAAGAGTACAGAAAAAATAAGTATAAATAATGCCTTCCACATGCTACATATCCTGTCTTTTATTCATGCCCTTTGAAACTAACAGCACAAGAATTAGGGATGGTGAAACAGCTCACTTGGATAGTGCGCTGATTTGCCACTAGGTATGGCCCAGTTTGAGCCCAGTCCCTGCTGCGTTGAAGGAAGTTTCAGTGCTGTGGTCTCTTTCACCCTCTCTTTATCTGTCTCTGTCTCCATTTTATTTTTACCATAGCACTACTCAGCTCTGGCTTATGATGATGCTGGGCATTGAACCTGGGACCTTGGAGTCTCAAGTAAGAAAGTCATTTGCATCATGCTATTTCTCCAGCCCAACTCTGTCTACATAAAAAAAAAAAAAAAGAAAAAAAAGGGAGGGAGGGGTCCAGGCAATAGCGCACCAGGTTAAGCACACATGGCCCGAAGCTCAAGGACCAGAGTATGGACCCAGTTGGAGCCCCGGCTCCCCGCCTGCAAGGAGGTGGCTTCACAAGCGGTGGAGCAGGTCTGCAGGTGTCTATCTTTCTCTCCGCTCTATCTGCCTCTCCTCTCTCAATTTCTCTCTGTCCTATCCATCAACAACAGCAATAACAACGATAACAATAATAACATCAACAGAGGCAACTAAGGGCAACAAAATGGGAAAAATGGCCTCCAGATGAAGTGGATTCATGTGCAGGCACCGAGCCCCAGCAATAACCCTCCAAGCAAAAAAAAAAAAAAAAGGAGGGGGCGGAGCCAAGATGGCTACTTTGAGATAACACCTAGTGTGAGCTCTGCAAGGAAGCTGCTTTCAATCAGGAAATCTCGGCCCCCAGGTTCCAGATGCTACTATGACGCCAACCAGACTTCCTTGGGCAGACAACCCCACCACGTATGTTGGAGCTCCACCTCCCCAGATTCCTGCCCCACTAGGGAAAGAGAGAGGCAAGCTGGGAGTATGGATCCACCTGTCATACAATGCCCATGTACAGCGGGGAAGCAATTACAGAAGCCAGACCTTCCACCTTCTGCACTCCATAGTGATTCTGGGTCCATACTCCCAGAGGGTTAAAGAATAGGGAAGCGGGAGTCCAGCGGTAGCAGCCGATAGAGTGCACGTGGCGCAAAGCGCAAGAACCCACAGAAGGATCCTGGTTCCAGCCCCCAGCTCCTCAACTGCAAGGGAGTCGCTTCACAAGCGGTGAAGCAGATCAACAGGTGTCTTTCTGCCCCCTCTCTGTCTTCCCCTCCTCTCTCCATTTCTCTCTGTCCTATCTAACAGTGATGGCATCAATAACAACAACAATAATAATTACATGGGCAACAAAAGAGAAAATAAATATAAAAAAAATAGGAAAACTATCAAGGGAAAGGATTGGATATGGAGCTCTGGGGGTGGGTACTGTGTGGAAATGTACACTTCTTATCCTATAGCCTTGTCAATATTTTCATTTTATTAAAAAAAAAATGTGTGTATGTGTGTGTGTGGGTGGGGGAGGTGGTGGATCTTGACTGCGTACATATTATAATGTGCCAGGGTCCAGGTTCAAACCTGCAGGGGGGAAGCTTCATGAGAGGTAAAGCAGTGCTGCAGGCTCTGTCTCTCTCCCTTTCTATCTTTCCCTTCCCTCTTGACTTCTCTGTCTATATCAAATAAACAAAAAAATAAATATACTTTTAAAATTTTCCAGGGCCAGATGGTGGTGCCTCTTGGTTAAGTGCACACATTACAGTGCACAAGGACCTGAGTTCAAGCCCCACATGCAGAGGGAAAGCTTCACAAGCAGTGAAGCAGGTCTGCAGGTGTCTCTTTTTCTCCCTCTCTCCCTCCTCTTCCCCTCTCAATTTCTCTGTCCTATCAAATAAGATAAATAAAATTTTAAACATTTAAAAAATTTCCCCCCATGAGGAATACTACTAAATACTGTTCCTACCACTTGAAGTTGAGAAAAATGAGGCTGAAAATTAACTGCTCCAAGGCTGCATGGTTAGCAAACAAAATGTAGGTTGAATGCCTGGCACAGTACCTGGCATACAGCAGGTGTTCCTCAAATGTCATTCAGATGATATTTTCCCTGGTTCACTATTTATCAGCAAAATCTGGGAACATTCCCCTATTCTCTCAGGGAATCTATAAGAGCAAAATTATTTCTTTAATACTGATATTATGAGGTAGGCAGAGTAATGCTCTCCTGTGACTCCCATGGTCTAATACCTGGGAGCCATGAATATGTGACCTGAGGTGACAAGGAAGAATTAAGGGTGAGACAGAATGAGAGCTGACTACGTGCTGCTTTAGTATATATTTAATACAGCACCAAAGAGTGGACTCTGAGTGCTGGTACTGTTGAGAAGTCTCCTAGATCCTACTTTATTTTAAATTGTTTATCTAATTTTGTTTAATTTTTTTCTTCTCAATCTTTTTTTTTTTTGTCTCCAGTGTTATCACTGAGGCTTGGTGCCTGCACTACGAATCCACTGCTCCTGGAGGCTATTTTTTCCCTTTTGTTGCCCTTGTTGTTTATTGTTGTTGTTGTCATTGATGTTGTTGGATAGGACAGAGAGAAATTGAGAGAGGAGGGGAAGACAGAGAGGGAGAGAGAAAAATAGACACCTGCAGACCTGCTTCACCACCTGTGAAGTGACCACCACCACCCCCCACAGGTGGGAAGCCAGGGTCTCGAACTGGGATCCTTACACTGGTCCATGCTTTGCACCATTTCCGCTTAACCTGCTGCGCTACCGCCAGGCCCCTATTTGTTTATTTTTAGAGAGGAGGAAGGGAGAGCCAGAAAGAAAAGACACAAAAACACTTTCCCATGCATGGAGCTCCCTGTGGTGCTCAAAGGGAGAGTCACCACAGTACTGCTCCACTTGTGGTGCTATTCTCAGTTCTCCCAGGTGGTGCCAGGGACTGAACCTGGAGCCTTGTTGTATGCTTTACATTGGATTGTTCTAGCTCTCCCCCTGCCAAGAAAATTGGTTCAGTCCTGCTAGTTTCACGGCCCGCTTGTCCCCACCCTAAGGAACCCCGCCAGAGTTCCAGAGTTCCAGAGTTAGAGAGTGCTTGGAGCCGCTGCGGGGGAAGGAGGCAGGAGAGTTCTGTTTGGTGATTAGTTTGTCTTAGTTTATAAATCGTTGTTCCTGAATAAAGAAATACAGCTTCCCTGCCCAGCCGTGTGACCCTGAGTCTCTGTTACCCACCCGTGAAGCTAGCCCGGCCAGCTAGAGCCTCCGAATTTTAACAAGAGCCTCACAGATGGCAAGCTGTGCTCTATCTGGTGAGTTATCAGGCTGCTGGCTTTAAAAGAGAGATTTTTCCCAGCAGGCCCAATGCTTCAGGTGGGGCCCAGTGTAATATCAAGGATCCCTCTGTGTGGAGAAAGAAGGAAGGAGAGAGTGTCTGAATGAGGTGATGTGAAAAGGACTTGGGGCATCAGATCCTTAGCCAGCCTCTCTCTTCTCTGTACCAGCTCAGTTCCACTCACGCAGTATGTACACGAGTCACCCAGCACAGGACTCACAGATGTCCCGAGGGAACAGTGAGCTCCCTGGAGCCAGTCAGGCCACATGCTGCTTCCTGTGTTCAGTTGGGACCATGTGGTTCACCATCAGAGACGGGAGACCCGAGCAGCCTGGATGCCCAAGGAAGCTTCCAAAGTGAAGCCAAGGAGAAGAGGCCATGGTGATGCAGGAGGGCCATCTTCAGAGTTAAGCAGCCACCATACATGAGGAAATTCAGAATCACTCTGTGACTCAGGTCATCCAAAATAAAACTGGCAGCCTTGTGATCACATGGGAAGCACAAACAGATGCCAGATGGCTGCTGGGGGGCGGGCAGGGAGGTGGATGGAAAGAGGGGTGCCTCCTTTCAGCATAGAACTGGACTCCACCAACCAGGTCTGTGGTCCTCTCCTACTTTGGGTATTTCCTTCCCACCTGAAGGCATCAGCGTGAACATGTAGCAAGCTTTCCCCTATGGCTATTGCTTGCTTCCTGTGGTCCACTGGGACATTATTATTTATTTATTTATTTATTTATTTATTCCCTTTTGTTGTCCTTGTTTTATTATTGTTGTTGTTACTGATGTCATTGCTGTTGGATAGGACAGAGAGAAATGGAGAGAGGAGGAGAGAAAGACACCTTCAGACCTGCTTCACCATTTGTGAAGCGACTCCCCTGCAGGTGAGGAGCTAATGTGTAAGACACACAGAAACATACAAAACGAACAACAACCCTCAACCCCACGTGGTGTCCGGCTTAGGACATAAACCCCTGAAGTCCTCAACTATATTGTCCTCCTTCCCAGAGGTCGCCTGCCCTAGTCCCCAGATCAGGTGTTTAAATTCTCTGCTTGTCTTTTCTTTTATCACATGTGTGTTCCACCTAAGTGGCCTTTTTCTTTTCTAGATAGAGGCAAAGAGAGAGAGAAAGAACGAAAGAGACCACAGCACCAAAGCTTCCTTCAGTACAAGGAGGGCCAGGCTTGAACCTGGGTTGCAGCCACACACTGTTAGACTGTTAGTGAGCTATTTCACCAGCCCCTGTTCCTAAATGATCTGCACTGTAATAAAAATTCCGTTATAGCTCAAAAATAACCAATGAACGAGTCCTGAAGCCGCATGGAGGGCAGGGAGTTACATTTATTTCATGTTAACGGGTTAACATGAAATAGGCTGCTACAGGCTGCTACCAGACCTGCGCACACTTGTACTGCAACACCCAGCTTTTATTAGTTTCAAACTGGGAGCGACACAAGCTGATTTGTTAGAAAGAGTCCATAAAGGTGAGAGCAGATTAGCAGGTTGGCTGCAATCATAGCCCTCGGGATACTGAAACATAGAAGTGGGGGTTCACCAGGAGCCTATAGATTTTTCATTTCAGTAGCATCTGCTCTGGTGCATACTCTTTGCTTTGGTGCATATTCAACATATTTCTGACGGTCACTGATTATATGTATATATGTATATATGTATATATATATATACAGGGCCCTAGCTTAGGAGGCAATGGATCTCAAAAGGATCAGGCAGTAAATATTTGGAGGTCTGCAGGCCACAAAGTATATCTTACAAAGACTCAAGGCTGATATCACAACACAAAAAAGGGCCACCCTAATACAAGGAGATGAAAAGGTATGACTATACCCCATTGAAAAATCAGTGTGCAGAAGAGGCCGGGTAGTGGCATACACATTATCCTGCACAAGGATCTTGGTTCAAGGTTTCCCAACTGTTGGTGGTGAGCTTCACAAGTAGTGAAGCAGGGCTGCAGGTGTCTCTGTCTCCCTTAATATATACCCCTCCCCTCTCAATTTCTCTCTATCTAAAATAAGTAAATAAAATAAAACAAAACTCAATACCCACAGACAACAGGCTGGATTTGGCCCCTCAACTGTACTTTGCAACTCTGCCTATAAGAGATACTATTGGGAGTCTGGTGTTAATGTACCAGGTTAAGCACACACGGCACAAAGCACAAGGATCAGCATAAGGATCCCAGTTCAATCCCCCCCACACCCCTGGCTCCACACCTGCAGGGGTGTTGCTTCACAAGCAGGTCTGCAGGTGTCTCTTTTTCTCTCCCCCTCTGTCCTCCCCTCCTCTCTCGATTTCTCTCTGTCCTATCCAACAACAGTAGCAATAACAAGAGCCGCAAAATGGAAAAAAAAAAAAAAAAAAAAGGCCTCCAGGAGCAGTGGATTCCTAGTGCAGGTACCAAGTCCCAGCGATAACCCTGGAGGGAAAAATAAATAAAGAAATGCTATCTCCTCTCAATGCCATTTCAGCATCTTTCTGACAACATCCAACGATGCCCTTTGGTTAGTCTTTGTCCCTGATCTCTTTTCTCATTCTGCTCATTTCAGCCTTCCTGAACCTCTATTTGGGGTGCACCTTTTGTAAACAGCAGATTACTGATGTGGGCAGAATCCTTTCCGCAATCACATTTTCTATTTCCTGCTTTTTCTGGTTCTTTTTCCTCCACTCTCACTTTCTCTCAGGCTGATTTCTCTACTGTCAATATTTTGGTAAGATTTAGTAATGTGTCTACCAATACCATTCTCCATTTGAGTCGCTTCACGGGGTGGGGTGTGTGTGGGGGGGGTGGGCATGCTGGGCATTTGCTTTCATCAGAGAGTATTACAAAGAAAACCTCCACAGCCTACACACACACACACACACACACACACACACACACACACACACACACACACACACACACACACACACACACGAAAGAGAAGGGAGGGCAGAGGTAGATAGCATAATACTTATGCAAAAAAGACTCTCAAGCCTGAGGCTCTAAAGTACCAGGTTTAATCCCCAGCACCACCATAAACCAGTGCTGAGCATTGCTCTGGTAAATAAATGAGAGGGAAGGAAAGAGAAAAAGAGAAAGAGGGAGGTAGGGGAGGAGAAGGGGACAGAGGGGGTAAGGAGAGAAGGAAGTGGGGGGGGGGAGGTGGGGGAGGATGTTTCCCTGCCTGGTAGGCACAGCTAATAAAGCCCAGCAAATGTTCCCAAGAGGTTAACACCTTCAGGGCCGCTCACCAGCTTTTATTTTTAGCACTGTGATTCCTCCCCAATTTCTCAAGCATTGAGCTATGCATTCAAAAGCCCATCCACGGGAGTTGGGCTATAGCTCAGCAGGTTAAGTGCAGGTGGCGCAAAGCTCAAAAGCCCATCCTTGGTGTTCTGTTTTTGTTTTGTCTTTTCCAATATATGGCACACTATATATCAAAAAGGATTGTAGATTATCTCCTTTGTCAGACTGCTTGCAGCCAAAGTCCAAACAGAACTCTAAAATAGAGAGGGTAGTTATGTTTTCACATGTTTGTTGAGAGCTCAGTAAAGGACTGGTGTCCCGACCCACCTGGCAGACATCAAGCTTTCTGAACCCCAGTGCTACAACTGAGGAATCAGAACCTCAGAGCCAGGTTCTTAATTTCTGTTTTTATTTTATTTTTTATCGCCATCGGGGTTATCACAGGGACTAGTTGCCTGCACAATGAATCCACAGCTCCTATTGATAGGACAGATAGAATGGGGGGGGGGGATTAGAGAGGAAGAGATAAGCACCTACAGACCTACTTCACCAATGGTAAAGCTTCCCCAGCAGGTAGGAAACGGGGGCTCTAACCTGGGTTCTCACTAATAATAATGTGTGCACTTAACCAGATGAGTCACCTCCTGGTCCCAGATTTGTCTTTAAACAAGTGTGAAACCTACTGGAATTGCTTTTTAATTTTTTTTTTTCTTTTTTGGCTGCCAATTTGTTTTGGTTTTTGCCTCCAGGGTTATTACTACAGGTGTCTATCTTTTTCTCTCTCCCTCTCAATGTCTCTCTGTCCTATCCAATGAAATGGGGGGGGGGGGCTTCCAGGAGCAGTGGATTTGTAGTGCCGGCACTGAGCTCCAGCAATAATCTTGAAAGGGTTAAAAGAATAAAATAAATAATAATAATAATAAAAAGAAATAAGCACTTGACTGTACCAGATGAAACTGAGAGTCTCATAAAACGACATGCAGAATGACATGTGGGTGTTTTTGTGTAAAAGTGCATATTTTTTCCTGAAGACAGGCATAGCTTTCTCCGGATTCTCAAACGCACATGATGCTATAGCCCTGTTACACAGAACAGCTTATGGTGAAAGTTAAACATCGGGAGTTGGGCAGTAGCACAGCGGATTAAGTGCAGGTGGCACAAAGCACAAGGACCAAAGTAAGGATCCCGGTTTGAGCCCCTGGCTCCCCACCTGCTAGGGAGTCGCTTCACAGGCGGTGAAGCAGGTCTACAGGTATCTATCTATCTCTCCCCCTCTCTGTCTTCCCCTCCTCTCTCCATTTCTCTCTGTCCTATCCAACAACGATGGCATCAATAACAACAACAATGAAACAACAAGGGCAACAAAAAGGGAATAAATAAATATTTTAAAAAAGGAAGTTAAACATCTCTGGCTACTAAAATACATTCCTATTATATGTTGCATGTGGATACGGATCTACTCTTACTGTAGAATTTTCCAAAGGATCGTTTTTTGAAGGTGAATTCTAAGCTACTACTTCAGAAAAGGAGGCCCAGGGTACGTGCCTCACCATGCTGCAGGCCCTGGGTTTGATCCCCAGCACCACATGGGAGCACCAAGGAAGCTCCATGTATGGCACAGTGCTACCTCTTTTCTCTCTTTTTAAATTATCTTTACTTACTGGATAGACAGAAATCGAGAGGGAAGGGGGAGAAAAGAGAGGAAGAGAGACAGAGAGACTGCAACACTGCTTCACTGCTTGCAAAGTTCTTCCCTTGCAGGCAGGGGGCCTGGGGCTTGAACCTGGGTCCTTGTGTACTGTAACATGTGCACTCAACCAGGTGCACCACCATCCGGACCACTATATCTTTTCAATAACTCTCTCTCTAAAAATGTGAAGTTTTCAAAAGGAGAATTCCATGGTCAAATTTACTTTAAATATTACACTGCACCCCCTTGAAGACTCTTTATCCCCCTCCCCCTATTACTGTCACCAGGGTTATCACTGGGGCTTGGTGCAGGCATAACAAATCCACTGCTCCTGGCAACCATATTTCCTTTTTTCTTTCCTTTATTTGATAAGACAGAGAGAAAGTGAGAGTAGACAAGAGGACAGAGAAAGCGAAACACCTGCAGATCTGCCTCATCACTCATGAAGCTTCTCCCCGTAGGTAGAGAGCAGGGGCTGGAACCCAGGTCCTTGCATATGGTAATATGTGTGCTTAATCAGGTGTGTCACTGCCTGGGGTGGGAGAGGGTCACACAAGGGCCCTTTTCTTTTCTCTTTCCTTTTCTTCTCTTTTCTTTTCTTTAATACAAGGGACCAAACCCAGAGATCCATGCACAGAAGGCACACAATGGGCCACCAAGCCACCTCCCTGATGAATTCTAAAGATTGATCCCCATGCTCTGATAAACTGTAAAAATCTTCCTTCAGATGTGGGAGATAGCATAGTGATTATGCACAAAGACTTTTAAGCTTGAGGCTCCGAAGACCCAGGTTCAATCCCCCAAAGCACAAGCCAGAGCTGAGCAGTGCTCTGGTAAAATTAATTAATCTCCTTTCCTTCATGTGTGTTTTCCACATTTCTGTAACTACATCTCTTAGAATACAGTGGGACATAGTCTGAGAAACACTAGTCTAGTTTCATGTATTTTAAAAGGATTCATGGGGGTTGGGCGGTAGAGCAGCGGGTTAAGCACACATGGGTTAAGCGCACATGGCAGAAGTGAAAGGACCGGCTCAAGGATCCTGGCTCAAGGATCCTGGCTCCGCAGGGGGGTTGCCTCTGAGGGTGAAGCTGGTCTGCAGGTGTCTGTCTTTCTCTCCCCTTCTTTTTTTTAAAGTAGTTTATTTGTCTCTTTTTTTTTTTTGACATTTTTCCCTTTTGTTGCCCTTGTTGCTTTTCATTGTTGTTATTATTATTGTTGTCATTGCTGTCATTGTCGTTGGATAGGACAGAGAGAAATCAAGATAAGAGAGGAAGACAGAGAGGGGGAGAGGCAGATAAACACCTGCTGACCCACTTCACCGCTTATGGGGCGACCCCCCTGCAGGTGAGGAACCGGAACCAGGGGCTTAAACAGGGATCCTTATGCCCATCCTTGAGCTTTGCACCGTGTGCGCTTAACCTGCTGCACTACCGCCTACCCCCCTATCTCCCCCTTTCTGTCTCCCCTCCTCTCTCGATTTCTTTGTCCTATTCAACATCAATAGCAACAATAATGACAATAAAGGCAACAAAATGGAAAAAAAAAATGGCTTCCAGGAGCAGGGGGTTGGTAGTTCAGGCACCACCAAGCCCCAGTGATAACCCTGGAGGCAAAAAAAAAAAAAAAACTTTCATGCACGAGGCTCTGAGATCCCAGGTTCAATCTCCAGCCTCACCATAAACCACAGCGGAGCAGTACCCTGGTAAAATAATCAAATCATTAATTGACTGATTGATTAAAAAAAAAGAAAAATTAAATTTTGAAAAAGATAAGATGAAGATTGATTTATTTATAACAAATGAGAGAGGAGAGAGATCAGAGCACTGCTCTGATAATGGGTAAAACAAGGAGTGAAAAAAATCTTTCCTTCCTAGCTGCCATCCTTCTAGAAGCTTCTACAAAGGGCTGAACAGACAGCAGAGTGTAGTATGCACCTGATGGATGACCCCTGGGGTTCATTGTTCATCTCCCCCCGCTTACACACACACACAAACACACTCTCTCCAGAGAGGCAAAGAAAGTGAAAAAGACCACAGCAGCAGATGAGGTGAGGACCAGAGTTGCATATTTGGCGAAGCAGCCCACTATACAACTGAGCTGTTTCACCAGCCCTGGACTGTCACTTCGGTTTACCAATCTGTCCATCCAGGCTAGTCCTGGCAGGTGGCAGCCCCTCCCTCTCTGGCCTGGCCATCTGTGAATCAGTGGCCCTTAAACCCACTGCTCAGTGAGTGCTTGGTACCTGAGTATAAGCTGGGTACTAAGGGGAGAAGTGATGGAGCTCCAGACAGGATGAAGAAGGAAGAAGCCTCTAGAAGTCCCTGTGTTCTCAGTGGGAGGGAGGCATGTGTGTAACTGCTGGGGCAGAATTGGGGAGAGGCCACTAAGACTCCTGGTTCAGACTTTCCTACCTAGAAAGGCTGAGACAGTCTTTAACCCTGGGGTCTATGGGGAGACCAGCTAGAGAGAGGAGGTGGCTTATTCCAAGTCACAAGGTCACAGACCCAAAGCTGACCCAGGGGCATGGGTAGCATAATAGTTATGCAGAGATTCTCATGCCTGAGGCTTCAAAGTCCCAGGTTCAACCCCCTGCACCACCACAAGCCAGAGCTGCTGAGTGCTCTGGTAAAGGAAAAAAAAAACGTCATGATGTGATTTGGGTTGGGGTGTGTGTGTGTGGGGGGGGTAGATAGCATATCAGTTATGCAAAGAAACTCCCATGCCTGAGGCTCCAAAACTGACCCAGCCCCATCCTAACTTACTAAGGTGACCTCAGACCAAAGCCCATATCCTTAGATAATGCTACACTGTAGGATGGCCATAAAAGACATACTACTCAAGGGACACACAACTGATACAACACTTCAAGATACTATTCAGAGTACAAAGTTGCTGTACCACTCGCTACCTCTACATGGCATTTGTGACATGGCAAATGTTAGATGTGCAGAACAGATCATACCCAGGGACTTAGCAAGGAAGCAGCAGGAAGGGGGTAGGGTGCGACTATTAAAGGCAACCTGGAGGAGCAGTTATGTGGTACTGGGTAAACAAGCCCACAGGTAACTGATTTATGGGCCATAGGAAAAGTCATAACACATTTTCTGCACAGAAAAATACTTCATGGGGGCTGGGAAGACAGCATAGTTATGCAAAAAGACTCTCTAAAGTCCCAGGTTCAATCCCCAGTACCACCATAAGCCAAAGCTGATCAGTGTTCTGGTAAAATAAATATAAAAAGGAAAAATATTTCATAACGGGGCCAGGTGGTGGCACACTTGATTGAGCGGACATATTACAGTGCACAAGGACCCAGATTCGAGCCCCCGGTCCCCACCTGCAGAGGGAAAGCTTTGCCGAGTGGTGAAGCTATGCTGCAGATGTCTCTCTGTCTCTCTCCCTCTCTATCTCCCCTCCTCCTCTCAATTTCTGGCTGTCTCTATCCAGTAAATAAATAAAGAAAAAGAGAAGAAAAAAAAAGAAAAGAGAAAAAAGAAAAGAAAATTTTATGACTTCTCCAACAATGCAATGTTTTTATTTATCTGTTACTACTGTCATTATTATTATTTTAGAAGTAGAGAGTTGTGAAAGAAGCCATAATACCAAAGCTTCCTTTAATATGGTGGGTACCAGGCTCAAACCTGGGTCACACACATGGCAAAGTTGCACACTATCCAAGTGGGTTATCTCACCAGCCCTGAGCAATGCTCTAGTAAAACAATAATACTAATAGTAAAATAACACACATACACTGCAAAATGTCACCACTAAGTGAAATGGGGTAAAGGATAAACTAGATCTCCTACACATGCAGAGATCAAACTAGGGACCTCATGCAAGCCCTATGATTTACTCTCTGTCTCAGACTTCCCTCCCTTAATTCTTATAACCATGTAGTATATATACTATTACCTCAATTTTAAGTTTCAATTTTTAAAAAAAAATTTTTAATTTACTTATTTTCCCTTTTGTTGCCCTTTTTTTTTTATTATTGTAGTTATTATTGTTGTTATTGACATCATCACTGTTGGATAGGGCAGAGAGAAATGTAGAGAGGAGGGTAAGACAGAGAGGGAGAGAGAAAGATAAGACAGCTGCAGACCTACTTCACCATTTGTGAAGTGACTCCCCTGAGGTGGGAAGCAGGGGCTTGAACCAGGGCCCTTAATGGCCAGTCCTTTGGTTTTGCACCACGTGCACTTAACCTGCTACGCTACCGCCTGACTCACTTAAGTTTCAATTTTTAAAAAATGGTCTTGCCTGCCCAAATGGTCTTCTGCACTTCTCTCATTTACAATCTATCATTGCCAACATCTCCAAAACCATTTTTTTTTCCTGACACAGAGCCCCACCAAAAACTGATGAAAAATTGAACTGAGCAGAAGAAAACTGAACAAACCTATTTTCATAGACGCCTGCACGGCGAGGCATCTTTAAGTCCCCACAGAAAAGGGGAAAAAAATCATTCGCATTGGTGAAAAATAATACTCCTGCTTCTCTGGACTTCTGGACAAAAGATATGGGGGGGGGGGGGAGACAGTGATCCTACAAAAGGTTTTCTCCCACCAAATATTTCCACACTATCCTCTATCTGCCTACTCTGGCAAAACCAAACTCCAAATTTCAGGATGAATACCATTCTAAAAGCTCTCTTGAAAGCAACAGCCCCAGTGGCTGTGAGTGGCCTTTTACAGGAGTTCCCAGATGGTCAGAAGCACAGGTCACAGGACAGGGGATCAGGGGACAGCACTGAGGTCAAGGTGTGACCTTGGCCAGGTTCCCCTCAACTCCAGCCTACCCTTTCCACCGGTGGGATGGGAAGCAGGTGTCTTATCTATAGCACACCTCCCTCACAGATGCAGGGAGGATTCAGGAAGACAAGTGATGTGCCCTGCACTCGCTTCTCTTTGTCTTTCTGTTTCCTTTACTACCGAGTGGCCCCGGCTGACTACCTGTCCTCCAAGTCACCAAGTTGTCACTCCTTGGAATGCACTCACTTAGCCTCTGGCAAATAAACCTGGACACCCCCAACCTCTGCTATCCTTTGTCCAACATTGTCAATCGCACCCCCCCCCCCCCAGTCTCCTTTGGGAAAGGAAGAGACGAGGCAAAAGGGAACTGGATCAGCCCTGGCGACAGGTCCACCTGCCCAGGGGCCCGGAACCGGGTGGCCCCGCCGGCTGCTGCGATCGCTGCAGTTTTTGTTCACAAAGTACGTGGGGCTGGTCGTCTCCCCAAGCCGGATCCGTGGAACCCCGTCAGTCCCCCTCACCCCCCCCGCCCAATACGCTTCTGGTGCAGATTACTAGCAATATATATATGCCACGAATTTGCAAAAGGAAAGGAGGACAGATCTCAAAGTTTCCAGAGGCGCGTATTTCTGCAGAGGCGATGCCGCCCGCAGGTAGGGACTGAGTGGGCGCCTGGGGGTCCCAGGGCGCTCGCTTCCCGGCGGGGAGGCCTCTCAGGTCCCGGGGGTTCAGGCGGGAGCACTCACCGTCCGTGCTCCTCTTCGCCTCCCGGTAGCGGTCCCACAGGTAGCGCTTCATGTCTGGGGCGGTCCCGGCTGCTGTGCACAAGGGCCGCGCGGATCCCGCGGGAAGCTGCCCCCGCGCCGCAGCCCAGCAGCTGCCCCGCAGGGCCGCCGCCGCCCTCGCTCCGGCCCCGCGGGCCGCAGCCACCGCCACCGCCACCGCAGTGGCCATGCTCTGCGCCGCGCTGCCGCGAGTGGCGCCGCGAGCCCGCTCAGCCCTGCGTGCAGCTCCCTGCGTGCCGACACGTGGCGCTGCAGCCCGCCCCTTCCAGGCCGCCGCGGGGCGGGGACTTTAAGGGGCGAATCCTGCATGGGCGGGGCTTCACCCGGTCCGACGCGGGCGGCGCTATGGACAGGGACTTTCATGGGTGGGGCTTGGTGACGTGAGCCGGGTCAGAGGGGAGCAGGGCCTGGTCAGACAGGGCCAAGCTCCCAGCCTGCTGTGTGTGATCGCTAGTTTTTTGTTTGTTTTCATTTTTTTTACTTGATAAATAATGGGTTACGGGTGGGAAGATAGGCTATGGTTATACAAAAGAGAGTATCATGCCTGAGGCTCCAAAGTCCCAGGTTCAATCTCCCTGCACCACCATAAGTCAGAGCTTAACTGTGCTCTGGTAAAAAAAAAAAAAAAAAGATCTGGGGGTTGGCCGGGCGGCAGCTCAGCGGGTTAAGCGCAGGGCAGGGGACACAAAGCGCAAGGACCTGCAGGACCAGCAGAAGGATTCCTGTTCGAGCCCCGCCTCCCCACCTGCAGGGGAGTCCCTTCACAGGCGGTGAAGCAAGTCTGCAGGTGTCTATCTTTCTCTCCCCCTCTGTCATTCCCTCTTCTCTCCATCCTATCCAACAACAATAATTACAATAAAATAGCAAGGGCAACAAAAGGGAATAAATAAGTAAATATTAAAAAAAAAAAAAAAGACACTGTTGGTGTATTGCACCAAAGTAAAAGACTCTGGGGTTTGGGGGAGGGCTCAGGTCCTGGAACGGGCAGAAGAGAACCTAGTGGGGGTTGAATTTTATGTGAAAACTGGGAAACGTTACGCATGTCAAATTATTGCATTTTACTGTCAACTGTAAACCATTAGTGCCCCAATAAAGAAATTTTAAAAAAGATACTGTCCCCCCAAAAAAGTGGATCACAGATTATAAAATTACAGTGTATAGTTCCACACCACACCAGCCACCACCAAAGTTCGGAGTATCCCCCCCTACCTCGGAAAGACAACCACTACAGTACTCACAAAGTCTTAGAAACACTTTGTTTCTTGTATCTTTGTTGTTGTTGTTACAAGTTCATGTGTATTGGTTCTCTAGATGCTACATATGAGTGAAACCATCCGGTAGTTGTCTTTCATCTCTTTTTTTATTTCACTAAGTATAATCACCACAAGTTCTATTCATTTTATCATCTGTTTTGATTGCAGAGTAGTAATATGTGTGCTTAACCAAGTACACCAGTGTCCAACCCTGCCCCTGCCAATTGCAGAGTAATATTACATGAAGCACATAGAGCTTCACATAACTTCTTTATCCAATCATCTGTCAATGAGTATTTCTACTTCCACTCTGGCTATTGTGAGTAATGCAGCTATGGACATAGGGTACCTATATCCCTTTGAAATAGTGTTTGCATGTCCTTTGGATAACTACTTGAGAGTTGTATTTATCTGACTCTGCCTGTGGTTCCTGCAGTGGTGAGTTCAAAACCACAAGGACAACATGCTACACCTGAGGAAGATGGGTCCTTATAGTGGGGTAGCGTGGAACATTCCTACTCATGACCTCAGAATGTGAGCTCAGATCTACAGGGATGCAGAGGTCACACAGGCTCCTAACCTGATTATGGGCCCCAGATCAGATCAAATTGATGGGGTTTACAGTCAACAATATTTATATACCTTTCTCATATTTGGGAACTACTCTCTTCCCTGATCCAGCTTTCTGGTCCTTTTTCCAGCCATGACATCATCTCTCCAGGCAATAACTTGGATCCACCTGCATTTCAGATTTCAGGCTCAGGAGGAAAAAGAAAAAAAACTAGTATAGCCACAGGCTTTGGAATATAACTAAAATATGCCTACTGGCTATCTACAAAATGGAGATACCCCCCAACTCTTCATCTGCACTATTCCAGCCTTTAGGTTTATGATTGGTCAACAATTTGTTTGGCTTTGTATGTTAACCCTCTTTTCAGCCACCAGGTTCCAGATGCTAGCATGATGCCAACCAGACTTTCCCCACCAAGGTGTCCTGGAGCTCCGATTCCCCAGAACCCCACCCCACTAGGGAAAGAGAGAGGTACGCTGGGAGTATGGATCAACCTGTCAATGCCCATATTCAGCGGGGAAGCAATTACAGAAACCAGACCTTCCACCTTCTGCATCCCACAATGACCTTGGGTCCATACTCCCAGAGGGTTAAAGAATAGGAAAGCTATCAAGGGAGGGGATGACATATGGAGTTCTGATGGTGGGAATTGTGTGAAGTTGTACCCCTCTTATGCTATGGTTTTGTCAATGTTTCCTTTTTATAAATAAAAAAAAAGAAAAGAAAAGAAAAGAAAGAAAGGAAAAGAAACTGTTGTATGCTTTACATTGGGTAGCTCTCCCCCGCCAAGAGAATTGGTTAGTTTCGCGGGCCTGCTTGGCCCTGCCCCGAGGAACCCCGAGAGGGTTCCTGAGTTAGAGAGTTCCAGAGTTGCCAGAGTAAGAGAGAGTGCTTGCGCCGCCGCGGCAAAGAGGCAGCAGAGTTCTGTTTGGTGATTAGTTTGTCTTAGTTTATGAATCGTTGTTCCTGAATAAAGAAATACAGCTTCCCTGCCCAGCCGTATGTCTCTGGTCGTTTCTGTTACCCGCCCGTGAAGCTATCCCGGCCAGCTAGAGCCACCGAATTTTAACAACAAGAAACCATAAGGAATGTGATGGCTTGTTTCCTGCCCCAGCACGGCCTATCCAGCTCTGCGGCACCTTCTTCCAGAGATGTGTGGTCACCCACACCCACCCCCACCCTTACCTTCCACTTTGGCAAAGCTGACAGCATGCATCTGACCCCGGCTCCAAGAGGTGATTTTGTATGTGTTGATGACCTCTGTGCTGTGGACCTCTCTGGATTTTGGGGCTTTGTCTGGGATGCCCTGGATCTCCAGTATGGATCCTTCTAGTCCTGTGGATGAGGGAGGTAGGTGGACCCAGCTGGACCCAGGCCCATGCATGGGCTGCTATATGTGAAGGACACTGCAAGACCAGAAGCCTCCTGAGATTTCTACCCAGAGGACCACCCTGACACTACCACCCCGCCTTCTCAGGTAAGGTGCATTGAGTTCTGTCTCAGTCCAGCTAGGCTGCGCCTGATCTGCGCCTTGTGCTTCTGCCCAAGTCAAATCAACAGTAATCCCTGCCCGTCATAGGGTATTTCTGTGTGAACTAAGTCAGACTCTCAGATGGAGTTCCTGGAGGAAAGGCAGGTGCAACCCATCCAGAACCCCAAAGAGGAGACCTGAGCTGCAAGGACTACCCAAGTGAACGACTCCATAGTTACCATTCAGCAGAGTGCTGGGTAGAGTTCTGGGAATAACTCGCCAGCCGGGCACTCTGCCTGGAAAGCCACACTGCCATGTGTGACATAGGCAGGGTACCATTTAAAACAAACAGCTCAAGGCATTTGTGTGTGCCTGAACTCCTGTGGGGTGGAGGGGTCAAAATGGTTTAATGGGGAAATGGGTTAGACTGTGACAGATCACAACTACCAACAACAGAAGGTTTGTTAGGTTCACTAGCATGCTTGTCCTCTAGGGAATCCTGAAAAAAGAGGTGCCAGATTCCTTCTCATTGTGAAAACACTGGAAATGATACTCAGAGAAGTAGAGTAGTTTTTTCTAAGGTTACAGAACTGAACCCCTCCTCCCATGGCTTCCAAGTAATACGTAGGGTTTTTTCTTTTTAACTTATGTAAGTTTATATATATATACATATATATATACTTAAATTTTTTTAATATTTATTTATTTTCCCTTTTGTTGCCCTTGTTGATAAATGCTTTTTTTTAACCAGAGCACTACTCAGCTCTGGTTTATGGTGGTGTGGGAACTGATGGTGGACTGGAAGTATTGAGCCTTAGGCATAAAAGTTTTTTGCATAATAATTATGATATCTCACCCACCTGTACATAGGATTTTAAATTTAAATTAAACAAGAATGAACGCAGTCCATAGGTAATCCTTGCAATTAGTGGGTGATATCTTATAAATTCCTGGTAAAATCTGAAGTCAGGTAAAATATTTCAAATGGGGCCAGGAGATAGCTCACTAGGTAGAGAGCACAGCATGGAGGCCCTGGGTTTGATTCCCAGCACCATGGACAGCACCAGAAGAGTTCTTTAGATGTTGAAGGGCTGTCATAGTCTCTCTCTGATATCTGATTACTGTAAAAAATGGCGACTAATTCCTAGCACTGCAAAAACGGTATCATCTGTTTTCCATCTACACCATGCCTCGGCCTCGCGTGAGCTTAATGTGCAGCTTGACGATACGAGAATCCGGCATGAAGCCCAGCCAGTCTATCTTGGCGTTACTCTTGATCGCACCCTGTCATTTCACAAACATCTCATAAAAACTGCAGCAAAGGTGGGCGCGAGGAATAACATCATTGCAAGACTGGCCAGCTCCTCATGGGGCGCGAGCGCTTCCACACTACGATCATCATCTCTGGCATTATGCTATTCCACTGCAGAATACTGTGCCCCAGTATGGTTCCGTAGCCCCCATGTCCACTTGGTCGATTCCAAATTATATTCCTCCATGAGGATAATTTCTGGAACCATCTGTTCCACCCCGGTTCCATGGCTGCCAGTTCTTAGCAACATCGCCCCGCCAGATATTTGTCGGGATGCGGCATCATCTAAGTTCATTTCCCACGTCTACGTTCGACCAGACCTGCCAATATACGCGGATATCTTCGCCCACCCTGTTCAACGCTTGACGTCTCGTCACCCAATCTGGTCCCCTACGCCTACACTGAACTTCTCTGTTCCAGTCTCTTGGAAACAGAGCTGGCAGTCAGCTGAGGTAAAGAACAAACACCTCATCACAGACCCCTGCAAGCGTCAACCCGGCTTTGACCTAGCACGTTATGATTGGGCCCTCCTCAATCGCTATCAAACAGGCCATGGCCAGTGCGCCGCTATGTTCCATCGCTGGGGAGCCAGAGACGACCCGAACTGCCCCTGTGGCTACAGACAGACTATGACCCACATAGTCAACGACTGCCACCTCTCCAGATTCAAAGGAGGTCTCGAAACTTTACATCAGGCTCAACCTGATGCTGTTGACTGGCTACGGAAGAAGGGCAAACGCTAGAAGTAGAAGTCTCTCTCTCCCTCCCTCCCTCTCTCTCTCTCTCTCCCTCCCTCCCTCTCTCTCTCTCTCTCTCTCTCTCTCACACACACACACACACACAACAACAACAACAACAAGTAGAACCCAGGGCACATGCACAATGCCCTGGATTCATTCCTTAGCACTCAATTAAAAAAAATAATGATGTTCAGAGGCCAATTGCAAGTGGTAGCTAATTCAGTAGCTACACAATGACCCAGGTTCAAACTCTGGTTTCCACTTGTAGGGGGAGAGCTTAACAAATAGTAGTGTCGTGCTGTGCACATTTCTTGCTTTCTCTCCTTCTTTCTTCCTCTCCCTCCCTCCTTCCTGCCTCTCACCCAAAAAAAAAAAAAAAAAAAAAAAAAAAAAGTCATGCAAGTACTAATTCCCAGCAATAATCTTAGTGGCAAAAAAAAAGTTTGAAACAGGTAATGATATCAAACCCATGGACTCTAGTTTAGTTTTACTTGTTTCATCACAGGAGTTACAAATTTTGTTTACACAGAAAATAAGCTCCATTAAGTCATAAGATAATCCTAATAACATAAAAATAACACCATTAGAACTTTAACAACACTGCCTCAGTATATTTTTAGACACAAAACCCTGAGAGATCAAGTTTCTTCTACCTACCCTAGAACTGTGAGTCACTTAAAATTGTCTTTTTACACTAAAATCTCTTAGAATGTTTTTGGGGGCTGAAAAATCAAAATCCCCAAACCTTGTTAAAAAAAATACCTCATTGGGAGTCAGGCAGTAGTGCAGCAGGTTAAACGCAGGTGGCACAAAGCGCAAGGACTGGCGTAAGGATCCTCCCAGTTCAAGCCCCCAGCTCCCCACCTACAGGGGAGTTGCTTCACAGGTGGTGAAGCTGGTCTGTGGGTGTCTCTCTTTCTCTCCCCCTCTCTGGCTTCCCCTCCTCTCTCCATTTCTCTCTGTCCTATTCAACGACGAAGACATCAATAACAACTACAACAGTAAAACAAGGGCAACAAAAAGGAATAAATAAATATTTTTAAAAAGAAAGAAAGAAAATACCTCATCATGGTCAGGGAGGTGGTGCAATGGATAAAACATTGGATTCTTAACCATGAGGTCCTGAGTTCAATCCCCGGCAGCACATGTACCAGAGTGATATCTGGTTCTTTCTCTCTCTCCTCCTATCTTTCTAATAAATAAATAAATAAATAAATAAATGAAGTCTTAAAAGAAAAGAAAATACCTCATTAAAGAGAACTAAGAAAAAAATGACAGACACAAAAGAGCTCATACTCATCTTCACTCTTTATTAAAATCATGTGAGCTCTTCAGTTTTGATTCAAAATGAGATCTCAGGGGGAAAAAACACTTCTAAGGAGCAGAACTACTGTCTGGGCGATGAAAAAGCCACTTTTCTGATATAAGATCAGATAAGGATTCCCAGGGATTACTTGTGTTCATGGACCTAGGCAGGGGATGCTGACAAATTGTGGGCACCTGACCTTTTGTGCCATCAATTTTAGCTGACAGCACCCTTTGTCGTGAAAGCTTTATGACGCTATTCATTTTACCCCAAGAGAAAATCTTAGAGGACCAGTTTTCATTATTTGCTGCTACTTGCTTTTCTGGTCCTTTCCATAGCTCAGTATTCTTTTGGGTCTTCTGCCAGGTCTTCTCTTCATCCGAAAAGGAAATCACAGGTTTCAAGACTTTTTTCCTTTTTCCAGAAGCACATTTGGAAATTGCCTGAGACGTCAAGTCTATGATTTTGGCCCTGAAGAGCTTATCTGCACTGGTGCACAAAGAAAAGCTGAACGTGTTGAAACTCTGAGCACTGTGGTAGTTTAATTTCAGCAAGGGTTCCCAGAGGGAGGCACCATTCCTCAGGCTCTCAGAATACTGCTGGCTTATGCCTTGAGGCCAACATCTTCTGCCCAGGATCCGTTCAATTTCCCTCAGGAGACTGAAAAAGATCAAAAAGTTGAGGAGTCGGGCAGCAGCACAGCGGGTTAAGTGCAGGTGGCGCAAAGCACAAGGACCCAGGTTCGAGCCCTCGGCTCCCCACCTGCAGGGGAGTAGCTTCACAGGCTGTGAAGCAAGTCTGCAGGTTTCTTTCTCTCCCCCTCTGTCTTCCCCTCCTCTCTCCATTTCTCTCTGTCCTATCTAACAACAATGACATCAATAGCAATAATAATAACTACAATAACAATGAAAAACAACAAGGGCAACAAAAGGGAAAATAAATATTTAAAAAATTATAAAGATCAAAAAGTTGCTGGGAGATCATAAATATAACCTGGGGGAGGGCAAATGCTGCATAATATCCAAGGCCCCGAATTCAAGCCCCCACTCCCTACCTACTGGAGAAAATTACTTGAGTGGTGAAGCAGTGCTGCCAGTGTCTCTTCTCTCTTCCTCTCCCTCCCTCCTCAATTTCTCTCTGTCCAAGCAAATAAAAATAAAAATAGAAGAAAAAGGGAGCTGGGTGGTAATGCATCTGGTTAAACACAAAGTGTGAAGTGCAAGGGTCAAGCCAAGGATCCCAGTTTGAGCCCCCGGCTCCCCACTTACAAGGGGGTTGCTTCACAAGCAGTGAAGCAGGTCTGCAGGTGTCTTTCTCTCCCCCTCTCTATCTTCCCTTCCTCTCTCATTTTCTCTCTGTCCTATCTAACAGCAGCAGCAACAACAACAACAATAGCAACAGCAACAACAGGAAAAAGATGGCCACTAGGAACAATGGATTTGTAGTGCAGGCACTGAGCCCTAGCAATAACCCTGGAGTAAATAAGAAAGGAAGAGGAGGAGAAGAAGAACTGGAAGAAGAAAAAGAAAAAATGGTCACAGAGAGCAGTGGATTCATAGTGCCAGAACCGAGCTCCTGTGATAATCCTGGTGGCAATTTAAAAAAAAAAAAAAAAAAAAAGCATAACCTGAGTAACCAGAAGCATATTTCTTTTTTTTTAATTCTTTATTGGGAGATTAATGGATTATGCAGTTGACAGTAAAATGTAATAGTTTGTACATGCATAACATTTCCTAGTTTTCTACATAACAATTCAACCCCCACTAGGTCCTCCTCTACCATCATGTTCCAGGACCTGAACCCTCCCCCCAACTCCAGTCTTTTATTTTGGTGCCAGAAGCCTATTTCATTTGGAGGCATAATGCAAGCATATTAGCTAGATTGTTATAATTTTCACCTTAGACGTCTAAGCCTTTACTTTGCCATAGTAACCATCTCCTTGGACTTCACTTTCTGCCTTCCCATGCTATCTTTACTTTGCTCCAGCAACCAGGAAAAAATGTTTTCACTAACAGTGTATTTGTGTTTGATAAACCAAGAAACAGTTGTGAATGGAAAGTGGAGAACAATAAGAAATGTCCTTTGGGAGATCCCTGAGATCCAGCACAAAGACCTCCAGATGTAAGCCTGACAAAATAATGTGATATTAATTTATTTGTAACAGCTTAACAGACTGGACTGGACAGTAGAGCCAAAGGGATAACTTCACAACTAGGCCCTTTTGCCCCCACCAGAATACTACCCCTTTTTCCCAAATTCCCTTTTTGTTTTTTCTTTCTTTCACCTGTATAACTCTAAAAGCTGAGGCTGAGAGTGAGGTGGGTTTAGAAGCCATGAGTCTACCATTGTCTTGAATTGCTAGCATTTGAATAGAACTGTTTTTTTTTTTTCCTCCCCCAAATCTTCATCTCCCAAATGTTGGCTTTCCAAGACCTTGGCCTTTGGTAACAACAGAAGTGAAACTTACTGCAGGATTCCAGAGATTGATGTGTGAGCAGATCCCAGGTAGGTCGCCCTTAAATCCAGTGATCTGTATAAATAGCCTGCTGCCTCTATGATGACATGGTGATGACAGGAGTCAATGATCAACAACTGACCTGCTGCATATTTGGAAAAAAGAAGAAAAAGAAATATTAGAATTTTAAAATTATATATAACACATTTAACAGAAAATAAACATGTATTGGTGGTGGGATTAGATTGTCACGTATCATAGTATTCACATCCCCTACCAAAAAAAAAAAAGTTTCACCAGAGTCTAATTATGAAGAAACAATCAGGGGGACCAGGCAGTAATGTACTGGGTTAAATGCACATAGTATGAAGCTCAAGAATCCCAGTTCCAGCCCCTGGCTCCCCACCTATAGGGGGGTCGCTTCACAGGAAGTGAAGCAGATCTGCAGGTGTCTATCTGTCTCTCTCCCTCTCTATCTTCACCTCCTCTCTCAATTTCTCTCTATCCTATCCAATACAAACAGGGAAAAGGAGCTGCCAGGAGCAGCGGATTTGTACTGCAGGTACTGAGCCCAGCAATAACCCTGGAGGAAAAAAAAATCAGGTACAAACTGATCGACAATGAGGCAGGGTGATAGGACAGAAGGTACACTCTTCAAAACTGTGAAGTCAGGCCAAACAAAATGACCCCACTTAAATGTTCTAGACTAGTGGATTGGGCGGTAGTGCAGAGGATTAAGCCCACATGGCGAGAATCCCAAGGACCAGTGCAAGGATCCCGGTTAGAGCCCCCAGCTCCCCACCTGCGGGGGGGGGGGTCGCTTCACAGGCAGTGAGGCAGGTCTGCAGGTGTCTATTTTTCTCTCCCCCCTGTCTTCCCCTCCCCTCTCCATTTCTCTCTGTTCTATCCAACAACAAACGACATCAACAACAACAATAATAACCACAAGGCTACAACAACAAGGGCAACAAAAGGGGGGAAAATGGCCTTCAATAGCAGTGGATTCATGGTACAGGCACTGAGCCCCAGCAATAACCCTGGAGGCAAAAAAAAAAAAACTATTTTGAAGGGGTTATACTGGTATCATTTACTATAAATGGAAGGCCAGAAGATGCAAGGCATGTATCTAGGTATTCAAGAGACACAGCTGGTTGTGTACAAGCTAGAAACACTGACAGGTGATCCCACCAGCATCCCTGGATTAGTAATAGCAACAATAACATTATTAACAGTAAAACAGTAAGTGTACATAAGTAATTATCAGTTGCCAAGTCTGTGTGATCCTCTAAGGGATAAACTCTCACTTGTCTTTCTTGTAATCCATTCTTTTCAAAGGGCACACATCTCCATAGTTCAAAAATGAAACTGTGGTGCACCTGGCTGAGCACATATATCAGCATACGCAAGGACCTGGGTTCAAGCCCCCAATCCTCATCTGCGGGGGTGGGGGGCAGAAGCAAGGTCACAGTCTTTTAGTGATGAGAACTTTGGCAGCGGTTAAGGAATTTGGTCCAATGTGTAGCAGACGAGCCCCAGGTCACCCACACCCTACGCCAGTGCCCTTGGCCACTACACCAGCCTGCCTCTTCCTCCATCATGGACTGGCCTGCTTCTGAGATCAGTCATGGCTTCTGCTTCCAGAGATGTTCTCTCTTTATAGCTCTGCCTCAGGATCTAACTCTGGGTTTCATATTGCCTGAAGCTTCTCCTGGAAATCTGATACGAAGTTTCAGATATTGTCTGTTTCTCTTTCCTTTTTAATTTTTTAATATTTATTTATTCCCTTTTGTCACCCTTGTTGCATTGTAGCTGTTGTTGTTACTGATGTCGTTGCTGCTGGATAGGATAGAGAGAAAGGGAAGACAGAGAGGAGGAGCGAAAGAGAGACACCTGCAGACCTAATTCACTCTCTGTGAAGTGACTCCCCTGCAGGTGGGGAGCCAGGGGCTCAAACCGGGATCCTTATGCCAGTCCTTGAACTTTGCATCACGTGCCTTAACCCGCTGTGCTACCACCTAACTCCCTCTTCCTCTTTTTATGAATAATTTCCATGACTATGCTGAGGCCAGTTGCCCCAGTCAAGCTCAGCAGTAAGCACCTTATGAGTTAATTTACTCATCTCAGTGCAGTCACACTGTTCTGACCTTATCTGGAGTTCAGAGGTGAAGTGGAGGTCTGTGGAGGTAGTGCACAGGATTTGCCTGCAAAAGGTTCCAGGTTCGGGGACCAGGCAGTGGCACACTGGGTTAAGCGCACATAGTACAAAGTGCAAGAACCTGCACAAGGATCCAGTTTGAGCCCCTGGCTCCCTGGCTCCCTGGCTCCCTGGTTCCCTGGCTCCCCACCTCCAGGGGGGTCACTTCACAGGCAGTGAACAGGCCTGCAGGTGTTTTTCTTTCTTCCTATCTTCCCCCATCTCAATTTCTCTCTGTCCTATCCAATAAAATAAAATTAAATTTAAAAAAGGCCTCCAGGAGCAATAGATTCTCAGTGCAGCACCCTCGAGGCAAAAATAAATAAATAAACACAATAAATACAATAAAAGGTTCCAGGTTCAATCCCCTGCACCACTAGATGCCAGAGCTGAGCAGAACTCTGGTTATGAAAGAGGTAAAATGGCGAACAGAAGCAGAATGTTCCATGTGGTGGCTAAGTATGCATTCTCATACATCCTGGGTATCTGTAACCAGATTCTGTACCCTGTTTGTTCTGCCTGAAACCCCTTCAGGGGCTCTGACCTGCTGTGGAAGTAGTCCTTTATAGGGACCAGCTTAGAGTGCCCTGACCCCCACTATCTCAGGCTCTTGCACCCCAGTCTCTATCTAGATCACACACCTCGATCCTCAGCCTCTTTAATCTGATGACTCATTCTGTACAGCTTGGGTATCAGAGCTCTCTGGGATGCATTGAATCGACCTTCTCGTGGTGCATCCCGTGAGTACCCACTCATTGGGGAAACTGACGATCCTTCCTAGCCGACTGAATCCACATGGATCCCAATCACTTTCAAAGCCAGCAACAAGCAGCTCCTGACAGCTTTTCAACCTGACCTGTTGACTGGCTACGGAAGAAGGGCAAACGTTAGAAGGGCAAACGCTAGAAGAAAAGAAGAGCTCTCTGATTACTCCCTCTAGCGGCAAACACACTAACTGTGACTCAGGCCCAGGCCCAACTTACCCCATCTTCCCCCCAGAGTACCAGCTAGGCAGCACTATTCAGCAGACTCAGTCCTCCCAAGCCAGGGCAGAGGAAAGGCCATGATGGGGTCATTAAAACTAGGGAGAAAGTGATCCAGGTGGTGGCGCAGTGGATAAAGCACTGGACTTTCTTTTTTTACCACCAGGGTTATTACTGGGGCTCAATGCCTGCACCATGAATCCACTGGCTCTGCAGACTATGTTTTCCCTTTTGTTGCCCTTGTCGTTTTTTTATTGTTGTTGTGGTTATTATTGTTGTTATTGATGTCACTGTTGTTGGATAGGACAGAGAAATGACAGAGAAATGGAGAGAGATGGGGAAGACAGAGAGGGGGAGAGAAAGATAGACACCTGCAGGCCTGCTTCACCACCTGTGAAGCAACTCCCCTGCAGGTGGGGAGCCGGGGGCTCGAACAGGGATCCTTAGGCTGGTCCTTGTTCTTTGTGTCACCTGCGCTTAACCCACTGGGCTACCACCCAACTCCCAGCACTGGACTTTCAAGCATGAGGTCCTGAGTTCAATCTCCCACAGCACATGTACCAGAGTCATATCTGGTTCTTTCTCTCTCCTCCTATCCTCCTCATGAATAAATAAATAAAATCTTCAAAAAAAAAAAAAAAGAAAGAAACTAGGGGAATTAGGGTGATAGTGCAGCGGGTTAAGCACACATGGCACAAAGTGCAAGGACCAGCTTAAGGATCCCGGTTCGAGTCCCACAGGCGGTGAATCAGCAGGTCTGCAGGTGTCTCTCTTTCCCTCCCCCCTCTGTCTTCCCCTCCTCTCTCCATTTCTCTCTGTCCTATCCAAGAATGATGCCATGAATATCAACAACAATAACTACAACAACAATAAAACAAGGGTAACATGGGCCCCCATAGGACCTTGCCCTCAATTTGAATCAACAACGGTAGAGAATGTTCCATCCTCCGAAAGGAGGCTGGACAACATACTCTGGACAACATACTCTTTACTACACCTGAGGAAGATGGGTCAATATTGGGGCAGCCTGGAATGTTCCTACTCACAATGTGAGCTCAGATCTAGAGGGATGCAGAGGTCACATAAGCTCCTAAGCTGATTATGGGCCCCAGATCACATCAAATCGATGGGGTTTATAGTCAACAATATTTATACCCTTTTCCCATATTAAGGAGCTACTCTCTTCCCTGATCCAGCTTTCTGGTCCTTTTCCCATCCATGACATCGTCTCCCCAGACAATAACTTGGATCCACCGGCATATCAGATTTCAGGCTCAGGGGAAAAAAAAAAAACTGTATAGCCACAGGCCCTTTGGAACTAAGGTATGCCTACTAGCTATCTACAAGATGGAGACACCCCCAACTCTTCATCTGCACTACTCCAGCCTTTAGGTCCATGAGTGGTCAACAATTTGTTTGGCTTTGTATGTTAACTCTCTTTTCAACCACCAGGTTCCAGATGCTAGCCTGGTGCCAACCAGACTTTATGGAGAGATGACCCCCACTAAGGTGTTCTGGAGCTCGGCTTCCCCAGAGCCCTTTCCCACTAGGGAAAGAGAGAGACAGGCTAGAAGTATGGATCGACTTCTCAATGCCCATGTTCAGTGGGAAGGCAATTACAGAAGCCAGACCTTCAACATTCTGCATCCCACAATGACCTTGAGTCCATACTCCCAGAGGATTAAGGAGTGGAAAAGCTATTGGGGGAGGAGATGGGATGCAGACTTCTTTTGGTGGGAAGTGTGTAGAGTTGTACCCCTCTTATCCTATGGTTTAGTCAGTTTTAAAAATTTTTTAAAGGAATAAATAAATAAATATTTAAAAAATAAAAAAAGAAACAACAACTAAATCTCACCCCACTTCCCTAACATTTAACTCTATACTCTATAGATTTTTCTTTCTTTCTTCTTTTTTTTTTTTTTTTTTTTGGCAGACCTCATCTCATTAAATCCTCAGGGAACACTGTAGGCAGACAATAGCATCCCTTTTTGGCTAGTAAAAGAAGAATTAATTATACCCACAAGCTTAGAAACTAGCAAAGCTGGAATTCTAATCCCATAACTTCTAGAAGCAGGAGAAAAGAACACTATTCTCCCTGTCCTAGTGGTTCCTCAGGAGATTTTTCCATGCAAAATACAACAAGGAAGGAGCCAACAGTTAGCTTTCCCATTCTGTACTTCCACACCCACCTACTTACTTTTTTTTTAATATTTATTTTTTTCAGCTATTATGGCCTGTAGAACGCTTTCTTCCTCCCCTTCTCTTTCTTCCTCTGGTAAGCCAATAATGCGTATATTGTTTCTTTTGAAGTCATCCCATAGGACTCTGTTGTTGTTTTCAGCATCTCTTAATCTCTTTTTGAGATCTCTTACTTCTTTTTTAGTTGTCTCTAATTCATCCTCAATCTTGCTAATTCTGTCTTCAGCCTCATTGATTCTATTCTCTCTGCCCTATACTGCTTTCTGGAGTTCATCTATTTTGTTGCCCTGCTCTGATACTGTTTTAGCTTGTTCAGCTAGTTGCCTTCTTAGCTCAGCAATTTCAGCTTTCAGCTCTCTAATAACCATGAGATAATTAGAATTTTCGTCCATATTCTCATTTGTTGTTCCTGCATTTCTGATTACAATTTTTTCAAATTCTTTACTCACTCCTGTTATTATTTCCTTAGCTAATGTTTGGATGTTGAACTCGTTGTTTTGTGCTTCACCCTCTGGAGGACTTTTAGCTGGACTCTTGTCCTGGTTCGAGTCTCCAATATTTTTTCTTGTTGTTTTAACCATTTTATATAAATTAACAGTTTTTTCAATCCCTGAGTTGGAGTTCAGTGGTGTAAAAGCCTTTTTTTTTTCCCCTGTAGGCTATGGGAGCCTGAGGGCTTTTAAACTATCAATAGGCTTCTTAGCTTAATCACTGACTCCTGACCAAGAGATAAAGCAGGGTGTGGCAGAGATAATCCAGTGGTTATGCAAAGAGACTTTCACAGCCCCTCAGCTATGCCACCGAGGTATAGGTCTTCTCCTGAGTTTCTCCGGTTAGATCTCTGTCCCCTGGTGTCCCTCCCTGTTGCTGCTCCAGATTCTGAGGGTAGTAGCAATGGAGACTCAGAGTTGCACTTGGTGAGTCTCTGGGGAGTCCTTTCCTCCCTTCAGCTGTCCCCTTGTTGGTGGAGCAGACTGGAGGTGGTGTCTCCACTGACAAACTGTTGAACTGTTAGCAGTCACTTAGTCTCTCCTTAGGCCCCTCTCTCCTCTCTGTCACCAGCCACGCGTGTTTGTACTCACGGGTGATTTACTGGGTTTCTGTGGTCATTCTAGTCCTGTCTTGTTTCGGTCCAGGTGGTCTCCTTTGGTATTCCTAGTTGATCCGAGAGAGGAGAGGAGAGGAGAGAAAGCGATCTGCTGCTCGTAGCTCCGCCTCCGGAAGTCTCGACCTAATATTTATTTTTTGTTGTTGTTGCCCTTATTGTTTTTATTGCTGTAGCTATTGTTGATGTCATCGTTGCTGAATAGGACAGAGAGAAATGGAGAGAGGAGGGGAAAACAGAAAGGGGGAGAGAAAGATAGACACCTGCAGACCTGCTTCACTGCCTGTGAAGTGACTCCCCTGCAGGTGGGGATCCGGGGGCTTGAACCGGGATCCTTACTCTGGTCCTTGCACTTTTCGCCGTGTGTGCTTAACTCGCTGTGCTACTGCCCAACTCCCACCCCACCTACTTTCTAATGGAGAGAGATCTGGTGGAGGCAAGTGGTGATGCACGTGGCTGGGTGCACGTGTTATAATGTGCAAGGACCCAAGTTTTGAGCCCCTGGTCCCTACCTGCAGGGGAAAGCTTTGCAAGTGATGAAGCAATGCTGTAGGTGTCTGTCTCTTTCTGCCTCTATCTCCCCCTTTCTTTTCAATTTCTGGCTGTCTCTATCCAGTAAGTGAATAAAAATAATTTTAAAACTAAATAATTTCCTAAAACAGAGATTTGGAAGTGAGGGTCCCACTAATCATTTGAATATGTGCTCTCATATTTTAAACAGTAAAGGGCTAGCCAAATAATTCACTTGTATAGTGCACTGTTTTGCTATTTGTGCAGCCTAGGTTTGAGCCCAGCCTACATTGTATTAAAGGAAACTTTGGTGCTATGGTTTCTCCATCTCTCTCTGCCTTCTGTGTCTCAATATAAAAAATTAAAGTTGAAATGGTAACATCCCTCCTCCTCTGTCTTCAGAGAGAGCGATACCAGAGAATGAGAGAGAGATCAGAGTACTGGTCAGCACTGGCTTATGGTGGTACTGGGGACTGAACCTGGAACCTCAGAGCCTCAAGCACAAAAGTCTTGCAGAACCATTATACTATCTCCAGTGCTTCATATAAAAAATAAAGAAAGTTGTGTATTTATTACCATCTTTGGAAAAAGCTAAGCATTTTCTCCAAAGATAGTTCTTTATCCATACATGTTTGTCTAGTTAGTCTTTATTTTACTGAAATGAGAGCTTGTTCCTCTTGCTTTATGTAACAGTTATTGTACTCTAATTGGTGGGTTTTTTGCAATGCCTTTCCTGTTTATTTCTTCCACAGCCCACAGCCACCATTCAGGCAGTTGTCACCAGAAAACCAGGAAACTCAGGTATTGGTGGAGGTCCTCAGAAAGTTTCCTAGGAGTAGCCCAGAGTCTGGGAGCACACAGGACTAGGAAATGGAGACAGTCATAGCCTCAGAAGATAGGCCTCAGGAGTGTCACAGGGAAGGAGGATTATGCAGTTCTGAAAGGTTCTTTGTTGAAAGTTGTTTTTATTTTATTTATTTTTTATTTATTTTTTTTTGCCTCCCGCGTTATCTATGGGGCTTGGTGCTTGCACTATGAATCCACTGCTCCTGTGGCCATTTTCTCCATATTTATTTTGTTATTGTTATTGTTTTTGTTGTTGAATATGACAGAAAGAAATGGAGAGAAGAGAGGGAGAGAAAGATAGACACCTGAAGACTTGCTTCACCACCTGTGAAGCGACCTCCCTGCAGGTGGGGAGCCCGGGGCCAAACCTTGAGCTGGTCCTTGTGCTTCGTATCACCTGCACTTGACCCAGTGTGCTGCTGCCCAGCCCCTGAAAGTTTTTTTTTAAAGAAAGATTTTATTTATTTATTAATGAGAAAGATAGAGAGAGAAAGAACCAGAGATCACTCTGGTATATGTGCTGCCAGGGATTGAACTCAGGACCTCATGGTTGACAGTCTAATGCCTTAGCTGCTGCGCCACCACCCAGACCACTGAAAGTTTTTTTTTTTAATATTTAATTTATTTATTAATGAGAAAGATAGGAGGAGAGATAGAAAGAACCAGATATCACTCTGGTACATGTGCTGACAAGGATTAAACTTGGGACTTCTCGGTTGAGAATCCAATACTTCATCCATTGTGCCACCTCCCGGACCACCTGAAAGTTTTTTTTGTTTGCTCTGTCTAAAGATTCTTTGTGAAAAGTCCTTCAGATTGAAAAATTCATCAGCTCTGCTCATTCTTTCAATAGATATGTATGTGGCAACAAACAGGCTAGGGAGGGGGATAACTTTCATGGCCCCAAATGAAGCAAAAGGTTGTAACTGGATATTTCCATGTAATTCAATTTCTGCTCTAAAGAAAATGAAGGGGTGGGTAAGGTGGTAGCGCAATGGGTTAAGCACAGGTGGCACGAAATGCAAGGACCAGCTCAAGAATCCCAGTCCAAGCCACCAGCTCCTCACCTGCAGGGGGGTCTGCAGGTGTCTATCTTTCTCTCCCCCTCTCTGTCTTCTCATCCTCTCTTGATTTCTCTCTGTCCTATCCAACAACAATGGCTGCAATAACAATAATAAACAACAAGGGCAACAAAAAGGGAAAAAATATCCTCCAGGAGTGGATTTGTAGCGCAGGCACCGAGCCCCAGCAATAACCCTGGAGGCAGAAAAGGAAGGAAGGAAGGAAGGAAGGAAGGAAGGAAGGAAGGAAGGAAGGAAGGAAGGGAGGGAGGGAGGGAGGGAGGAAAAAAGAAAGGAAGGAAGGAAGGAAGGAAGAAAGAAAGAAAGAAAGAAAGAAAGAAAGAAAGAAAGAAAGAAAGAAAGAAAGATCTGAGAGAGAAAGAAAGAAAATGAAAGGGGAGCAGGCAGTGGTGCACCTGGTATGTGTACACCTTAAGTTTACAAGGACCCAGGTTCAAGCCACTAGCCCCCCACCTGCAAGGGGAAAGCTTCATGAGTGGTGAAGCAGGGATGCAGGTGTTTGTCTTTTTCCTTCTCTATCTTCCCCCTCCCCTCTTAATTTCTGTTTCTATCCATTAATAAATAAAAAAAATTTTTTTAATTAATAAAAAAATGATGAAAGAGGTTATATGTGTTCCCAGCAATAGGGAGGGGTAGAGGCAGGGCCTGTGGACTCAAGAGGAACTCTTACTACTTCTGTAACTCCCTAGAAGAATGTTAATTGGGTTCTTTATTACCAAGACCAAGCTTCCTATGTAAATCACCTATCTATACAGCAGGGCAAACATCCAGTCACTAATTTCTCTTGTCACTGTATGAATGTTCCTCCCTTTGAAGCTCCAAGCTCTCCCTTCCCTTAGCTCAGATGATACATAAACCTCACTTTACCTTTCTGTCTTCGAACCCATCATGTCTCTGTGGGCCCTCCGTATATATGAAACTATTTTTCTCCTGTGAATCTGTCTGATGTTCATTTGATTACTCGACCACCAAGAAAAGAATCCAGTGTGTGTGTGTGTGTGTGGGGGGGGGGGGTCCTTCCCCACACATGCAGGAAGTAAGTAGCTCTGGCTCTGCTGTGCTGGTGTTCTTCTATTCCTGATATGACCAAGAGTGACTTGGGTTTGTTAGTCTAATTCTGGTCATTGGATCAAGAATAGAACAAACTAGTAAGAGTTGGGTGTGAAACTGGAGGAGACTTGTTTCCTATGAAAAACAAGCTGAATGCTTTGGAATTCTTTCAAATGATGAGTGAGCAGGACAGATCATAAATGACTGTGGGTGGTGGCCCAGGAGCTTGTGCAACGGATAAAATGTTGAACTCAGGGGTCGGGTGGCGTACCCGATTAAGTGCACATAGTACTAAGTGCAAGGACCTGAGCAAGGATCCAAGTTTGAGACCCTGCTCCCCACCTAGGGGGATGCTTTATAAGCGGTAAAGCGAGTCTGCAGGTGCCTCTCTTTCTCTCTCTCTCTCTCCCCTTTCCAATTCAACTTCTCTTTGTCCTGTCCAATAGAATAGAAAAAATGACCACCAGGAACTGTGAATTTGTAGTGCCGCTGCCACTGGGCCCCAGCAATAAACCTGGGGGCAAAAAAAAAAAATTTAAGCTTGAGGTCTTGAGTTCAATGCCAGGTATTGCATATGCCAGGGTGATGTTCTGGCTCTCTCTTTCGCTTTCTCCTCTTCCTCCTTCTCATTAAAAACATATCTTAGGGGCTGGGTGGCAGCACAGTGGGTTGAATACACTTGAACACACGCACATGGCATGAAGTGCAAGTACCCACTTCCCACTTGCAGGGGGGTCACTTCACAGGCGGTGAAGCAGGTCTGCAGGTGTCTATCTTTCTCTCCCCTCTCTGTCTTGCCCTCCTCTTTCCATTTCTCTCTGTCCTATCCAACAACAACAACAATAAACAACAAGGGTAACGAAAAGGAAAAAAAACTGCTCCAGGTGGGAGCTGGGTGGTAGCGCAGTGGATTAAGCACACATGGTGTAAAGCGCAAGGACTGGCATAAGGATCCCAGTTCGAGCCCCCGGCTCCCCACCTGCAGGGGAGTCGCTTCACAGGCAGTGAAGCAGGTCTACAGGTGTCTATCTTTCTCTTCCCCTTTCTGTCTTCCCCTCCTCTCTCCATTTCTCCCTGTCCTATCCAACAACGACATCAATAACAACAACAATAATAACTCCAACAATAAAAGCAACAAGGGCAACAAAAGGGATAAGTAAATTTATTTTTTTAAAAAGAAAGAAAACATGATTGGCTGAAGGTAGCAGCCTATAAGGAAGGATCCAAATAGATCTTATCACAACTGTCTACTTCTCACCCTCTAGAAACCAAAACTACAAATTATGGGTGACAACTTTTAAGGAAAATGGCATCTTACCCAATCAGAGAACCCTTAATAAGAAAAGATTTTGATTCTAAAAATAAATCTATGGGGGGGTTGCACCCAGTTACACATATTACATAAGGACACAAAGCAAGGACCCGGGTTTGAGCCCCCATGGGGAGAAGCTTCACCAGCATTGAAGCAGGTCTGTAGGTGTCTATCTTTCTCTCTCGTTCTCTATCTCCTCCTCCCCTCTCAGTTTCTCTCTGTCCTACCAAGTATAATATAAAGAAGAAAAAAAAGGAAAAAAAGGCCACTGGGAGTGATGGAACTATAGTGCCAGTACTGAGCCCCAGTGATAACTGCAATCGCAAAATAATGATGATAATAATAATAAATGACTCACTAATTGTTTAATTAAAAAGATCTGATTCTAAATGGAAAAGTTTTGGAGAAAGTAGTCATAGTTAATGTTTAAATTAAAATTGAAATGAAGTTTGTCTACTGTGACCTACTGGCTTTTTAGATGAGGGGACCTGCTGCTGAAGGGCACAGCACTCTGGCTGATCCAAGCCTTTTAATATCAAAGTTGGAGAGACAAGCACTGACTCACCCTGTTGAAAGTCACCCACCAGGAGCCTTTGTTTAATTTCTCCCTTCTAAATTTGAACGAGGTGGTTGGCATTTCGTTTTTAGAAGAACCCCAGAGAGAAGGGGAAATAACATAATGTTCATCTACCATAATAAACAAGTCAGGACAGAACACTCAACCTAATAATGGAATATGAAGACCACATTTCTGGATCTCTCTCTCTCTCTCTCTCTCTCTCTCTCTCTCTCATTGCAATGGTTTCTCAACAGGCAGATTAAAAACACTTATCCAAACAAAGAACAGTAAGGCTGCTCTGTGTCAGAAGTAATGTGGAACATAAATCACAAAACCTGTTTTCACAGTCAGGGTCTGCACTAAGAACTCTAGAATTAACAGTTTCACTAGGCTCAGGTTTGTCCTTCAAACTGAGAAGAGATGAACTACAAAGAATATATTAAAAAGAAAGAGATTGCATTTTTGAGTAGGTGCCTCGTGAAATTGATCAGAAGAAGAGAAAAAAATAAGGGTATCGGGAGTCAGGCGGTAGCAGAGTGGGTTAAGTGCACGTGGCGCAAAGCTCAAGGACCAGCATCAGGATCCCAGTTCGAGCCCCCGGATCCCCACCTGCAGGGGAGTCGCTTCACAGGTGGTGAAGCAGGTCTGCAGGTGTATATCTTTCTCTCCCCCTCTCTTTCTTCCTCTCCTCTCTCCATTTCTCTCTGTTCAACAATAATAACTACAACAAAAGGGAATAAATAAAATAAATTAAAATTAAAAAAATTAAGGGTATCTTGCCCTCTCCTCAAATCCATCATTTAAACTTGTGCATTCTCTAATCTTATGCATAAAAATGTTGAATATAATTAAAGTTTGAATTATCATGGCTGGAGCCTGCTATGTTTCATATCTCTGGGAAGATTATCCTGTATTCTACAGGGTGATCAAATGTAAAAATATGGTGGGGAAGACAGCATAATGGTTATGCAAACATTCTCATGCCTGAGGCTCCTAAGTCTCAGGTTCAATCCCCGCACTACCATAAGCCAGAGCTGAGCAGTGCTTTGGTGTAAAAAAATAAAAAATGTAAAAATACAAAATTGTGGGGAGACTAGAAGAACTCTCCCCCATCTCCGTAAGGTCATCTCAGTGCTTCAGACAGGGTAATGAACCAGACAACTTGGGAGGAGAGAAACTAAAAAAATTTTTAAGGATTTTATTTATCCACAAAGAAGATAGAAGGAGGGAGAGAGAAAGAAAAAGATACCACTCTGGTACATGTATTGCCAGGATGGAACTCAGAACCTCATGCTTGAGAGTCCAGTGCTTTATCCACTGTACCACCTCCCAGACCATAAGAGAGAAACTAAACTTAATTACATATGTATGGAGAATGTGAATGTGTTCTTTAAAAGAATTTTTTTTTTTTTACTTACTTCAATGAGAGAGAGATATGCCAGAACACTGCTCAGCTCTGACTTAAGGTGGTGCTGGGGGATTGAACCTAGGATCTCAGGGCATCAGGCATGAAAGTCTTTTTGAAGAACCATTATGCTGTGGGTATGGGTTTTAAAGTCAGTGTGGCAAAATGATGGTCCAATAGATGTTGGTATTCTTCGTGTTGGTTTGGCTCCTCTTCCCCCTACCTCTGAGAGAAATGGTTTGGTCCTTGCTAGTTTCGTGCCCTTCTTTCTCCCCGCCCCCTATGCTAAGGACGTGCAGAGTCCCAGCAGCAGCAGCGGAGGGAGAAACATGGGGAAGCACATGGTGTGGTGATTTGCCCGCTCGTGAATAAAGATATACAGCTTCCCAGCCCAGCCGTGTGTCCTCGTGTCTGTCTCTGTCTACCACCACGATGCTAGCCCAGCCTGCTGGAGCCCCCGAAACTTTAACAACAAATGGCGCCCACGTGGACCTGACCTGCACATCTCTCAGATAAGTGAAGACAATTTGGCTACCTATGTACTATGGCCTTCTCTTCTGCTTGTGAAGAGATCTCCAAAGGCCTCTGCCCTTTCTTCACGAGACTGTTTCGCTGTTTCTGGAACATTTATCTCTGGACCACTCTGTGGTTTCTGCTCAACGCCAGCTCGCATGAGCCAGCTTTCGGCCGCATGGCGTGGGGCATTAGGCGCCGGCTCCCTCCACGCTGCTCGGCCGCTGGGAGCAGGGCAGCAGACATGGCAGGGCCATGGGGCAGGGCTGCGGCGGCCTATCATGGCCGCCACCCCGGGGCACCTTGGCCCGCGCCTTCTGCACGGCTGGCCCGCCCACCCTTGTGCTATGAAGTCTGGACAGATCCCGGACCACCCGGAGACCGCGGGCTCCCTGCCGAAACTGGGCCCCCTGGCCGAGATCTCCAGCTTGGGTCTGAAGGCAGACAAGCTAGAACACGCAGAGATTCACCCAGAGATCACAACCTACAATTCCTAGAAGTGGAGCTGCGCAGGAATGGAGCTGCGCGGGAAGCCACCTCCAGATGGTGACCCCCCCCAACAACTAAGACAGTACAGATCTAAATTCGTGTTTAAAATGACATGTCTTCGCAACAAAGGTTTCTCTCCTTGTGTATTAAAGACCATGTTTACGTGTGTGTTTAAAGTTTGGTAACATTAACTTTAAGGTTAAAAATATAACTTTAAGGCTATATTCTTACCAGACAGAGTTAAAGGAAAAAGGTTTTCAACGTAATTCTCATAAAGATAAAATTAACTTACATTTAAAGTCTGAGGTAAAAATTAGTTTAAATATCAATATATTTTAACCAAGTTGGTCTAAACAAAACCTGCGCACACCTAGGGTGTGTCTCCATCTTGAATGGGTGTAACAAAAGGTTAAATAGACTTGTTGATATGTAAAACTCTCGATTACCTTCTCTATTAGAAATGGTAGATTACACAATAGCTATGCTAATGATTCTCATGCCTGAGGTTTTCTTTCCTTGATTCTTATGTCTACCTTTTCACATTCTATTGTTTAAACTTTAAACAACCTTAAAATCATTCTAAAAAAGACTTCTAATTGTAATAGAGTTATCAATTGTGGTAAACTTCTAACCTGCTACAAGTTTTGTTTCATAAGTAAGTAAACTGCAGCTGTCAAGTTCTCTACAGAAAAGCAGAATTCTGATGGCTGACATTCCCCATCGAGACAGACATACAACAATTCACCCCCTGGCAATTCTTCGGTGGACATCTGCTTTAGACTTCTATCGGACTCACTGGTACACCTCGGACACTTTGCACAAAACTAGCAGCTTCCTTTATGCTGCTGGGTTTCTCAAACACTGACTGCAGCCATGCCTTGGGACTCTAGGCCTCACCCTCCCCCCATGCTAAAAAATGCCCATCGAGGCAAGTACGCCCCCTAGAGGCAGGAAATGTTTTTTTAAGCTGATAAAGTTTTGCCCAGAGGCAAAAAATGGCCCCCTCAGGCCTTCCTTTGGCAGCACACTAGTTCTTGTTACTCACTTACATGTTTCTCCATGTTTGTGCCAGTTTCTTTTTTTTGAAAATGCCTGTATGATATAGGTTTCTGTTCACCCCACACCCCTGATACTGTGGTCATTTAGTTAAAAAGAAAAGGGGGAATATGTTGGTATTCTTTGTGTTGGTTTGGCCCCCTTCCTCCTACCTCTGAGAGAAATGGTTTGATCCTTGCTAGTTTCACGCCCCTCTTTCTCCCCGCCCCGTATGCTAAGGACATCCAGAGTCCCAGCAGCAGCAGCGGAGAAAGAATGATAGGGAAGCACATGGTGTGGTGATTTGCCCGTTCGTGAATAAAGATTAAACTGCAGCTTCTCAGCCCAGCCGTGTGTCCTCAAGTCTGTCTCTGTCTACCACCGCGACGCTAGCCCGGCCTGCTGGAGCCCCGAAACTTTAACAAATAGATACCTGCTACAGAACCTGAGGGAGGCCTGGGATGTGAAGAATAAAAAGGAGTTTCACACGGAAAGGTGAGTGACTCATATAACAAAGAACAGATGCTCTGTAATTAGGTTTGTCCTGGCATGAAGATAGGGAAATAGCATAATGGTTATGGAAATGACTTTCATGTCTGAGGCTCCAAAGTGCCAGATTCAATATCAGGCACCACTTTAAGCCCAAGCTAAACAGAGTTATGGTTAAAATAAAAAAATAAAATAAAAGTAGGTGGGGGAGTCAATGGTAGCTCAGTGGGTTAAATGCAGGTGGCCCCAAGCACAAGGACAGGTGAAAGGATCCCCGTTCGAGCCCCCGGCTTCCCACATACAGGAGAGTCACTTCACAGCAGTGAAGCAGGTCTGCAGGTATCTAACTTTTTCCTCCCCCTCTCTGTCTTTCCCTCCTCTCTCCATTTCTCTCTGTCCTATCCAACAACAATGACATCAATAACAACAATAATAACTATAACAATAAAACAACAAGGGCAACAAAAGGGAATAAATAAATATTTTTAAAAATAAGTTTCCCCAACAGAAAGGCTATTTCTAGTGAACAATATAATCTCAAGTATGGGTAACACTTCCAATTTTACTCTTCTAGGTAGGAAAGAGAGTGGTAAAAGCTTCCTGTGATCCCACAGAGTCTTGGTTGAGCTGAGCTTGACAAAAATCTCCACACAGTTAAAAAAAATCCCCACATGGTCCACTTCACAAGTGATGAAGCAGGTCGGCAGGTGTCTATCTTTTTCTCCCTTTCTCTATATCTCCCCATCCTCTCTCAATTTCTCTCTGTCCTATCTAATAAAAATTTGCAGGGGGAAGTGAAATATGGCTGCCAGGAATAGTGGATTCATAGTGATGGCCCTGAGCCCCAGTGATAACGCTGGAGGCAGTAAAAATAAGAAAAAAAAAATTCCCATACACATGTGACATGTCCTGGGAAGACCTATCTTGAACATCTTGGGGAGGCAGATTCACCAACATTAAGACAGGCACCATTTTTTTGTTTTTTAAAAACTCTCTCTTTTTTTAAATATTTATTTATTGGATAGAAACAGCCAGAAATCGGGAGTCGGGTGGTAGCACAGCAGGTTAAGTGCACATGGCAAGAAGTGTAAGAACCAGCGTGAGGATCCCGGTTTGAGAACCCCGGCTTCCCACCTGCAGGGGAGTTGCTTCACAGGTGGTGAAGCAGGTCTGCAGGTGTCAATCTTTCTCTCCCCGTTTGTCTTCCCCTCCTCTCACCATTTCTCTCCTTCATTTCTCTCTGTCTTGTCCAACAACAACATATAACAACAACAAAAACTACTACAACAACAACAAAACAAAAAAAAAAAGGCAACAAAAAGAGAAAAATAAATATATTTAAAAAAGAAAGAAAGAAACAGCCAGAAATTGAGAGGAATAGGGGGATAGAGAGGGAGAGAGACAGAGAAACACCAGCAGTCCTGCTTCACCACTCCTGAAGCTTTTCCCCTGCAGGTGGGAACTGGGGGCTTGAACCTGAGTCCTTGCACACTGTGACATATGCACTCAACCAGGTATGCCACCACCAAGTCCCCAGACCAATCTATAACCCAAACTGAAAACTAGGATGCCAAGTAAAGATCACGGTTTTTGATAGCTTAGAATACAATTTGAGTGGCTAGCCTGGAGCAGAGTCATAGTTTCTGCTAGAAATCCTGGCAGACTGTGTAAATCCCCAAGAAGAACCTGTTTCTCTCTCCTCTGTGTATAGCCAGCGATTCTTCTGATATGGGGAGAACAGAAAGGATAACTGTGGTTATACTAGTTTTTTCTTTTTTTTTTTCCCTGAGCCCGAAATCTGATATGCAGGTGGATCTAAGTTATTGTCTGGGGAGATGATGTCATGGCTGGGAAAAGGACCAGAAAGCTGGATCAGGGAAGAGAGTAGCCCCCAAATATGGGAAAGGTGTATAGATATTGTTGACTATAAACCCCATCCAATTTGATCTGATCTGGGGCCCATAATCAGTTTAGGAGCCTATGTGACCTCTGCATCCCTCTAGATCTGAGCTCACATTCTGTGGTCATGAGTAGGATCATTCTAAGCTGCCTCAATATCAGGACCCATCTTCCTCAGCTGTAGCATAGAGTATGTTGTCCATCCTCCCTTTGGAGGATGGAACATTCTCTACTGTTGTTGATCCAAGTTGAGGGCAAGGTTCTATGGGGACCCACAAAGGGGTCTATTGTGTTGTTCCTGATAGAAATGACTGGCAACAATGGAGAGAGGGATTTATTCGAGGTCTAAGCCCATCATGTCTGTTTGGGAATCTCAGGACCCCCCGAGTAGGGTCCAGCTGATGGGGTGGCCTGATAGTGACTAAAGAGTCATCATTAAAGTATGCCAGTCTCTTGCCCTTATTCAGTGTTTGCAGTCCTTGCTTTGATATGGTTAGCTTTGGAGTGAGTGAGGGAAGTGGCCCTTTGGAATATAACTAAAATATGCCTACTAACTATCTACAAAATGGAGACAACCCCCAACTCTTCATCTGCACTATTCCAGCCTTTAGGTTCATGATTAGTCAATAATTTGTTTGGCTTTATATGTTAAATCTCTTTTCAGCCACCAGGTTCCAGATGCTAGCATGATGCCAGCCAGATTTCACTGTATAGACAACCCCACCAAGGTGTCCTAGAGCTCAATCCCCCAGAACCCACCCCACTAGGGAAAGAGAGAGGCATGCTGGGAGTATGAATCAACCTGCTAATGCCCATGTTCAGCAGAGAAGCAATTACAGAAGCCAGACCTTCCACCTTCTGCATCCCACAATGACCTTGGGTCCATATTCCCAGAGGGTTTAAAGAATAGGAAAGCTATCAAGGGATGGGATGGGATAGAGTTCTGGTGGTGGGAACTGTGTGGAGTTGTACCCCTCTTATACTATGGTTTTGTCAGTGTTTCCTTTTTATAAATAATAAAATAAAATAAAATAAGAAAGGATAACCAGCAAGGCCCCCGGGAGTTTTCAGTCTGTTTTCAAGGGAAAAATACACACACTGCAAAGACATGAAAAAAAATATTTTGAAAAGGGCTCCAGTGAGTCTGTCCATGGCTCTGAATTCACTATATTTATTTTTTTGTTTATTTATTTATTATCTAGCTATTTATTTATACCAGAGCACTGCTCAGTGCTAGTTTATGGTGGTGCTGGGGAATGAACCTGGGACCTCAGAGCCTCAGGCATAAAAGTCTGTTGTGCAGCCTATGTGCTATTCCCTTAGCCCCTATCATTATCTTTTTCCTGACTTATTTATTTACTTTACCAGAGCACTGCTCAGCTCTGGCTAACAATGGTACAGAGGACTGAATCTAGGACCTCAGAGACTCAGACATGAGAGTCTTTTGCAGAATCATTATGCTATTGCTCTTTTTTTTTAATATTTATTTTTATTTATTCCCTTTTGTTGCCCTTGTTTTTACTGTTGTTGTTATTGATGTCGTCATTGTTGAATAGGACAGAGAGAAATGGAGAGAGGAGGGGAAGACAGAGAGAGGCAAGAAAAAGACAGACACCTGCAGACCTGCTTCATTGCTTGTGAAGTGATTCCCCTGCAGGTGGGGAGCCGGGGGCTCAAACCAGGATCCTTATGCCGGTCCTTGCGCTTCGTGCCACCTGAGCTTAACCCACTGCGCTACCACCCAACTCCCCCATTATGCTATCTCTTCTGCCCTTTATTATTTTATTTTTATTGTATTAGAAGTCTCTTATGATAATGCTAAAGGGATGAAGGACTCTAGGTTCCAAGATTTACCTGTGCTTGGCAAAACCTATCCCAAGTCCACCACCAGATTAGGAGGCCTGTGATGGTTAACTCTCCTCAGACGTTCCCCTTGTGTGCCCTGCCTCACACTCATCTCCCCACGCTGCAGGAATTGAGCTGAACCACAACTCCTTTCAGTCTCCTCCATGTGTTACATCTTTAGTGATATGTCTGCTTTGTTGGGGCTAGGGTAGCAAGATAAAGGTTACGCATAAGACTTTCATGCCTGAGGTTCCAAGGTCCCAGGTTCAGTCCTCAGCACCAGCATAAGCCAGAGCTGAGCAGTGTTCTGATTTAAAACAAATATTTATCTGTGTTGATAAATATCAGAATAGTGTCATCCATGGGCAAGAGAATCCCTCTGGTATAGATAGCATTCTAATAATTTTGCTTTGTCTCCTAGTAAGAAGTTGCTTGGCATCTGGAAAAGATGGAGACAGAGGTCTATCAATTAGAAAGTAGCGCAGCGGATTAGGCACACATGGCACAAAGCACACGGACCGGCGTAAGGGATCCTGGTTAGAGCCCTCAGTTCCCCACCTGCAGGGGGATCACATCATGGTCGGTGAAGCAGGTCTTCAAGTGTCTATCTTTCTCTCCCCCTCTATCTTCCCATCCTCTCTCAATTTCTCTGTGTCCTGTCCAGCAACAACAACAGCAATGACAACAATAATAAGAAGAACAACAAGCGCACCAACAAGGGCAATAAAATGTGAAAAATGGCCTCCAGGAGCAGTGGATTTGTGGTGCAGGGTGCAGGCACCGAGCCCCAGCAGTAACCCTGGAGGCAAAAAAAAGAAAGTAGCTCTAGGAGTTGAGACAGGCCTGTGACATTCATAAATCTTGCATTGGGGAGCAACCTCAAAGTGATAGGAAGAACCTCAGGATGTTCCATGTGAGAGACAGCTACAGACAAAGAAAACAAGTAGTAGAGTCATACAAAATGACACCCACCCCTTGTCACAACTGGCAGATGCAAGCAATGACTTGGAAGTGAGCTGAGGTCTCACTCAGCCAGCTTCCTGCCCAGTGCTCCACAGGGGCTATGGGAGGCTTGTTTATTTATGTATGGTGACTGCTTCTTCCATGTTGCTGAAGACAGAATAATAAAGCCACGGGGCTGGGTATTAGTGCATCTTGTTGAGCACATATTACCATCCACAAAGACACAGGTGCAAGCCCTCACTCCCTACCTGCAAGAAGGGAGTTTCATAAGTAGTGAAGTAATGCTTCTCTCTCTCTCTCTTCCTCTCTTTCTCTATCTCTACCTCCTCCTCTCCTCTTGATTTCTCTGTCTCTAATAAATGAATAAAACATAAAAAACTAAAAAGTAGAATAATAAAGCCCCACAATTCCATCATTCAATACAATGTACTTAAAATGAATGCTTACGAGGTAGGGGAGACAGCACACTGGCTATGCAAAAAAGACTCTCAAGGGGGTAGATATAGCATACAGGTTATGCAAAGAGACTCTCCTGCCTAAGGCTCCAAGGTCCCTGGTTCAGTCCCCTGCACCACCATAGCCCATAAGCCAGAGCTGATCAGTGCTATCTATCTTTCACTCCCCCTCTCTGTCTTCCCCTCCTCTCTCCATTTCTCTCTGTCCTATGCAACAATGACAACATCAATAACAACAACAACAATAATAACTATAACAATTAAACAGCAAGGGTGGGGGGAAAAACTAGGGCAACAAAAGGGAATAAATAAAAATAAATATTAAAAAAATATTGAAAAAAATATAAAAAATTCTCATGCCTGAAGATCCAAACTCCCAGGTTCAATCCCCTGCACCACCATATGCCAGAGCTGAGCACTGCTCGGGTAAAATTAATTAAATTAAATAGTAAAATTAATGCCTACTGAATACAACCATATGCCAGAGTTCTGTTTTCTTTCTTCCCAATACCAAGATACCAAGCATTAACTTTCAAGAGGGCTGCTTTGATGACTAATGTGTGCTAACACTTTGACTATGAGGGTCTAAGACTGCCTTCACAATGACTAATGGTGGGGAGTCCCGACTCTATGGGGCTCTGGCTTGCTTCTTGCTTCTTATTTTATGGAGTTGACTCAAGCCCTTTCCATTTAGACAGAAATTTTTCCATTAAAGGCATGGAAAGGAACTCAAGATACTTGGCCCCTAAATATGCCACATCGACAAAAGAATCCTTTGGAGCGGAAATTATTTTGAGTTCCTGACATGCCGTATGTGCCACAAAGTAATCCCTTAAAAGGACTCAGGTATCATAAATGCCTTCCCAAGAAGCAACTCAAGTCTTTGCATCTAGAGCACAAGAAGTCAGTACCACAGTCAGACACTGTCACAAACTCTGCATCATCAGTTCTAAGAGCCTAGGACCTCGCCACAAAAGATATCTGTAATAGTCCAGCCTTCAGGTTCATGATTAATCAACAATTTGTTCTGCTTTATATCTTAACTCTTTTCAGCCACCAGGTTCCAGATGCTACCATGATGCCAACCGGACTTCCCAGAGCTGAAAAAAAAAAAAAAAAGGGAAAAAAAAACAAGGTAAAGGGGCCAGACTGTGGTGTACCTTGTTAAACACACATAGTATTAAGCACAATGACCCACACAAGGATCTGGGTTCCAGCCTCCGCTCCCCATCCCTCAAGTGGTGAAGCAGGTCTGAAGGTGTCTATATTTCTCTCTCCCTCTTTATTTTCTCCTCCCCTATCAATTTCTCTCTCAATGAAAATTTAAAAATTAAAAAAAAAAAAAGGAAAAAATCGCTGCCAGTAGTAGCTGTGGTTTCATAGTGCCAGCATCATGCCCCAGTGATAACCTTGGAAGCAAAAAGCAAACAAGCAAGCAAAAAAACAAACAAAAAGCAGAAAGACTAGAATCTTCTCTAAAGACACATCAGTGGCAGATGAAAAATGCAGTTATCATCAGGGAAATGCAAATTAGAGCTACAATGGTGGGGAGAGCATAGTGGTTATGCCTGAGACTCTAAAGAGCCAGGTTCAATTCCCAGCACCACTGTAAACCAGAGTTGAGCCATACTTTAGTAAATAAATAAATAAATAGATAAATAAATAAATAAATAAATATTGGTGGGGGAGACAGCAATATGGCTATGTAGAAGGACTTTCATGCCGGAGGCTCCAAAGTTCCAGGTTCAAATCCCCGCCACAACCACCACCACACATACACACCCCTCACCATCCTAAACCACAGCTAAGCAGTGCTCTGGCTTCTATGTACCCATCATCGATCTTTCTCTCTGTATCTAAATAAAATAAAATACATAAACAAAACCACAATAACCTGAACTAGAAAACCATAATTTCTCCTTGGGAAGCCCTCCCTTCTGCTATGTGAGGATTCAGCAAGAAGACACCACTGGTGAGCCAGGTAGTGGTTTTTCCCAAGACACTGCTAAATCTGCTGACACCTTGACTTTGGACTTCCCAGCTTCACAAGCTGTGAGAATTGAAATGTCTGTTATTTAAGCCAGTCCAGTCAATGACCTTCTGTTAGAGCAGCCTAAACAGACGGAGACACTTTCCCACTGAGTAACTGAGACAGATAGACAAGTTGCAAGAATGTAAAACAGCAGAAGTCGGGCGGTAGCGCAGCGGGTTAAGCGCAGGTGGCACAAAGCGCAAGGACCAGTGTAAGGATTCCAGTTCGAGCCCCTGGCTCCCCAACTGCAGGGGTTTGCTTCACAGGTGGTGAAGCAGGTCTGCAGGTGTCTATCTTTCTCTCCCCCTCTCTGTCTTCCCCTCCTCTCTGTTTTTCTCTGTCCTGTCCAACAACGGTGACATCAATAATAACTACAACAAGAGCACAAAAAGGGAATAAATAAATAAATATTTATATAAAAAAGAATGTGAAACAGCAGTTGCTTGCTTCAGAAATGAAGTATTTTTTTCCTAAATAAGCCAAGTATTTAAGTGAAGCACCTACTTCCAGATCCAGGAAGAGAGACAGTTGAGCCTGCAGAGCACCAGAAGCTACAAGTTCAATCCCCAGCATCATCTTTTTTTTTTTTTTGCTTCCAGGGTTATTACTAGGGCACAGTGCCTATACTACAAATTCACTGCTCCTGGAGGTCATTTTTCCCATTTTGTTGACCTTGTTGTTTATCGTTGTTGTTATTGCTGTCATTGTTGGATAGGACAGAGAGAAATCAAGAGAGGACAGGAAGACAGAGGGGGAGAGAAAGACACCTGCATACCTACTTCACCATCAGTCAAGTGACCCCCCCTGCAGGCGGGGAGCTGGGGGCTTGAATGCAGATCCTTGAGCCAGTCATTGTGCTTGGTGCCATGTGCACTTAACCCACTGCGCCACTGCCTGGCCCTGCCTTCCCCCAGCATCATCTTTTTTTTTCTTTAAATATTTGTTTTATTCTCTTTTGTTGCCCTTGTTGTTTTATTGTTGTAGGTATTATTGCTGTCATCATTGTTGGCTAGGACAGAGAGAAATGGAGAGAGATGGGGAAGATAGAGAGGGGGAGAGAAAGATAGACACCTGCAGACCTGCTTCGCCACCTGTGAAGTGACTCCTCCTGCAGGTGGGGAGCTGGGGGCTTGAACCGGGATCCTTACGCCAGTCCTTGTGCTTTGCACCACCTGTGATTAACCCGCTGCGCTACCACCCGACTCCCCCAGCATCGTCTTAATGCAAGAGCTGAGCAGTACTCTGGCCCTTTCTCTCTCTCTCTCTCTCCTCATAATAAATAGATCTCTTACCTTAAAAAAAAGTCACCTGTTATTAATAAAAATAAATGTGAGCAGTTACCTAATTTACACAGGGTATCACTGAGGCTGATGCTTAGCTGCTTCTTGACAAGTGGGGAGTTGACCAGAACATCTGCATTTTCCTTTATTTTTATCACCTGTTTATAATATTCAACTGCTTCCTTCCCTGGGAACCTAGAAGAGAGAAATGTCATTCAGGGTTTGCATGAAAGAAGCAGGGCATTCATTCATTCAACAACTCACTCACTGGGTGTTGGTGCCAGGACCAGGGTGTAAAGACAAGTAAGGCATAGCCTCACCCAAAGAGAAGTTCCTGAGGTAGGAAGAGAGGAAATTGGAGGGTGACACAGAAGACCCAGCTATTCGTGAAGGGCAAACTTAAGGACTTACGACTCTAGTGGTGGTGAGGGAAACTCACCTGGCTAGAAAGTTGGGGTTAACCTAAACAGGTGAGGCAGAGGCCATTACTGTTGTCACTTTGCCAGTGGGGAGATGGGCAAGCTATGAAGTCTATGCCTCAGTTCTCACAGCTACAGACAGGGTGGGAGGGCAGTTGTTCCTCTGGAAGAACCAGGTAAGCCATGAGCCATGAGCTAAGACTTGCCAAGGCTTGGCATCACACTGAATGTGGGGGAGCTGGGGCTGGAAACACTGGGGATGCCTATATATGTGGGACACACAGAGGAAGGGACATATAAAGGATGGGACACCTGAAGGTACATAGGAAGCTCTTGGGGGCTTCCCTGGGGGGCAGACAAAATGGAGTGAGGTGGAGGGATAAGTCAGAGAGGGCAAATGAAAAGGGAGGTGGCCAGGAAACTTAACAAAGCAGTGGACTCTGATGTGGAGGCCATCCTTGCAGACTGGCTCAGCAGCAGGAAGAGTCTAGAAGCTCTGGGTTGTATGTCTCCATACTTATCAAGAAGGACAGGAGTCAAATTCCACCCACCTTTCTTTGACAGATATCATGAAGAATTTTTTCTTTAACAGCTCTGACATTGGCCTGTGAGTGTTGCTGAGGTCAGCCCTAGAAATCACAAGCGAAAGAAAGACTTACTCTGTGGGGAAAGGAAGCAGGAAAGCAGGGTCTGAAGAACCACAGGTTACGGCCTAGGCCTCTCAGAAGACAGGCCTCAATTCATCTTCCCCAAGGCCTATGAGGGATGCTGGGAAACATGTGGGGATCCTTTCTACTCTCCCTACCTCCCAGGCCTCAACACAGTCTATAGACAAATAGCACTGGGTTTTGCTTTTGTCACAAGGATTATCACTGGGGCTAAGTACCTGCATGATTACCTAGTGCTCTTAGTGGCTATTTCCCCCCTTTCTTTTTTTTTTTTTTTTTCCTCCTCCAGGGTTATTGCCGGGCTCGGTGCCTGCACCATGAATCCACCGCTCCTGGAGGCCATTTTTTTCCCCCTTTTGTTGCCCTTGTTGTAGCTTCGTTGTGGTTATTATTATTGCCCTTGTTGACGCAATTCGTTGTTGGATAGGACAGAGAGAAATGGAGAGAGGGAGGGGAAGACAGAGAAGGGGAGAGAAAGACAGACACCTGCAGACCTGCTTCACCACCGTGAAGCGACTCCCCTGCAGGTGGGGAGCCGGGGGCTCGAACCGGGATCCTTACGCCGGTCCCTGCGCTTTGCGCCACATGCACTTAACCCACTGCGCCACCGCCCGACCCCCATATCTCCCCCCTTTCTTTCTGATTTTCTGAGAGAGATAGAGAGGGAAAAGAATAGAGAGGGAGAAAGAAAAAGAGACACCTGTAGTACTACTTGTGGAGATTACCTCCTGCCAGCAAGGACCAGGGGCTTGAACCTGGGTCCCTACACATGGTAATGTGTGCACTCTACCATGTGTGCCACTACCTGGCCCCTAATGCCACCATTTGAGGACATTGTTGCTAGGGTCCTAACATTGTTCTCAGGCCTGGAGGGTCCCTCTGGCTGCTGCCTCTGACTAGAGTCAAATAAGTGACACACCCCAGAGAGGTGACCCCAGACCTGCTTTATCACTGATGTTGGGGGTGGGGAGATACACTACTGAAATGTTTCATTAAAAACTTACTTTTCACTATCTCTTAGTGGGAAAAACAGTACATCTGCTAAAAGTTCCATTATTTCTCCAACGAGGAGGTTTTTCTCACCCAGCAAACTCCTCCTGATAGTTAGGCATTCATGAAGCTTTCTTTTTGCCTGGTAACTGTGTCCAGTAGCTAATCTGAAAATAAAAAATCATGCATGTTATTTTCGGGGCATGATAAATGTCAGTTACCTTCAAAAGGCTTTCAGTAATGATTCTCTTAAACAGGCTCCTTCCTACCTTCCTTCCTTCTTTCCTTCTTTCTTTCCTTTCCTTTCCTTTTTTTTTTCACCAGAGCACTGCTCAGATCTGGCTTATGGTGATACTAAAGATTGAACCTAGGACCTCAAAGCCTCAGGCATGCAAATCTTATAGAATCACTATTGCTGCCTTCCCAACCCCAAACAGCTTTTCTTTATAGAAAAAATCTGTCCTGAATTCTTAGCTGATCATACTAATAGAGATTCAAGACCTTCAAAGTGATAAAAGGATGTGTATACATCTTTATAAAGAAACCAGAGGGGCTAAGAGATAGCTCACCTGGAAGAGTGCACACCTTGCTGTGTATGAGGCTCTGGGTTGGAGCCCCAGCATCACGTGCGAGTACCAAGGATAGCACCAAGGGAGCTCCATGGATGGTGGAGTGGTGCTGTGGTGTCTCTCCTCTCTCCTCTCTGTCTCTTAAAATAAAGACTAGAAAATTGGACCACTCTAGTATCACAAATGTGTGAAGCTCTGGGTTCATTCCCTGGTAGTGATCCTGGCAGGATCACTGGTTGTGGGAGCCCTGCTGTATATTGTATACTGGTTAGTGGTAGCCCTGCCCTCTATCCCACAAGAAGTCAAGAGGAACTTGTAGTCATAACAACCAAAAGCTCTCTCAGGCACTGGGAGACCACCTCCGGGAGAGAACCCCTGGATGCTAAGGTTCAGCATTTCTCAATACCATCAGATAAGTGGGGAGTGGATTAACAAGTGTGGAATTAGTGTGTTTATCACATGAAAACAAACACCAGAAGCTAGCCTGAAAAGAAGGTAAGTTTCAAAGAAAAAAAAGACATGTTTACATCAGAACACCTTCGGTGTATTTCATGGTTGCCTGGTCCCAGGGATTGTTGTCCAACAAGCTGGAAATGTCACTGGCACGTTCCAGGAGGTGACTGTCTTGCAAGTACTCCTCAGAGGCTGTCCTCACCAGGTTGTTCAGCACTCTGCCTGCAGGGAGTACAGTTTGGCAAAAAAAGATAATGCTTCAGCAAACAAACTGTCTCTCAGACTTTCGAGAACTATGGCAGTTATCTTTGGGAAGGTGGGGGTATAGAACTTTAATGGTAGGTCCATTGTGGAACTATACCCTATAACCTTGCAATCTGGTAACTCACTATTAATCATGAATTTAAAAATGGCAAAAATAAAGAAACAAGGGAGTCGGGCGGTAGTGCAGCAGGTTAAGCACAGATGGCGCAAAGCACAAGGATATAAGGATCCCAGTTTGAGCCCCTGGCTCCCCACCTGCAGAGGAGTCACTTCACAGGCGGTAAAGCAGGTCTACAGGTGTCTTTCTCTCCTCCTCTCTGTCTTCCCCTCCTCTCTCCATTTCTCTCTGTTTTATCCAACACCAACGACATCAATAACAACAACAATAAAACAACAGGGCAACAAAAGGGAATAAATAAATAAATATTTTTTAAAATATAAAAAAAATAAACAAGTAAGGATCAACTTTAAAAAAAAATGGTGATGTGGGGGTCGGGCGGTAGTGCAGCGGGTTAAGCGCACCTGGCGCAAAGCACAAGGATCCTGGTTGGAGCCCCCGGCTCCCCACCTGCAGGGGAGTCACTTCACAGGCGATGAAGCAGGTCTGCAATGTCAGTCTTTCTTTCCCCCTCTCTGTCTTCTCCTCCTCTCTCGATTTCTCTCTGTCCTGTCCAGCAATAATAACCACAACAAGACTACAACAACAAGGGCAACAAAAGGGTGGAAAATGGCCTCCAGGAGCAGTGGATTCATCATGCAGGCACTGAGCCCCAGCAATAACCCTGGAGGCAAAAAAAAAAAAAAAAAAGATGATGCTTCAAGTTTTTAGTTTACTTCCCCTCCCCTACATACACAAAAGAATTGAGGAGCCGTGTGGTGGCACACCCAGTTGAATACAAATGTTACAATGTGCAAGGACCTAGGTTCAAGCCTCCATTCCCAGCCTGCAGGAGGGAAGCTTCACAAGCAGAGGAGCATAGCTGCAGGTGTCTCTCTTTCTCTCTCATCCTCTATCTTCCCCTGGCCTCTCCATTTCTCTGTCCTATAAAACAGATAAAATAAAAATAAAAAGAACAGGGAGTCGGGCGGTAGCCCAGGGGGTTAAGCGCAGGTGGCGCTAAGCACAAGGACCAGCGGAAGGATCCCAGTTCGAGCCCCCGGCTCCCCACCTGCAGGGGAGTCACTTCCCAGGCGATGAAGCAGGTCTGCAGGTGTCTGTCTTTCTCTCCCCCTCTCTGTCTTCCCCTCCTCTCTCCATTTCTCTCTATCCTATCCAACAACGATGACATCAATAATAACTACAACAATAAAAAAAACAAGGGCAACAAAAAGAATAAATAAATAAAAATAATAAAAAATAAATAAATAAATAAAAAGAACAAATTCCTTTAAAAAGAGTTAAGATAGGGAGATCAGATGGTATACCTGGTTGAACACACTCATTACCATAGACAAGGACCTGGGTTCAAGCTCCAGGCCCCCACTTGCAAGAGGAAAGCTTCACAAGTGGTGAAGCAAGTTTGCAGGTGTCTTTCTTTCTCCCTCTCTATATACCCCCCCTCTCTCAATTCCTCTTTGTCCTATCAAAGAGAAAAGGAGGAGAGAGAAAAGAGGAAGATAAAATGGTCACCAGGAGTGGTATATTCTTAGTGCTGTCACCAAGCCCCAGAGATAACCCTGGTGGCAATTAAACCAAAAATAGAGTGAAAATGGGGGCCGGGCATTAGCGTAACAGGCTGAGCGCACATGGCGTGAAGCGCAAGGACTGGTATAGAAATCCCGGTTCAAGCCCCTGGCTCCCCACCTGCAGAGAGGTCACTTCACAAACAGTGAAGCAGGTCTGCAGGTGTCTTTCTCTCCCCCTCTGTCTTCCCCTCCTCTTTCCATTTCTCTCTGTCCTATGCAACAACGACAGCAATAACAACAACAATAAACAACAAGGGCAATAAAAGGGGAAAAAAATAGGCTCCAGGAGCAGTGGATTCATGGTGCAGGCACCGAGCAATGACCATGGAGGGGAAAAAAAAAAGAGTGAAAATGTCAAGAGGCAGATCCTTTAATATCATTTCTACATCACTACCAGTAGCCAGAACTTTTTTTTAATAAAGTAGTTACGTCCAACAGTGCATCTGAGCTAGCTTACATGCAATGAATTTGTGTGGGCCAAGGAGCGAAGACACCAATTCTGAGTTTGTTTTTGCAAATGAAGAGATAAAAAAAAAATTATTGAGTAAGAATGTGGATGTGTGGAAAGTCGTCGTCCCTGTGGTAACCAAGCCCCACAGAAACAGGAGAGAGAGAGCCCTGGCAGTAAGAAACATCACGATGATACAGTCAAGGGACTGTGTATACAAGAGGTCCTCATTCTCTCCCTGGTGCCACAGAAAACAAGAAAGACAAAGACAAACTCAACATGATAGATGGCAGGGCAGTACTCTGATCTATGTTTGTCTCTCTCTATATATAGATAAATGGATGGCAGGTAGGTAGGTAGGTAGATAAATAACAGATGATAGAAGATAGGCAATGATAGACAGATATGTAGATATGTACTAGATAGACAGACAGATGTGCAAGGGTTTACAACAAGAAGCATATGAATAAGTCCCAAGCCCACTTGCTAAGTAATGGGCTGGACCTAGATAGTACTGTCTTGGGAATGTGCTCTCTGTAGGATAAACATTTTTTTTAATATTTTATTTATGGATAGAGACAGAGAGAAATTGGTAGAAAAGGGGAAGATAAGAGAGGGGGAGAGAATGAGAGATAACTATAATATTGCTTCATCCCTTATGAATCTTTCCCCCTGCTGGTGAGGACCAGAGGCTTGAACTCAGGTCCTTGTGCATTCTAACATGTGCACTCTACCAGGTGTGCCACCAGCATTTTGCTTTTTTTTTTTTTTTTTTTTTTTGTCTCCAGGGTTATTGCAGGAGCTCAGTGCCTGCACTCAAATCCACTGCTCCTGGAGGCCATAAAATTTTCCCTTTGTTATCCCAGGTGGTTCACTTTCTAACAAAGTCCTAAAACCTAGATATAGACCAGGTTCGGTGAGAGAGAGCATATGTTCACACGTATCCATAAACTAGGGCAAAATATATACCTGAAAGCAGAAGTGCACTAGAGTTTGCAGTGAGTACCCCCCCAACATTTTCTCTCCACTATTCCAACCTTTGGGTCCATTATGGCTCAACAATTTGTTTGACTTCATATGTTAACTCTCTTTTCAGCCACCAGGTGCCAGATGCCATCAGGATGCCGGCCAAGCTTCCCTGGACTGAAGACCCCACCAGGGTGTCCTGGAGCTCCACTTCCCCAGAGACCCACCCTACTAGGGAAAGAGAGAGGCAGACTGGGAGTATGGACCGACCAGTCAATGTCCATGTTCAGCGGGGAAGCAATTACAGAAGCCAGACCTTCCACCTTCTGCAACCCACAACAACCCTGGGTCCATGCTCCCAGAGGGATAGAGAATGGGAAAGCTATCAGAGGAGGGGATGGGATATGGAGATTGGGTGGTGGGAATTGTGTGGAGTTGTACCTCTCCTAGCCTATGGTTTTGTTAATGTAGCCTTTCTTAAATAAAAAAATAAATTAAAAAATAAAAAAATTAAATAAATAAATAAATTTTTCCCTTTGCTGCCCTTCTTGTTTTATTGTTGTTGTAGTTATTATTGTTATTGTTATTGTCATTGTTGGACAGGACAGAGAGAAATAGAGAAAGGAGGGGAAGACAGAGAAGGGGAGAGAAAGATAGACACCTGCAGACCTGCTTTACTGCCTGTGAAGCAATTCCCCTGTAGGTGGGGAGCCAGGGGCTTGAACCGGGATCCTTGCACTGGTCCTTGTGCTTCGCGCCATGTGCACTTAACCCACTGCGCTACCACCCAATTCCCCACCATTTTGCTTTTATATCGCTTTTTATATGATTACAGATATATATTGCCAGTTATCGACAATGAAACAGACTCCTAGAAAACAGAAAGTGCTCTAAGCCGTACATGTTATGGAAGCAGAATGGAACCATATTCGTGTTCTTAGAAAACACTATGGGAACCAAAGCAACGATTGCTACCTCAACATGCTTCACCTCAGAATGTATCCAGAGACTTCACGTGTGGAATGACAACCCTTCAGCTTCATTACTCGGGTGAGACCTTTCCTTTAATAGTACACTCTAATTTCATCTCAGGTAGTTCACTTTCTAACAAAGTCCCATAACCTAGATATACACCAGTTTCTATGAGAGAGAGCTTATGTGCACATGTATCCATAAATTACTGCAAAATATATACCTGAAAGCAGGACTACACTGGAGTTTGCAGTGAGTACCTCCCTAACACTTCCTCTCCACTATTCCAAGCTTGGGATCCATGATTGCTCAACAAATTGTTTGGCTTCATATGTTAACTCTCTTTTCAATCACCAGGTTCCAGATGCCACCAGGATGCTGGCTAGGCTTCCCTGGATTGAAGACCCCACCAATGTGTCCTGGAGCTCAGCTTCCCCAGAGTCACACCCTACTAGGGAAAGAGAGAGGCAGACTGGGGGTATGGACCGACCAGTCAACGCCTATGTTCAGCGGGGAACCAATTACAGAAGCCAGACCTTCTACCTTCTGCAACCCTCAACGACCCTGGGTCCATGCTCCCAGAGGGATAGAGAATGGGAAAGCTACCATGGGAGGGGGTGGGTTATGGGGATTGGGTGTTGGGAATTGTGTGGAGTTGTACCCCTCCTACCTTATGCTTTTGTTCACTAATCCTTTCTTAAATAAAAAATTTTAAAAAAAAAAGAAAACACTATGGGAGCTTTGCAAGCAGAAACACAGACACACAGGAAGTAGATGTCACCCCGTGTTATATTGCACAGACCTGGATCTCACAGTCCTCTGCACATCTAGGTCATATAATGGGACTGCTGCCATACATGGGACCCAACCCTGAGTTGCTACTGCAACTTCCCTGCTCACCGAGGTCCACAACAAAAACCAGCACCTGGGGACATCCTGTACCATGAGGTCTGGGGGTGACAGGCCTGAGGGAACGGGGCCAGTGGCCTGGACTCCAGCACCACATCTGCCATGCAGGGCGCTGGTTTAATTTCCTTCATCTCACTGCCTTTCATTTTCCTCATCTGTAAAAAAACACTCGGGGAAAGCTTTGCAAGTGGTGAAGCAGGGCTGCAGGTGTCTCTCTGTCTCTCTCCCTCTCTTTCACCCCCTTCCCTCTTGATTTCTGGCTGTCTTTATCTCATAAGTAAATAAAGATAATTTTTAATAAAACACTCATCCTGTGGTCCAGGTGTTGGCATAGTGGATAAGGCATTAGATTCTCAAGCATGAGGTCCTGAGTTTAAACCTCGGCAGCACATGTACCAGAGTGATGTCTGGTTCTTTCTCTCTCTCCTATCATTTCTCATGAATAAATAAATAAATAGATAAAAATTTTTAAAAAAGAAAAAAACACTCATCCTACATGAGGTTTTCTGGATGTAAAAGAGATTATGGGAGGGTCGGGCAGCAGCACAGTAGGTTAAGTGCACATGGTGCAAAGTGCAAGGACCAGCATAAGGATCCTGGATCAAGCCCCCGGCTCCCACCTGCATGGGGGTGGGGGTGGGGTCGCTTCACAAGCGGTGAAGCAGATCTGCAGATGTTTATCTTTCTCTCTCCCTCTCTGTCTTCCCCTCCTCTCTCGGTTTCTCTCTGTCCTATACAACAACAGCAACAACAACAGCAATAACAATGATAAGCAACACAGGCAACAAAGGGAAAAATAGCCTCCAGGATCAATGGATTCGTAGTGCAGGCAATAACCCTGGAGGCAAAAAAAAAAAAGAGAGATCATGGGCATGGGCATTGGCATGGGCATATTGTGCCTTGCATGTGATAAATAGTACCTGAATGAAATGACAGCATTTTTTAATTTCTTTATTGGGAAATTAATGTTTTATATTCAACAGTAAATACAATAGTTTGTACGTGCATAACATTCCCCAATTTCCCATATAACAATACAACCCCCACCAGGTCCTCTGTCATCCTTCTTGGACCTGTATTCTCTCCACCCACCCACCCCAGAGTCTTTTACTTTGGTGCAATACGCCAATTCCATTTCAGGTTCTACTTGTGTTTTCTTTTCTGAACTTGTTTTTCAACTTCTGCCTGAGAGTGAGATCATCCCATATTCATCCTTCTGTTTCTGACTTATTTCACTTAACATGAATTTTTCAAGGTCCATCCAAGATTGGCTGAAAACGGTGAAGTCACCATTTTTTACAGCTATGTATATATACACTATGTATATATACACTATGTATATATACCATAACTTGCTCAGCCACTCATCTGTTGTTGGACACCTGGGTTGCTTCCAGGTGGAATTTTTTTTTTTAAACAGAGGTGACCTTTGGACTCACAGCTGCTGAGATAGGTTGCACAAGCAGCGGCAGTTGTCCAGTTTAGCCTGTTCCCAGGGCTCCTCTGCAATACCACTCTGCACCTTTCTCTAGCAGCAGAGTCTTTTCCATCTCCCTGAACAAAGCAACCCAATGACTAGCTCTAACAGTGGAACACCACTTGTGAATTTCCCATCACTTGTGAGCCTTGGCTTCAGTCTTCCTTGCTTCTTTCCTGCCTTCCTTTTTCTTTTTGAACAATCTTTCCAACATTGATCTGACTTCTTTTCTCATAATAAGAAAAATACAGAGAGTGTGTGAGAGAAAGAAAGAGATCAGAGCAGGGACTGGGCGGTAGTGCAGCAGGTTAAGCGCACGTGGTGCAAAGCACAAGGACCCGTGTAAGGATCTGGTTCGAGCCCCCGTCTCCCCACCTACAGGGGAGTTGCTTCACAGGCAGTAAAGCAGGACTGCAGGTGTCTATCTTTCTCTGCCCTTCTCTGTCTTCCCCTCCTCCTTCAATTTCTCTCTGTCCTATCCAACAATGAATGACATCAACAACAACAATAATAACCGCAGCAAGGCTACTAGGACAACAAAAGGGGAAAAAAATGGCCTTCAGGAGCAGTGGATTCATGGTGCAGAAACTGAGCCCCAGCAATAACCCTGAAGGCAAAAAAATAAATAAATAAAAATAAAATAAAATAAATTTTAAAAAAAGAAAGAGATCAGAGCAATGCTCAGCTCAGCTCTGGCTTATGGTGGTGCTAAGGATTCAACCTGGGCTCAGAACTTTAGGTATGAAAAATCTTTTGCATAATCATTGTGATGTCTCCCCAGACCCCTGACTCCAATTTCTATGCCTTCTGCAAGTTTCCAAGTGAACAGATCCAGGCTTCCATTCTTCAGGTTAGGGACACCTGATCCAGTCACTATTCCCTTTCACCCCAAATGACCAGCAGACAACTAAGTGAAGTCCTTAGACTAGCCAGCCTTGTCAGCCCTGCCAGCCAACCTCAGACACTTGCAGGAGACTAGCCCAAATCTACTGAGCTCACCCATGGGCAGTGAGACACCCCCCTCACCCCTAACAGCCTGCAGCCTGCTACCAACCCATTGCCCCATGGGCAGTGATCAAATTAAACAGCTGTTTGCCAGGCTAGCATGGAGGTGCCTCTTCCTGGGCGTGTACTCTCTGGGTTGTAGAGACATGACCGGAGCCATCCTGGGCTACTACTCACTCAGTGACACGAGGGAGATGACTCAGGAACCAAACACGTGGCGCGAGGCAATGCAATATCTTTATTGATCAGAGAGCCAAGGCTTTTAAAAGGTAGACCCGGAAGTGGCAAGTCAAAAACAGAAATGGCTAGGAAAGGGGTGGAGAAAGGCAAAAGGGGGCTGGGAAGGTAGAAACTTCCTTAGCAACTGTTTCAAGGGTTTTAACTGGTAGGATTAATAATACCCTGCAGGCAGGGAGGGTCTTGAGGGTAGAAAGAAGATAGGTCAAAGAAATGGAATGAGTAGGGATCGTTCAGGCAAAACAATGATTATGCAGATTTCCCCTCAAGTCAAGCCATGCTGAGCTCAACCACATCCTCAACAATTTCCCGACACTGTTGTTTGAAAACCCTGAGTTTCAGAGTAGTTTGTTATGGGACCAAAGTTACTTGGGGGCAGAGAGATAGCTCAGCAGTAGAACTCAGTCAGAGGCCCCAAGTTCAATCCCCAGCACCATATATGCCAGTATCTCTTTTTCTCCTTGACACACATACCTTAGGGGGGAAGCATATTTATGTACACACACATATGTATGAGCTGGGGTCTCAGATATGCACAATTTTACCATTTAAGGGATACTACAGCATGGCCCACATGATGCCAGGGGTAGAGCCTGTGCTGCAAGGGTGGCAAGGCACATACCCTAGCTGATGAGTTCTCTCAGGCCCGTAATATTTTTCCTTTTCTCTTTCTTTTTCTTTTTTTTTTATTTCTTTATTGGGGGATTAATGTTTTGCAGCCGACAGTAAATACAACAGCTTGTATATGCATAACATTTCCTTTTCCCTTTCTTACCCTTCCTTCCTTCCTCTCTCTCTCTCTCTCTCTCTCTCTCTCTCTCTTTCTCTCTCTGTTTGCCTCCAGGGTTATCACTGGGGCTCACCACTGCTCCTGGCGGTCATATTTTTTCCATTGTTGCTGTTGCTGCTATTGTTGTTATTGGACAGGACACAGATAATTTGAGAAAGGAGGGGGCGACAGAGAGGGGGAGAGAAAGATAGACATCTGTAGACCTGTTTCACTGTTTGCGAAGTGACCCCCTTCCAGGTGGGGAGCCGGGGGTTCGAAACTGGGATCCTTGCGCCAATCCTTGCGCTTTACACTATGTGCACTTAACCCTGTGCACTACCACCCAGTCCCTTTTTATTTCTTTCTCCCATAATCTAGCATGGGTGGGGGAGATACCATTATGGTTATGCAGATTCTCATGCCTGAAACTCCAAGATCCTATGTTAAATCCCCCACACCACCATAAGCCAGAGCTGAGCACTGTTTAAAATAAGTAAATAATAGGGGATCAGTATAGACAGAAGTTGAAAAAAAAACAACAGAAAGGAAAACACAAAGCAGAACTTTGACTGGAGTTGGTATACTGCAACAAAGTAAAAGACTCTGGGGTGTGGGGCGAGGGTTCAGGTCCTGGAAAACAGAGGAGAATCTAGTGGGGTTTGAATTATTATGTGGAAAATTGACAAATGTGATACATGTACAAATTATTGTATTTTATTTTACTGTTGATTGTAAACTATCAATCCCCCTAGAGGAATTAAAACAACAACAACAACAAAAAAAATAGCAGTGGTCTGGGAGGTGGCCCAGTGGATAAAGCATTGGACTCTTGGGAGTCGGGCGGTAGCACAACAGTTAAATGCACATGCCGCAAAGCACAAGGACCAGTGTAAGGATCCTGGTTCAAGCCCCAGATTCCCCACCTGCAAGGTAGTCCCTTTACAGACGGTGAAGCAGGTCTGCAGGTGTCTATATTTCCCCTTTTTTGTCTTCCCCTCCTCTCTCCATTTCTCTCTGTCCTATCCAACAACAACGACATCAATAACAACAACTACAACAATAAAAAAGGGCAACAAAAAGGGAAAATAAATATTTAAAATATTTAAATATTTTAAAAGGTGCTTCACCACTTGTGACGCAAACCCTCTGCAGGTGGAGAGTCAGGGGCTCGAACTGAGATCCTTACATGGGTCCTTGCACTTTGTGCCACATGCATTTAACCCACCATACTACCGACCAACTCCCGGAAAATAAATATTTTTTTTAAAAAAAGCATCAGACTCTCAAGCATGAGGTTCCAAGTTTATTTCTTAGCAGCACTTGTATCAGAGTGATATCTGATTCTCTCTCCCCTCCTATCTTACTCATTAGTAAAAAGATAAATAAAATCCTTTTAAAAATAATAGGTGGTCAGTGCATCTGATTAAGCACACACACTACAGTGGACAAGGATTCAGGTTCAAGCCCCTAGCCTCCACCTTTAGAGGGAAAGCTTCACAAGTGGTGAAGTAGAACTGTAGGTGTCTCTCTGTCTCTTTCCCTATTTATCTCCTCCTCCCATCTCAATATCTGTCTCTATCTAATAATAAATAAATTTTAAGGGGGCTGGAGAGTAGTGCAGTAGGTTAAGAGCACGTGGCACAAAGCACAAGGACCAGTTTAAGGATCCCAGTTCGAGCCCCCAGCTCCTCACCTTTGGGGGGGGGCACTTCACAAATGGTGAAGCAGGTCTGCAGCTGTCTGTCTTTCTCTCTCCCTCTCTATCTTCCCATCCTCTCTCGATTTCTCTTTGTCCTATCCAACAACAACAGCAAGAACAACAACAACAACAATAAACAACAAGGGGAATAAAAGGGGGAAAATAGCCTCCAGGAGCAGTAGATTCATGGTGCAGGCACTGAGCCCCAGCAATAACCCCTGGAGGCAAAAAAATTAAGATATATATATTTAAGAAATAATGACAGTAATAATAAAAGACCTCATTCTTGAGGCCCCAGGTTTGATCCCCAGCACCACACATGCCAGAGATGAGTGATGCTTTGACCTCTCACTTGTGAAAATAAAATTTTTTAAGTATTTTTTTTACTGCCACGAAGGCTATCATAGAGGCTTGGTGCCAGCACTATGAATCCACCAATCCTAGAAGCCAATCCCCCCTTTTTTTTTCTTCTTATTCTATTTTTATTTGATAGTACAGAGAGAAATTAAGAGGAGCAAGGGAGATTGTGAAGGAGAAAGACAGAGAGATACCTGCAGACCTGCTTCACTGCTTGTGAAATGTCCTCTCCGCAGGTGGGGAACAGATGCTCGAACCCACAACCTTGTACATAGTACCATGTGCATTTAACTGGGTATGCCACCGCATAGCCTCCCAATTTTTTTAAAGATAGAGATAGAGAGATAGAGAAGCCGAGAGAAAAACTGAAAGAGGCCACAGCACCGAAGCTTCCTTCAGTGGGTGGAGGCCAGGCTCAACCTGGATCACACACATGGCAAAACATCGCACTAAGTGAGCTATTTCACCTGTCCCCCACCCCCAAATGAATATAAATAGAACTAATACAATTTAAAGCCCTTTCAGTCTAGGAGAACTGTCAATTGGTGGATGAAGTCTGAGCACGATCTCAGTTCATTAAGGGGTCCTTGTCCTCCTTCAGCAGAACCACGATGGCCCTGGGTGTCAATCATGCAAGAAAAATACAGTGGCTGTATGTGGTTAAGTCCTTACTCGTGGCAGCCATTGTTTTAAATCTCCTGTGTTTGCTGTCCAGGGCTGCCTGTTTCCATGTTATAAGGGAGGGATAAGAGCAGCCTTTGTATGATGGGAGGTGACCAGCCCAGCAGAGCTAGTAAAGCACATGCACCACAAGATGCAGTGCAATGTGATGTTGCTATTATCCTCCCTTACAATACAGAAACTGAGACCCTAGGAAGGCTCCATCATGGATCCAGTTCCACACAGAGAGGGAACTCTCTTTTTTGGCCAGTCTTCTTTTTTTTTTTTTTCTGAGGCTTATCACAACAGCTTTCCACATATTGAAAGGTTTCTTTGTGTGTGGGAGGGGAAACTTTGGGGTCAAGACTTACCTGCTCACAAAAAAAAAAAAAGAAGAATCAGCAATGTGGGGGGCCAGATAGTAGCACAGCTGGTTAAGCACACATGGCGCAAAGCACAAGGACCAGTGTAAGGACCCCGGTTTGCGCCACTGCTCCCCACCTGCAAAGGGGTCGTTCCACAGGCAGTGAAGTAGGTGTCTTTCTCTCCTGCCTCTGTCTTCCCTCCTCTCTCAATTTCTCTCTGTCCTGTCCAATAACAACAGCAGCAATAACAACAACAAGGGCAACAAAAATGGGAAAGTGTCCTCCAGGAGCAGTGGATTTGTGGTGCAGACATCAAGCCCCAGCAATAACCCTGAAGGCAAAAAAACAGACTCAGCAGGGTGAAGCTGAGTCAGTGGGGTAGAGCACATGCCTTGCAAACCAGCTTCCATCCCTGCTGCCATCTAGTCCAATGGTGTTCTGGTCTCTCTTGTAAGCGAGGGCGCACACACACACACACACACACACTCTCTCTCTGATAAATTTTTTTTTCAATCAATCAAGGGCTGGTGAGATAGCTCACCTGAGAAGGTGCCTGCTTTGCTATGAGTGCAACTCAGATTCAAGTCCAGCCCTCAGAGCACTAGGACAGACTTTGATGATGTGGTACCTTTCCCTTTATATCTCTTACCTTTCCTTCCTTTCTTTTCTTTCTTTTTTTTTTTTTTATTATCTTTATTTAGTGAATGGAGACAGCCAGAAATCGAGAGGGTAGGGTAGGGTAAGGAAGATAGAGAGGGAGAGAAAGAGAGACACCTACAGCCCTGCTTCACCACTTGCAAAGCTTTCCCTCTGCAGGTGGGGACCAGGGGCTCCAACCCGGGTCCTTGAGCACTGTAACATGTGTGCTCAACCAGGTGCGCCACCACCCATTCCCATTTTTTTTTTAAGAAACATTTTTTTAAATCTTTATTTGCTTATTGGATATACAGCCAGGAATTGAGAGGAAGTAGGAGATAGAAGAGAGAGACAGAGAGACACCTGCAGCCCTGCTTCACCACTTGTGAAGCTTTTCCCCTGCAGGTGGGGGCTGGGGGCTCAAACCCAGGTCCTTGTGCATTGTAACGTGTGCTCAACCAGGTGCATCACCATGTGGCCCCTTTCTTTCTTTCTTTCTTTCTTTCTTTCTTTCTTTCTTTCTTTCTTTCGGTAGACTGGGACTGGGAGTTTGTATGATTACTCTACCACTCCAAACAGCCACCACCCCCCAGTTTTTCTTGGTTAGAGGGTAAGAGAAAGAGAGAGAGAGTATAAATAGAGAGGGAATGAGGGTGAGACAGAGAAAATGTGAGATACCTGCAGCTGTACTCCTGTGCTTGTGAAGCTTTCCCCTTACAGAAGGAGACTGGGTCCTCACACATAATAATGTGTGTGCTCAGTGGGATGAGCCCACACCTGGCTCCTGTCCTTATCAGCCTGGAGTGGTGAAACCCTGCTCATAATAATTTTTTTAATTCTTTTTTTTTTTTCACACCAGAGCACTGCTCAGCTCTGACTTATAGGTAGGGTTGGAGACTGAACCTGGGACCTTTGGTTCTTCAGGTATGAAAGTGTTTTGCATAACCATTATGCTAACCCTCCAGCCCAATTTTTAAATTATTAATTAAATAAATAATCAAGTAAACAGGCGAGGTTGTAGCTCAGCAACAGCTCTGAGGTTCTGAATTCAACTCCTGGTGCACACACAGAAAATGAAACCTCTCTATTTGCTAGGAGTGGCTGAGGAGTCTGACTCAGAAGCACAAACAGGCACCCCCCCTGCACCTGTCACCTCACCTTTCTGCTTCACCAAGTCCTGGTTGTCTCTGAAGTTGCTGGGTGGAAACTGTATGAGATTCCACCATGCTTTCTGGAAATACTGGAAGCCTTCCTGGGCCATCCCTATTTGCAGATAGAGTTCTCCGATTGTATTCTGCACTCTCACAAGCATTTCTGTTATGGAGCCACTCTGCACACAAGGAAAAACAAGCCACTCCTGAGAGGATGAAGTGTCCCAGCAGGCACAGCACCCCACCCCCATCCAGGAAAGGTCACTCTCAAAATAAGCTTGCAGGAGATTGTACCCTTTATAATCCAAATACTTTGAAAATGGTGGATGTAGTGATGTATTTATTGGGAGACATTGCAAGTACAAATACATTTTGTTACTTCATGATAATAAAAATTTTGAAGAAAAAGAGGGTTGGGGAGACACCACCATGGTTCTGCAAAAGACCTTTATGCCTGAGGCTCTAAGGTCCCAGGTTCAATATCCAAAACCACAATAAGCCAGAGCTGAGAAGTGTTCTGGTAATTCTCACAATTCTCTCTCTCTATCACTCTGATTAAAATAAACATAAAATTAAAAAATATAATTGTTCAACAATTTGTTTGGCTTTGTATGTTGACTCTCCTGTTAGCCACCAGGTTCTAGATGCCAGCATGATAACGACCAGACTTCCTTGGACAGACGACCCCACCAATGTGTCCTGGAGCTCCGCTTCCCCAGAGACCCATCCTACTAGGGAAAGAGAGAGGCAGACTGGGAGTATGGACTGACCAGTCAACACCCATGTTCAGTGGGGAAGCAATTACAGAAGCCAGACCTTCCACTTTCTGCAACCCACAATGACCTTGGGTCCATGCTCCCAGAGGAATAGAGAAGGGGAAAGCTATCAGGGGAGGGGATGGGATATGGATATCTGGTGGTGGGAATTGTGTGGAGTTGTACCCCTCCTATCCTATGGTTTTGTTAATGTCTCCCTTTTTAAATAAATAAATAAATAATAAAAAAATTAAAAAATAAAGCAGAGTGAGGTTGTGGGGACAAAGGAACTCTCCTGCACTGCTGATGGGAATGTAAATGGGTCTAACTCCTGTGGAAAGCAGTCTAGAGAACTCTCAGAAGGCTAGAAGTGGACCTACCCTATGACCATGCAATTCCTTTCCTGGGAATATATCCTAAGGAACCAAACACAACCATCCAAAAAGATATGTGTATATCTCTGTTCATAGCAACAAAATTTGTAATAGCCAAAGCCTGGAAGCAACCCAGGTGTCCAACAACAGATGAGTGGCTAAGTAAGTTGTGGTATATATACATAGTGGAATACTACTCAGCTATTAAAAATGATGATTTTTTTACCTTCTTCACCCCATCTTGGATAGAGCTTGAAGAAATCATGTTAAGCGAAATAAGTCAGATACAGAAGGATGAATACGGGGTGATCTCACTCACAGGCAGAAGTTGAAAAACAAGATCAGAAGGGAAAACATTAAGCAGAACTTGTATTGGAGTTGGTAGACTGCAACAAAGTAAAAGACTCTTGGGGGTGGGGTGGGGAGTTCAGGTCCTAGAACATGATGGCAGAGAAGGATCTAGTGGGGGTTGAATTATTATGTAAAAAAGTGGGAAATGTTATGCATGTACAAACTATTAAATTTTACTGTCAACTATAAACTATTAATCCCCCAATAAAGAAATAAAAAAAAATATAGCAGGTCAGGGAGATAAAGAGTTAACTAAAGTTAAGAGTTAAAGCAAAGGACTTGCAGGCTGAGGCACCATCTTATGTCAGTGTTTGAGTGGTGCTCTAATCTCTCTGTTTCTCATTCTGTCTCTAATAAAGATTAGTAAAAGACTGCTTACCAGGGAGTCGGGTGGTAATGCAGCTGGTTAAGCATACATGGCACGAAGTGCAAGGACCGACATAAGGATCCTGGTTCGAGCCCCCGGCTCCCCAGCTGCAAGGGAGTCACTTAGCAGGCAGTGAAGCAGGTCTGCAGGTGTCTATCTTTCTGTCCACCCTCTGTCTTCCCCTCCTCTCTCCATTTCTCTCTGTCCTATCCAACAACAATACCATCAACAACAACAACAATAATAACTAAAACAAGGGCAACAAAAGGGAATAAATTAATATTTTTTTAAAAGACTGCTTACCTAGTGTAGTGGCTCTGCACAAAAGCCTCATGCCCAATGCAGAAGAGGTTCAGATTCAAACCCCAGTCTCATTAGAAACCAGAGGAATACACCTCTGGTAAAAAAGAAGAAGAAGGAGGAGGAGGAGGAAGAGGAGGAGGAGGAGGGAAAGGAATAAAGAAAGAAAGAAAGAAAGAAAGAAAGAAAGAAAGAAAGAAAGAAAGAAAGAAAGAAAGAGAGAAAGAAAGAAAGAAAGAAGAAACAATACTTTGGGCCAGGTTGTGGCACACCTGGTTAAGCACACATAGTATGAAGTTCAAGGATCCTGGTTCAAGCCCCTGGCACCCCACCTGTGGTGAGGGTGGGGGTGGTAGGGAGTGGGGAGGTGGCTTCACAAGCTTCACAAGCAGTGAAGCAGGTGTCTTTCTCTCCTCTTCTCTATGCCCTGCCCTCTTAATTTCTCTCTGTACTATCAATAAAATGGGGAAAAGTGGCTGCCAGGAACAATGTGTATCTAAAGAAAAAGTGGTTCAAAGCAGTGAAACTGCATATGAAAGGCGCTGCTTACACACACACACACACACACACACACACACACACACACACACACATATGTGTGCGTGAGTTTCTTCCTTTGAGAACTGAATACCATTGACATTTGGAGCAGGATAACTTGGCAGGGGTAAAAAAGTGGGGCTGTGCACTGGAAGATGCTCAGCAGCACCCTAACCTCTCCGAGCCTCTCCCCCAAGCAGTGACAAGCTGCCTTGGGGCAGGGGCAGGGTGCGTCACCTCTGCATTGACATTCTGAAATGACCTGCCACAAGCTGTTTGTCATGAGACCCAAGACGGTGTTCTATGAAGATGTAGAGGCCTTTGTTTCAAAACAAAAATACTTTTGTCTGAGGCTACACTGCTCCCTCTCTCCTTCTGTCTCTCTGTTTGAAAAAGGCAGCCTGGAGCAGTGAGGCCCTAGCATTTACAGAAAAGAAAAAAAAAGTCAGTTTAAATGTTAAACTAAATGGGAGCCAGGCAGTGGATCACCAAGTTGACTGTACACATTTCCATGTGCAAGACCCCAGTTCAAACCCCCCACTCCCCACTTGCAGGGGGGAAGCTTCACGAGCATTAAAGCTGGTCTACAAGTATGTCTTTCTCTCTCTCTTTCTCTATCTCCTTCACCCCTCTCAATTTCTCTCCTACCAAATGAAACTGAAAGGAAAAGAATATGGCTATTGGGAGTGGTAGAGCTTTCCTGCAAGCACTTAGCCCCTGTGATAATCCTAGAGGCAAAAACATAGCAAAACAAAACAAAACAGTCAACCTAAGCAGTTATACGAGGGACATTTTCATTGTACACATTGTACATTTTCATTGTCAACCGTTCACATTTTAGAGAAAGTAAATCAATACAAGGAATGGAAACAATGGCTGGAAACATGCAGAAGAATGAAACTGAACCACTGTATTTCACCAAATACAAAAGTAAATTCCAAGTGGATCAAAGACTTGGATGTTAGACCACAAACTATCCGATACTTAGAAGAAAATATTGGCAGAACTCTTTTCTGCATAAATTTCAAAGACATCTTCAATGAAACGAATCCAATTACAAAGAAGACTAAGGCAAGTATAATCCTATGGGACTATCAAATTAAAAAGCTTCTTCACAGCAAAAGAAACCACTACCCAAACCAAGAGACCCCTCACTGAATGGGAGAAGATCTTTATATGCCATACATCAGACAAGAGTTTAATAACCAACATACATAAAAAACTTACCAAACTCAACAACAAGACAACAAATAACCCCATCCAAAAATGGGGAGAGGACATGGACAGAATATTCACCACAGAAGAGATCCAAAAGGCCGAGAAACACATGAAAAAAATGCTCCAAGTCTCTGATTGTCAGAGAAATGCAAATCAAGACAACAATGAGATACCACTTCACTCCTGTGAGAATGTCATACATCAGAAAAGGTAACAGCAGCAAATGCTGGAGAGGGTGTGGGGTCAAAGGAACCCTCCTACACTGCTGGTGGCTGGTGGGAATGTCAATTGGTCCAACCTCTGTGGAGAACAGTCTGGAGAACTCTCAGAAGGCTAGAAATGGACCTACCCTATGACCCTGCAATTCCTCTCCTGGGGATATATCCTAAGGAATCCAACATATCCATCCAAAAAGATCTGTGTACACATATGTTCTTGGCAGCACAATTTGTAATAGCCAATACCCGGAAGCAACCTAGGTGTCCAACAACAGATGAGTGGCTGAGCAAGTTATGGTATATATACACAATGGAATACTACTCAGCTGTTAAAAATGGTGACTTCACCGTTTTCAGCCGATCTTGGATAGACCTTGAAAAAAATCATGTTGAGTGAAATAAGTCAGAAACAGAAGGTTGAATATGGGATGATCTCACTCTCAGGCAGAAGTTGAAAAATAAGATCAGAAAAGAAAACAGAAGTAGAACCTGAAATGGAAATTGGCATATCTCACCAAAGTAAAAGACTCTGGGGTGGGTGTGGGTGGGTGGGGAGAATACAGGTCCAAGAAGGATTCAGAGGACCTAGTGGGGGTTGTATTGTTATATGGGAATCTGGGGAATGTTATGCATGTACAAACTATTGTACTTATTGTTGAATGTAAAACATTAATTCCCCAATAAAAAAATAGTACTAAAGATAAAAAAAAAAAGGACAAGATAATCAAACTTTTTCTTTTTTCTCTTTCTTTTTTTTTGCCTTCAAGGTTATTGCTGGGACTTGGTGCTAGCACTAGGTATCCACTGCTCCTGGAGGCCATTTCTTCTTTTTTAATTTTTTAACTTATCTTTATTTATTTATTTATTTATTTATTTATTTATTGGATAGAGTCAGTCAGAAATTGAGAAGGAAGGGAAAGATAGAGAGGGAGAGAGACAGAGAGATACCTGCAGCCCTGTTTCACTACTCACAAAGCATTCCCCCTACAGGTGGGGACCAGGGGCTTGAATCTGAGTCTTTGTGCATTGTAACATGTGCACTCAACCAGGTGTGCCACCACCTGGCCCCCACCATTTTATTCCATTTTATTGGATATGACAGATAGAAATTGAGAGGGGAGAGGGAGACAGAGAAGGAAAGAGAACAATAGACACCTCAGATCTGCTTCACCACTTGTGAAGTATCCCAGCTACAGGCGGGGACCCAAGGGCTCGAACATGGATCTTTGCATGGGTCCTTGAACTTAGTACTGTATGCTTAACCAGGTGTGCCACCACCCAGCCCCCAAGATAACCAACCTTTACCAACATCTCTAGGAAGCTTAGAACCAAATCTTTAGCCAGTCTTTTATTGTCATTCTGGTGCCCTGTTGTGTTTCTCTCTCTCTCTCTCTCTCTCTCTCTCTCTCTCTCTTTGCCTCCAGAGTTATTGCTGGGCTTAGTGCCTGCACTACAAATCCACTGCTCCTAGAGGCCATTTTTTCCTTTTTTTTTTTTTTGCCCTTGTTATTGTTGTCATTGCTGTTGTTGTTGTTGGATAGGACAGAGGGAAATTGAGAGAGGAGGGGAAGACAAAGAGGAGGAGAGAAAGATAGACACCTGCAGACCTGCTTCACCGCTTGTGAAGTGACTCCCCTGCAGGTGGGGAGCCAGGAGCTCGAACCGGGAATCTTAAGCTGGTCCTTGAGCTTTATACCATGTGTGCTTAACCTGCTGCACTACTGCCCAGCCCCTCGTGTTTTTCTTTGTTTCATGCACTTTGATTTTTCCCTCCCCAAATGGTACCTACTGACATTCATTCATTGTATACTGCCTCCTTCTCTATCCACCAACTGTCAGCAATAACCGTTTGGGGCAGTGATTAAAACCACAGCTTCCTCACTGACAAATGTGATTTCTCTATTTGTGGACTACATTATAAAGGAACAGAGAGGTCAGTGTCATGGGAAAATATCTAGCACAGAAGGAACACTGGAAAGCCTGACCCTTATTTCTCACATTACCTTCTCTAACGTGTCCTCAGTGCTCAAGAATAAACTTTCTGCTTCTCTGGTCTTGCCCATGAACTTCAGAAATCTTCCGATAAAGAACACTATTTGGCACTTGTCAGCGAGGGTCACCTCAGAAGGCTTGCTTTCCAGCACTAAAACAAAAAGGAAAGAGGAGGCTACAGCACATTAGCAAAGCAAGCAAGAGCCCCCACCACTTAATCTTGACACGAGTTAAATACATTCTCCTTCTTCCTGTTGCTCTCTCTAGGGGGTCGGTCAGCACTATCCTTTAAGAAGGTTTGTGCCTGTAACCAAGTCCTTAGAAGGATGAGATAGGGCTGGAAAGATAGGGTACCTGCTTTGCATTACTGTGACCAAAGTTTCTATTAAGTACTGCGCGCTAACCCACTGCGCCACAGGAGCTCCAGTGACCCACGTTTGAACCCCCAGCACACCACATGGGAATAATACTACAGCATTGGAGGAAGCTTCCATGCTGTGATGTGTCTCTTTAAAAATAAACAAATAAACAAGCAAATAAATAAATAGCAGCCCAGGATGTGGCTCAATGGATGAGGCACTGGACTATTCTTAAACCCTGAATTTGAGCCCTGGCACTGCATGTGCCAGAGTAATGTTCTGATGTTTGTTCTCCCTCTTCCACCTCCCCTTCTTTCTCTCATAAATAAATAAATAATAAAATTATGATAGGGGCCAGGAGAGAGCTCACTCTATAGAACATACACTTTACCATGTACAGCGGTGTACTTGTGTTTCTCCTCTCTGTCATCTCGCTTTCCTTCTCCATGTCAATCTTAAACAGTTAAGATAAACTATAAATCACTTTTTTCCCCAATAAGGTGATACCAAAGTTAAAAATAATAATAATTTTTAAAATAGAGAGATTTTACCAGGAGAGGTGGAAACATGCAGCTATAAAGCATCAGCAGGGCTAAAATATATATATAATATATTACATATGTAATATTATATATATATGACAGAGATAGAGAGAAATTAAGAGGGAAGGGGAGATAAAGAAGGATAGAGACACCTGCAACACCATTTTACTGCTTGTGATGCTTTCTCCCTGCAAGTGGGGACTGGGGGCTTAAACTCAGGTTCTTGAGCACTGTAATGTGTGTCCTCTACCAGGTGCACCACCACCTGGCTACTATTTATTTATTTATTTATTTATTTATTTATTTATTTCTCCAGAGCACTGTTCATCTTCAGAGACTGAACCTGAAACCTCAAAGTCTCAGGCATGAAAGTTTGTGGGTTTTTTTTTTTTGCATAACCACTATGCTATCTCTCTGACTGAAAAATAAAATTTTATTTTTTTATTTATTTTAGTGAGAAAGAGTAGATACAGAGAGAAAGATACCATGAGAGAGGAAGAGACCAGAACGCTGCTCAGTTCTGGCTTATGGTGGTGCAGGGGATTGAACCTGGGACCTCAGAGCCTCCAGCTTGAAAGGCTTTTGCATAACCATTATGCTATCTCCCCAGCCCAAAAAATAAAATTTTAACTATGGCATAAAACAACTACAATGTTTTTACAGAATGTTGGTATGCAAATTTCAGAAACCAGAGTTTAAGAAAAGAATACTTCTATATCTCAACCCATGGATTGCTATAATTTATTTTCCTTTTGAAGAACTTAAATGTAGGTTACAATAAGTTAGAAAGCTTTTATTTTTATTTCTTGAAGTTCTTTAACTTTATATAATTTCGTTACACTATAAAGTTTATTTTATAATATAGATAAGCCTTGGGTCAGATCTATGGAGTAAACAGTTAAGTGCACTTATATATTCTCTGCAAGTTTGGGAACTACTTTCTCCCCTGATCCAGCTATCTAGTCCTATTCTCAACTCTCACACCATCTTCCCACATAGTATTTTTAGTCCAACTCCATGTTAGCTACCAAGCTCCAGGAAAACTTACAAAATCATGGGGCCCTAGGAGCAAACCTAAAATAGATTCCTCACTTCTTCACCCTAAAATCTCTATCCCCATCTGCTCTATTCCTACTTTCTGTTTCCTGGCTTTTTTTCTAATTCCTACTTTTTTGTTCGGTTTTATATCTCACTGTCTTTTAGCCACCAAGTTGCAGATGCTACCATGATTTATCCTGAACTCCCTGGGCAGACGACCTCACCAATGTGTCCGGGAACTCCACCTCCCCAGGGCTCTTCTCCACTAGGGAAAGACAGAATAGGCTGGTAGTATGCCAACACCTATCTCCAGTGGAGAAGCAATTATAGAAGCCAGACCTTCCACCTTCTGCACCCCATAAAGAATTTAGAGGGAGTCGGCAGTAGCACAGCGGGTTAAACCCAGGTGGCATGAAGCGCAAGGACCAAATCCCGGTTCAAGCCCTTGGCTCCCCACCTGCAGGGGCGGTTGCTTCACAAGTGGTGAAGCAGGTCTGCAGGTGTCTATCTTTCTCTCCTCCTCTCTGTCTTCCCCTCCTCTCTCCATTTCTCTTTGTCCTATCCAACAATGATGACATCAATAACAATAATAACCACAACAATAAAACAAGGGCAACAAAAAGGAATAAGTAAATAAATATTTTTTAAAAAAAGAATTTTGGTCCATCATACTCTCAGAGGGGTAAATGTTAGGGGGGGAAATAATCAGAGGACTCAGAATGCAGAGAGAAAAGAGAAGAAGGAAAAAAAAAGAAAAAAGGAAGGACACTGAGAAGTAGTAAGTGGAAGTTATGACTTAGAAAGAAGGCAGGATCATAGGGGGAAAAAAAGGGTAAATATATAAATATAGACAGATAATTATAGATGTAATAATCAATTCATATTTGTGATCTTGGGAGAACTAATATAGTTTCCAGTGAAGGGAGTGGGAACGCAGAACTGTGGTGGTGGGAATGATGTGGAATTATACCCTTGTTATAATTTTGTAAATAAATGTTAAATCACTAATGAAAAATTTTTAAAGTTTCTTTTGTTAAAATAAAAGCAGAAACTATTGATATTTTGATACTTTCTCACTGTAAATACTGGGAGATATTTTTGTTTTCTGTTTATACCTTAACAAATATAATCAATAAAAAATTTGAAATTTAGAGACATAGGTAGGGTATGACAAAATTTTTAAGGTCAAAACATTTTTTGTGATACATTTTTCTCATGCAAATTTCATATTTCCTTATAAACTTGTCATGACTTCACATAACTCAAGTCAATAATATTGGCTGTTGTTATTGTTATCATTATTACTATCATTATTATCATCATTATTATTATTATTATTGCCTCCACTGGGGTTCAGTGCTGGCACTTTGAATCCACTGCTCCTGGTGGCCATTTTGTTCCATTTTATTGGATAGGATAGAGAGAAACTGAGAGAGGAGAGGGGGATAGAGAGGGAAAGAGAAAGACAGACACCTGTAGGCCTGTTTCATTGCTGCGAAGCTTCCCCCCTACAAGTGAGGAGCGGGGCTCGAACCAAGATTCTTGTGCAGATCCTTGAGCTTTGTACTATTTGTGTTTAACTGGGTATGCCACTTCTGGGCCCCTCTTAGTTGTAATTATTAGTAATGACCTTACAAATGTAAATAATGACAAGTGGACATGGATACAATGAAAGGGCAGAGTGGTTATATGTGTAATTACTGACATAGCCTCTTACTATGTCAACTAACACCAAACTTCAGCTACAGTTTATGAACTCATTGGGTTAAATGAGACACAGAAACTGGGGAAATGGCTCCATTGGTAAAGTGCAGGAGAGAGTTTTTATTTTATAGCTGCTGTTGATTTCATGTTGGTTTACAAAGTTGTAAGGTTTGAGGAGTATAATTTAAGATGATTCAGTTTCTTACACAATTCTGCCCCTAGTTGTAACTATCTTGAATTACTGACTTTAATTTTTTTAAATATTTATTTATTTATTTCCTTTTGTTGAACTTGTTGTTTTATTGTTGTAGTTATTGTTGTTGTCGTTGATGGATAGGACAGAGAGAAATGGACAGAGAAAGGGAAAACAGAGAGGGGGAGAGAAAGACAGACACCTGCAGACCTGCTGCACCGCCTGTGAAGTGATCCCCCTGCAGGTGGGGAGCTGAGGGCTCGAACCCGGATCCTTACGCTGGTCCTTGTGCTTCCTGCCACGTGCACTTAACCCGTTGCGCCACCACCCAACTCCCTACTGACTTTAATTTAAGGGACAAAATGTTAAAAGAACAAAAGAGGGAACATACTGTGTGTGTGTGTGTGTGCGCCTTTTTATGCAGCAATGAAAAATATATAGTATTGAGCAGGGATAGATAGCATAATGGCTATGCAAAAAGACTCTCAGGAGTCAGGCAGTAGCACAGTGGGTTAAGCGCAGTGCTAGTGCAAGGACCAGCTTAAGGATCCGGGTTTGAGCCCCCGGCTTCCCACCTGCAGGGGAGTTGCTTCACAGGCGGTGAAGCAGGTCTGCAGGTGTCTCTCTTTCTCTCTCCCTCTCTGTCTTTCCCTCCTCTCTCCATTTCTCTCTGTCCTATCCAACAATGATGATATCAATAACAACAATAATAAAAAGGGCAATAAAATGGAATAAACAACAACAAAAAAACCCTCTCATACCTGAGGCTCTGAAGTCCCAGGTTCAATCTGCCCTACCACTATAGGCGAGAGCTGAGCAGTGCGCTAGTAAAAAACAAAAATAGTACTTTATTTTTATTTATAAAGAAACTCTTTATTGTTATTATTTTTTTTAATTTAATGAGAAAGAGATACAGAGAGAAAGACACAGAGCACTGCTCAGCTCTGGTTTATGGTGGTGCAGGGGATTGAACCCAGGATTATGGAGCCTCAGGCATGAGAGTCTGTTTGCATAACCATTATGCTATCTACCCCTGCCCAAAACAGTATTTTCTTTTCTTTTTTAAATATTTATTTATTTTTCCTTTTGTTGACCTTATTTTTTTATTGTTGTTGTTATTATTGTTGTTGTTATTGATGTCATTGTTGGATAGGACAAAGAGAAATGGAGAGAGGCGGGGAAGACAGAGAAGGGGAGAGAACGATAGACACCTGCAGACCTGCTTCACCACCTGTGAAGCGACTCCCCTGCAGGTGGGAAGCTGGGGCTTGAACCGAGATTCTTAAGCCGGTCCTTGTGCTTTGGGCTACATGTGCTTAACCTGCTGCACCACTGCCTGACTCCCCAAAACAGTATTTTCTTAACTGGAAGACTTAGTTAAATGTGTAATGTGTGTGGTACTACAAAGACTTCAGTATATATATATATATATATATATATATATATATATATATATACCTCCAGGGTTATCACTGAGTCTCAGTGCCAGCACTACAAATCCACTGCTCCTGGTGGCCATTTTTTCCATTTTTTTAATAGGGTAAATCAGAGAGATATTGAGAGAGGAGGGGAAAATAGAGAGGGGGAGAGAAAGATAGACACCTGCAGACCTGCTTCACCACTTGTGAAGTGACCACTCCTCCCTCCCCTCAGGTGGGAAGCTGGGGGCTCAAACTAGGATCCTTGCACTTGTGCTTCAGAGTATGTGCACTTAATCCAGTGCCCTACCGCCCAAACCCCCAGAGCTTATCATTTCAAACATTCACTTTCTCTTTTTTGCAGTACTGGGAATGAACCTAGGGTACTGGGAAAATTCAATACCACTGTAAAGAGCCCCCTGCCCCAGACTGAGACATTCATTTTTTTTTCTTATTTATTAGAGAGACAGAGAAAACAGAGAGGGAAAGAGGAAAGAGACACCTGCAGCACTGTTCCACTGACTGTGAAGCTTCCTCCCTGCAAGTGGGGGGACATTCATTCTTTTTTATATACATTTAGTTATTTATTTATTTATTTGATAGAGACAGAGAGAAATAGAGGAGAGCGAAAGAAAGACATCTGCAGCCCTACTTCATCTTCTGTGAAGCTTTCCTCTGCAGGTGGGAACGAGGGGCTTGAATCCAGAGTCTCAAGCATTGTAGCATATGTGCTCCAGTCATTCCTGGCCCCTGATGCAATCATTCTTTATTAGACCAGAGAGAGAGAGGCAAAAGGGAGCAAGAACATAACATGACTCCACCACCCATGGTGCTCCCGTGTGGCACAAGGTCTTGAACTCAGGGCTCCCTAGCTGTAGCTGTAGCTGTAGCTGTAGCCCTCAATGCCTGGGGAGGCCAGACGGCTCTGGATCATAGCAGTGGTACCTCAAGTCAGAGAACAGTAAAATGGAGCCAAGGAGAACAGAGCAGTAGGGGCCAGTTTCCAAGACTTCTGCCCACCATGGCCATATAAACACAAGGCCTGAGGTTGCAGGGAAAGAACTGGAGGATCAAAGAAAGTGCTCAGAGCAGAGAGATGTGGGTGGTGAGCTGAGGGCTGGGCTCCTGCCCACAGCAGGGCCTTTGCATTATCCCAGGAAGATTCTCTGGGCCAGAAGCTTGTTAACGGCTCAGGCAGCAATGGAAGATATCTCTCCCTGTGTTTAATATTCATCCATATTCATTCATTTATGAATTATGAGAGAGGGCTCTGGTATAAGATAGTGCAGGGGACTGAACCTGCAGAACTCTGGAGATTCCCATACAAGTTGGTACTCTAATAGGCTGTATTATCTTCCCAGCTCTTGTCCCTGGGTTTAATACTCAAAGTTGTCAGGGGCCCAGAAGGTGAAGCAGGGGATAAAGTGTTTAGGAAGTGGAGATTATCAAGACTCAGTGGTGAGAGGATGTGGGCAGCCAGGGCAGGAGTGCTGAGTGTCAGGGATCATGCTAGGGCAGTAAAGCAAGACCTGCTCCCTGGGAAGGAATCTGAATTCTGCATCCAAGAGGAGAAGCAGGTAGGCAGTTGGATTTATGAATCTAGGACTCAGGGGCTAAGTGTAAGATTAGGAGATGATTTACCCAATAGAGAAGGCAGCTTACCACACCCAAGGCACTGGACATTGGAAAAGTCAACAGTGATACATGCATGAGGTCCCAGTACAAATTTTGGAGGCCTAACAAATTAGCCCTTCCTGTTCTCATTACAACCACCAGGGTGAGCCAAACTACATAGTCTGGAGAGCCACAAAGTTAGCAAGGAGCTAGCTACTTGCCACTCTTCCACTGCTCCCCTGTCAATCTAAGGAGGCTGAGCCCTTTGCAAAACTCTCATTAAAAAAAAAAAAAAAAAAGTTTCCAGAAGCAGAGAGTAAAGGCCAGAGGTTAGATATCTAGGGACCCACAGGCACACCAAAATCAATCCCTAACACTCTGGGAGAGAGAGAGTCTGGGCAACTCACCTCACCTAAACCTTTCCCTTCCTTTCATTTCAATGAAGACACCACTGGAATTGCAGAGATTTGGGGTTAAGCAAAAGCATGTATTTAAAGTCCTAAACTTAAGAGTGGGGCTCAGGACAGATATTCATGCTCTGGTTTTCTTGTTTGCTTTGTGTAGCAAATCTATATTTTATATTTTATTTGTATTTATCACTTTATTGGATAGAGACAGAGAGAAAAAGAGAGTAAAGAGGGAAGTAGAGAGGGAGAGAGAGATATCTGAATTACTGCTTCACTGATCATGAAGCTTTCTCCCTGCAGGTGGAGACCTGGGGCTTGAACCTGGGTCCTCGTACACTGTATGTAATATGTGTGCTCAACTAGGTGTGTCACCATCTGGCCCTTCATGCTCTGTTTTAATTATATTTTTTTTTATTTATTATTCATAGAAACAGAAGGAAATTGAGAGTGGAGGAGAAGGTAAAGAGGAAAGAGAAATAGAGACACTTGCAGTACTCATGCCTGAGGCTCTGAGGTCCTAGGTTCAATCACTAGCACCATCATAAACCAGAGCTGAGCAGTGCTCTGGAGAAAGAAGAAGGAGAAGGAGAAGAAGGAGAAGGAGGAGAAAGAGAAGAAGAAGAAGAAGAGGAAGAAAAAGGAGAAGAAGGAGGAGGAGGAGAAGGAAGAAAAGTCACTAGAGAGTAGTCCCTAGGAGATCCCAGCAGGGACTCACGTTGAGCTAACTGAACCCTATCCTATCCCCTTTCCTGAGTTGCTGGCCCTGGGAAGGGACCCCATTACCCAGTTCAGGATGAAGGTTTTTTTTCCATCTTCAGAAACTGTTAGCTTAAATTGTGAGTAGGAGGAATGGGGGGCAGGGAGGGAGGGGCTGTGGACTGATGGGATTAACGTGAAGGTACAGCTGAACAGTCCTCAGTCTTTCTGTCAACCCAGCAGACCAGACAACAGAAACACTAGGCCGACTTTACCTGAGTTTGAGTTTCGCTTCTTGGATTTGCGGCGCCGAGTAACTCTAACCTTGGTCACCGTGAGCTGGTAGGCCTCAGTGAGGTCATAGCCGGCATCTGACAATGTGTTCCAGTAGTGGATGAGGTGCAGCCCAGCCCAGAAGCTGGGGCTTTGGATCTTGGATAAGAAGTCGGTGATGCTTATGACACAAGCAGACATTCAGTCATTTTAGTATTTCATGCCCTGAAGGAGGCGACTCTCTTGTTTACCATATTTCATTAGCTAGTTCATAAACTTCTTTGGTGTCTTTTTTTAATATTTATTTACTTATTTATTTATTCGCTTTTGTTGCCCTTGTTATTCTATTGTTGTAGTTATTATTGTTGTTGTTATTGATGTCATCGTTGTTGGATAGGACAGAGAGAAATGGTGAGAGGAGGGGAAGACAGAGGGGGAGAGAAAGATAGACACCTGCAGACCTGCTTCACCACCTGTGAAGCGACTCCTCGGCAGGTGGGGAGCTGGGGGCTTGAACCAGGATCCTTACGCCGGTCCCTGCGTTTTGCACCACCTGTGCTTAATCCACTGGCTGTGCTACCGCCCGACTCCCTTTTGGTATCTTTATTTGTTGGATAGAGACAGCCGGAAATCAAGAGAAAGCAGGATATAGAGAGGGAGAGAGACAGAGAGACACCTGCATCCCTGCTTCACTACTCATGAAGGTTTCCTCCTGCAGGTGGGAATCAGGAGGAAACCTACATTGTAACATGTATGCTCAACCAGGTACACCACCAACCAGCCCCCTGTTCATAAACTTCTTAAGACTTACCTATTTTTTTATTTTTATTTATAAAAAGGGAACACCAACAAAACCATAGGATAAGAGGGGTACAACTCCACATAATTCCCACCACCAGAACTCCATATCCCATCCCCTCCCTTGATAGCTTTCCTATTCTGTAACCCTCTGGGAGTATGGACCCAGGGTCATTATGGGGTACAGAAGGTGGAAGGTCTGGCTTCTGTAATTGCTTCCTCGCTGAAAATGGGCATTGACAGGTCGATTCATACTCCCATCTATTTATTTTTATGAGAGAGTTACCATAGCACCATTCAGTTCTGCCATAGGGCAGTGTCAAGAATCAAACCTGGGACCTCAGTAGCTTCAAGAATGCAAGTTCTGTGCTCTAGTGCTGAGCTGTCTTCTCCAAAATCAATGTCTTCACTGACATGGCTTGGGCAAGCACCAGATAAATAAGAGCCTGTTACTCTCCAGCAGTCAGAGTCAGCACCCTACAAGCCTCTCCTCTGGGCAGGCAGCCAGAGTCTGCAGGTGAGCAAGCTTCCCTGCCCTGACTCCTGCCTGCATTTACAGGTTGTGTCCTTGCTCTGCTGAGGCATTTACCACCATGTAGGGGCACTCTCTGGCTTCACACCTTCCTCACTAGGTGGAAAACACCTAAGGGAAATGTGCCCATCCACCCCTGCATCCCCAGGGTCCAGAGGAACCTACGAGACAGAGAGGATCAACAGCTATTTGCTGACAGGATACATAAAAGGAAAAGAAAGGCAGGGCCAGCAAAATAGCTCAGTTGGATAGTGCATGCCTTTGCCACATGGGTGACCCAGGTGTGAGCCTAGACCCCGCTGAATTGATGGAAGCTTTAGTGCTAAGGTGTCTCTATCTCTGTCTAAGAAAGAGAAAGAAGGGGAGTCAGGCAATAGCGCAGCGGATTAAGTGCACTAGGCGTAAAGCGCAAGGACCAGCGGAAGGATCCCTGTTTGAGCCCCCAGCTCCCTGCCTGCAGGGGAGTCACTTCACAAGCAGTGAAGCAGATCTACAGGTGTCTCTTTCTCTCACCTGGCTAATCCTTTATTCATTTCCAACCAAAGTTCTCTCTCTTTTGTTTTTTTTTTCCTCCAGTTGCTGGTTGCTGGGGCTGGCACTATGAATCCACCACTGCTGGTGTCCATTTTTCCTTTCTTTTTCTTCTTCTTCTTTTTTTTTTAAATTTTTAAAAAAATTTTTATATATATTTATTTATTCCCTTTTGTTGTCCTTGTTGGTTTATTGTTGTAGTTATTATTGATGTCATCGTTGTTGGATAGGACAGAGAGAGATGGAGAGAGGAGGGGAAGACAGAGAGGGGGAGTGAAAGACAGACACCTGCAGACCTGCTTCACCACCTGTGAAGCGACTCCCCTGCAGGTGGGGAGCCAGGGGCTCAAACCGGGATCCTTCCATCCTTCCTCCGGTCCTTGTGCTTTGCGCCACCTGCGCTTAACCCGCTGCACTACCGCCCGACTCCCTTTTTTAAATTTTTTAAAATTAGATAGGACAGAGAGAAATTGAGAGGGGATGGGAAGGTAGAGAGGATGAGAGAAAGAGAGACACTTGCAGACTTGCTTTACCACTCATGAAGTGATCCTCCTGCAGGTGGGGAGCAGTAGCTCAAACCCAGGTTTTGTGATATGTGCACTTAACTGGGTGTGCCACTACCTGGCCCCCCAAGTTCTCCTCTCCGAACACCTCCTGACCTTGGGGAGTCAAGAAGGGCAAAAAAATGTTCTACAGAACCAGGTCATTAATAGTGGCCCTTGGAGACCTATGAGCCACGGATGTTACTGCCTGGCCATGATCCCACCTAAATGAGTGGTCAAGTGGTTTTCAGGAACGAACATGCCTGGCTGAAGGGTGCAGCATGGGTATCTAAAAGCAAGGGCCACATAGGGAAAAGGTGGACCTACAAACACTGTGTGAAGTTGAGTGACTCACCTTGGGCTGGAGAGGAAGCTGCACAGACCCTGCCAGCAGCTGCTCATCTTCATGTGCCACGGCAGCTCTTCATACACCCTCCAGAAGGAGGCCTGCCGCTGGAAGTATCTCACCAGCATCCTATGGAAGTATGTCTTCTTGTGACTTGTTGGCCTCTGGAAGGTGCGAGGATAGCTTTCTCTGACGGGAGTGATGACACCTAATCAAAAACCAGTGACAGGAGGTCGGGCGGTAGCACAGCGGGTTAAGCACACGTTGTGCAAAGTGCAAGGACCGGCAGAAGGATCCCGGTTCGAGCCCCTGGTTCCCCACCTGCAGGGAAGTCGCTCCACAGGCAGTGAAACAGGTCTGCAGGTGTCTATCTTTCTCTCCCCCTCTGTCTTCCCTCCTCTCTCCATTTCTATCTGTTCTATCCAACAACAAACAACATCAACAACAACAATAGTAACCACAACAAGGCTACAACAAGGGCAGCAAAAGCAGGGAGAAATGGCCTCCAGGAATAGTGGTTTCATGGTGTAGGCACTGAGCCCCGGCAATAACCCTGGAGGCAAAAATAATAATAATAAAATTTAAAAAAAAATAAAATAAACCAGTGACAGTTGGAAGCATCTGATTCCTTAGGACATGAAACACCATAGTCAATCATTAGAGACTAGGCTGGGGAAATAGCACAGTGGTTATGCAAAAAAAAAAAAAAAAAGACTTTCAGGACTGAGGCTCTGGAGGCCTGCCTTAAGTTCAACCCCTAGCACCATTAGCCAAACTCAGCAGTGTTCTGGTCTCTTTCATGAATAAATTAATAAATACATAAATAAAAAAATTAGAAACTATGAAGTTGGGGAGCTTGGCAAAGAGTTGACATGTGAAAAATGTCACTGCTTATATTCCAGACTGAATTTATAGAAGAATGTCTCAAGTTACAATTGCTAACAGAGATTCCAAGGAACTTGAATGTTTGTTTTACATGTTAAGCCACCACCACCAAGGGATATTGTGACCTACTATTCTGTTTTAAATATGCTTTACCACTTCCATACATAATCTCAAATATTTGAAGGCATGCATTTTTTTTTGCCACCAGGGCTACTGCTGGGGTTTGATGCTGGCACAACGAATCCACTACTCCCATTTTTCCTTTCTTTCACTTTACTTGATAGGACAGCAAGAAATTGAGAGGGGAGAGGGAGAGAGAAAAGGAGAAAGAAAGACAGACACTTGCAGACCTGCTTCACAGCTAGTGAAGCATCCCTCTGCAAATGGGGAGCAGGGCTCGAACTTGGGTCCTTCCACATAGTGTGTTGTGTGTGCTCAACTGGGTGAGCTACCACCCGGACCCCAAACCCCAAACATGCTTTTTTTTTTTCCACAGTTTAGTTAATGGCCCAGGAGGTGGCGCAGTATATCCACTGTCTGGACCTCACAAGGCCAAGGGCAGCTGAACAAACCAGTGACAGATTAGACTTCAGAGCCAAGATGTCTCTGTATCTTCATTCCACAAGGCAAGATATACACCCTACCTAGTGAGCCCTCCCTAGCCCCTAGAGATTAATACTCAGGCGCCCTTAGCAAGCAGGGCCCCAGCCTCACCAAGCAGCTTGTGCTCCACGGTGTTACGCAGTGTCTGATGCTGGAAGTAGAGCAGGCCGCTGGGCTTCTCCTGGACCCACTGCTTGGATGCGCTGCGGAAGGCAGCCCAGTGCATTGGTGTTACTCTGTACTGATTCCTGTAGCCCAGAGTCTCCAGAAGCTGAAGTATCTCCTCCTCTGTCAGCCCACAATGCGAGACGCTCAGCAAGCACAGCACATCGGCCACCCAGTCACTCAGCCCTGAGTGGACAGAGGACATGAGGGCCTGGCAGACCCTTCTAAACATGCTCCTTTCAATCTCCTTGCAGAAAGTCCCCACAGCTCTCCCTGTCTGTGTGGCAGGGGCACCAGTGAAGCATGAGGCACAGAGAAGGTAAACGTCTCATGTAAGTGCACCCAGAAATGTGTGCAGAGCTGGAACTGGCCTGCAGAACACCTGACTTCAGAACCCTGACTCTCAAACTGTCATTGTTTACATCGTCCCAACAAAGGAATCCAGAGTTACATTACAAACTGGCAAGCTTGCCAGTCATCACACTGTATTGTTTCAGTCTTTGTTAGGACTTCCAAGCAGGGGATGGGAGGTAGTTCACCTGGTAGAGGACAGTCATAGCTGGGCATGAGGCCCCAGGTTGAACCCAGCAGCACCAGGAGCACCATGGACAGCTCCAGGAAGTTCCATGGAGAAAGGAGCTGAGGTTCCCCCCACCCCACCTCAGCTCCATTTTCCATTATTTCTGTGAAAGAGGAGAAAATGGAGCTGGGGGAGAGGGGAAGCTGATCAGTGGTGGATCTTAGTCACACATTACATGCTTGAGGCCCTGGGTTCATTCCCTGACATTTCATTAGATGGAAGGGAAGGAGAGAGGGAGGAAGGGGAGGAAGGAGGGAGAAAGAAAGAGGAGGTTAGATAACATAATGGTTATGCAAAGAGACTCTCACACCTGAGGCTCCAAAGTCCCAGGTTCAATCCCTGGCACCACAATAAGCCAGAGCTGAGCAGTACTCTGGGAAAGGAAGAAAGGGAGAGAAAGAAAGAGAAATGAAGAAGAAAGAAGGAAAGGAATGAAGGAAGGAAGAAAGAAAGAGAGGGAAAATGGAAGGGAAAAAGAGAAAAAGGAGGGTCAGGCAGTGGCACACCAGGTTAAGCGCATAGTATGAAGTGCAAGGATGCTGGTTCACAGATGCTGGTTCAAGCCCCAGACTCCCCACTTGTAGGGGGTTGCTTCATAAGCAGTGAAGCAAGTCTAGAGGTGTCTCTCTGTCTTTCTCCCTCTCTATCTCTCCCTCCCTTCTCAATTTCTCACTGTCCTCTCCAATAAAAAATGAAAAATCCACTACTTGGCACTGTTTGGCAGTGGATTTTAAGTGCCAGCACTGGGCCCCAGCAATAACCTTGTTGGCAAAAAGGGGGGGCAGCTGGGGAAGCAGCATAATAGTTATGTAAAAGTCTTTCAAGCCTGAGGCTCTAAGGTCCCAGGTTCAATCCCCAGCACCACCATAAGCCAGAACTGAGCAGTGTTCTTGTTAAAAATAATGATAATAATAATTAATAAAAGATAGAGAAAATGAAATAGAGAAAGAGAAAAGAGAGGAAGAAAGGGAGAAGAGGAAGAGGCAGGGAGGAAGGAAGGTAAGAAAAAGATTTTCAGAGAGCAAATTTACATCTGTGGGGGTCAGGCTGTAGCACACCTAGTAGAGTACCCATGTTACCATACACTAGAACCCAGGTTTAAAGTCCTAGTCCACACCAGCTTAGGGGTGGGGGGAGTTTCACAAGTGGTGAAGCAATGCTTCAGGTCTCTCTCACCCTCTCTATTTAAAAAAAAAACAAAAAAGCAAAAACATCAGGAAAGGTGAATTAGTTGTATAGACACTGAGCCCTAGCAATAACTCTCGTGACAAAGAAGGAGGAGGAGAAGAAGAAAGAGGAGGAAGAAAAGTAGGAGGAGAAGGAAAGAGAAAAAAAAATCAAATCCACATCTGTGAATAGCTTTGTGTCACTGACATCCTACTGAGGCTGGCAGACACCACTGGAGCCCACTGACTCACCGGACTGTAGGATTCACACACACACACACACACACACACACACACACACACGCACACACACACACACACACACACGTCTCTCACCAGCTTTTTGACCAATCCACTCTCCAGAGGACCTAGGACTGAGAAAAATAACAAGCCAGAGAATCCTAAAAGATTCCCCCATGCTAAAATTGAGAGACAAGCCCCACATTCTTATCTTCTTAAAGCAAAGGCAGCTACTGGGGACTCAACTTCCTTCCTCTAAGGTTCCCCCCACCCCCAGTCTGGTCAAGCACTTCCTGCCCTCAGATCCTAGGGGGTTGAGGGTGGACAGCACAAGCAGGAAGAAAGTTAAAGGGGACAAGTCCTGGGGAATGGAGAATCTATGCTTTCCTGCACATCTCTGAAGTTGTAGCCTAGCCATGAGCATAGCCATGAGTCAGTATTGTTTAAGACTGACTGGCGGGTTTTTATGAAAAGGAAGGGCAGGCAGTGGTGGGCCAGGTTGAGTGCACACATCACCACATGCAAGGACCCAGGTTCAAGCCCCAACTCCACAACCTGCATGGGAGGGAAATTTCATAAGCAGGCATCTCTCTTTCTCTCTCTCTCTAGTTCCCCTCCCCTCTCAATTTCTCTCTGTCCTATCAACTAAAATATAAAGAAGAAAAAATGACTGCTTGGAGGGGTGGATTTATAGTGCTGGCACTGAGCCTCAGGATAATCCTAGTGGCAATAAAAAACAATAATACATAATAAATGTTCAAAAGAGAAAGAGAACCTGAGTATTGCTCAGCTCTGGTAAATGCAATGCTAGGGCTTGACCCTGCGGCCTCAAGTATACAAATTTTACGCACTCCTGGATCACTATGGCAGAGGACCCAGTGGGGGTTATATTGTAAAATGAAAAACTGGGAAATGTTATGCATGTACAAACTATTTTGTATTTCACTGTCAAGTATAAAACATTAATCCCCCAATAAAGAAAAAAAAAAGGAAAAAAAATTTCTGCACTACTGCTGAGCTATCTCCCAGGTCCAGCTGTGAGCCACCTGCCCCAGTGACTCTTCTGGGGGACTCTGAGAACTTGTTTCTATTTCCCTCTAGGTGGAGGAGGACATACTAAATTCAAGGCTGGGCAATGTTCTCTGCAGAAATAGAAGCTCTAGGATGAAGTCTGGCATGGGCCCACATGTGGCAGCACCAGCAACCACATCTTTCACACTATGTGCTCTCTGCTTCTCTCTCTCCCTTTCTTCATCCCCTCATCTCTGCTCCATTCTAGAATCACTCAAGCATCCAAACAGACTTTGGAGGCTAGGATTATGGGGAGTATGTGTGATCCTGGGTTCAATCCCCAGCAATGGCATATGGCAGTCTGGTACTCTGGCCTCTGTCTCTCTCTTTCTGAAATAAAATATTTGTTAAAAAAAAGGAGGAGGGGGGCCAGGTGGTAGCGCAGTGGGTTAAGTGCACATGGCACAAAGCGCAAGGACCGGCTCAAGGATCCCAGTTCGAAACCCCAGCTCCCCACCTACAGGGGGGTTGCTTAACAGACAGTGAAACAGGTCTGCAGGTGTCTATCTTTCTCTAACCTTCTCTGTCTCCTCTCCTCTCTCGATTTTTCTCTGTCCTATCCAATAACAACAACAACAAGGGTAACAACAAGGGTAACAATAAGGGCAACAAATGGGAAAAATGGGCTCCAGGAGCAGTGGATTCATAGTGCAGGCACTATGCAATAACCCTGAGGCAAAAAAAGAAGGAGGAGGAGGGACCAGGTAGTGGCATACCTGGTTGAGCTTACATGTCATAATGCCCAAGGACCCAGGTTCGAGCCCCCCAGTCCGCCCTACAGGGGAAAAGCTTCACAAGAGGTGAAGCAGAGCTGCAGGTGACCCTGTCTCTGTCTCTCTCCCTCTCTATCTCATCCTTTCCTCTTGATTTCTGACTGCCTCTATCCAATCAATCAATCAATCAATCAGTCAATCAATCAATCAATAAAACACCAATGTAATTTTATATATATATATATATATGAAGGGGAAAAGAGGCTTTTGAAGCTCACAGCAGTGACAGTGGCTTGCAAGGTCAAACATGGCCTCTCAAAAGTTTGATGGTTGAATATCAAAAAGGAAAACCTCTAATCCTATTCATGGGATTAAAAAAAATTAACACAAACACCAGACTCAGACAATTACAAGACAGTTTAAAGAGAACTGTTTGTTTCTCAGTCAGGAAGAAAAGATATTTTGCTGAACTGTGAAAAGTGTAGGAGGAAGGGAGGGAGAGAGGGAGGGGGAAGGGGTAAAAAGAGGGGGCGAAGGAGGGGAGGAGGAAGGGGGGGAGAATGCACTGGAGATGTTTCAGTAGATTTCTGACAAGAGGGCTGTGTGCTCCCCTGGACCCAGGCCTGGCTATGAGTGAAGGGAAAGCTACCCTGGGGCCAAAACAGGAAGGAGGACCCTCAAAAGAGTGGAAGGCAGTAGACCTGCAGGCTTTCCAACGTCTTTAGGGACAGCTTGAAAGAAGTGCCATTGAGGGGGGTCGGGTTGAGCGCAGGTGGCGCAAAGCACAAGGACTAACATAAGGGTCCCGGTTCGAGCCCCCGGCTCCCCACCTGCAGGGGAGTCACTTCACAGGCGGTGAAGCAGGTCTACAGGTGACTCTCTTTCTCTCCCTTCTCTATCTTCCCCTCCTCTCTTCATTTCTCTCTGTCCTATCTAACAAGGACAACATCAATAATAACAACAGTAACTACAACAACAATAAAAAGCAAGGACAACAAAAGGGGAAATAAATAAAAAATAAATTAAAAAAAAAAAAGAAGTAACACTGAGGCAGTGTGGGAGGCACTTAGGGACAGCTCCTGGGGGTGCAGCGGGCAGCCTGTGTTCTGCCAGGACTCTGAGATCAGAGATCAGAGGCTCATTCAGACTACAGGAACCCGAGGCTGGGGAGGTGGCTCTGTGGTAGGGCACACACCTTCCAAGTGTGAGGCCCAAGTTTGATCCTCAGCACCACATGACAGCAGTGAAGACACAAGAGGGATTTCAGCAATGCTGACAATGCTTTGGTCTCTTGTGCACTGTCTTATAACAAATAAAATTAAAATTTGGGCCAGGAAAATGGCCCAAATTTTAATGAAGCTGGATTTGATTAGTGGCACCAGAAGGAAGGAAGGAAGGAAGGAAGGAAGGAAGGAAGGAAGGAAGGAAGGAAGGGAGGGAGGGAGGAAGGAAGGAGAGAAGAAAGGAAGGAGGCTAGGGGAAGGAAGGCAAGGGAAGGGAAGGGAAGGGAAGGGGAGGGAAGGGAAGGGAAGGGAAGGGAAGGGAAGGGAAGGGAAGGGAAGGGAAGGGAAGGGAAGGGAAGGGAAGGAAGGAAGAAAGCTCGCTCACTGAGTAGGGCCATCTCAAAGCCCAGGTTCTATCTCTAGTACTACATGGGAGATGCTTTAGCACAGGAGAAAGCTCTGGTGTCATAGTCCCTCTCTCTGAAAATGAAGCCCAGAGATGGTGAAATCAAGTACATGCAGAAAGCTCCTGCTAAACACACACACACACACACACACACACACACACACACACACGGAGACACAGTTAAAGAAGAGCAGAGGTTAGCTGAGGAGGGTCCTCCTCACTCTAGACTAAGGGCATATGGGGGCAGATGGCAGCCTTCACCCCAGCAACCTGAGAACAGATAGGAACACAGGATCCTAGAGGAAGCCAGAAATAGAGGGGTAGTGGCATGTGGGAGCCATCTGGGGCCATGGAAGGAAGACAACAGATGACAGCCAAGGACACCAGCAGCAATCCCCTCAGATGTTGGCTCAACCCCATGGATACATGGGAAGAACAGGAACCTCGGTGTGAGTGATTAAAAAACAAACCTTTGAATTGACTAACACCAGACTAAGTGGGCTGAATTAACCTGAACTACTTGGACTAGGTTTCTGCCATCAGTTGAACTGGAAGCTCTAACAAGAGATTAAATTGTGTTCTGGAAGCAATAAAGGCCCTTTTCTTAGACCTCTGAAAAATGCAGCAAATGCTCGTCTAAGTCAAGATTTACCACTAACAGATGTAGCAAGCAAAAATACAGACCTTCCAGTCAAAGTTGGCTATCAGATAAACAATAAATTATTTTTTGGTATAACTGTGTCTCATGCATCATATTGGAATATGTTTTTTTATTTTTCTGGACTCCAGAGTTATTGCTGGGTTTGGTGCCTGCACTATGAAACCACTGGTCCTAGAGGCCATTTTTTCCATTTTGTTGTCCTGGTTGTTATTATTAGATAGGACAGAGAGAAACTGAGAGATGAGGGGAAGACAGAGAGGGCGAGGGAAAGATAGACACCTGCAGACTTGTTTCACTGCCTATGAAGTGACCCCCTTGCAGTGGGGAGCCAGGGGCTCAAACTGGGATCCTTACATCGGTCCTCAAACTTCGCATCATGTGTGTTTAACCCGCTGCACTGCCACCTGGTCCCCTAGAATACGCTTATTCTGAAAATTATTTACTAGCTATCTATAATTTTAAAAAAAGTGTTAACTGTGCCCACTGAGTGGGGTAGAGTAGAGTGCACACATTACAGGGCACAAGGAATCAGGTGCAAGCCTCTGGTCCCTACCTGCAGCAGGAAAGCTTCATGAGTGGTGAAATTATGCTGTGGTCTCTCTCTCTATCTCTCTCTCTCTCTTTTGCTACTTTTCCTTCTCAATTTCTCTTGGTCTCTACTCAAGTAATAAATAAATTAAATATTGGGGGCCAGACAGTAGTAGACCAGGTTAAGTGCACATAGTGTGAAGTGCAAAGACCAGTGCAAGGATCCCAGTTCGAGGCTCTGGCTCTCCACCTGCAGAGGGGTTGCTTCACAGGTGGTGAAGCAGGTCTGCAGGTGTCTATCTTTCCCTACCCCTCTCTGTCTTCCCCTCCTCTCTCAATTTCACTCTATCCTATCCAACAGCAGCAACAATAACAAAAATGGCAACAGCAACACCAAGAACAATGGAAAAAAGATGGCTGCCAATAACAGTAGATTCATGGTGCAGGCACAGTGATAACCCTGGAGGTAAAAATAAATAAATAAATAAATAAATTATTAAAACATGGACTTTCATGCCTGAGACCCTGAGGTCCCAGGTTTAACCCCCGACACCACCATAAGCCAGAGCTGAGTAGCGCTCTGCTAAAATTAAAAAAAAAAAAAGAAGTATTCATTGTAGCCAGGGAGGTGACTCAGCAAGCAGAGCCCAAGACTTGCTTTGTTGGGAAATTGTGAGGAGCCTCACAAAGCACCCTGCATTTTTCTGCCTCCAGGAGCCTGGCATTCCTTAAAATATTAAGCCAGCTCCCCCTGCTCCACCCTGCATTTCTCATACTATGGCCTATCTACATAATCATTGTTTTGCCTGAAATATCCCCACCCATTCCATTCCTTTGATCTATCTTCTTTCTACCCTCAAGACCCTCCTGGCCTGCAGGGTATTATTAATCCTATCAGTTAAAACCCTTGCAACAGTTGCTAAGGAGGTTCCTATCTTTCCAGCTCCATTTTGCCTTTCCTAGCCATTTCCATTTCCAACTTGCTACTTCCGGGTCCGCCCTTTAAAAGCCTTGACTCTCTGATAGATAAAGATATTGCATTGCCTCGCCACCAAAACAAGCTTGGTTCCTGAGTCATCTCCCTTGCATCACTGAGTGAGTAGCAGCCCAGGCTGGCTCCAGTAACATTCTCTCCAACCCAGAGAATAAGTACCTGGGAAGAGGCACCCCACGCTAGCCTGGCATTGCTTACCAGAAACACAGGATCCAGTCCCTAGCACCCATATTCCTAGGCAGAGTATTGTTCTGGCTTCTCTCTCACCCTCTCGCATTAAATAATATTTTAAAGTGGTCCAGGCAGTGGTGTAGTTGGTAGAGTGTTGAACTTGAAAATATAAGGAGGGAGTCGGGCAGTAGCACAGGGGGATAAGCACACATGGCTCAAAGTGCAAGGATGGGCATAAGGATCCCGGTTTGAATCCCTGGCTCCCCACCTGCAGGGGAGTTGCTTCATAGGTGGTGAAGCAGGTCTGCAGGTGTCTATCTTTCTCTCTCCCTCTCTGTCTTCCCCTCCTCTCTTCATTTCTCTCTGTCCTATCCAACAATGACAACATCAATTACTACAACAATAAAACTACAACAATAAAAAAAAACAAGGGCAACAAAAGGAAATAAATAAATAAATATTAAAAAACAACAACAAGGGCAACAAAAGGGAATAAAGATTTTTAAAAAAAGAGAAAGAAAATATAAGGATCCCTGTTCAACCCTCAGCATTGCATGTGCCAGACTAATGCTCTGATTAGCTTTCTCTCTTGTAAATAAATAAATAAATAAATAAAATCCCAGAAGATGGAGCCATGGGTAAAGCATTGGCCAATCAAGCATGAGATCTCAAATTCAGTCCAGAATGACATTCTAACTCTACCTCTCTCCCTACCCTTCTCTCTTTCTCACAGAATTACTTTAAAAATAAATCAAACAAAAATAAATAAAATGCAAAAAAAACCCACAAAAAACAAAAAAAACTGTCTGCTGCTGGCGCCAGGTGGTGATGCCTCTGTAGAGCACATGTTACCATGAACGAAGACCCAGGTTCAAGCCCTGGTCCCCATCTGTGGACACAGGGAACCTCACAGGCAGGGGGAATGGTGCTGCAGGCACCTCTCTTCCCTCTTTGCCTCTCAGTTGTCCCTACCAACACTGATGTCATCAAAGGCATCTCCCCCCCCCCAGTCAAAAGAAAAAACAATGGTTTCCAACAGTTGAGTTGATGTGTAGGAAGTGAGTCCCAGCGATAACCCTGGTAGCAAAATAATAAATCAGTAAATAAATAATGATGATAATGCAAGTAATAATATTGTGCTCAGTATTACTGGGCTCAGAAGTGGCTCACTTGGGAGATCACAAGCCTTACCAGTCCTAGCACCACATGGAAGCACCAGGGATAGCTTCAGTGAGTGTTCCATGGCTGGTAGAACAGCACTATAATGTCTTTCCTTTCTATCTATCTATCTATCTATCTATCTCTCTCTCTCTCTCTCTCTCCTTCCTTCTCTCTCTCTCTCTCTCTTAAAATAAAGAATAATTTAAAGGCCAGGTGGTGGTGCACATTACCAATGCACAAGGCTCGACACCCCCCAACCCTGTCCCCACCTATAGGGGGAAAGCTTTATGAGTGGTGAAGCAGTGTTGCAGGTGTCTCTATGTCTCTCTCCCTCTGTCTCTCTATCCCCTCTCAATTTCTGGCTGTCTCTATCCAATAAATAAATAAAAATAATAAAAAATAATTTTATGAGGTCTGGGAGGTGGGGCAGAATTGGACTCTCAAGCATGAGGTCCTGAGTTTGATCCCCGGCAGCACATGTAATATAATTTGTTGTTTATCTGAGATTCAGATTGAACTAGGAACCCTGTATTTCCTCTGACCACCTCCTCCCTGGCTTCTTCCTCCAGGTGGAACCATCTCAAGGTACACATACTAGCCCAGGCCTACCTTGTCCTGAAGCCACAGTGTTTGAATCTGCTGGGTCTTGTTGAAAACCATAGTCTTTGCTCCAGCGTTGTAGAACCAGTTCCCAGAGCTCCTGAACAGAGGCCACCCCCAAGTACTCCTGTAGACACTTCGCCTCATCCCGGTAGAGTCGAGACTCTCTCAACTCAGTTGCTAGGACTGCGAGTTTTAAAGGATTCAGGCTTGTGTTTTTCCTCTGATCCTGAACAGTCAGGGTCAGTTGGAAGGGCTCTTCATAGCCAGGGATGGAGAAGTGCTGTCTGAAGATGCTGAGTTTGGCTTCTTCGTCTCCTGTGTTAGTGAGCCTCACCACCATCACATCCGGACGGGTGCACAGAGACTTGTAGGACAGGCTGGAGGGCACAGTGGTCAGGATCAACTTGCAGTGAGGAGGCAGCGACGGTGGCAGCCAGGAAAAGTCCCTTGACTGATGGAAAGTGTTAGAGAAAGTCGAGGGTGGGAGAGATGGCATAATGGTTATGCAAAAAGCCATTCAGGCCTGAGGCTCCAAAGTCCCAGGTTCAATGCCCCACACCACCATATGCCAGAGCTGAGCAGTGCTTTGGTCTCAGCCTCTCTCTCTCTCTCTCTCTCACTAAAAAATAGGTAGGTAGATAGATAAATAGTCTAACACTTTAAAGATCTTAAAACTACTTGTCAGATGGCTTTTAAACTTAGGTGTAATACTGAGACTGAGGGCTGGTTTTATAGTTATTAATGGTAACTTGAATAGGAAGTAATGTAGTGAGAAGAAAATACCACTTCACATGTCAAAGAACCATTGTTGGTGATTCAGCTATCTGTTGTGAATTTGTGCAAAGACTCTAAAAAAGAGGTACTTACAGGTGCTGGGTAGTGGTGCACCTGGCTATGCACAAGGACCCATACAAGGAACAAAGTTCCAGCCCCTGCTCCCCACCTGCAGCAGGGATATTCACGAGCGGTGAAGCAGGTCTGGAGGTATCTATCTTCCTCTCTATCTCCCTTTCCCCCTCAATTTCTGTCTGTCCTATTGACTAAAAAAAAATGGGGGGATGGCTGCCAGTTGCAGTAGTGCTGGCACTGACTAGTAGTGCTGGCACTGAGGCTTCAGCAACTGGAGACAAAAGAAAAAAAAGCAAACAATTTAAAAGATTCACAAGGGTTGGAAAAATAGTAAGCAAATAAGATTTAGGGTATGCAAATCAGGGTAGTTGAGGTAGATCAAATTAAAAAACAGGGAGTTGGGCAGTAGTGCAGTGGGTTAAGCGCACATGGCACAAAGTGCAAGGACTGGTATAAGGATCCTGGTTCAAGCCCCCGGCTCCCCACCTACAGGGGAGTCACTTCACAGGTGGTGAAGCAGGTCTGTAGGTGTCTGTCCTTCTCTCCCCTCTCTGTCTTACCTCCTCTTTCGATTTCTCTGTCCTATCCAATGACAGCAACAACAACAATAATAATAACCACAGCAATGATAAGAACAACAAGGGCAACAAAAGGGGAAAAAATGGTCTCCAGGAGCAGTGGATTTATGGTGCAGGCACCAAGCCCTGGCAATAACCCTGGAGGCAAAAAAAAAAATACAAAACAGATCAATCCTCCAATAAAGAAATAAAAATAAAAAGAAGAAATACAAAACAGAAAGAACACAGAATCTAGGAAATATCCGATCAACATATAGAATAAGGAAGCCCAAAAATATAGCAACAAAGCCCACAGTGTGTGGACTACAGAGTCTAGGTCTAAACTCTAAGCCCATGACTCAACTAGGACCTTCCACAGCACCTCCATTCTCAGTGTCCTCTACTGGGAGGATGACCACATCTCCCCCACACAGGCTCATTGTGAGAAGTCAATGTATTAATCTTTCTTTGTGTTTTGCCTCTAGGGTTATCGATGGATATTGATGACTATGCTAATCCACTGCTCCTAGAGGCCATTTTTTTTCCTTTTGTTTCCCTTGTTTATTGTTGTTGTTGTTATTGTCGGGAAATTGTGAAGAGCCTCACAAGCACCTTGCATTTTTTCTGCCTCCAGGAGCCTGGCATTCCTTAAAACATTAAGCCATCTCCCCCTACTCCTCCCTGCATTCCTGATACTATAGCCTATCTACATAATCATTGTTTTGCCTGAAATATCCCCACCCATTCCATTCCTTTGATCTATCTTCTTTCTACCCTCAAGACCCTCCCTGCGTGCAGGGTATTATTAACCCTACCAGTTAAAACCCTCACAACAGTTACTAAGGAAGTTCCTACCTTTCCAGCCCTTTTTTGCCTTTCTCCGCCCCTTTCCTAGCCATTTCTGTTTCCAACTTGCCACTTCCAGGTCTGCCCTTTAAAAACCTTGGCTCTCTGATAGATAAAGATATTGCACTGCCTCACCACCAAAACGAGCTTGGTTCCTGAGTCATCTCCCTCGCATCACTGAGTGAGTAGCAGCCCAGGCTGGCTCCGGTCACATTCTCTCCAACCCAAAAAGTGTGCACCCGGGAAGAGGCACCCCCACACTAGCCTGGCAGTTATCGCATTCATCTTACTAAAGATCTGAGAATAGTGCTTGGCCCATTTTAAGTTGAATATGCATGTTTGTTCAGTAAGATACAAAACCATCAGGGGCCAGGCATTAGAGCAGCAGGTTGAGTGCACATGGCATGAAGCACAAGGAATGGTGGCAAGGAACCCAGTTTGAGCCACTAGCTCCCCACTTGCAGGGGGAGTCATTTCACAAGCAGTGAAGCAAGCCTGCACACGTCTATCTTTTTATCTTTTACCTCAACCTTCTCTCTGAATTATGGGTATATCTACCTGCTTGTATCCCTTAATAAATGAGTCATCTGTGGTCCGGGAGGTGGCGCAGTGGATAAAGCATCAGATTCTCAACCATGAGGTCCTGAGTTCAATCCCCAGCAGCACATATACCAGAGTGATGTCTGGTTCTTTCTCTCCTCCTATCTTTCTCATGAAATAAATAAATAAATAAATAAATAAATAAATAAATAAATAAATGAGTCATCCTGGAAGTTAGGTGGTAGCACGGCAGGTTAAGCACACATGGTGAAAAGTTCAAGGACCAGCGTTAACGATCCCGGTTCAAGCCCCCAGCTCCCCACCTGTAGGGGGTCGATTCACAAGTGGAGTAGCAGGACTGCAGGTGTCTTCCTCTCCCCCTCTCTGTCTTCCCCTCCTCTCTCTATTTCTCTCTGTCCTATCCAAGAACGACGATATCAATAACAACAACAATAAAAAACAAAACAAGGGCAACAAAAAGCAATAAATAAATAAAACCTTTAAAAATAAATAAATAAATAAATAAATAAGTCATCCTAAGAGGCTGGTCCCGGAGCTGATTGGTCATGTGTTCCCTTCCTTTCTCTCCACACAATTGACCCTTGTCACCAGGGTTCCCCCTAGGGCTCCCAGGGGCTGCTCCTGGTCTCCACCACCAGTGGCCAGGGAGGCGAAGAGCCCCTGGACGACCTGCAAAGTAATCTTTTAAAAAATAGATTACTGGGAGGAGGGTAGATAACATAATGGTTATGCAAAGAGACTCTCCTGCTTGAGGCTCCAAAGTCTCAGGTTCAATCCCCTGCACCACCATAAGCCAGAGCTGAGCAGTGCTCTGGTAAAAAAAAAAAAATATATATATATATATATATATATATATATATTATCTGTAGTCTAAGAAATAGTTCAGTGGCTGAAGACTTGGTCTTACAAGCATGAAGTCCTGAGTTCAATCCTCAACACAACATGTGGCAAAGTGATGCACTGCTTCTCTCTTCTTTTTCTCTCTCAAATAAATAATTTTTTTCAGGCTGGGAGTATGGGTCAACCTGCCAATGCCCATGTTCAGCAGGGAAGCAATTATAGAAGCCAGACCTTCCACCTTCTGCATCCCACAATGACCTTGGGTCCATACTCCCAGAGAGTTAAAGAATAGGAAAGCTATCAAGGGAGGAGATGGGATATGGAGTTCTGGTGGTGGGAATTATGTGGAGTTGTACCCCTCTTATCCTATGGTTTTGTCAGTGTTTCCTTTTTACAAATAAGAAATAATAATAATAAAAGAAAGTTATTTTGTTTCAAAAATTACCTTCTGTCCTGAAATCCCATAAATGCCAACCAAGTCTTCAATTCCATCAAGTACAATTATGCAGGGCCTCAAACTGATGGCAGCAATGAATACTTCCACAAGAAGTGAAAATACCAATACATTTGCCTCTTCATTAAAAATATCAGCTTCAAGCAGCGTACCTATGGCATAGAAATTTGCACAATTTAAAATGTCTCCATCACTGCAAAAATACATTTTGTTTTTAGAGGGAGACCAGCACACTGTTCAGCTCTGGTCTATAGTGGTGCAGGGAATTGAACCTGGGACTTTGGAGCCTCGGATACAATAGCCCTTTTGCATCATTTTGATGTCTCCCTTGCCTTGCAAAAATATGTTGATCACTAATAACAATCATGGAAGAAAAAGACTCAGCAAAAATACTACTCAAGGATTGTCCTAGCAGATTTATAACTCCTTTTTAAAAAAAAAAATTATTTATTAGTGAGAAAAGTACGAGGAGAAAGAACCAGACATCACTCTGGTAAATGTGCTGCCCGGGATTGAACTCAGGACCCTATCTATGCCTGAGAATCCAATGCTTTAGCAACCATACCACCTCCCAGACCACAAGATTTATATCTATGTATAGAAGGAACGTGCACATTGAGATTTTCTGCATCATGGGTGACCAGAATTATTATTTTTGTAAGTACTGTTGGTGATAAATAGCATTGCCATTATTGAAAATGCTGCTTAACATTTCACTTTATCCTGGCAGCACTAAACTCACTCTAATAAATATGCCATTCACTTCATTTCAATGGTAACATTTTAAGTGTTTAAACACACAGGCTGGGTAGGTAAATGTATGAGCAAAGACAAAAAAAAAAAAGGCAAACTGATAAATTTCATAATGCTTCTGCTTTTTTAGAGGGGTTGACCCTTATTGTTCAACACAGATTTGTGTAAGGTTCTGTGCCTGATCCTGGATAGGGTAACAGTCAATAAAATACACACAGTTTCTATACTCCCTGGATTACAGTGGGAGAAAATGGAATGTCCACTGACGGGCCATATGTGAGTCACTGGAGGGACCAGAGAAGGCAAGCTCAGTCTCTTTCCAGGGAGACATCACACAAACTAGAGTGTTAAGGTCAGGAGTTAGCTCACCTGGTACTGCACAAGCCTTGCTATGTTTGCAGTTCTGGGTTCAAGTACCAAATGAAAAGAACCATGGCTGGCACCATGGCTCCAGATGGTGGAGTAGTAATGTGGCATTATTAACTCCCCCTTTCTCTTCTCCTCTCTAAAGAATGAAAAGGCTAGGGCTGAGAAGACCTTTAGTACATGCTTGAGGCCCTGGGTTCATTCCCCAGTAGTGCACTAAGTTGAGGGTGAGAGGAAGAGGTACCCACTTGCCCTTCTTTTAAAAAATATTTTATTTTTTATTTATTATTATTTTTATTATATTTATTTATTTTCCCTTTTGTTGCCCTTGTTGTTTTTTATTGTTGCTGTAGTTATTACTGTTGTTGTTATTGATGTCATCAATGTTGGATAGGACAGAGAGAAATGGAGACTGGAGAAGAAGACAGAGAGGGGGAGAGAAAGACACCTGTAGACCTGCTTCATCACCTGTGAAGTGACTCCCCTGCAGGTGGGGAGCCGGGGGCTCGAACCGGGATCCTTACACTGGTCCTTGCGCATTGTGGCACCTGTGCTTAACCCGCTGCACCACCGCCCGACTCCCTATTCATTCTTTTTTTAAAAAAAATATTTATTTTATTTATTTATTCCCTTTTGTTGCCCTTGTTGTTTTATTGTTGTAGTTATTATTATTGTTGTTGGATAGGACAGAGAAAAATGGAGAGAGGAGAGGGAAGACAGAGAGGGGGAGAGAAAGTCACCTGCAGACCTGCTTCACTGCCTGTAAAGTGACTCCCCTGCAGGTGTGGAGCTGGGGGCTCAAACTGGGATCCTTATATCAGTCCTTGCACTTTGCACCACGTGTGCTTAACCCGCCGCACTACAGTCTGACTCCCCCTATTCATTCTTTTAATGAGAGAGATAGAGAGAGAAAGTACACCAGAGATCACTTTGGCACATGCCAAGAATAATACTCTGGACCTTATGCTTGAGAATCCAGGCAAAATAGCTCACTTGGATAGTGCACTGCTTTGCTATGCACACAACCCAAGTTCAAGTCTGAACCCACTGCAGTGAAGGAAGCTTTGGTGCTGTGGTCTATTTCAGTTTCTCTCTGTCTCAACCAAAATGAGTAGGGGGATAGACCATCATTTTAGACACTGCACCACCTCCCAGAATACCCCACCTACTCTTCTTAGAGAGCGTGAACTCTATATAGATCCTCAAGGGAGGATTTCACTGAGCTGAGAAAAAAGGGTCACCCTGACAGAAGACTGAGTAGACAGACATAGAAGGACAGAAGGATGAAGACCAGCCTCATGGAGCAACGGGCCAAAGAGGCTAAAGAAATCAGTAGGGCCAGGGCATAAAGTGTGGCAACTCCCACCGAGGATTCCTGTTTATACAGCACTGACTTCCCCAAGAGCCAACTGTCCCTCCACTGGTGCATGGAGGAAGGCCGTGCAGTAATGAGGACTGTGCCTTTGAACTCGACAAAGACCTGGAGCAGGACGGCCTACTTTGCCTACAGGTAGCTGGAAAGTGAATGCTACAGGTTGAGAGTGTGAAAGGAGAGGCTATCCAGCCCTTAGGAGAGCATCTAGCACTCAGAAAGCCTCCAGTAAAGGAAACACATTGCCCTCTGGGGCTGCCAGCAGATGGGAGGTGCCAGGCAAAGAAGCATGTAAATGAGAGAGCCTGTAACTCTGCTCAGACCTTGCACAGAAGGGAAATCAGCCCAGGGAGTCAGGAGGCCTGGCCAACAGTGGCTCTCATCTGCATAATCCCTCCCTCTGGCAAGCAGGGGTGAAGACAGAAGACCCGCCCTGTGAGTGTCACATGGGGCATTGTGGAGTCCCAACAGAGGGACCCGGTTTTCAGTCCACACAGGAGCTGCCACTGCTCACAGCCAACGGGGCTCAGGAAAAGATTCTCCACAAAGAATCAGAATCTGCCGAAAGGACTTGACCTCTGCAGGCCCAGCTGTGCTCACGACAGCAGCGACGCCCCCTCTGCCCACACCCAAGTCCCCTTGGTGAAATCCAGCTTCTCAGAGGCAGCAGGGCTGAACAAACCTGGGGCGGGGACTCAGCCTACCTCTCTCACTTCCTCCTGGGGCTGCAGCTGGCACAACTCTTTCCCCTGGCTCCTGAATAAAGATTTTCTCTTTTTGCAGCATTCTCTATTCCCGTCCCTTCTCTCTAGCTCAATGAGAAATAACAAAAGTAATAATGTATGCCAGATACCATGTTTAACTTATTTATTTTTTATGGCCAACTTTATGTATTTATTTCTCCTTTTTTGCCTCAGGGTTATCACTGGGGCTAGGTGCCTGCACTACAAATCCACTGCTCCTGGAGGTTATTTTTCCCCTTTTGCTGCCCTTGTTGTTTATTATTGCTGTTATTATTGTTGTTGATGTTCTTGTATAGGACAGAGAGAAATCGAGAAAGGAGGGGAAGACAAAGGGGGGAAAGAAAGATAGATACCTGCAGATGGCTTCATTGCCTGTGAAGTGACCCCCCTGCAGGTGGAAAGCCAGGGGCTCAAACAGGGATCCTTACACAGGTCCTTGTTCTTCACTCCATGTGTGCTTAATTCGCTGCGTATACCGCCCAGCCCCCCCCCCAATGTTTTTTTCTTTTATTTAACTTTTTATTCCATTTCATTTCATTTATTTTTTTTGTCTCCAGGGTTATCAATGGGGCTCGATGCCTGCACTACGCATTCACTGTTACTGGAGGCCATTTTTGCCCATTTTGTTGCCCTTGTTATTGTTGCCATTACTGTTGCTGGATAGGACAGAGAAATGGAGAGAGGAGGAGAAGACAGAGAGGGGGAGAGACAGACAGACACCTGCAGACCTTCAAAGCTTGTAAAGTGAACCCCCCTGCAGGTGGTGAGATGGGGGCTCAAACCGGGATCCTTGTGCTGGTCCTTGCACTGTGCACCACGTGTGTTTAACCAGCTGCACTACTGCCGCCCTCCCCCCTTATTTTATAACCCAGGACCACACACACAGGAAGGCACATGCTCTACAAGGTGATCTATCTCATGGCCCTCTGTGTATTAGCTCTTAACAATAACATAACCTTAGGATCTAAGGATTATCAGCCTCACCCCCGTTTACAGATCAGAATGAGCGCAGACTGCTTAGTAACTGCCCAAGACCACACACTAGCAAGAAGGGGAGCCAAAGCCGGAAGTGCAGCAGGCCAGGACCAGACTACAGCTCTGCCCCCCTCGGCTTCCTGCCTTAACAAGGGTCAGAGGGTTGCCTCTGAGCTCTCAGGTGTCCCCAGGCTCCTGAACTTCCCCACTGCTGCCCACCTAAAGATCTGTGTTAAAAGACAGCAGCTGTTGACAGTAGGAGCTTTCAGCCCCAAGACAGACATTCATTAAGGTAACAATTTACTTTGGGAATAAAAGGATAATCACAGTGTAGGGCTGAGTTTGAGAGCACCAACTTTGCCAGGTTTAGCACCTCTGGGATATACCTGAACAGGGTAACAAATCTCTCTCTCTCTCTCTCTCTGTCTCGTTGCCACCAGCGTTATCACTGGGGCTTAGTGTAGCACTATGAACGCAGACCTGTTTTACCACTCGTGAAGTGCTTCCCCTGCAGGTGGGGAGCAAGGGCTCAAACCAGGGTCCTTGTGTGTGGTAACAAGTGTGCTTAACACTTACCTGGGTGTGTCACCGCCTGGCCCCGGCTGAAAGGCAGAGAGCTGGAAAAAGACCGCAGCACCAAAGCTTCCTTCGGTGTGGTGGAGGCTGGTGCTCTAAGTTGGGTCACACATGGCAAAGCAGCAAACTATCCAAGTGAGCTCATTTGCCAGCCTAGGGAGTCGCCTTCTCATAGAGCCATCTAACCTGAGGCTACTGACTCTGCTCTCCCCCACTTCACACAGCCTGAGAAACACAGCCACAGAGAACTCCTAGCCAATGGCCTGCACAGAGACAGGCGCAAATATCAGTGCCCATATGCAGACATGACAGCCATGCATTAAACTCACTGGGGAGATAGTTCAGTGGTAGAATAAGGGCTTTACATGTTTGAGGTCCCAGAGCCCATTTCTGGTCCACCTGCATGCCAGAGCTGAGCAGTGCCCTGGTGTCTCTGTCTCTGTCTCTCTAACTAAATAAATAAACAGGGAGCCAATTAGCTCACCTAATAAAGTGCACTTTACCATGAACCAGGACTCTGGTTTGAGCCCCTGGCCACAGTATGAGGGTTCCTGTATAGGGAATCTTCATGAGTAGTGTCTCTCCTTCCCTCTGTATCTCTTTCTCCCCATCTCTCATCGTCTTTTTTTTAATATTTACTTATTCCCTTTTGTTGCGCTTGTTCCTTTACTATTGTTGTCAACGTTGTTCAATAGAACAGAGAGATATGGAGAGAGGAGGGGGAAGACAGCAAGGGGGAGAGAAAGACAGACACCTGCAGACCTGCTTCACTTTCACTGCCTGTGTAGCGACTCCCTGAAGGTAGAGATCCGGGGGCTCAAACCAGGATCCTTACGCCAGTCCTTGCGCTTTGTGCCACATGCACTTAACCCACTGTGCTACCGCCCAACTCCTGTCTCTCATCTTCTATCTAGTAAATAAATCAGTGGAGCAACCTGGGAGGTGGTGTGGTGAGTAAATAAATCGGTGGGCTTGTGTAGGTGCGAAGATCCAGTGATAACTCTGATGGCCAGTCAAATAAATACATACACATAAATAATCAAGCCGAACAAGGGGGAAAGAGCCATGTGAGCGGAAAGAACAACAGGTTGCTCACAGAAGTGTCTAGAGGTCTACGGCCATACTACCTGGAACACACCTGATCTCAGAAGGTAAACAGGGTCAGGCCTGGTTAGTACTCGGATGGGAGAATGTGGCTGGGAGATTTGAAAGCTGAGTTCCCTTACCATAGTGTCTACAGTGCAATTCCATGATGAAGTAATGCATCACGGACATGAGGTCACTGCTTTCACAGGTGCTGCCCACAAAATGGGGGATCACCAGCGCATCAGGATGACTCCTCTGGAAATGATTCACCCAGCTGGCAATCAGAGTGGACTTCCCACAACCACGGTCTCCGGACAAGAGCAAAATAGATTTGTAGGTGGGAGATGAATTTTCTCTGAAAGAAAGGGGAGGACAGTGTAGTCAAGGACACTTTCAAAGAAAGGACACATGTGTCTCTAAGAAACAGAAAGTTTTTTTAAAATATATTTTTATTTATCTTAATTTTTGAGAGAGATGCAGAGAGAGACAGAAACACCAGAGCACTGTTCAGCTCTGACTTATGGTGGTGCAGGGGATTGAACCTGAGACTTAGGAGCCTCAGGCATGAGAGTCTGTTTGCATAACCATTATGCTATTTCCCCTGCCCATAGAAAGTTCTTTATGCATGTACAAACTATTGCATTTACTGTGGAATGTAAAACATTAATTCTCCAATAAAGAAATAAAAAAAAAAAAAGAAATAGAAAGTTCAAGGAGTCGGGCAGTAGAGCAGTGGGTTAAGCACAGGTGGAACAAAGCGAAAGGACCAGCATAAGGATCCCAGTTTGAGCCCCAGGCTCCCCACCTGTGGGGGGGGGGAGCCGCTTCACAAGTGATGAAGCAGGTCTGCAAGTGTCTATCTTTCTCTCCCCCTCTGTCTTCCCCTCCTCTCTCCATTTCTCTCTTCTCTCCTATCCAACAATAATAACTACAACAATAAAACAAGGGCAACAAAAGGGAATAAATAAATAAATAATATTTTAAAAATATGAAGTTCAGGAGCCAGGCAGTGGCACACCTGGTTAAGCACTCATATTACAGTGCATAAGGACCAGGGTTCAAGCCCCTGGTCCCTGCCTGCAGGAGGAAAGCTTCCTAAGTGATAAAGCAGGACTGCAGGTGTCTGTCTCTTATCCTATTTCCCCTTCCCCCTCTTAATGTGTCTGTTTCTATGCAATAATAAAAATAGAAATAGTGGTCTGGGAGGTGGCGCAGTGGTAAAGCTTTGGACTCTCAAGCATGAGGTCCCGAATTCGATCCCCAGCAGCACATGTGCCAGAGTGATGTCTGGTTCTTTCTCTCTCCTCCTATCTTTCTAATAAATAAATAAAATCTTTTTTAAAAATTTAAAAAATAGAAATAAATTTTTAAAATATGAAGTTCTGCTCACTCAACTTCAGACTCAAGTGGCTACAAAGAGAGTTGAAGAGACATCCCAGTATTAGAGTACAAGGTTTGCATACCTGAGGCCTCAGAGGCCCAGGTTCAACCCTTGGCATTGTCATGTGCCAGATCTCAGCAGTGCCCTGGTCTCTCTCCTGCTCTCATAAAAGTAAAAATAAAATTATCTTCTAAAAATAGACTCTCAACACGTGTTATTGGGTAGAAGGACCTAGGTTCAAGTCCCCCAACTCCCACCTGCAGGGACAAACTTCACAAGTGGTGAAGCAATACTGCAGGTATCTCTCTCTTCCCCTCTCCCTCTCCACCTCCCCTTTTCCTCTCAATCTTGTAGATTTTTTTTTAAAGATTTAATTTATTTATTAATGAGAAACACAGGAGGAGAGATAAAGAACCAGGCATCACCCTGGTACATGTGCTGCCGGGGACTGAACTCAGGATCTCATGCTTGAGAGTCCGATGCTTTATCCAGTGTGCCACCTCCCGGACCACAATCTTGTAGATTTTTAAACAATGGATGTATAAGAGAATTGGCTCCAAATGAATCATTTGCCTTCTAGACATTAACTTTCTATTCATTCACTACCTTTTTTTTTTTTTTTTCCAGAGCACTGCTCAGCTCTGGCTTACGGTAGATCTGGGGATTGAACCTGGGACTTTGAGGCATTAGGCATGAAAACACTTTTGCATAACCATGATGCTATCTCCCTGGCCTGGACATTAGCTTTTTATAAGGTCTTAGTTTATTCTGTTTTTGTGTGAGAGAGTGCTACAGGCTTCTTTCTGCTCTAGGTTATCTTCAGGGATTGAACCTGAGTCAAGTGGTAGAGACCAGTGAATCTCCCTGGATGTTGGATTTTAGATTTGCCCTGTGTAAAGCCAGAAGGGAGAGTAAATTCTTAAAATATTAGGCTATTGGAAAAGTTATGATGTGGGGGCTGGGCAGCACACTGGGTTAAGCGCATGTAGTGTGAAGCTCAAGGACTGGCACAGGATCCCAGTTCGAGCCCCCAGCTCCCCACCTGCAGGGGGGGTCACCTCATAAGTGGTAAAGCAGGTCTACAGGTGTCTGTCTTTCCCTCCCCCTCTCTGTCTGCCCCTTCTCTCTCCATTTCTCTCTGTCCTATCCAACAACAACAACAGTAATAACAATATAATGATGAAACAAGAATACCAACAAAAATAAAAATAATATTTTTTATTTTTATTTTTGGAAAAATAAAGATAATGTTTAAAAAATTAGGGAGTCAGGCAATAGCACAGCGGGTTAAGTACACATGGCGCAAAGCGCAAGGACCGGTGTGAGGATCCCAGTTTGAGCCCCCGGCTCCCCACCTGCAGGGGAGTCGCTTCACAGGTGGTGAAGCAGGTTTGCAGGTGTCTATCTTTCTCTCTCCCTCTTTGTCTTCCCCTCCTCTCTCCATTTTTCTCTGTCCTATCCAACGACGATGACTTCATCAACAATAATAGGGAGACAGGTGGTGGCATAGCGGGTTAAGCACATATGGCGCAAAGCGCAAGGACCAGCTTCAGGATCCCAGTTCGAACCCCCGGCTCCCCACCTGCAGGGGAGTTGCTTCACAAGTAGTGAAGCAGGTCTGCAGGTGTCTATCTTTCTCTACCCCTCTCTGTCTTCCCCTCCTCTCTCCATTTCTCTCTGTCCTATATATCAATAACAACAATAATAACCACAACGTTAAATAATGAGGGCAACAAAAGGGAAAATAAATAAATAAATATTAATAAAATAAAAATACAACGCAAGGAGTGCCACCTCAGCATGCTTCAGCTCAGACTGTGTCCAGAGACTTCAGGTGTGGAATGACAACCCTTCAGCTTCATTACTCGGTTAAGACCTTTCCTTTCATAGTATTCTCTAATTCCATCCCAGGTGGTTCACTTCCTAACAAAGTCCCAAAACCTAGATATAGACCAGGTTCCGTGAGATAGAGCATATGTTCACAAGTATCCATAAACTAGGGCAAAATATATACCTGAAAGCAGAAGTACACTGGAGTTTGCAGTGAGTACCCCCCAACACTTCATCTCCACTATTCCAACCTTTGGGTCCATGATTCTTCAACAATTTGTTTGGCTTTGTATGTTAACTCTCTTTTCAGCCACCAGGTGCCAGATGCCATCAGGATGCCGGCCAGGCTTCCCTGGACTGAAGAACCCACCAATGTGTCCTGGAGCTCCGCTTCCGCAGAGACCCACCCCACTAGGGAAAGAGAGAGGCAGACTGGGAGTATGGATCAACCAGTCAACGCCCATGTTCAGCGGGGAAGCAATTACAGAAGCCAGACCTTCCACCTTATGCAACCCACAAGACCCTGGGTCTATGCTCCCAGAGGGATAGAGAATGGGAAAGCTATTGGGAAGGAGATGGGATATGGAGATTGGGTGGTGGGAATTGTGTGGAGTTGTACCCCTCCTATCCTACAGTTTTGTTAATGTTTCCTATCTTAAATAAATAAAATAAAAATAAAAATAAATTTTAAATTAAAAAGTCATGTTGCAGTTTGCATAGAAAAACAGAAAAATATATTATGATTTTTTCCAACAACCCAATGAATAATCCTGGAATTCAGGTCCACAAATTAAGAGGAACAGAATGAAAACGTAATATAGAAAACCTAAAGCAAGATCACTAGGTAACAGTTACTCCAGAAGGAGTCTATCAGTACTTTGGGCTGGCAAGATAGCTCAGTTGGGTACTGTGCTGCTTTGGCATGGGACAAGTTCAAGTCCATCCCCCAGCACATTGAAAGAAGCTTCCAGTGAATCCGGGAAGGTCCGGGAGGCGACGCAGTGAATAAAGTGTTGGATTCTCAAGCATGAGATCCCGAGTTCAACCCCCAGCAGCACATGTGCCAGAGTGATGTCTGGTTCTTTCTATCCTCCTATCCATCTCATTAATAAATAAATAAAATATTAAATAAAAAAGAAAGAAGCTTCCAGCACCCTGCTAGTTTCATCCTGCTCACTGGCACTTAGAGGCAGCTAGCCTAAGAAACACATACATACAAACACACACACACACACACACAAGAGAGAGAGACAGAGAGTGAGAGAGAGAGAGACAGAGGAGGGAAAGGATCAGACACATATAGTTAGGGGAGGGTTTTTTTGTTTTTTGTTTTTGTTTTTTGCCTCCAGAGTTATTGCTGGGGTTAGGTGCCTGTACTACAAATCCACTGCTCCTGGAGGCTATTTTTTTCCCTTTTGTTACCCGTGTTGTTTATTGTCATCATTGTTGTTATTATTGTTGTCATTGCTGTTGTTGCTAGACAGGACAGAGAGAAATCAAGAGAGGAGGGGAAAACAGAGAGGGGGAGAGAAAGATAGACACCTGCAGACCTGCTTCACTGCTTGTGAAGCGACTCCCCTGCAGGTGGGGAGCCGAGGGCTCGAACCAGAATCCTTCCACTGGTCCTTGAGCTTGGCGCCATGTGCGCTTAACCCGCTGTGCTACCACCCGACTTCCAAGCTCTTATAGTCTTTAAAAGCTTGAATAATCACCATTCTTTTCTAATCAATGACTTGTCTATCTCTTGGCCTGGGTTCCCAGAATACCATAAATGTTGGCAGCTCTATGCCTGAGTGGGCTAAACTTGTGGTTGCTAATGGGGCCAGGAGATAGCTCACCCATATGCAAGGCCCTGGGTGTGAGCCCTGGCACCACATGGGAGCACCAAGCACAGCATCAGAGGAACTCCTTGGGTCACAGTGGGGCAGTGCTGTGTTCTCTCTTGTACCTATTTCTCTATCCTTTCCTTGAGGCAGGAGTCCATCTCAGGGGCTAGGTGGTGGTGCACCTGGTTAAGCACACACATTACAGTGCACCTGGGCTCAAGTCTCTGGTCCCCACCTGCAGGAGGAAACCACCTGCAGGAGGAAAGCTGCATGAGTGGTGAAGTGGGGTTGCAGGTGTCTCTCTGTCTCTTTCTCTCTATCTCTCCCTTCCCTCTCAATTTCTCTCTTTCTCTATGTAATAGTAAATAAATGAATAAAGGTTTGAAATTTTTCAAAAAGGAAAATACTAAAAACTGAAATAAAGAGACAGGAATCCATCTTAAATAATGAAACATGGGGCCAGGTGGTTGCACACCTGGTTGAGTGCACATGTTACAATGCACAGGAACCCGGGTTTGAGCCCCCAGTCCCCACCTGCAGGAGGCATGCTTCATAAGTGGTGAGCAGGGCTGCCGGTGTATCTCTCCCTCTCTATCTCCCCCTTTCTTCCTGATTTCTGACTGTCTCTATACAATAAGTAAATATAATGAAAAAAATTTAAAAAGAAAACATTGACCTGGGGACACTATTCAGCAGTAGCATTGCACATGTGTGAAGTTCTGGTACCACTTTAAAATAACTTAATTAGTTAATTAATTTAATTAAAATAGCAAGGGGGCCGAGCAGTGGCACACCCAGCTAAATGCACAAGTTACCATGCACAAAGGCCTCCCTCCTCACCTACAGAGGGAATGCTTCACAAGTATTGAAGCAGGTCTGCAGGTGTCTTTCTATCTCTCCCACACATCTCAATTTCTCTTTGTCCTAATTAAAAGAAAAAAAACATGGTGGGGAATGGCCACTGGGAATGGACTTACAGTGCCAGCACTGAGTCCCAATGATAACTCTGGTGGCAAAT